>NC_086336.1:59004346-59708944 GCF_032445375.1 Bacillus rossius redtenbacheri
CACTCTCGTCCCTTCGAGAAGGACGCTTAGGGGATATAAGCGACGACGCCGGCCTCCGCGGAAAATCGGAGAGTTCCGGGAGTAAACGGAAGTGCGACATCGGCGAAGAGGGTGAGAGACCCCCTCGAGAGCGGCGCGACGGGACCGCGAGAGTGCGACTGAGTGGCGCGAGGCTGTGTGTGTGGACAGGCGCGAGGTAAGGGTACGAACCACTGTCGAGCCTAGCTCCAGTGAGGAGTGCGGACTGTGGAACTTGACAGACATTGCATGACTTGCAAATAAACAATTTTTATGTGCCAGTTATTGGTGATAGGACATTTTAAAGTACAATTATTTATTAGTAATGTAAATATTAGTAGTTAATAAAACTGTGATAAAACTTACTTGGGCTATACTTTACAAACCCAGTTCCCCCACATTATACTTGTAACAATAGATTAAGGACTTTTTGTGATTGTTTAAGAATTAAAACCTGTAAATATTTCTTATAACTTGGGACATTGAGTGCTTTACTGAATGTTTTTTCGGTAATAATTTTTTTTGTGTTTTAAATAACAAACACTTTAATGCTACTACTGTTTTCCTGAGCCTGTACTGACTTTAATATACCACTTTTATTTATTATATATTGTTTTATAAATCCATAGTGTATTTTGTTTTATTACTTGCTGTTGCATAAAATGTGTGACAAGCTATTTTCTTAAATCTTCAAGGCTACATAAACAATTTTTCTTTTAATATTTCAAACTTATGTTTTATTTTGTATTATCATTCACGTAGATCCCGTACACTCCAAATTGCCTCCTTAGTAGTTGAATACTTATTTAATGTGAGTAAACTGCCCATTTACATATATAGTTTGCATTAAGTGAAGCCTCACATCTGACAATGCATAGTGCACCGAGCAGCACATACAATGTACACTAGGTATGTGTACTTTCCTTACAGTTTAGAGCTGATGTAGGTTTGGCTATCTACCAAGTAACTCACTACCTTAAAATACAAGTGTTAACAAGAATATTACAAACGCATGCTCGAAATTTCAGGTTCACAGACAATTTTTAATGCCTAGCTAGCATCACTTTACTGCGAACAATATGTCTGCACATGACATCGCTCATACAAAAACCGACCGAAATTGTGATGATGTCACTCACACACTTATAACCAACAAATAATAAGACTTTTTAATTTTTTTATGGAGGCATTCAAAAATTTTTAATGTTTTAAACACATAATAAATTTGAAAATAAATTGTGCATGGGGATTAATTTTTTTCAAGGTAGTAATATAAAAGGTTATTTTTTTCAATAGCATACATTGCATTGAACAAAATTAATTTACTTGTAATCATCACTATTAAATAAAAACTTTGCTATGTTAATGTGACAATGATCTATGATGCTTCAAATGTAATTTCTAAGATGCTGAATATTGTTGACATAAAACAGCTGATTTTGGGATGTTTTGGTAAAATACTTCAATGGAGGTTTTCTTTATTGCTGTGAAAAAAGCATGTTTAAAAATGTACTTAAAACACCAGAAGACACGTTTTCCTCAAAGTTTCGGCTCTGCGCTAGGTCTATGATACATACGTACTATTTCTTTGGTACTGCTTATAGATACCTCACAGCCAAATATGTCTTTCTATTTATTTTTTTGTTGTCAACAAGTACTGTACCCATTCTGAGGTATGAAGAAAACCTTTAATTAAATTACATTTTCACTGAACTGTATCACATCCCAATTTTTTTTGCATTTATAATCTTCAAACATAGACTATTTCCTAGTTATTTATCTCTCTGAAAAGATTTGGATATCACTACCAGCTATCCACAAACAGAGTGAAGACCGGCCCCTTAGCATGGTTGTAAATGTTCTACGACTATTGTCAATTTCATTCATTTGCACTTCGCTAGCAGATGTAGTTGTTTCTTGTGTATATTAAAGTGAAAGACACTAATCAAGCCAGAGAGGAAAACACAAATAAGAATCAGTAATGGGGTAGGGTGGGCACACAAATAGTACAGAAAAAGTAAAATTACACAAATATTACAATTTTAATAGCATAGTTTTATTTCTTTCATTATAATAAAAATGTAGTCACTTTTTTTTTCATATTTGTTTACTGTACATATGTAAAAAATCTCTCCTGGTTTACTTACAGTATTACTTCAAAATTAAACAATTCCTCATTTATATTGAAATAAGATTGTTTATACACACATAATGTTATCTGTTTCTTCCCTGAGGGTAGCATTTGCTGGTTGTGAGGTAGATTTCTGTTTATTACAATTAAACAAATTAATACAACTTATGTATAATTACAATAACGTAAAAATTACCGTACCTACTTCGCCATGTAACTAACGTAACTACAACTAAAAGAAATACTTGGTCATATATATATTTTCCAAGTCTACAACGAATACTTCCTAACGAAATCGCCAGGGGATGGTTTAATAAAATGCTAAAGCTAAAAATAAAAGACCAGAAAATTTAATTATTAAAGTACGTTGGTGTACTTGCCAATAAACTAACAGCAAAAAATTATTTTTATGTTGCTTTAAAAACACTTTTTTTTCCCTAGCAAATGTATATCTTTCTATGAATTAAAACACAATTCTTTTTAAAAATAAAATACAGACAAAAAATTTAATTAATTCCAAAAACCATCACCACGATTAACCTTTAGGAA
Organism: Bacillus rossius redtenbacheri; assembly: GCF_032445375.1. Classification (NCBI taxonomy): domain Eukaryota; kingdom Metazoa; phylum Arthropoda; class Insecta; order Phasmatodea; family Bacillidae; genus Bacillus; species Bacillus rossius. The sequence continues at coordinate 59,007,045 of NC_086336.1, forward strand.
GTATCTTACAAAAGAAGTGAGATTTATAGTACAAAAAAAATATTAAATCAACATCAGTTTCAGAGAACAAGCATTTAAAAACTTGTACAAATAACACGTAAACGTTAAAGTTAAAGTAAAGTGGCTCTTGCTTTTTGTAAAACTACCTCTTTCAGGGCATAACATACTCTAAAATGTTCAGTATACAATTTACTGCTACAATATTATTAGTGTACATTTTAGCCCCCGCCATTCATTCCTCGCGATATATTTTTTTTTAAACAATCAAAATACACAAGCGAACAGACATATTGGAACCAAATATTGCACTGGAGTAACAAAAGGTCTCTCATGATATTCTAGCTCCGAGTGAAATGCCATACTCCACTCAAAAAAAAAAGCAAAGAAAGAAAAAAACCTTGAGTTCACAGTAGTGGAATGGGCAGAAGATAAATAGAGCTGAATTAAATATAAGGTACGTATTTAAACTTTGAACTCATTGTTGTCATAGATTAAAAGATGATTAAAAACTATTTTGTGAATTAACTGACCTAAAAAAAAGCATTGTCAACAACTAAGCACAATATTACATAATATAAGCCACTCGATGAGGCAAAAATTACAGAAATTAGCGATACATGTTTAATCAGTTGGCAAGAGGGAAATAATGGTTAGTACAAAAAATACACGCAAAAACAATTCCAAGGTAAACTCATTTTATTTGTTGTCCGTGATATGCAATACTATGCGTCAACATTTCTGATGACTACAATCGTGTAGTGCTGTTGGCCACAGTATATGTTGGAATGTATGAAAACTTAAAACGTAACATCTTTACATACCAAGGTATTAAAGATTATTGATTTCAGAATTTTTTTTTTAACCTATGCCTATTCTAAATAAAGTAAAAGTGCATAGTATAGGAATTTAAGAGATAAGATTCATAAGCAGTAATCATGTAGTACTGAATGGCATGTTTAATAAAAAATTAATACAGATTTATATTTTCAGTTCTAAATATTTTAGAACAGCTACCCACTCGGATGTCGAATTAAAATTAAAATCCAGTGTTTTAAACAACTAAAACATGAGTTAATTAACGTCTTCATTTCAATAAATGGCAGGGGCTACGTTCCACATCTAACAACATCAATAAATATAATCCAGCTTCTTACAACAGCTTCACACATTCAGAGTATGTATACATGTAAAAGGATAAGTATTTAATACAGTGGTATGATGCCAATGTGGCAGAAATAAATGACAGAGCATGACTGCAATAATGCCCAACAGATGTGACAGCAGGTCATAAAGTTACTGGTTCACGGAAGGGCAGTCAGCTGCAGCTGACGTTCGTGAGTGCCATCTCGATACCTGTGTCAGATCCATGACGAGATTCTAACAAAATTGAAGAAAAAAAAAAGGTACCATGAAAACTAACCGTAGCTCGGCAACCTAATTCATATGAAAGCAAAACCATTGGGTGAACCATATCTCTGCAAGACACGCAGCTGCAAATACCAAAAATATATATTTTTTTAATCTCTAAGCTGTCAAATAACATAGATTAATGTCAATCAAAAATAAAAAAATGTTACTACAGTACGATCCATATGCTATGCTGTGGTACGGGAGGCAATGCTAGTTGGAAGTAAACAAATACGAACCAATAAATATAAATGTGAGGAATAGGACTCTCTTTCTGAAACACTCATGCAGTCGTAATTCTAATGAAACAAACAGTGCAAAAAAATATATTATTTTAAACTCCTAGACATTTTTCTAACAGCAAGTGACCCATGGGAAAAAATAACACCCCACATTAAAGAACGTGTTGCGATATGATTACCAAAAATATTTGTTGTCCACCCAGACATCATCTACATTTATGAGATTAAAAACAGCTCACATTTCACATCACGTAACATCAAATAAATTTTCTATGAAAATACGCTTTAAAGGTACTATGCATTATCATTATTATTATTTTTATTATTATTCTTTATAGCCACAACTTACCCATTACAAAGTAGGCCGTTATATTACTAGAGTCAAAAGAATCTCTCATGAACATAGGAAACAAATTAATATTATCATATTTGTCAGAAAGAACTACTAAATGAAATTCTGAAAGAAAATGCAGCTTATTATGTATCAAAATTAATAAAAATTTTATAAAATGTTAATGGCATGCCTCAGGCTTATTGAACATTTGACATAGCACACAAGCTTAAAAACGTAGGTTTTGCGAACTAATTCATTACCCAAAAGAAAATAGTCTTACCTGGACAGCAACTAAAATTATTGTAGTTTTACCACGCAGATCTCCTCTTAAAAGGTTTTGTAAAATTATAATATAATTTTGGGACTAGCATAATTTATGCTTATTTAGTGAGTTTTTGGTGACTTTTGTGACCATTCCTTCAGTTTCCTTGCTTTTACGAGTCCTGCAGACAATGTCATAAATAACTTTTACTTTGCATTTGCACATCACAGACGTAAAGGCCTGAAGAACATAAACCGATTAAGTGACTCCTCAATATGCAGCTATATATCACGACTCGCCAGACTTATTGCAGATGGTTGGTTTCAACAAATGTCATAAAGAATCAAACCACTTAGTTAAATGATTATAAATTTAAAAAATGAAACACAATAAGAACTTTGTTTATATGATACATGAATGCAATTTCACAAACCTGAACTACTATAAATTAACACTTGGAAAAAAATATGGACAATATTAAAATATTTATTCCATTGATCCTTAAGGTTGCCAATCATAGCAAAAAAAATTCTTAGAGCAGAACTCGGAACCAATGTTAAAACTAAACGAGATAAATTAATTACTCTAATGACAATTCACTTTTCAAAAGAATAATATAAAAATCCTAATGACAAAAATCTCAATTTTTGATGAACTCTTAACTACCTTAAACAGGGCTTAAATATATTCAAGCAATTTAAATTCACAAACTATAGCCAAATAACTGATATAGGTCCGATAAATCAACATGAACAACCCGTATTGATGAGAGAACAAACTTGAAAACAATGTGTTCAAATAACGCCAAAAAATTATAATCATGAAATGTAACTGTGAAATAAAATAATTTAAAGGCCAATGAATTGAACTCAGCAGGCAATACATAGTAAACTCATTTGGCATCTAAACTACTTTCTTTTCTATATTCATAACTGCAAAGCGTAACTTTAAAACTATTAACTTTAGGCCAAAAGGCAGAGAATGTGGAAGCATATTTTGACTTGTAAGACACTGCATTACAGGAAACTTAGTCACACCCTGGCTCGCTTGTGCAAATGCCCTGCCAAACGGCAGACACTACAGAGAGATTAAAGGAGTTCAATACCAGATGTCTTTCCATACTGACATAATTGTGCACGCAGAAATTCAGCGTGAACCTACAATATGCAAAAAAAAAATAATGCAGTGTGATCATATTAAAACGGTAATGTAAAATTTTCAATTGTGATGATAAGAGTAAGAGAAGCACAAAGATATATTAATAACCATACTGTGTTTGTATTAAAAATTAATTGAGATTAAATAATGTTTTTTATATTTATGGCTGTTCTAAATGATTCAAAACTGATCTAATCACAGCAGTTATGGGATTATTTTTTACCAAAGTAAATTAATTGGTAGTAATAATTAACTCTTAATAAAAACAGAAGTAATCTGTGCATGCAACCGCATGAGCATAACTGGTCACACAGTAAACCAGCATGTGGCAAGAATATCTAAAACATATTTATAATGCTAAAATTAATCAGGAATATTTCTCATATATTATCACGATAGATGATCTAAAACAGGGCTTGGTTGAAGATGTAACTCTCTCTCTCTCTCTATCTCTCTCTCTCTCTCTCTCTCTCTCTCTCTATATATATATATATATATATATATATATATATATATTAGGGTTATGCGATTCCATGATTTTCAGTTCGATTTGATTCCGATTCGATTCTCATCACAAGAGTTGAAATTCGATTCCGATTTCGATTCTTTGGGTAACTTTATCTACATAGTCATTAGTCTGGTAGGACTAACTAAAAAAAAATTGCATTTATTTTGAACCATATGTATTTAACTTAAATGAATAAGAAATACAATTCTGGAAGATGACTGCGGCCCTTAAACTTGCCACAATTTTCATCCATTACTTATTTAATCACTTCACCACTGTTTAAAGATGTCAAATGTTACCAACGGTAAAGTCAGCTGCCTCACTGGAGTCACCGAGATAGTGCGATGCGTGCTGCGCTAAGAAGTATAATTTATTAATTAACCTACATTTGCACATATGACGTATGCAGCATGGCCTAGCCAGTAGGTTTATTTAAATTAAAACCAATAAGTAACATATATTTCTTTGTTTTTTTCAACAAGATCTGTTCCCCTAAAAACGGAAAAAATACGTAAATATTATTAATTTATTAACTTCACGAAGTTAAACCACACAACAATGATCAGCTTTAATTAAGTTTTGTAAAAGGCAAAAGCATAAACAGTAAACAGTACTTCGATACTGACAGAATGTTACGATTCAGTGATTCGATTCCTTTGTGTCTCGGCACGCGCGATCTATGATAAATGGTGGCCTGTCACGGTAGCCTACAACTCACGTAGTTTCGGTTCCCTACCACGTTCGTGCAACTTCGGATTTCTCTCAAAAATTGAAATTAAAAAAAATCGAAGGGTTGGATTATGTTAGGTCAGTCACAACATGCTTTTTTTCATTGGAAACTTCTGATTTAGTGGCTGAAGTGGCGTTAAACCCAAAATGCAAAACTTCGGAAATCTTCGGAAATTCTTGCAGGGAACCGAAACTACGTGAGTTGTAGGCTTCCCGGCGTGTCAACTGGTCTATACGTACGACACCGCTAAAATATTTTTATGTCGTGAATGTTTTAATGTTGGTTATTCTGTTAACAGAAGACTGTCACAGAATGGCGATCTTTGTAAATGTATGGTTGAACAAGGAACTATTTTAACTGTTAACAGAAAATTGTGCGTTGATGGTTGTAAAATTCATTTTTAATATGTGTTATTTATTTTTCAAAACAAATAAACCAACAATATTTTTTTCACGTGCAACGTGAGAAATGGTCATGAGTAATATGCCGTAAGTAGGCAGAAATAAAAATGTTTGAGCAGATTGTTAAACTATTTCATAAACAAGCAGTTTTCGTTAGGTATTTATCTTTGCAAGCCTAAACAGTTAGTGGTTCTGAACGTGTAAATTATATCATACACGATCTTTGAAAAGAATTTAATGTTCGGCCTAACCAATTTTTCATAACGTTATGAAATTTGCTTGAGTGAAAGTGCGCGGCAATTTTACGAGTTACATTAATGATAATTGATGAATAAATTTATTTCTGGCAATCAGTTGAACGGTAACCGTCAATTTCTTCGATTTTTTTACTTTTGAAAAAATTGCCAGAATTTTTCGATTCCAAATTTTAGTTTCGGTTCCGGGTTCAAATAGTTGAGGAATCGAATCGAAGTTGAAATTATCGAGTACTCGCACATCCCTAATATATATATATATATATATATATATATATATATATATATATAATATAAAGAATTCTGGAATTCAAGAATTTTTTTTCTTTCTCTCTTCCTTATAAAGAGTTGTAAATTCATTTTCACATATATATATATATATATATATATATATATATATATATATATATATATATATATATATATATATGAAAAAAAAAATTCTTGAATTCCAGAATTCTTTAGTCAAATAACAAAACTAAAAGATGCATGTTAAATAAAACATTCTGACTCGCAGATACTAAGGGATGAACATGAGATAATTCATACATACCAGCAACAAAACCTGAGGAGTAAAAAAAGAACCACTAACACCTGCAGAGGAGGTTGAACGTGTCGACCCCAATCCTTTGAAAGGTTCAGATTTGTGGTTTAGTCACGATTCACTTCAAAAATTGGGTAAATATAATTCTTTCTTGTGGAATGTTTTATTGAAGCTAAGCTGTAATAACTAATGAACAATGAAATCAACTAGAATCAAATAACTTTAACTACTATACCATTTACCCTGCTACAAAGTGGTAATGGTCACCTGATGTACACTTTCCAAGACTTGTCACTAACAGGTACCTCCGTAAAACAGTCTGTTGCCAGCAACAAAATTAACTGTTTATCAACGATAACGAAATAACTAAACGCATCTGTTTGGGAATGAACTGCATAGTGATAAACATCACAAATATTTAGCAACAACACATGTACACAACACACGTAAAAACACTTTTTTCTTCTATAAAACTATCTACAAATTATTTATTCTGTACACTGACTGGAATGTTGTTTCCTGGTGAGTATTCTACAATGTTATGAATACTAATCTGTCATGTATTTACAAAATTACTTATGAGAAAGCATTTACTTATTTGGGGGTGATTTTTACTATGAAAATAAATATTGTATATATATATAAATGTATGTATATTATGTACAAAAATTCTGAAACCTGCTACACGTAAATGCATATAAAAACGTATCAAGCTGGTAAACATAATACAAAACATTCACTACAACTATACTCAATAATTTGCGAGGAATAAATGTTGACTTGAACAAGTATCTATTGCAATCAGTTTGGGAAGAACTACGCAGACTACAATTACTGTTTGGAAGATGATAACATGGCTGAGAGGAATACTTAATACTGTAGGAAATACTGATTCTAGAAACAAGTGGCAGGATGCCGAGGCTGGAACAGAAACACGGATGTTGGCACAAAATACACGCGAGATAAGTTTGTGACCAAGCGGGTGGAGTCCAGTGGTGTAAAGCATACCGATGCATATCCAACAAACCTTGTGATATGACATTCAGTGGTTGGGTTGATGATGAAGTGAAACACATACTAATGTATACGCGTGAGAAACATCTCGCTTCTCTTTCTCTCAAATGTACACGTCACATCTGTTGAGATTTGCATGAAGTACAACCTTATAAACATCACACAACAATATTCTTACGATATAAATATTGCGATACACATGCTACAGAAGAACAAACAAGCGGTGACATGGCGTAAAGGCTACGGTGTACGATACAAGCACCGGTACTGTAAGTAACGTTGTTAATGAACACCTAAGTATGTCACATCAAGTTAGGCTGCAATGCTGTCACGCTTGATTGTTCTTGCTGGCAACACATTGACTTGGCGATGAATTGTGGTTGACAGAATTGCAACCATTGTACATGCATATCAGTATCAGAAACACAACTAGCTGTAAATAATAACACAAGTAATGACTACCTACACTTTCACTAGAGACAAGAAAAACCCTGAAATTGAGCTGAACTGTACTACATACACAACAGTGAGACTATATAAGACGAATAATTGCATTGTAGGGAAACATGGGCAAAACTTAAAATCAACCAAAAACATAAAACATAATGGCAAATGTGGTGACAGCTACAAAAATTAAATATTCATTAAAATATACACCATAAAACTATATATTGTATGAAATGCATTTTACCAAGAAAAAAATGTAGATATTCCTGTATGCATTGTGGTGCTTCTATGAAGGAAAAAAAATGTTTATGATAGCAGTATTAAAACTATGGTATTTTCATTGCTCAACTGTGGTGGATACAAGCCTCCAATCAAGTGAAAGAATTCTATCATAATCATCTCTTAAGTACAATGCTGTACAACTTCAAAGACTGCAGAGTGCTGAAATAAATAATGAAGACAAACACAAAATTACACAAAAGATTGAATTTTAACATTTTAGATATAAAAATTATTTTAGCTAAAGGATCTTGTAGATGTGTAACAAAAGTATTTCATGCAGTAACAAAATGCTAAACCATTCTTTACAAATCATACCAGAAGATTTTAATTTAGCTAAATAAACACTGAACAATATTTTTTATACATGTATCTAAAAAAATATTCAGTGAGAAGCTCTTCAGGAGGTTAAACAAATCTGTATTCATTCAACCGTGCATCAGCCACATACATTTTCTTCAAAATATAATTTGGAAAATCTTGAGGGCGGTTCTCAAATGGAAGATTTCACTGTTTTTGTTCGAAGGTAACGAAGAACTTAAGAATTTCTTATCACAGGGATGTTGAATTTATGATGTTGGTGCCTTGTACGTGCTACCCGCACATTTGCTGCTAACTAATACTGCGCATATTTTCGTAGCCCTTAAACATCATATTATGGTAAATGATTATAACATGGTCAAGGTCCCGGAGAGGATTTTTGGGCCCTTGGGTCGTGGGCTTTTCACAGGATATAGGGCTGTCTTTTATTTTAGCATGAACAGAAAACTTCTCCGAAACGAGAGACTATTGAGAAAATAACTAGCCTATGTAAGGTAAGGGGAAAAAAACAAATAAAAATGCTGTTCTGCATTGCAGTAAAAATAATTTTTTTTGAGTGTGTAAATATAAAATGTATTTTGACAAAAAGAAGACACTAAACATTTAACTAAGCAATTTGCATTAGTACAGCAGAATATAGGAACTAATAAATATTAAAAATGCTTTTTTTTTTTGCGTATTATTTGATGGTTTTGTTTCCTGCCTTTACTGACTGAGGTCAGTGCATGTACAGAGACACCAGAAAGAGACAATCCAATAAGGAACTTGTTCCAACATGGGAGTGTCACCTGTGACTCTTAACATACTCTGTCGCCAGGTCTTGACCAGCTCAGGTCGTGCTTTATTGAACGTCTCCAGCAGTACCACCCTAGTTTCATAAAATGTGAAAGCAGTGTTACCATCTGTCACATGGGATGCATGTGCGTATCACCTCAAGAAACAAGGCAGCAAGGCTGCTCTCCATGGGCGGTCGATGCTGGTTGCTAGCTACACTGCACGTGTGAAGTTCATTTTTTTTTTAAAAGTGCGGTCCTCAAAAATAAAATTGTGACGCTATAAATGTATAGTTTAAGCAACACAATCATGCACCTAGGAAAAACTTGCCTAATTCTGCGTAAGGCAATACATCATGAAAATACCTACATTTCTTTTCCCTGGGGGTGGCCGATACACGGAGAGATGAATACAGTAACAAAAAAGAACAGTAGAAACCTGATATAACGTGACCTGGTATACAGTGGCACCTGGTACAACATGGAGTGTCAACATCTGGTTGTGTGTTATTACACAAAAAAAAAAAGAAAAATTAAAATACAAACCATATTTCAAAAGGCAACAAACCAATTTGTTTAGCACTCTATTTCCTGGAAGAAATTCCAGCAACTCTTGAGGGGGCCGGTGTATTTTACACTTCAAATTAAATTTGTGTGAATTTCAGTTGCAAAACTATTTTCAGGGAGACTAAAAGTTTGGTAGATATTCTTGCGAGACTTAACTATTTAGTAATTTTTGTTTACAAAAGTTATGTAATTTCAAGAAATTATTACAATATCATACCGAAATTTGCAGTGTTTCCAAACTGATTCTCTATTTATTTTAAATGATCATCCCATCTCCGTTGTGGGCAGTGCAAAAAAAAATATTCAAACAGGTTTACCACCCAAGCCATACCACCAGCTACACACTGCACTGGTTGCTTTTACGTATTTATGATGGCCATTCTGTATATAGTGTGAATGTTACAGCCACATTAAATCAGGATTATACTTTACTTTCAGTGAAGTTTAAGATATTTTTTTTTAAATCGGAGGTTGCAAAGCAACACATCATATTAGCCTTTTAAAATTAACTGATCCTGTGTGCTCCTATATCAATGTTGTTCATACTACATTTAGTCCTTGTTTAAGCTGTTATTTAAAAATTATATATCTGCAAAATGCCCATATACCACACAATTTTTCAAATACTTCTCAGAAAATCAACAAAACTAACTGAAACATAGCAATTTTCCTGCAACGTTACCGGAATGTGTATGCAACTTACGTGCTGTATGGATGCATTGTGTACTTTAGAGTTCTTAATCAGCACGGCTAACATCTGCCATTGGAACAGACAGCATACAAAATAAATACTTTGTGATAACATGATAACACAAAAGCATTGCTTATCTTCAGCTTATTCATTACTAATTATGACGTAGTTCTTGGATGAGCACTTTCAACTCTAAAAGTTTACTTCTGTAGTATAAATGTACAGCATGCACATCAAAATACTCTGTACACAAGAAAGTTAAAAAGCAAATACCATATTTAAATGTATTCCTGTAAAATAATTTGTGAGAATTATTATTTTTTTCTCCATAAGATTATAAATGCTACAGAAACATTAAGTAAAAAAATATTATCGACTACCTTTTCACATACTGAGATAAAATTTTGCATGTAGATTATTATGATAAGAATTATTTGTATCTTCAATTCAAGTGGCATGCATATATGTAGTCTGAGAAAAACAGCACAGCTTTACAATCTACACAAATGTCAGCAGCATTTCATGGTAACTCAATGCAAATGTAACATGTGTCTGGCTAGTGATTCCCATGAGGCATACAGGGACAACAACATAAAATCAGGCAAAAATTTTGTACCATAGAAAAAGGCACCAAGTACTTTTATATTTTATTTTGTCCCATCTTATTTTATTTTTATTCTTTTTAAGTATTTTTTTTTGTATCAGCATTCTAATTTACTAATATTACAACTCGTAAAAAAAATTTAAATTTTAAGTCAAGGGAGCATGTAATGGGTGTCAGGTTGTAAGCTTCATCCTACTTATCTTACGTAATATCTACACGGAGTTCACAAGTACAGTTTCATTTCCTGTATCACAAATGATAAAATTGATTGGCTCTTCTAAAATAACGTTGAGTATTAAATTAACTTTTCATTCTGCATGTTGGTGATGATATCAATTCAGGGGGTCAAACTTGACTCATTCTGTAAGTTTGGTCCTTCACAAGATCCTTAAGCAATCCACAGAAAATTAAATAGAGCCAACAATATTCCATGAAATTGTCTGACCTGAATTCCTGGGTTATTAATTATGCAAATAATAGTTTACAAATGTGCAGTCTTGCTTTTGCCAGTCCGCAAGTATTTCCCTCCCTTCTTTATCCTACCGTCTTTTCTTTTGACATTTTTCTTAAGACTGCCTACAATTCCAGTACAAAATCAGAGTTGGCATGTCTATAACAAACATGAAAATTTCATGCCTAGAAATTTCTCTTACGTTGGATTTGTTCCAACACAAACTGAAACATCTAATTTTTGTGATACTGACATGAGATTAGGAAATCAAATTTGTACAAGACCAGTTTTTTTTTTTTTTTTTTTACAGCTGGTCAATGTACATTTTCAACTGTGAACAATAAAAAAAAATTAACTTTTGAAGATACTATAAACTTTTTTGGTTTTCGTGTTTGATTCACGTCACAGTGGTAGTGTGTGCCAACATTTCGCTCTGCATTACAGGAGGCATCTTCAGAGTTGAGAATCAACTAGAAGCTGACAGATTAAAGGCCTCTATCTACGTACAGACGAGCCAGGGGTCTTCATCAAGAAGCCAATCACAATCACGAGAGAAGGGCAAAGACCCCTGGAAAGTATTTATAGAGCCCAACCTACTCACAGCTCTCAGTTGATTCTCAATCCTAGAAATGCCTGCGGCAATGCAGAGCAAAACATCGGTACACACTATTGCTTCGACTGGGTTCAATCATGAGAACCAAGTAATTTATCAGACAATGGCTGTAAAAGCCTGAATATACACTTAAAGAATAATTTTGATGAATAAAAATTTATACAACACTAATAGTTGATTTTAATTATTATTGCAGGAATTTTTGACTTTTTACCCTTTTTTTTATGTTAAGTAAACGTGTGTTCTTACTAATATGTCAATAAAAATTAGAATAACACAAAACCACATAGACTCTAACTAGTCCTGGTGTATGTACTGAATAATGTAATACATAATATGAACTGCAGACAGTTTTTCAGTGTATTAAGTACGTGATCATTTTAATACAAAGAATGCACATTAAAAATTACTAATACACCTTTTTCAGGACCACAAACGGTTAGTATAAAACTACACGGTATTTGATATTTTCAATTCGGCAGACTTTTGGAATTGAAACTACAAGCAACACTACTGGAAATTCTGGCACACAGAATGCCTTGTAAAATGAACGCACAAAGAAAAATATACACATCTCAAAGTCTCGGTGCGTGACAATCACAAACACAAATGAGAATCTTACTAAACTGCTAGACATGATTTGGTACTAGGGCAGTTCGAGATTCCTATCAGGAACAAAGTACTGAACTAATGGGCAAGTCTACATCCTGACACCTGTTAACGTGTTTTAAGGCTGCTGCGAGCTGGCTAACAACTGCAGCAGGGAAAATGAGCAAGTGCTAAGTGCAAAATCCAAGCACTGGGATGACGATGCGATGGCACTCAATACAACTCTTGGTGCATCTGCAAATCAGGACACGTTGTCTTGCCTGGAAACTTTCGGCGTAAACGTTGCTGCAGTGACAAAACAGTTATCATATGCACTTGAACAAAAGTGTTTTTTTTTGTTTTATTTTATTTTTTTAAATAACACCCACCAGAAAAATTGTTGGCTTAAGGACGGCTTCAAAATAAACTCACTACGCCTTCACTGCTTTTCAATTTTGCAGATTTTTCATTGTGCCATTATCATAAAATGACATAAAAAAACTGGAAGACAGTAACAAAAATACACGATACTTTGTGCTGCAAGACTAAACACTGTTTTCAAGAGCTATGTTCTATTACGTTACTTTGATACACATCTACAGCTACATCTCAAACTGTGCCAACACATGTTGTACAACACCTATTTACAAGCATTCAGGAAATAACAGATTAATTATTATTTACACAGAGAAAAAAAAAATTAATGGTATTCTTACACTTAAATTCATACTCGTTATATGTGTCAAAATGTCTCAGGTACAAATTCTATAGTTTAACTGAATTGAGTTATTTATTTTTTAAGTATATAAATAGGTATATGAGTTTACTTTCAGAGAAAGAATTTCAGAATTATGCTTCTGAAGCATTTCGTGTTCAGTTCATGCTCTATGGCTCATATACAGTAAAGTTTTTCATTTTTCTCGGTGAGGGGGGGGGGGGGGGGGGGGGGGGGGGGCCTTAAACAAACACAGACACGTTCTTCTAAACTTGCTAAACATCCATGAAGCTGGGCTCTTCGTATACATCTTTAACATTAACATCAAATTCATCTTAAATGCATTCATAAGATGATGCAAGCCGTACACTACGAGCATCAGTCCATAACGTGATGTTGACTTAATGTCGCTTCATCTGCTCGTTTTCAGCCTAAAAGGTGCTAAACGTGCTTCCACTACACTGTCACAAATATCAAAATAAAGCTTAAAAATAAAACAAAATATTTTAGTACAATCTACCCTTAACATACCACTCTTGTACCATTAATTTATGTACAATGCTGCCATTTCTGCTTTGGATCAATGCTTCCTAAACAGCAACTTTAGCCACATGATTCCATATTTTTCAGCTCATGTAAAAATAAACAAACACTAATTTCGGGTTCAATCCTATTTTCGCAAATCAGCAGTGCCTGCCAAAGCCATTTTCTATTATCTTGGTGCATTTTCAATACTTGTATCGTCAACAGATTTAATTGCAAAAAAATATATTTATATTAAAAGTATACCCGCATCCTTCCGAAACACAAAAGATTTCTCGTCGTGGGATTACCGTATCTCTACAGTACAACTTATGGTACTTCAAGACTGTTCCAATGCTTATCGAAATAAACAATTATGACAAAACAATAAAAAATTTCCACAAAATTCTAAAATATTTTTTGAATGTAAGTGAAAACAAGTAGTCACAAAAATACTTTCACTGTGTAGATACAAATGTTCTAAATCCTAAAATTTAAAAAAAAAAGTTATTCATCCCAAACAAGCAGCAGTTCTTACTCGTAATTCACCTGAGCTCGCCGCTGGGAATGATTGAACGAGCACCGTCCTAGCAAGAGCGACACTGCGACGTTCTCACGCAGCAGCCGGTGTGTCACAAGCAACCACAGTCGGAAAACACACCAACTTAGCAAACACTTTAAAAAATTGTCTCCAGAAAACAAAAAAGAAAAAAAATTGTTTTAAAACATTTGGCTGATAATACCTTCTTGTATCAAGCATCACGAGCTTCGTTGTGTCAGTGAGGTAATACTAAGGAAACAAAGTGATAGCTAACTAAAAGTACTTACATACACAAAAAAAAAACAATCAATATTATTTCATGCAGTCTTGGGTAATGGAACATGGTATAGTATAGTTTGATTAGGCAGTCTGTAAAGTTCACCTTAGTCTTACCAACTGAAGCAAAAATAAGCTCGTCTGTTGACAATAATAGTATGCAGTTACAGTGTACCAACAGCATGCCCATTTAAGACGGGCACAATAGAAACTATTTAAAAAAATATGTATACAATGAAAACTTCATATAAAAAAAGTCAACACTTAATATAAGTAACTGTTTTTTTTTACATATAAAATGAGTTTTTTTTGTACCCACGTACAACAGGTACGTTTCTAACAACTATTTTGTACTTTAAAACACAAATGTTGTCGTATTACCAGCCAAAGCACGGGCAACGAGAGAGCCTCGTGGCGTCGGCGCGCCCCGTCTAAGCGTTGGAACTGTCTTACTGGCGAGAGGATGTGTGCTACGTGTTGCGACGGTGGCCAGCCTGGCTGCTGCTGCTGCTGCTGCTGCTGCTGTTGGGAGAATGTGGCTGCGTGAGGTCCAGTAGCGTGACCTGGGTCGCGTCCAGGTCCTTCTCCTCCGGCTCTGGACTCCAGGACTCTTCCCGGCGTCCGCCCGCTTCCCCCACCCTGCACCTGCGGCACAGTGATCGCCCGGCCCTCACACGCCTGCGTCTACACGACCCCCCACACGCCTGACTGTCGTCCCTGATCCCGTCTGACACCGACACCGATACACCATCAGGCCCGTGGGACGACCACGAAAAGCAGGGCCGAGCATTGAAAAATCTGTAGCTACCGACATCTGCAGTCCAGCCCTGATCACGTGCCTTCTGCCATCTGCTTACATGCAAAGTGTCTGCTACTCTTAATCATTAACTGAGGCGTTACGTATCCGCAACAAACTTACTTTTTCTCATCTTTGGAACACAACAATGGTTCAGAATGAGCACCATCGCCACAGGCATCGACTTTTTCAATGCTGTCCCCATTCTGAAACTGAAACAACCACATTCCAAATGCACATACAATCTATGTATAACAGTAACACACAAGACAAAATTAGGGTAAATTAACAGTCACATTTGTCACATAATGAACAATGCATGATCAGAAAAATATTGTAGAGCTTGAGAAGGTATTGCCATGCTTAAAATAAAAATTTCAAGACTATCTTAACATATAAAAAAGCCCTCTTTCAATTATTATAACCCTAAGAAAATTTCTAAATTAGACTTATTTGAAATAAAAACTGCATTTATGTATTTTGCTTAAGCAATGACACAATATTATCTTTCCTTTTGATTACAATAACTGCTTCTTGACATGCATAATTTACCTGATTGTATAACTGATAAGTAAGTTTGAACCCTTTGAAGCATCATCCCCGCTTGAAACTCCGTGCTTGGGCGCCAATTTCCCCTCCATCCACTGTTACCATTCCTTTCCATCTCCATCTCTTTTCCTTCCCTCCCCTCCACTCCTTTTTTTTAGTGTCACGTACCCCCTCTCCTCTTCCCCCGATTTGCTGCAAGTGCACGATGATAGAGCAGTATGTATTAAAGTTCTGGGATCACAGGCCTGCAGTTTTCTTCTCCTGTCAGCCGTCGTCCTGTAGAGTAACTCGTAGTATAGGGTTTGATTGCACCAGCCTTTTTGTCCGAGTGTCAGCCCGCGATGGACGATCGGGGAAAATAAATGTGTGCTCTGAGACCAGCGACCTGGCTTGATGACAGGTTTTCAGTGCGATGTTCAGCCTCGTGTAAGTTGCAAGACAGCTGCATATTAGCTTAAAGTAAATGATGTCAGCATGCCAGCTTGCTTTGAATCGTTTGTTCGACGGCTATCTTATAAATTTTAGTGTTTTACTTTGAACTTTATCTCCGTTGCGAGTAATGGCCGCTATGAGTTTGTTCTGAACGATCGTTGTCATGCCAGGTAAGTGCTGGGTCTCGGATGCGAGTCCATGTGTTCTATTCTGGTAGTCAGTTTATTTTCTTTGTTTTTGTTGCTTGTTGTGAGTGTTGGTCGCACTTGGCCTTAAAGAAAATTACCTATCAGTAGAGCTTTTATTACCGCCTGGGTATTGTATTGCACGGAATATTTGTGTTGATTATCGTGTAACTTTGTCTTCTTGAGCCAACTTGTGGTCGAGTTGAATTGGGTCAACCCTGTTTTACTGTAAATGCCTAACATCCCCGCATGCCTCTGTATATCTGTAATTACTAGTTTACACCTCTATTAGCACTGACATAATTGCTGCCCTGGACCACGTGATCACAGTTAATGCTTATTATTTGAGTCATGTTTAGGGCACCGTCCGCCTTGATAGCTCTGTTGAGCGTGGTATTAGCATTTATGTGTCTGCCTGCCTTTTTCTATAGTGATCCTAGGACTTAATATCGTAGTTCATGAATGTGCTGGTAAATTCTGAATTGATCGTATCCCATGTTTTATATATGATGTGCTGGTGCAAGTGTTTGTAATATCATTCTCACGTTAAAGAAATTATTAACTGGTTAACTTGTAAATCACACTTATAGTAAATCCTAATGTTTTGGATTTTCACTGTGAGCCTTTTATGATCGTGTGTTATCATAGTGTGTATGGAATTTTGATCGGGAAGTTTGAACCCATTCCTACCTAGATGATCATTTTGTTATGTTGTTTGACATGAGCAATGTAAATTTTAAGAATGGTTTGTCGATATTGTAGTATATTCTCCTTAATTGAGAATGGTCATATGCTTGTTGATAATTTCATGTTTGTGTTTATTAATTATTTTTGTGACCTATTAAGTCTAGTATACATAAATAAATTAGAAGTTGTTACAGTTTGCATGTTTTAGTATGATCACATATCCTGTGCACAAAGTGTGTCCTTGTGGATACCCCTAAAAAGATACCGACGCGATTATTTGTAGTGGTTGGTCTAGGATCGAACCCTGATCACTGCACCTTCTTTATTTGACGAATGAATACGATTTTATTGACGGTAGCTTTATAAGGCATTTAACTGGATTTTCAAGTGTTTCAGAAAGTGGCGTTCTTTCGAAAATGTAGATGAATGTTTGAAACTTGGTGGGTAAACAGGGTATAAAGAGTTTGAGGTGATATTTCACTCAAAAGAGATGACAGGCTGGCTGTAATGGAAGGCATTAAGGTAATTATTCAACTCAGCAATATATGGAAAAGTGGAGAAAACAATAGAGGTGGATCAAGTGTGAAATCTGTGAAACAGTTCACATCCGCTGCATGTAGTGCTAGTAAAGGAGAGATGGAAAGATATGATGGCACTTAAGATGTCGCAGCAACACAGTTGGGAAAAGATGACTGCAAATAAATCTGGATCATCCTTAAAATGGGATTGTTCTGTTAGTAATGGTAATATCATCCTGTACATTATCACCTCCTTTGCTTTTTTATTTATTTAAGCTGACAAATAATTTTCTACAAAATCCATAGTCAACCATTAAAAAAAAAAAAAAAAAAAAAAAAAAAACCCCACCACCACCACCACTCACTTTGTATGTGGCCTTGACAGCTAAGCAAGGCATAACTTGACCACAATGCTAAGCACAAGACTGTGTTCAATGATGTTTAAACATTTAGGCTTACAAGAAATTACCAAATATTTTCATCCTTTTTCACTTGAACGCACTATGTCTGAAAACAGAACTAAAATTATTGTAACTTAATTTGTGATGAGACTTTATTTACATAACATTAAAATGAGATGGCACCTAAAACAGTTTTCAGTGTAGGATATGTTTAGAAAATCTACTGGCGGCTCAATGCCTTCATTCTTCTCGGTGAACGTGTTTCAAAATGGGAAACATATACTGGAGTAGCACCCGACAGGAATTTGCACGTTAACTTTATCACGAAAGTGCGTCTGTGAAACGCTGGCGTGCAAGGGAGCGAACTGCAACATCACGACCCAGAACCTTACCTGAGGATTCTCGGTGATGTTAACACTGCTCCTATCGAGCATCGCCTGTCCGGATTTTGCGCGCCCATTGCTTAACAAAGGAAGCTTCAGTCCATTAGCATGGCCATTCGGATAGCCGCCCTGCAACAGACAGCACCGACAGCACCTGCCGTTTACTTGCTCGACAAGCCAGGTAGTAGTTACACAAATATTTAATAAACTTACTCCTCGGTTAAATAATTATAATAAAAAGAAAAGAGCTAGCAGGCAGACTGGAATTCACACTATCGCAGCATATTTACTGCTTGTGTGTGTGTGTTTCCACGGTAGGCTATTTAACCCTAGCCTAAAACCGCCACCCATTTTCCTTTAACCCCATCATCACCTTAGGAAATGATTTTTGAACAAAGAGATCTACATCTGGCGTGTGAGCCAGTTCACCTCCTCGTGGTGCAGTCTGAATAAGGCTAAATGAACGAACAAATAATACTGGCGGTCAGATAATTTTAGGATCTCCTGACTATAAGACACATTCTACGAAATGTAATGTGTCTTAAATTGCCATACAATGAATAAAATACATCTGGACTGTTACTCCAGCAATGCCCCGGAAAGTATCCCAAATAGACTACCACTACGATATAAGGAGATCTGGATAAAAATTTTTTTTAGCAATGTTGTTGTATTCCTGTATTTATTACTTTTTTTTTATTTTACCTCAATCATTTTCATTATATGGCCCTAAAAATATTTTTTCCCCACTGTGATATCAGAAATAAAGTTAATAAATACCTGTTTTCCACATTTTTTTGTTTATCTTTTCTTTAATTTATGATAATTTATCTTAAATTAAAGAGGAAAGCAAAATAAATTTTACAATTTATAAATGAAATATTTAAAACTCTATAAATATCTAAAATTATATAAAAGAGACCATACATAAGAAGACATAAAATTTGAGTATTGTTCACATTCTATTTTGCATATAACCTGGTCTGCTAAATAAATTCACACATCAATCATAAACTGAGATGTAGGTAGGTATGTCTATACAAACTGGCTAATATTATAATCATAATTTTGCACAACTATAGAGCTCTGAAGATCCCTTCCTGCATAGCCACCCAGAAATTTTTGTAAGTTGTATTTATTTCTGCTCAGAATTGTTCTGAAAAAAAAATCATGAGATATAAACATTACATAAGTGAAAGTAACAATTCACAAAAAGTGGAGAACATCTTCAAATTATAGCTGTGCCAACACGAATCTGCAAAAGCAGATTTTGCTTATATTTAGTTGCATTGGTGTTTCTGCTGATTCACGATTACGCTTGTTAATTTTCAGACAATATTATTGAAAAATGAAAAGCGCCTGTCATAACCTAAAAATCCACCAGTAACCTATTCACTTTTCGTGCTACTATATCCTTTGAACTCGCATAATATCTTAGCTTCATGTGCCAGCCGTTCATATCCAACTTAAACATTCTATATTTTAATAACATTCAAGAATCTATTATGTACATTGTAAATAAATATATCACCAGCACGGTAAAGTACGATAAGAACAAAAACTTGACGTCGTCCAGGGCTACGCCCATCTGAGCCCGATTTGCCACCACCTCCCTCCCCCCTGTTAATCCTCCCGGCTGACGTGTTTTAAATAGCGCGCCGCCGCAAGAGGGCGCTGTAGAATCAGTGCTTCGCTCCCCAAGATATAATAATACTGTGCAAATCTTTTGTTTTGTTCCCCAAGTGCCATATGTTTTTATATTAAAATTTATTGTAATTTTTATGCATTTCAATCACTAAACACGTCCGCGGCAAGACGGGAGACAGGGTAACTGTTCAGGGCGCTTGGCGAAAACACCCCCCCCCCCCCCCCCCCTCTCCGCCCCGCTACCTCTGCGGCCATTGCTCGCGCAGTCGCTTCCCATCGCTAGCTGAAGAAAGACGCTCCGTTCCGGCTCTCCGAGGACTTCGCCTTTGTGCGTCTATCGAGGTGGTTGGACCACAGCTGTGCCTGTCGTGCCGCGAGGCGTTTTCATAGAGCCATTGTGTGTGCGTGCTTCGAGTGTTGTTTGTCGGCGTGTGGGGCGCCCTGAGATCCCACTGCGTGGCTTTTATAAACAGCGTGCTCAACGCTGAGAGCGGGCCAGGTCAGTGGTTAGGGTGATTGCGAAAGGGGGAAACGAGTCACGCCGCCACATGGGCTACGTCACGCCTGAGACAGAGTCTTCTCGCCGGGTCCGTGCCCCCTAGACACGGTGGCGCCCACTAAAAGTACGTTATAAATACTACCGAATCCCCCGACCTTGTCAAACTTGATGTATTTAAAGCATTACAAGCAACAAAAAATACCAAGTGCTTGAACTGCAAAGAAATGTTTGTAATATCGTGATAAGACATTTTTAATTAACTAACTTAAAATTTTTAAAATTGAACAAAAAAAAAACCAAATAATGTAGGACTGCAAATAACGTAAATTACTTTTACTATTTCCAGTGCAAAACGACCTCATGAAATGCATTTCCGTTATTGAATTGTAAACATGTGCAAAGAGTCACAATTTTGTATATTTTTAATTCATTTTTTTAAACTTCGTATTTTGTAAATCAATATATTTCATTGTTACCTTCTATTAAATAATCTTATTTTATAAAATTATGATTATGTATTAAATAATTAAATTTTCCAGCCTGTATTAGTAATTTCATATTTCATTAAGCAACTAACGGTCATCAACAAACACATGAAAACAAGCTAAAAATATGAGTTAAAAAAGAGAGGTTATGTTCCATTTATAAACTAAAACACATGGAGATTTGCATTGCATGCTTTTCTTAGATGAGTTATTTTAAGTAATTTAGTACATTTATAAATTTTTTTTTAACGAAAATGTGTTTTCTCCTGTATCAGTTTGGAATCAGTGAATTGGCAACAGTTGTATTATTGGCATATCTGCATTACGACTAAATTTTGTGAATTGGTATATTGCATGCTTTTCTTAGATGAGTTATTTTAAGTAATTTAGTAGGTACATTTATAAAATTTTTTTTTTAACAAAAATGTGTTTTCTCCTGTATCAGTTTGGAATCAGTGAATTGGCAACAGTTGTATTGGCATATCTGCATTATGACTAAATTTTGTGAATTGGTACATCTCTATATGTCCTACAACGACAGCATCCAAAATAACTGTAATTTACCATTGTCACCATGATACTTAAGGTTTTAAGTTATGAAACTTCATGTGTGGATAGTACATACCTACATGAAATACAATATGACCATTTTGTTTGTTCCATCAAAATACCAGTAAAACAGTCTACCGTAACCCCACTTTAAAAACCA
The DNA here is from genome assembly GCF_032445375.1 of Bacillus rossius redtenbacheri. Classification (NCBI taxonomy): domain Eukaryota; kingdom Metazoa; phylum Arthropoda; class Insecta; order Phasmatodea; family Bacillidae; genus Bacillus; species Bacillus rossius. The sequence continues at coordinate 59,028,578 of NC_086336.1, forward strand.
ATTAATGCTGGTCCTTTCAAAACATACTAACATAAAAAAAAGGGTTAACAAAACATTACTTAAAAGATAAATTCCTGCTGGTTCATAGATTAAGTATAAAATGATTATACACTAGATTATTTTTTTTCTTCAAAGCCTCCTCAAATAAGGTTATATTTTTGACGAAAAATCCAAGATTCTGAAACTGTAATACCATAAGTGTATAAGTTACTAATATGCATGTAGTAATAAAATATTATGAGCTAAAAAAATATATAGTTTAAAATTTTTAGGATAGCTTGCAATAGCGCAAGTCTAAATAAGTTCAGTGCTGTAAGGAAAAACTGCGTACTGGAATGTAACAACAAATGACAACTACATTGCATAATGCAATCTAAAGGTGAAATATCCTTTAAAATTTATCAATTGACCTGAACTTGTATTTTGTTGCAATGAGTCTATCAAAGACAAAAAGACACAGCACAAAAATACAGAGAGCTGTGCATATGCTCCTGATTTCCAGCTGAAACCCAAATACAACCCTTACGGGCGAGGGGATGTTCCCCTTGTCATACAATCAGGTTCTACTTGAAGTAGCTGTTACCGACCGGGAAACTAATGCACTGTTTCTGTTGACTTTCATTCACCGCAAAAAATTACAGCTTCGTAATAGGAACAACTGCCATGTGTTCTGGCTCAGAAATAACATGGAACCAACAGGCGTCAAAATATGCCCGTCAAGGCACAAATGAGGCAATGCTAACCTTAATGTGAAGGAACGTACTAGCTAATAATGTTGTCACTCTGACTGTTCGGTAAAATAATACACGTGTTGTGCTTATCATGGGATTCGGCGGATGGATACTACTCCTGCAAGTAGTCATCTGGCAACACTGTCCGCTGGTAGAGCAGTGGACTTCAAGATGGCGCCACGGTAAGCTGCTTGGTAATTTTGTCTGTGATCTGGCAAAGTTTTTAAGTATATACACAACACTGACAATAAATGTCTGATGGTCACAATCCCACTAAGCTCACCGAAGAACAACAACAAAAGGTAAGGGTAAAAATAAATTGCTACCTACAAGACAATTTCTACATAAAAAATTTGGAACAAATTTTTTCAAAGGAATAAATAAGTTTTAGGTATAACTTATTGCCATAAACGTAACCACAACTAATTACTTACCTAGGTACTTGTTTTGTAAATAAAGTCTCAACAATTACTTAATGTTTATTTTAAATACAATGACTGAAATGTTATGCAAGAAAAAAATAAGCATAAATATGTCACATAATTAGTCTATGGTAGAAAAAAAATTAGATATTAAAAAAAAAATTACATGTACTGCTAAATTTTCAAACCATGGCTTTCATTGCTTTAATAACAAAATGTGGCCACAATACACATCACGAACAATCATAAACTTATCAAAAACAAAGTTCTTGACTGAAGGTTCAAATTATTATTTTTTCACATTTTTTGTGCATTATTATTTACCAAAATCAAAACTTTGTACAAGCTTCTGCAGTCATTTTCAATCCTTAATTGTAAAGCAGGCTACCAAAATAAAAGACCCCCTTCAATTATCTCAAAACTCAAATAATATTAAATCTAAGGCAACTTTAAACATAAAATAACCTTTAACAGTAATAGAAGCTCTACATGTCTGACACAAATATAACATTTTATAATATGCCATGTTTTTTTTGGTATATTATGTCTCCCACAAAAATTGAACAATAAAAATCAGCATTTGCAAATAGCCAATTTAGTTGCAGTATAGAGTTAATGGTGCCCTGTGTTGCCAGATATATACTGCCCGGCCTGTTGAGGGGCCCGCCTCGTCAGGGGTGTATGTGTGTTAGGGAGGCGGGGTGATAAGAGCGCCACTCGCTGGTGCTTCTAGTGCCGTGTCGCCTCTAAGCGCAAGACTCTGAACTGGCACGCAGTCTTCTCGTCGTTCACAGAACTATGAAAGTTGAGCAGTTCCCGTAACATTATATGGCAGAGAAATGAAGATAAAGGCGTAATGTAAGTGCTTTAATTGTTTTCAAGAATCTGTAAAACATTTTAATGCCTAAAAATCACTATGAAAACACCCCTTTTAGCCATTTTAACCCTTCTAAAAATACTGTTTAAGAAACTTAATTTGGAAACCAAACTACTTATCGGCCCTCAGAAAATTCTCAAATGCTTTTCGTAAACAGACCCCACTCGGATAACATGAATAGTTTTCAAATCACATTTTTCCTGAAGCTCTGCACACTGTATGTGTGCCAAGGTCGGCGGGGCCCTTAGTTAAATAATTATTATTTTGTAAACCATCATTAAAAATAATAAGTTTTAATATTAATTTTTTTTTTAAATTTTACTAATTGATGATTTTTCTAACACCAAAAATAGTACCTATTTATTGAAAGAAAGAATTGTTAAAAGCTGAACCCCAAATACTATTTCACAGAAGAAATTATTTGTAGCAGTTGGTGACTGTAATAACAAGGCATCCCATTAAAATTATGAGCTATGCACCAACAAGCCAAAATGTCATTCCAAATTTTCCTTTACAAAATACAATGTTTTAGATACAGTTAAAAATTTTTTTCGTTATATTATAAAGTTGTGTCTATGGAATGTATATGGCAGCACACTGAAACCAGGACAGTGATAATTGCAGAATTTGTGCTTTAAAAATACCCACTGCAAACTAAGGATGAGATAAGTTATAACTAGACTTGGACTTTAATTCCTGTGTCTCTTTTACAGCTGAGTAATGCTAAAAAAAAATACCTAACTTCTATAATACAATTTTCAAAGTTAAGCTTCGTAAAAATCAGGTCAATCACCTCCCCCTCCCCCCCCCCCCCCTCCAGGTCACTTTTCCATCCCACAAAAAAAAGTGGGAGCATGGCCGCCCCGTGCGTTAGAAGTGAAATTCACAGACTTATTTGTAGTTCTACTTCAACTCACAAGCACAGCTGCAGGTGCCACGGCTGCTGCCATCTGTGTCTTCGGCAAGTAACTCGACGGGTGTGATAACAAAAATACGTGATTCACGGGGCTTTGATTCTAATGCATACAATTACTGGTTGTGTGTTAAGTTATGTGTATTGAAAATTATTCATACTTGAAATTTCAGTTTCTAGTAATGTCAGCGTGATAAGGGACTTCAGAATTATGGGTGTAATGATTGCAATGTGGAACTGCAGAAACAAGATCTCGTCATATACAACTGCTTCGGTGCCGCTATACAACAAACATGTCGCCAAATAGCAATTCAGTTACACCACTCTCTACCTAATTGTAACCCTCGCAATCTCCGTTACTCACTTTTCATTACTCTTCATAGTCCAAAAAAAAATTAAATTATATTTTATACAGATTAATTAATAACTTCAATAACACAGACAAACATGCCAGTATTTATGACAGCACTTTCGGGTTAAAAAAAATTATGTAATTTGTTTAATTAAATAAATGTTTACTTAAATAATAAATTGCAACTTGGCTTTGTTTAGTAGGAAATATATATTAATTTTTTTTATTTCTTACCAAAATTTTTGTATAAGACGTTATCTGCTTGGTAATTATTAAACTTGCTGTTCCAATATTTATGTTGCGTGTAAAATTCTTGTTATTTTTAAAATATCCCCTCTGTTTTGTTTCATGATTCACGTATCCATTTGCCAGCTCTAGTGTCGTCTTGTTTCGAATTGTGTTGTTCTTTTGTGTTTTGTCCTGTGTGCTGTAGTAGTCCCTGCAGGTATGGGGTGCCTGCTGGTGTCAGTTGGCTATCTGCAGGTAGTGCCCGCCTGCTTGAGTTCATGGGTCTTGCGCTTTCATGCTTATAGTCACTACGATGTCCTCTGTACGTTTCTGTATGTCGTGCCCACCTAAGAAGTTCCCAAACTGTTCGTGGGCATGTTATAAATTTAAATTAAATTAAATTAAATTGAAATGAACGCCACCGGCTGTTGTAACTTCCCACTCACCTTGGTGTCGAGGTGGGCGTGGTCCTCCAGCGGAATGTGGGTGGCGGCCCCGGGCGAGAAGCACTCCAGCTCGCGGGGGCTCTCGGAGGGGCGGAGCGGCCGGCTCCGCCGCTGCCAGCCGTGGCAGTAGCCGTTGCCGTTGGCGTGGGGCCCTCCGACGGGCGGGGGACGCGAGCGGGAGCAGCACCGGTACAGCACCAGCCCCAGCACGGCGAGCGTCACGCAACTCACCGCCACCACCACCCCTGCCACAACAACTGAGCGGACGTCAGGGAGCACCTGTCGCGCCACGCAAGCAGCCCTCGGCTCTCGCTACATAACACTCACATGCACACCCTCGCAAACATTATAAACTTCACATAGATTAACTGAAATAACACTGACATGTACACCCTCGCAAACATTATAAACTTCACATAGATTAACTGAAATAACACTCACATGTACACCCTCGCGAACATTATAAACTTCACATAGATTAACTGAAATAACACTGACATGTATACCCTCGCAAACATTATATACTTCACATAGATTAACTGAAATAACACTGACATGTATACCCTCGCAAACATTATAAACTTTACATACATTAACTATGGAAAATAATTTTTAAAAATATTTAAAAAATTATTAAAACTGTATACGGCAACAATAGTACAGGCATTAAAAGAAACAAAGATATTAAAAATAAGACAAAACACAACTAAAATAATAATCACTCAAATTTTCAACCACATACGTAAGTTGTTTTCACCCGGAGTAGAAAAGACACTATGTACACACATACAAAACTTTAAAATATTTTTTAAAAAATGTCATATACAATAAACATATAGTTTTTGTGTTGACATTGTTTAAAATACGTACATTCATTTAAAATAAACCTATGTTTTTCTTAATTTATGCTGTTAATGCCTTCAAAACATTAGAACTTTCTAAATTCATGGGTTATGCATAAAAGTCACTAATCGACAATTTAAATCCAATCCTTCGTACTGATCCACTTCTTTTCTTTTCCTCTCTATAGATGGAATATACATACATGTTTTATCTTTTTCTCGGTGCTATCACCCTATTCTAAAAAAAAAATAAGGAAATAACCAGGGAAAAGAACTCGGTGCTCACCGATCCGCTGCGACGACGCCTCGGGCGGAGACGCGGGACCGCCCGGGGTGTTGGTTCCAGTGATCTCCCCCATGGGGATGTGCAGGCTGACGACGGGACTGTAGAGACCCCCGCCTGCGCCCGTGACCGCCCGCACCATCAGGTGGTACCAGGTGTTGGCAGACAGCTCCGACACCTGCACGCACATGCCAGGACCTCTTCCTTAGCTGCTCCACTGTACTGTGAGTACTTACACTTCATATCTTTTTTTTTTTACAAAACTGGATTAATCGAGCACTTAAAAAAAATACAAAACCCGGAAGGGGGAAGAAGAGGGCATTTGAAGAAATTGGAGAAAGGGGAAGGAAGGGAGGGGGGGGGAAATTGAAGAAAATGGGTAAAGGGAAGGAAGGGGGGGGGGGAGGAGTTTTCATAATTTAAATCACAAACCCACCACAATTGAAAATAAAAATACCGAAACAAAGTTAATCGCCAATTTCTTTGCGTTTCAACATTAAAGACGTAGTTTAAAATTTTTCACACTCTGATGAGACACACTTAACGTATTATGCAAAAAAATTTATTTTGTCGGTTTTTACAATGGAGTGACGAATATTTCTTGTTTCATTCATGAAATATTCTGTTAACACGGGATGTTGACATATAGTAGTGTGGAACATGGCCCTCTCTGGTAAGTAAATTTAGGGGGGGGACATGGGATGTAAATATATTTGGCGAAGAGAAGTAAAAATATACAAATAGAATGTACTGTATGTAATGTAATAATAATAAGAAACAATGTAATGATAATAATGTAATTTTGATTGAAGAATTGTTTAGAATGAAATGAAGGGAAAAAAAATTACCCTTGAGTGCTATTGTGTTGTGTTCCCTCCACAAGGAATTTTTGGAGGGGTTACCCTTCCCGCACCGAGCAGAGAGAGCGGAGAGAACGAGACGGTCTGGTCGGTGCGCGGGGCTCACCTCCACGCTGGTACGCCCTCCAGGGACCTCCAGCAGCCGCCACTTGTCGACGGTCAGCGCCGTGTTGTTGCTCACTGCCACCTCGTACTTCCTGATGACCCCGTTGGTGGACTTGGGCTCCCGCCACAACACGCGCACGGTCTTCTGGTTTATCGGCTTCCACTGCACGTTGTACACCATCCCTGGCACTAGGGACACGGAGCAGTCCCTCTTTCATGTCTCTTGACTGCGTGAACCCACTCCCAGTACAAGATGTTAAAAACCCGTGATTCTAAAAATAAAATTAAGTGTTCAACTTTCTTTGCTATCTTAAAAATGAATGAATGAATGAATGAATGAATGAATGAATGAATGAATGAATGAATGAATAAATAAATTTTATAACACATTTTATTACTTTGTTGTTATGAATTGTTAAATTCAAATTATTTTTGGGACGTGAAAGAAAGAAAAAAAGAATCCTACAAAAAAAACTTTTTTAAAAATCTTATTAGATAATCAATGATCAAATAGCAATGGTAGATGATTAAGCTGCCCTCAGTTGTGGCATTGCAATACCCCTGCTCTCCCCAACTTTGCAGATTATTCTTATTTTATAATATTTCTCAGTATATCAGCTTATTATGTACGTAGGTTCAAGGTCATGGTAACCTAGTTTTTTATTTATATATTTTTTTCTAATGAATATTTTATAAGTTGAGGATATTTAATTATTCTTACTGGCTTTCACATTGTTTGCAAGGTTGGCATGTGTTTAAATGAATTTTTATTATATTTATTTACTTTTAATATTATTTTTATAACTATATTTTTAATTTGACTTTACTTAAAAGTTTTTATTTTGTTACTAGAACATTGTGTATTGTTTTGGTGAAAGAAAGGACGAAAGACAGGTGGGTGACTAGGTGCCGTTAATTTCCTACGTAGGTGCTACCAACACTTCTGAGTTACAAAATAATAATGTTTTTGATATAGGAGATGCAATTCAGTTATTATATTTTAAAAAGCATAAACTTAACATTTTCTATTATTAGAAAGATATTTAACCTGTTAATGTAATTCCTGACTCTGTTGTTTAATAAATTGGTTTTTGTCAAGATTTGCCACTAGCACAGCCTAGTAGGCAAGAGGTAAACTATCCCTGAAAGGTTCTGGCTTTTTTCTCCACAGCCGGTGCTGACATGTCTAACATGGGAAGGTGGAATGTAAATGTTGGCTGAACACTCGGGCGCCATCGGAAATAAATACGCCATGAAGGAGGTGAATAGCTACTAAGAAAAGAAAAATATATATTGTTTGTTGATTTTTCACATTATTAATTCGTTGCATTACCAATTAATTGCATAATTCTACACAAGTGTCGTTGCCATTGTGCGCGCACGGAAATAAAAACTCTATAAAATTATTTTTGAGTTTATGGTTTATGGAAGTGAGATATGGCACGGTTAACCCGCAAACCGGATAACCCGCACCCAAATGATCGGGAGTCTACTGAAATTAATTTCCTGTGCGACTAGGCTAAATTCTTATATCTATTGTATGGACTTTAAAACATGAGTTAATATACACAGCTATTTTAGAGAAATGAGAATATTTTGTTGATGAAAACTGTTAATTTTAATTGTCATTAAAGTTTGTCCCTACAACTTGAATAATATGCACATCAATTTGGCAATGGCAGAGTGGTATGTGGCTACTTTAAGATTAAAGCAGGCTTTGAACCTCTCGGGGACTGGCTGAGTGGTCATTCGAGAGCTTAAGAGACTGAATACCGACACTCGTAACCAGAACAAAATTTTTCGGCGATAACTGCAACCGAGGAACCACCACAATGCATGCTGAACGTGAACAGCGGCAACGACCCGAGGCTCACCATCTTCCAAAGTCCTGCACTCGACCGTGTTGCTGTAGGGGCCGTATCGATCACTCTGGTCATGGGTTCGCACCTTGAACTCGTACAGCGTGTGTGGCTTCAGATCACTCACTTGCACCCCGTTACTCGTGCTGCACAACAAAGGTTTATTTATTTTTATTTTTTTTTTGGTTCTAGAATGGGAAGGGGTAAAAAAAAAAACAGAGGAGCAACCCCCTCCCAAAATAAAAATAAAAAATAAAAATTTTTTTTACCCACAAATATAGAGACCGGGAAAATTTTGCGGATTCATTTTCGTGATACGCTAAAAAATGTGCAGCTTCTGCTATTGGGTTCACTTTTAATATGTAGGACTCTTGGCGAATTAGAGACCATCACTCAAAAGAAGTATCCAGTCACAAGTTACCCACTCGAGACGCCTCAAAATTCAGCGTCCAGTGAACAGGCGCCGTTTGCCCAAGTAGGCGGAGGATCATGGAGACTAACCTGGAGGTCATTGAACTCGCGAATTTTTCCAGTCTCTACCCATAAAATCAAACACGGATAAAACTCGGTGGCAGTTGAACGGCTTGTCGGCACCGACCTGCGCACGTAGCTGCAGGGGGACTGGTTGGCGGGCGGGGCGGCCTGCACCCGGCCGTAGCACACGGTGAAGTAGCTGGCGTCCACGGCCGGCGTCCAGGCCAGGCCGATGGCGGTGGGCGACGCCGGCCCGGCCACCAGCCCCGTGGGGGGAAGCAGGCGTCCCAGGAAGAGGCCCGAGTCGCCGCCGCCGCCCGCCGGCCGGCGCGACGAGGACAGCGTGACGATGGACTGCACGCCCGCCTCCCCCTCCCCCTCGTCGGCGGTGCCCAGCACCAGCACCTCGTACCACGTCTCCGGGTCTGCGAAGCAATCGCGCAGATGATACAGACCAGTGATCAGGGGCGTAGCCAGGCAAGGGTTTTAGGGGTTCAACCCCCCCCCCCCCTACCCTTCTTATTCATCACTCAAACAAATTTCATATTAAAATTAATAAAAAATTTTTTACCATTACAATATTTAAAATTAAGTACCGAAAATTGCTAAAAACAATAGCACTATTTTACACCTTAAAATCCAAATTTTCCCGAGGGAGGACCCCCCCTTCCCACCCCCGCTTTATTACCGGGGGGGGGGGGGGGGAGAAGGCGGGGGGCCAAGCTTCTTAACACCCCCCCATACACAAATCCTGGCTACACCACTGCCAGCGATGGGACTCTTTTCAAGAGCCACATATAATTTTAAAACTAAATCTGAGAGCCGGATGCATATTCTTACGAGTGGGAAAACAGTTCCAGAAAGGATAGCCTAGTTAATTAACTAGAGTTTTATTTATAAACTACTATTTATGCTGTAAATGTCAGACTAAAACAACTTATTTCGTAATAAATTTCAAGAATCTAATACAGCGTAAATAAATATATCACCAGCACGGTAAAGTTAGATACAAACAAAAACTTTCTTTATTTAGAGCATCGTACCGCTACAAACGGAAAATGCCAACTGCTTGCACTGCAAAGAAATGTTCGTAATATCATGACGGAGACATTTTTTTAGTTAATTTACGTAAAGATTTTAAAATTGAATAAAAAAATAGAAACCAAATTATATAGAACTTCACATAACATAAATTACATTTACTGTTTCCCGTGCAAAGTGACCACATGAAACGCATTTCCGTATAAACGTTTGGTACCGTAACTTTTCGCCACCTCACGGGTTAAGATGGTATTGGAATTTCAGTTCTTGAATTGTAAACATGTATAAAGTCTTGCAATTTTGCACATTTTAAATTTGTTTTTTTGAAAATTGTATTTTGTGAATCAATATATTTCATATTTACCTATTATTAAATAATCTTGTTTTATATAATGACGTATTAAATAATTTAATTTTCCAGCCTCCATTAGTATATTCATGTTTCAATAAGCAACTAACGGTTGTCAACAAAGAAATGAAAATAAGCTAAAATTTTACTTTAAAAAAAGAGAGGTTATGTTCCGTTTACAAACTGAAATACAAGTGCTCTGCAGTGCATACTTTTCTTAGAATGAGTTATTTTGAGTAATCTAGTAAATTTATAAGAAATTTTTTTAACCAAAATGAGTTGTCTACTGCATCAGTTCGGAATCGGTGAATCTGCAACTGTTGTATCGGCACACTGGCAGAACTTTGTGAATCGGTACAGCTCTAATGAAAATAATCAGTAGCGGCTTTCCTTAAAATGGAAACACTTCTTTTGCTGCGAATAGCTCAGGAAGCGTCAGAACCCGGGACCAGCCCGAAAGTCGCGATGTCGTACCTAAGTCCTGCAGCAGGTACTGAGTGGTGGTGGCCGGCAGCTTGACAGGCCCCACCTGGGCGTCGTTTCGTTTGCGGTAATACAGGGAGTACCGGGTAGGTTTGTACTTGTTGGCGGGAGGCAACTTCCAGGTCACCTGGAAACATGCGCAGTGAGTGAGACGTTACATCTAACAGCAGGGGCGCAACAACGGGGGTGGGGGGGGGGGGGCAAGGGTATTTTGCCCCCCCCCCCCCCTCTGAAATCTTGAAGTGGGGGCAAACGGGGGCAAAGAAAGTGCTGTGTAATCAATTTTTAGATAATAAAACTGCTTAAATAGCAACATTTTCCACCTTGAAATACAAATTTTCCCGGGGTAGGATCCCCGGACCGCCCGCTTCAATAGGGGGGATCGATGATTCTTTATAAAAAGGTATATTGCCCCCCCTTTGGAAATTTAGTTGTTGCGCCCCAGTCTCACACTAAATTTACAACTAATATCAAACAAAAAAAAATCTGTCGCATAGAATTAATTCGAAAAGCATGGTAAAACTGAGACTTTCGATACAAGTTGGAAACATGTAATACTAAATTAGGTATAGACAATATTATACGGCAAATGGAGATAAAATTTAAAGAAACAACAAAATTAAGTCAATACACTGTCAAAACACCGAAATGCAAGACAAAACACATGATGCAGCCTAATTCACCAAACTTAATTCATTTTGTCTATTTAAGTACCTACAGAATCAATTTCATGAACCTTAAGTTAAGACTTTTATTTAGAAATCTAAAGTATTACGTGCTACGAATAAAATGTGTTTTTTTCTATGAATCCTTTTTTACAAAATAAAGAAAATTAAAGTAGTCTCTAGCTGATACCCTAACCACATGGCTAAAAGGCATACAGATAAACAACATCAAAAAATGTATAAAGATAATGATATTTCTTTTTTATTTGAATATGAATCGTACTGAAATAATAAGATAGGTAGTTAAAAAAAATTACATTTACATTTCAAATTAGGTTGGCACCCAAAATTAACTTAAACCACAATCAATCAGATATTTTTTCTACTGCTTAAAAAGTCATGTAAGTTTAGTAGTTCCACAAACAATTTTTTATTTTTTATATTTGAGTAATTTTATATGTTATGCTTGATACCTTGAAAATAAAAATGATAACAATGAAACTTGTCAAAATATAAAGCTATAAAATTATCGCTCTAGACATTGTATTACAAAAAACATTTAGCTGTACTTTTTATTTTAATTTGAGGAACATTACAGAAGAATTTTGAATGTTTTATTTTCAGTTTTTTTGTTTAACTTACTCTCATCAATGTACGGTGTATTGTTTTATGTACATAATTTAAGTGTTTTACCACAAATTGGTTGAAGAAGTTGATCAATGTAATTGTGCTTGAAATGTAGTTACTATTGCACATGTTTTAATTTTTAATGAAAATAAAGACAAACTACACTATTTTAATTACTAAGTTTTGTTTTTTGTAACACCATAAAAATCTTGTATTTTTGGATAGGTGACTAAATAAAAAATTCCGTTTTAGGTGAAATTTCGGTTTTAAGTGGAAACACTGATGATTCAATATTTCTAATCAGTCTATCAGCATGATAAAATAAGTCTACCTTAATGCCCAAGGTTCCAACTTCCAATATTTCATATAAAACCCTATATTTTACAGAAGTAGTGCAACAAAACAGCTTAGTACGACTGAAAGCATCATTCCTGGAGGTACATCAACAGTTCCTGTCATAATGAATAAAAATAACAGCAGCATCCATTAAAAAAGAGTAATGTTTGTATATTGACACAAAAAAAAACAACACAAATTAGTCCAATGTATGTAGGCCTAAAGAAACAATAAAATTATTTTTAAGATAAAAAAATATCAATAAATATTGAAAAATTATATCATTTAAATCTCTGGCAGTTAAGATAAGATCCGATTAAAAATATTACTAGCATCACTCGTGAGTATGATTTCATAAGAAAAAATTTTAAGTTTTAAAATAAAAATTTTTTTTAATGCTCTTCAGTTGTGTACCACACACGTTTCCCACTAAAAGTAAACAATGGCAAAATATGGGCCTGTAGATTAATTCAATCCTGCCTCTCAAATACATAAAATTAAAAAAGAAAATTGCTGGCAGGATCCACCTACCAAGCTTCTCGGTTCTACCAGTAACATTTCCTTTGGTCTTACCTCAATGGACGTAGGAGACAGAACTGTCAAATGAACTACAGGTGCTAAAGGAACATTTTTTTGGCTGCTCGGCATCTGGACGCTGGACCACGACATCTGCTCGTCAGGAACATCGGACCAGCCTTCGCTCGTCGCCGCCAACACTCGTACATCGTACTCGTTACCGGGCAGCAAGCCTGTCGAATGACAGAATAAAACCACTCCTTACACACAAACGTTTTCTCCAACCCCAACAGAACGAAGACATTTTTAACACACAGAAATAAATAAGTTTGGAATTATTGTAAAATCTAAACTTCTTTCACCATCAAAAATATGTACTTATGTCTGAAAAGTTTCCGACCTCAACATGAAGATGGCTGCAATCAACAAAAAAGGTGGCCGGGGGGGGGGGGGGGGTTGTTGTTTGCTCGTGCTATGGAATATATGTACTATCTCAAATTTCAGCCATTTTGGACATGCATTTGTTTTTTTAACAATTGTTTGGATGAGTAGATGCACCATGTTTTTGTGAAAATGGAAAAATGAGTATGGAAGTGTCATTGAATAGTTGTTTTTGAAAGGCAATACGCCTACACAAATTAAAGACGAGTTGGACGCTGTGCACGGGAACTCTGCACCATCACTTACCACAGTGATATTTTGGACAGCTGAATTCAAACAAGGCCGTGCCGGCTCGGAAGACGATGAATGTTTGCGACACCAAAAACTGCGAAGGAGGGATGATTTGAAAAAAATTTAAATACTGTTCCTTTGGCCGGGATAAAGTGAGAGAGACTGTTTTCAAGGATAGTCGTGGAACTGTCTCGATAATAAATTAACTTGGAAAAAAAAACTGTGACAGGAGCATACTAGGTATCATTACTTAAATAGTTGAAGGAAGAAATTGCAGAAAAAGGTCATATTTGCACAAACAAAAAAAATAATTATTTGACCAAGACAACGCACCAGCTCACACCTCAGGGACTGCCATGGCGAAAATCTAAGAACTGCGGTTTGAACTGCTTGACCAACCTTCTCACTCACCAGATCTAACTCCAATTTTTTGTTCTCTAGGCTAAAAGTTGTGCTCAGAAGACAGGGATTTTCATCAAATAAATAGGCCATCATGTTTGTAAACAACTGTTTTGCAAAGAATCACACAAACAATTGTTAAAAAAAACTGCACGTCCAAACTGACTTAAATTTCAGAGAGTACATTCCAAAGCATGTGCAAACACATTCCCTAGTCTTCATTGATGAGTGCTGCCATCTTTATGTTGAGGTCAGAAACTTTCAGACAACCCTCGAAGTGGACTGGTTCTTCTCCATACATCCTCGCTAACAAAGTTACATAATTTCTACTGCGATTCTGCTGTAGTCAAAGTATAAACGAACAGTACCCAGTGGTACCATTAACATTTTTTGACTTTCAGATTTGCAAGTCACATGATACACACCCGTATATACAATTTTAAGACACGAGCTGAGCCGAGCTTTAAAAAAAGAACACCAAGCCTAACCGAGCGCAAACTTTCTATCAAATTTTTAGTCAAGCCGAATTCGATCCACGAAAAGTTTTCGAGGTCTTGTTAAACTTAACTCACACATTTATAAAATTATAGACAGATTGTACTGAATACAGTGAAACCTCTTTAACAAAAACACTCTTAATACAAAAATAATTAACACAAAGTGTAGTCACAGTTCCTATAAATTACATATGAGTTATAGTGCTAAGTAGTTTGTTTAATACAGAAGTATGGTTAGTATGTAATATAAAGTTTGTTTTCGTTGCAAAGGTAAACATTTACATGTAGTAAATGATGGTTAATACAAATTTCCTAGAAAAATGTAAAGAAACAAACAATACTTTTGCCTTTGCTTTGGTACAGTTTATGTTAAGGGGAAAAAAAATAGAAATTACATAGTCTTTCCAAAATTTTGCTATGACTTTTGTACCTAGTTTTTAAACCTATGCTTTTTTCTTATGTCCTAAATAATTTAAAAAGCAGTACAGTACAATATAATTTTTTATGTCATGGGCGTAGCCATCCTCAAATTGTATTTTACAATCCTTAAAAAAAATACATTTGGAGCTGTATAAAATATAAATGCAAGTTTCCTTTGAGCATATTATAATGTTTTGGGTGTACTTTGCATGTATTAAACGAGAAAAAACTTTTTAACTTTTTTTTAAGTTTGATTTAGAAATTATGCAATAAATGTAATAAAAATGTTTCAACAGTTTGGTTAATACAAACCTCATTATTGAGTGACAAAACTATGGTCCCTTCTGGAAGCTTCAGTGAGGTTTGGCTGTACTTTCTTGCCTCAAGAAAACATTGGTGTAAATGATGTGCGTGGCTGAGTGGTAACTCACCCGAGATGAGGTACTCGAGGCTGTTGCCGCTCAGGAACTCGGTGGGCACCGACGGGTGGTCCTTCAGCCGCCACTGGATCTTGTACTGCGTCACGACGCCCTGGGCCACGCTCGGGGGAAGAGGGGACCAAGACACCAGCAGGGTGCTGGGGCTCTTCGGCAGCAGGCGCGGCTTCGGGGACTTCAGAGGAACTGCGAACAAGCCGGGCGATGGGTGGCTACTTCCTGCTACCTCGTGGTCCGAGTGGCGTACATCTGTCTACCTTCTTTTTCCTGATTTTGGCAACCTCAAAAAACCCTACTGCCAACCCATAATCACACAGTATAAGCAGTGGCGTAGCAAGCGGGTGGCGGGGATGGCCCCCGCCAGGGGCGCCGGATCAGGAGGGGAGGGGGGGGCGCAGCTACGGTTTTGCATTACTGAACCCTCCCCCCCTCTCTTTTAATCCAAGAGGGGGGCGCTATTTTCAATTCTGGCCAGGGGCGCCAAACATCTTAGCTACGCCACTGAGTATAAGAAGAAAATAACCGAACGTTGATGTTCACGGTCCATGAACATTAGGGCCCGTTCTGCAAAGGCACGTAAAACGGAGACAGATCGCGTAAACAAAGACGGATCTTCAGGAACATTTCACTATCGTGTCTGCTGCTTCCTCAATGAACGGAAACGTAACAAACTGCAACCAATGATATTTTGTTCCGAGGTTACGAAATATTAAAGTAATTTTAAAAAATATCCTACTTTGAGATTATAGCACGGGCAGAATTTACATTATATGTATAATAAAATAAATGATAAAATCGTAATAGAACACTAGATATTAATGTACTTGAAACAATTTTTAACATATTTAGAACATGAACAATCATGGCAACCACCACAGACAAATACTCTATTCGTCGCACGGAGCAACATAAACAGAAGAGCTCAGCATTGCCGAGCTCATCCGTACCAGTCCGTCTCCATCTGCATGCTATTGTAGAAACTCTGATCCAGGAGATTTGTCTCTATTTATGTGATCCGTCTCCGTTTCCGTGTCATTGAGAACAGGCCTTATCGCAAAGAAACTTCATGTAACATTTACAATGATGGGGCAAAATACTGTACTGTGTAAAAAAAAAATGTTTTGCTAAGAAACAGTTACTATTATTTACTTGAATTAACATACTAATAGCTGTGTGTTTGAAGAATATTAGAATAATATTTACTAACTGTTAAAACTGAGGTTAAAAATATACCCTAGTTTTCAGGTTATCAATAAACAGGTCGACATAGATCTGTAGCTGTCTTATTTTTTGGATTGATATAGTAAATATTTCAATGTTTTATAAACTTTAATTAAGAGACATGTGCCCTGCCAATCCAGCAGCAAGGCAGCCAAACCCTCTTTTACTGACAAAGCAGCTATGTGTATTCTTTTTGAACTAATGAGTACTTCAAGCAAAAAACCATGGAATTATTAACAGTCTGGTATAGGTAGCTAATTTAATTAAAGTTGGAGCTTAAGGTACAAAATAAAATAAACCATTTTTTTCTATACTAAACTTGCCATGTTAACTAGGTAGTATTATCATTACAGATTTTTGTTGAAATCAATGTTTTAATAGCGTCGCATAACCTAAAAAGTAATTAGATCCAATGTTTACATTGATTCACATCACCTAAATTGTAATTAAACAGATAATTTTACATACTCCACTCCAAAATAAAAATAAAAACATTTTTAATATTTTAAACCATATGCTGATAAAAAAAAAATCTAACCCTATTACACTGGTGCATTCTGTCCAAGTAGGTTTGGGTTTTAAAACAGTGCTAAAAATTACTTGGTAGGTATATCAGTATAACTATTTTGATTCCATGAACACAGCAAACAAAATTGGTGGGTCAAAATTCTCCAAAATGCTTCTTACCTCCTTCTCCTGTCATGCACGTGACTTTCTTGGAGAGATCGCTGGCAAAAGTGGTGTACACACGCGCAGAAAACGTGTAGTTGGTGAAAGGCTGCAACTTGTCTACAATCACCGTTTTGTTCGATGTCACGGTTTCTTTCATCGGTCCGCCCGCTGTTAGAAAAAAATAAGGAATATATAACTAACAGAGAAAAGAATAACAATATCTTATCACAGTAAACAAACTGACTAACTTTTAAGGCCAAATGCATGTTATAATTTAAGCTGCATATTTGTATACACCTTCTGGAAATCCAGCCTTTCCCTCATGTTGGTAAAGCCCCATGATGGTGAAATGATGGAGTGTGTTGGTGAAAAGAATAGAAGTATCCTGAGAAAACACAACAACAACCAACGACAGCCGAATAATGCACCACAACTCTGTAAAACTAAAAGCGTGAAGTGTTCTCTTATTTAGACATTGCCTCTTCAAACTCCGTAAAGAATTATAAACCACAACTTTATGTTCACTCAGATTATTCAGTGCCGTTGGCCATACCTCTTATTTATGCTTTATGGAATTAGAATACACATTCCTATATTTTTTACTGCCTACTAAAATTGAAATAAAAATGTATATGATGGCCAGTGGTCAAAGGGTCTGACTGGTAAACAAACATCACTTTTACTAACTATATACATACATGTTTTAAAGATACTTATAAGATACAGACAAAAAGTCTAGCCATCCTGATATCGGTATCCCACGGTTTCCCGAAGTCACGTCAGTCGGCTCCTCGGATGGTACCTTACTATAAGTCATGGTAAGAAACAAGATTTTATGTCTTTATTTTTAGTCAAATTTCATTTTTTAAACAGAAAATTTTGGTGTTATTGTTTTTATTTTTATAAAATCAGTTTTGTAATACTTACTCTACAAAATAGTGGTAAAATTTATATTCTGCATTTTTACGATAAAAAAAATTTGTAACAAAATGGTTTGAAAAAGATGCATTCAGAACAATAAAAAAAAATTAGCGAGCGTTTGTGGTTTGAAAGTGATTCAATAAGAGATACACAATAAAAGAAATTAAATTATTTTTTTTTCCTGATCCATTCACTTTGGAACAAATTTTTTTCCAGAAACAATGAAATTCCATGAATTTATTTATTTTTTATTTTTTTATGATTATAAATTAAGTTTTGGTAAATGCTTCTTCATTCCATGATATAACTTGCATGTTGGTGCTTTATGGTGCATTCAAGGGCGCAAAAACGGGGGGGGGGGGGGGGGGGGGGCACTAGGGTATTTCCTTCCCCCCCCCCCCCCCCCCTCCTTCTTCTGAAACCTTGAAGTGGAGGCAATCGGGGGCAAAGAAAGTGCTGTGCAATCAATTTTTAGATAGTAAAACTGCTTAAATAGCACCATTTTCCACCTTGGAATACAAATTTTTCGCGGGGGAGGCCCCCCGGACCACCCGCTTCAATAGAGGGGATCGATGATTCTTTATAAAAAGGTATATTGCCCCCCCTTTGGAAATTTAGTTGTTGCGCCCCTGGGTGCATTAACTTGGATTTCGGTGTTACGCTGTGTTTCGACAAGCTTTATGGCGTTAGTCTGGTTTTATCGCAACTAGCCCAATAATCTTGCTCCTAGTCATGGTCCACTTGTCCCCCAATATGCCTGGTCTGCGTCGCCGGCCATCGCCGTCTCTAATGAGCGTTGGTTTCGACGGAAAGTCGGACCCTAACAGGCACCTGTGGGCTCGAAGTGGAAGGTGTAGGCCTTGAAGTTGGGCTGGGGTTCCACCCCGTCCACGGACAGCAGCACCTCGCCGGAGGAGAGGGTCCGGCAGGAGAGGCCGGTGGGGGGCGGGGGCTGGAAGCGGGAGGCGTTGACCAGCAGGCGGGCCGCCGCCCAGGCCTCCCCTGCCTTGCTGCTCGCCACGCACTGGTACACGCCCGTGTCCGCCGTCACCGTGGTCGACAGCACCAGCTGCTTGGCCTGCTGCTTGACGCGGCCTGCGGGAAACGCACTGGCAATGCACTCCCCCGCTTCCGTCCAGGGCAGTGCGTTCCGCCACCACGTTCACTCCATTTTTCAAACAAGTCGGCCCAATACTCGATAACTAGAGACCGGAAAAAATTTGCGGGTTCGATGACCTCCGGGACAGACTCCAACATCCTCTACACACTCGTGGCAAATGCAAACCGTTCATCGGCCGCTGACTTGTGAGTCGTCACGACCGGGTGGCCCCTGTGATTCGACACTTCTATGAGTGAGGGTCTCTCAATTGGCCCATCGGTCCTCCAGATTAAAAATGTGGACCGATGGCAGAAGCAGCACTAAGGTATAATTATTTTGAATGTTAGCTAGCATAACACGTAATGAACCTGCGAATTTTTCAGGTCTCTACTCATAACTGGTAGTTCATACCCTAACTGAGACCCCGAGATGTTTCATTTTTTGGTAACGTCGTGAATTTTCACCTTACGACTAGGGACACGCGATTGCTTTTTTATATTTCATGGCACAAAGTAAGTGGTGTTTATTTTCTACCTGAAAGTGAAATTATTTTGCATATTTACTTAAATTTTTTTACAAAATATTGACAGCTTTCTTCACAAACCATCAATAGAATTACGTATGTAGTTCGTACAGAAGTACAGCTTAACGCTAGTACCAGCTGTATAAAGTAACGCACCCCTCAGCTAACTGACATCTACATATACAACAAAATAAAAAATGACATCTGCTAAAGAATGGAAAATGTTGATCATTTGAAAATTTTATTTCGTAGAAGGCAAATCTAACTGTGTGAGAAGGAACGAAATACCTATTGAATTTTGAAGCTTCAAGAAAGTTATTCCATTGAAGAAAAAAAATTAAACCTATTTCTGGAAACTTGGTGTTCAAGTGAAACCTATATCCATTGTATTTCAGGGAACCAGTACAAAATTAAGATGTGTGCTGCGGGAAAGCAACATGTACAGCTTTTGCTTTCCGGTAACACTTACCTCAAAAAAGGCGTAAGCGCAGAAATAAAATAAGTACCTAGCCTCTATAAACTTAGCAGGATCATAAACACCTAATAAAATTGAAAAAGAAAACACTGCTTGGTAAATCACTCATATTTCCTAACTATTTTATTTTACATTTCTTTAATATATTAACCAGTCATTCTAAGTTATCATGTCTTTTAAGGCTGAGTCATGACCACAAGTTTATTTTATAGATGCAGGTAACAATAAGTACTTTAATTGCAATTATTATTTATAAACACAACAAAATTATTAAACAACATAAACAAGAAGTGAGAATAAAGTTTCCATAGAACCACAGACACAAAAGAATCGCTTCTCAGTCAAATCGTAGCTGAACACCGAATAGAGAACTCAAAATATCGACCAGACGGGGGTGGTCGTGTCTGCATGATTACATGCTAAATACGTAAAACATTCCCCCCCCCCCCCTTCGGCTAATTGTAGCGCCATATTGGTCAAATGCCCAAAACAATGACTTTTTTTTATGAAAGTGACTGTTTTTAACGACAGAGATTCTAATGCCTTTGCACATATGTTGTCCCAAAAAGAAATTTTAAAACCTTTCCTGGTATTTCCTGAATATTTTCAACTCATATATCCTGGTTTAGAACATCTGTGTACTGTAAGAATTGACCAGTACTATAAATGTGTGGACATAGTGTGTTCTTTTTAAAAACATAATATTTAAAACAGAGCAAAAAAAAAAGTCGGGCTGGTTTGTCCTTGCGGAATTAAAAACCTGTGTTAGTGAACGTACCGTTGATTCGCAGCCGCTGACCGTCCTTCCACCAAAGGATTGTGGGTGGCGGGTGCCCCTCGGCGGTGCAGTTGAACCGGGCCGTCTTGGCGGCCGGCAGGACCAAGGACACGGGCGCCGACGTCAGCCTCGGGGGAATGAGCACGTCCACCGACGTCTCCTGAAACATTCGCCCGGTGACGCCACCGCAGCGCAAGGGGGCGCAAATCTGCAGGACTCGCGAAGGGGTCCCCGAATCTGCCCGAGATTTCGCACGTGGGTTTTAACCGACGTCATCTCTGGACAGGGTGCTCATCCGATGCACACCGCCCATACGTTAGCCTATGTGCGTGCAGTAGACGGAAAACTTTATATAATGAACAGAAAGTTTTCCACGAAACATAGTTTTGATTTTTTACATTTTTATCAATCCCATTTCACGGTCACGATCTTGCAAGCGCGAGCGTACCCAGGGGAACCCAAGTCCCCCTTCCCCCGTCCCACGGAATCTACTTCCATGCCACAGTGAAACTTCTTAAGTCCGATATTCTACGATTCGGCACATTGTGCAATCCGACACTAACAGGCCACTTTCGTTCAAACTTCAGGTGGATTCTGGCTGCCGACCTTGGCCACAAGATGCATCACTGTGGTGCCAGAGTTTTTAGTTCCCTCAGAGTTTATCGTAACTGTCGGTTTCCTTTCCAGTGCAGTGTTTTCGGTTCTCCAGCAGGTTATATTTCAAGTTTCACATTCAGCGTTCTTGTTAAAACTATACTGACATTCCCCAATCGGCAGGGACAAATTATATGGTGAATCGCTGTTGTGAGCTGCAAACATGTATAATAATTAATATTTTTTTAAATGCTAGTAACACGGGAAACAAGAGGCCTATGATTCAGAGCAGCTATGGCTCCATGGTAAGCAAACAGTCTGTTAGTACAGGCAGACAACAGAGTGATTTCAGTGCAAATAAGATGATTCGGTAGTTTACTTGGATGGGGCAAACTGAGTGACCCCAGCAACGCAATAGGAAAACAAAACGTTCCGGAAGCTTTCGTGTAACCACGGAAGGTTCTGCGTCAGACTCTGCAAACGAAAGTTTCCAGAAGGAACAATTGGCCTGAGACGAAGCAGAAACAGATATATAGTGACTCACAAGCTACAGAGGGGCTTCTTTGGTTCAGGGACGTCAGTTAGTATGTAGAGTCCACGATAGACACAGGGGACCACCCTGTACCAGTGATCTGTACTACGAGTTGTAAGACTGACTAAGACAAGAATTGTAATCATGCTGTAGAGTAACTTGTATTCGAATGTAGCCAGTTGTATGCCTCATTCGTATTAAGTGAAATAAACAGCAAGAATAATTCTGTGAGCAGTAGTTAGGTGATTGCCTTTCACTCTCCTACCTACCCACTCAGCAGAAGAGGTATCCATTCCGCTCGGGGATACAACATCGCGATAATGCCAAAATAACATGTCAATACACCATATAATACTGAAATGCAAGTTTATACACCACAAAACATCGAAATTCCCCAATAAAATCATGAACTTAATAAGCATATTTAATCAAAACTCAACTCAGATTACAAAAATTTAATGTTTAAATATATTAAATTCAATAAACGTAAATTATTTACATGCAGTTAGTACCAAAATGGATGTACTAACTAGATTGGAAATATTTTTTGGTTTTTATTGTTTTGTAACTGTTATTAGTAACTAATTTTTACAGTTCGACATTGGAACATTTTACGAACGCGTAGACACACGCTGATTTATTTGTATTATTCCCAGCAGTTAGACATGTTTATTACAAATTATCATATTGTAAAAAAAAAAGCATACTGTATCAGTCAAATGGACACTCTTTTGGTGAAGTGCTATCTTAAAGAATAAACAGAGTTCATAAAAAATAAAAAGACTGACCTTGAAATAAAACCATGATAGCTATTCCCTACTAATCCGGAGTGGACGAAGTCCAGAAAGTGCCGTATGAGACCTTTCACTGAACCGTAGAGAAGAGCTGAGCTGAATACGACCAGCTCTCTTTGTGAGCAGCACACATTATCTACTGTACTCTTCCACTGATGGAACACTGATGACTTAAATCCTTTCACATAATTCCAAATTCTACTTCAAATCACTTGCAATTTTTATCTAATTCAATTACTAAAAAGTCACATAATTTCACAAATATATCCTAACCACCACAAACGTCTTGACATTTTAGGGATATAATGTTCTGATCCCAACACAGATTTTCGTTTCGGAGAAGTTATATTTTCTTGAATGGAATTTTTCATCAATCATTTAGAATGGCTTTAGTATTTTTGTGGCTTATATGTGTCCTGAAAAACATCTAAATAAATGTTCTGAAATTTTTTTAAACCACATTTAGAAAAAAAAAACATACATAGCTATAAATAAAAAAATTAGTCAATTTTAAAGCAATTTCATCATCACACAAAATAAAGTTGAACAAGTATATTATTTCATTAAAGTGTTAGATAAAATGGTTCAAGTATGTGAAATGCTTATAAAAAACAATTTTAAATTTTCATTGCCTCCAAAATCTGAAGTTCATTCATACATGTCCTAAAAATTGAACAGATATTAGGTATTGAATAATTATTGAGCAAGTCCAAAGGACTTAATAATGTTCAATACAAAATAAATGTTCGGTTTAGGGGGATTATTTTTAATGGTTCCCGATTACTACTGCAAAGCATTAAGCACTGACTGCCACTCACTGCTCTGTTCATAAATTAATGGCTTCCTAAATAATTAAAATTACTGTAATTATTTTGCAAAAAATTGCAGGGGTAAAATGTAGCATAAAATTCCAAATATGTACTGTGTATCAGGAATGTAGCCAGGACATCAGTTTGCAGGGGAATACATTCTGGTATTATTTGCTAAAGAATTATAACTACATATTATACTGGTTAAGGCATATTTTTTTTTATTTAGTTTTACAACAAAACTAAAAAAAAATATTAAAAAATTAAGTATTTGTAGCAAAAGTAAAAGAACCTCTTCCATAGAATTTAAAAATGTACCAAACACTTACGTCAATGAAACTAAGGCAGACTAAGTCCGGGTTTATAAACTATGCAAAAAAATGCAAAATGCAAAAAGTTCAATAATCACGTATTTAAATGGTACTCATTTCTAAACTACGCCACATGCAGAAACCATAACGCAAGCTTTGCCCAACTTTCAACTTCTTGCAATTCGGCTTGCATTTACAACTTCATTTGAAGTGAAGTGTTTTGAAAACTCTTGTCAAAGATGCAGACGTTAGCTGCGAAGAAGGGCAAGATGTTGATTTTATTTTATCATTTACATGACAAGACTTCTTTTAAATAAAAGTAATGACAATTTTTTTATTTTATTTTTTTAATGATAAACATGAACGAACAAAAGACGCCCGGGGAGTAAAAAATGTGTTCTCTACTGTGTTTAACACTTTCCAAGTTGTAAGTTTGGTGACATCTTGCGATGACAAGTGATTTACTTGTGTTTGTTGCGTTGTTGCAACACTGCACAAATTGCATACTTCATGAACCTGGCCCAACGGCTTTGAAGCTTCGAAAGTTCACAGCCTCAAAACAACAAGCTACCACCGTGAACAGGGCCGCAACTAGAGTCTCTGGCACCCGGGGCATTGAATGGATTCATGCCCCCACCCCCCCCCCCCCTCTCATTTTTTGCACATACCACACCAATAAAGCGGGGGGGGGGGGGGTGTCCGGAGGCCCTCCCACGGAAAAAATGGTGCTACGATGAGACGTTATATCGTAAAAATCAGATTAGACATTTTCCTGGCATGCAGGTAAAAAAAAAAAAAAAAAAAAAAAAAAAAAAAAAAAAAAAAAAACATTTAACCAGTTACCAGTTTTAGTAGGAAGGAATTACAATGCAAGCGATTTTCGGCGGCCCCCCGCAGCTTCGCGCCCGGGGCGTATGCCCCGCTTGCCCCCCCCCCCCCCCTCCGCCAGTTGCGGCCCTGACCGTGAAACAGAGACTCGGGGGACACAGCTCACCTGGGCGGCCCAGTCCACGCCGCCGTCCGGCCTCGCGCTTGTGGCGTTGCACACGTACACCCCGGACTGGTTGACGGTGATGTTCCCCAGCCGCAGGACGCTGGTGACCCGCCCCTCCCCGGGCAGGGGGCTGGCGGGCGGGCCCTTGTACGACCAGGAGACGAGGGGCGGGGGGTAGCCGCTCGCGACGCAGTGCAGCGCCGCGTCCGCGCCTCGCAGCACGGACACGGGCTCCCCGTGGGACAGGAACTCTGGCGAGCGCGGCGCGGCGGCGGTCCACGGAGCCACGCTCAGCGCTGCCCCGGGGCTCGTCCGCACCTTCTTCATCACCGGGTTCGTGGCCTTGCACCTGACCGGCGAACAAACACCGCGCGTTACATTACGTACAGTACGCACATGTCCGGAACTGCACTTGAACAAGGACGAGGTTTACCAATAATTAATAATTTAAAAATATTGAAAAAAATACATCATTATAAAATACAAACTTTGACGATTCGACTATCACCAGCGCTTGTAAATATCCTGCGTACAGTGCACTTGTGCCTACTTATCGAACTAACTATAATTCCGGTTTGATTCCAAACTGGATCAATCCCAAATTTTTCGCAAACGGGGAATACGGGAGGGTTCTTCTCCCCCACCCACTTCCGTTCTCTCCCGTCAATGTGATTTGCGACCCTTATCCACAGTAAGGCCTCATTCCATTCCACCCTCAGGAGAAGACCAATTTAGATGTCTCTGATTCGGTGGAGGATGCCTATCCCTTAGGCTCATGCATGATTTTAAATTTAAAAAAAAAATGTTTCTACGTTTAAGCATGATTAAGAGCAGTAAAATGCCAGAGTAATTTTTTTGGTTACAAACCACAAGGTCAGTACGACCATTTCAATAAATTAAGTCATGCTACAAGGCAGACTTACTCTCTCTACCAGCCCTTGTCACATGGGTCTGTGTCGCTTCAGTGAACATGGGAAATCCAGAAACTGACTAGTCTAAGCATATCTGTCAGCAAAAGTGGCGTGGTAATTTGAAGCTGTAAAAAAGTTGCTTCCCTTCGCTCGGGGTTTCACACATAAACTGGAGTCAGTCAACCTGCTTGATACAAGCCTCTGAATGCAGAGGCATAGGAAGGCCAGAAAACCCACTGGCTAGCAAACAAGTTGTTACATTTTTTATCTCACTTCCACCAATAATTTGGAGTGTACTAACAACAGAAGTTTAATTTCATTTAATTTTTAATTTAAAGTGTACAGGTATCAGGTTACTGTATACATGCTTGCTTTTTTATGATGGCATTTGTGATGTAAATGATTAAATAAATGCATTGTGTATTTTAAATAACAACTGAGCATCTGGTTATGGAACTTAAAAGCGTTTGACCCTGGCAAAAAATAAATAAATCAATAAATAAATAAAATAGGAAAAAGTGTTAAAGAAATTTTCAACTATATTACTTTGAATGCTATAGAATTTAGTTCTACGCAATTATAAAAAGTAATTTCTTTCCAACTAATTATATGATTTGGGTAAAAAATAAATCTCCATCACTTTTACGGTGTTTGCAAAATCAGTTGTTAACCATAAAAACTTTTGCAAATGTGCATGTTATCATAATGTTAATATGACATTCCAAAAAAAAACCAATGTGGAGGAACTTTGTGCATATAAAAATATGATTGTTTGCTTAGCTCTACTCACCTGTACGTGCCAGCATCAGAAAACTTTATTCTGGACAGGTACAGAAGTCCTGGCTCTATTATTAAATACCTGTAACAAATTATACAATAGGCACCTATTATAACATACCATTTAATTACGTTATTTATTTACTTGCAAACAAAAGTCTGCAACTGTTCTATAACTGAGCGAAACAATTGTTTTATTTTTTTTTATTCAGTGTTTAATAACATATCTGATAAAGAATGCACACAACAATTAATTGTGATTTTGCTGTTGACAAACATGACAAATAAAAAGATTGTAATAAAACTAACACTCAATGACTCGCAGACAACGCACAGCTTAAACCGGTGAGTCTATAATCATTAATTTTGCATAAGAGTTCCTTTGATAACATAGTTGAGCACTAAAGAAAGGATTTTTGAAAAATTCATCCCCTAAGGGGATGAAAGTTTGTATGGAAGTTTGTTATATTCAAAAGTTAGAAATATTGTAATTGGTGTTTAGGCTTTTGTTTATAAATAAAAGTCAAGTTGCATCAGCATTTTTCGTAATTCATTAAAGATGAGGATCAAATACTTTCCCATTGGGCACACGTCTAGCGTTAAAATAATAGTTAATTATCTATAAATTATACCTTTCAGCATTTTAACTTAGCTCAAACAAAAGCATTAATATGCAAACTCAGGATAATAATAAAATGTTTCATGCACTTTAATGGATATGATTTGTGCTTTCATAAAAAAAATTATTTTTAAATTCACTCTTTACCATTAAAACACATTTTTCCAGGGTTGCAAACTACAATGAATACTATTTAATACTAATATTATGTAGATACTACAGAAAATTGTAATTTTAAACGTCACTCCTAAACTATTACCAGCTCATAGTTTTAAGTAAAATCCATAATCAACACAATTTTAGACATACAAATAACATTTCTGACCGTTCCTCGATAACAATAAATTTCATGAGCTAGTAGACATTAAGTGGTTTTGTGTGTTTATGACAATATGACCAGTAGACAGTCTTGACAATTAGCTCGGCCAATAAGTAGGACCTTCGGAATTTCTGGGCAATTTTTTTTTCATTAGAGTTACAGTTATAATCAATTACAGATAAGACAGTAAGAAGTGAATGGATGGATAAAATTTCTGTAGTAGGCATGCACATAATTAAAGTAAAAGATATGTGTATGTATAAATAAATATATAAATAATAACTAACCTGCTATCCTGAGGTAGAGGTTCTCCATCTTTTTCCCACGAAATAACTGCTTTCGGAACAGAGTCAATTTGGCACATAAACCGCACGACGTCATCCTCATACACTGTATTGTTCATTGGTGACTTGCTGAACTCCTGGGCTATGGCTGCAAGCATATTTAAGAACACACACACGTCACCAAACAAGAACAAAACTGAACCAAACAATCATGATTTTATTCCATGTTGCAATACAACACACGAAACATAATGTGTCTGTTTGTGCCTGATCACAGCAACAGATGTCATTTCCCGAAAGTTTGCAACTGTTGTATAAAATTAGGAAGCCTACAGTGTTCATGTGTGATGCCATCATGTTTTCCTGATTATCCTTTTTGTTGGGTTTGTCTTTTTGTTGCTGTGTTGTCCAAAATTGTTATTTGTCTGTTTTTTTCCCTTCTGTTCCTGTTACATTTGTCTCGTCATCAGCCCCTTGTGATTGTCTGTGCTGTGATATTTTTTTGTGGCTAATTCCTTTTACTGAATTCTCTGTGCTGTCTATTCATTCAACATTTGACATCGGCTGATTTTTGGCTTGTCTTTCTGTGTTTGTGCATTCATCTTTCTTGTCCATTCCTGTGATTGTATGACATACAGCGAACACCAGCAATGGTGTATGTCCATATGAATGTTTTAAATAATGGCTTATGTATTTACTTCCCTACTGATAATTGTTTCACACATCTAGCTTAATGTTGTCAACTAGTTTAATTTATAGACATTATAAACCTCCCGCACAAATAAACATCAGGTGAGGCCAAAGTGATAAGAGTGGTTAGATTATTTACCTCTCATCACAGCACCCCGACTGGGTTTCATTCCCGGCAGGGTTAAAACTGGATAATTTTTTTTTATTTTGTGAGTGGAAAATTAATGCTCCTGTCTCATAACATCACCTTATCATCTCTAACAGCTCATATGTTGACGACGTTAAGTCCATTCATTCATATACAAACCAATTTTTCAACTTTACTTGTTAGTAGGACAGAAGATCTTTCCTATATTGGTGCTAGGTCAAATAAATACATGTGCAAGTGTTTTATTTTGTAGCCCATCCTCAAATAAATAAACACAATTTTCTACTTTCTTAAAAGTCTATTGTTTAAAAGGATTATGTAAAGGGGATGGTTTGTAAATGGGGTATAACAGAGAGCGAGTTCTCCCTGCTTCTCGCAAAATGTTGTTTGCAGATTTTATCTAATCAGCTGTTCTTATCCATTTGCCCCACACCAACTCGATCAAAGCAGAAGTAGAGGCACATTAATTTTTAAGGAATGAATATTAGTACCACTTTCAGCTGCAATAAAGTAATCAAAATTGTTTTTTATGTGCAATTGGTGAGTCTACGACTTGGTTGTAAGTTAAAGGATCCTAAAATGAACTCAAGAATTTATTTCCAAAGTTACTTTACTCAACCACTATCAGAATTGTTCTTAAGCCTACATAAAATCTAGCGTGAGAATGATTGAAACATGGTATAGTCTGCCATGTAACTTCTCCCAAAAATTTTAAGTTTTCAAAACAGCAAGTAGGCGGGCCTCGTGCAAGGCCCCGTACCAGTAGGGCCCGCACCTAGCAGGGCCACGTGCCTAGCAGAGTCTCATGCCTAGCAGGACCCCACACCCAGCAGGGCCTCGTGCCTAGCAGAAGTCTACGTCTAACAAAGCCCCATGCCTAGCTGGGCCCCATGACTAGCAGAGCCTCGTGCCTAGGAGGTCCTCGTGCCTAGCAGACCCCCGTGCCAAACAGGGCCCCATGCCTAGCAGACCCCCGTGCCTAGCAGGGCTTCATTCCTAGCAGGGCCCTGCACCTAGCAGGGGCTCGTGCCTAGCAGGGTCACACACCTAACAGAGCCTTGTGCCTAGCACGGCCCCGTGCCTAGCAGGACTCCACATCATTCTCTTCATTTTTATTTTCCTGGTTTGTCAAGTTTCCTATGAAGAATGATGTAAATAAATGAGAAACAGAACCCCAAAACTGTAACTAGCATGGGATTTAAAGTGGTGGTCAATACCTTTCGATTTCAATAAGGTGTTCATGATTGTTCATTCGAAAAAAATCTTTCAGAATTTTTATTGTCTCATTTAATGATGATATTTCAACAGAGTTTGATTGGTAACATTTTTTTTTTTTAAACTAACCTGAGTATATAATTGATTTTGAAAGTAAATTTAAATTTCTTACAACAAATAACCACAATCAAAATTTAAGTTCCAGCTTTGCTAAAAATGTTGTTTCAAAGAGTTTAATTTTCAAAATCCCCCCCCCCTTCCCCGCGAACTCCGTTCCTTTGATAGTCATCTCTTTCCCCTCCCAGATCCCGGTAACGCCCCTTCTGGTAAGGTATCAGGTCCCCTCAAAGGTAAATGGTCCTGCCCCCCCCTCCTTCTATGTTTAGGACAGACACTGCCACCAGGGGAAGAGATTGGAAAGCGTCGACGGCCAGAGGGGTGACAGTTGCCGTAGGCACCGAAGAGAGGAGGGACGTCAGGGGAGGGTTGCGGAACGTGGGAGGAGAGGGGATACGATCTGTAAACAACCCGAACGATCGTGGATCTGTGCTCGGGGCTGACGCAACCAAGAGTCTAACTGGGCTCGGCAGCCATCTTAGTGCAGAGCAGGTTATGGATATTAGAGGAAGGGGAAGGGGGGAAGCGTGGGAGAATTAACTCCTCGAAATAGGACGTACGCATAAAGCTGGGCTCATAATTATTATACGCCGCGTCCGTCCGTCAAAAAGTCGAGCAATTCACAACGTTCTGCACTACCTTCGCTATATTTATCTACTTGGATGCAGCCATTAAAGTTTAGGGCTTAAATTTTTGAGAGGAAATTTATCTTGTAAAAGTGTACCAGTTTGCCTATTAAGTACGCTAAGCACTTATAACTAATCCAACAAAATTCTGAAACATTTATTCAAAATTTATTTTCGAGTAACCGTGCATTATTTAATTACTTTTGTGTCTCAGATAATTTTTTTTCCTTCGAATTTTAAGCTTGAAAAGTGTTCATAGACAAGTTAAAAACAGAATGCGGAAGCAGCTTAGCAAAAAAAAACAAGCTAAAATACTTTTTTTTTAATAAATACAATTCTTTGCAGACAGTTTTGAGGTTATAATTTAATTCGTCAGTCCGTCCGTCGAAAGTTAAAGCATGGCAAGGTTGCCCATTTCCTTTTTTTACAGGTGGCTGCCTGGGCAGCTGGGCTGAGCTGAAGAGTGAAGTCATGCGCCCCTGGTGAATACAACCCAGGTGTGCCTAACAAATAATGCGGGCCGCAAGGCCCAAGCGCCCAACCCCTGCATGGTTGATTCTTTCTGCCCCGCCCAACTCTTCTTACCTGGACCTTATTCCCTCTTGTCCAGTTGTTTTCTTGCTTGCATTGATGCATGATTAATTTTATCCCCTCGTGACCGGGCCCAGGTTTTTTCCCTGTGTCAGTGCAGGTTTTACCCGGGTCACTTTAAGTTCGATTTTAGGCTAGCGCCAGCCATGGCGCCAAATCGCAGCCAATAAACCCCAAATAAGCACACGATGCACGCGCCCTTGTTCTGCGTGGTTAAAACCCCGCATGGTAGAGTGTATAGGCTTCGGCCTGAGACACACTTAGGTCCTCCCCTAACCAGGAACAACCCCCCCCCCTCCCTTTTACACACTCTAGATTAACTTGGGCTAGAGGGGGGGAAAAAAAACATCGGAAGGACAGACGGAATTTTTCGGGCCATTTTGATTGGTTTCAGGTCACGTGGCGACGAACGGAGGCGACGGAAGTTGTTGAGTCCAGTTTTTATCTCTCGAAACACTATATAGGCCACCCACTCAACCCCCCCCCCCCCCCCAAAACCCTTTTCCAAGGATACCATTTTCGCCCGTGACGATTGCGAGCGCGCGCCTTCAAGGTCTGAGACCAGGAAAGCATGTCAGCAGTCGCCGCTCTTCAATCCGGCATTCTACGGGTTCGACACATCAAAACAAATCACGTTCACGTGTGTTTTTTTTTTTCCTTCCTTCCTTTCCCTGCGGATTTCTGTTTTATAGCGGGTTACACGTCACGTCAGGTACAACATTACAACTGCGTACACATAGTATTAACTCATGGAGCAGTTTTTTTTAAAGAACTTGTTATACATATATTTAAATGTATATATTTTTTTTGCTTGCACTTAAATGCAGGGGGTGGCTACGCCTGCACGATTACATGATAATTGTGTGAAGCAAGTTCCCCCACCCCCTTCAGCTAATAGTTGCGCCATATTTTTTAGACGCCCAAAAAAATTGGGAGAGGTGTAATGTTTGTATTATGGGAAAAGTTTGAATGCCTTTTATTTCATGAAAGACTGTTTCTAACGACGGATCTTCTTATCATCATCATCATCATCATCATCATCATCACCACCAGGCGTTTCCAAGCACTTTTTAGGCAATGTTTTTTTGGGTGGAGCAATATAGCGATGGCTGGCTATGTTAAAAAGTGACTTCGACGACATCACTGCATGCCGTCACCTGACAATTGCTACCACGTGCTTGAATGAATGAACGAACGAACAAATTGACTCAACGGCTCGTCATCTGGGTTGTTAGAGACGATAAGGGATTATGGTATTCGACTGGATGATTAGCTTCCAATTCACGGGAGAAAAAAATCCAGGTTTAACCCCGCCAGGGATTAAACCCGGATTGCCTTCATGAGAGGCAAACAATCTAAACAATCAACCGCCGTGGGCTCGCCTAGTTTATGCCCGTCAACAATGTTTATAAATTTAAAAAAGGGGGGTTGTCTGTAAAGGTTGTTTACGGACGATAATTTTACATGATAACGTCATAAGAAAACATTGATGAAAAATTGCATACTTTTTAATTGGCAAATATTATTTACAGTTTTTTTTGCAAATTTAATTTAAATAATTTGTTTATAATATAATCACGAACAATTAGTTAATAAGCCCGCCTTAACCTGTTTGATATCATAGAAGATTTTCTCGCAGGGTGGTTGGCCGGTTCTTGCACGCTCATGCTCAGGCGGAACGTGACAATGAGTCATGCTTTTCCGTGCGTGCAGCCGGCGTTCATCGGTTTTGTAAGACGTTATCACGTCAATAATCAATTGCTTGTTTCGGAATTTCCTGCCACCCATTTAATTCAAGCCCCATAGGGGTAGTGTAATTTCGTTCAGAAACTGAGAGGTCGACCCGAGTGTCGAGAGTGATTTTTTTTGCTGTGCCGAACCGCAGAATGCCGGATTGAAGAGCGGTGAATGCTGGCACGCTTGCGTGGCCTCCGACCTTGAAGCCCCGCTCGCAATCGTCACGGGCGAAATGGGTTTTCCATGGTAAGGGGGGGGGGGGGGGCGGGCGAAGAGTCGACCTATACAGTGTTTCAAGAGATAAAAGTTGAATTCAACAACATCCGTCGCATCCGTCCGGCAACCGCGTGACCTGCAAGCCAATCAGATGGCCGGAAAAATTCCACCTATCTGTCCGTCAAAATGTTGCCAAACTTTTAACTTTCTAAGGACGGACGGACGGACGGACGGATGGAATTCTAACCTCAATAATGTCATGAAAGGCACTGCCTTTATTTTCACAAATGTTCTCTTTGGCGAGTTTATTTGTTCTAACTTGTATTCGAACAAGTTTTAAGGGTTTTTGTTTGAAACAACTGTGACGCGAGTGTCACGTGAGGATGTAATTTCATAGTTGTGTGTAATCTATGTCACTCTCCGGCCCATTAACTATCTATATGCAAAAAAAAATCATATCGTATCCGTTGCTCCGTAGCTGCGCGAAAGGACAAACAGACAAAAACACTTTCGCATGTATAATATTATAAGGGATTTGAAATTGAAGGCATTCGATATTATTTTATTTACCAAGTGGAACATTACAGTTTTCGTATGAATTCGTATCAATGGATGTTTGTGAACTGTTTCTTGTTTTAAGTTAAAAAGAGACTATTTATTACAGATTTACGAGCGTGATACTAGGTATAGGCCTAAAAAAAAATTTTTAATTACTATAATGAATTCTTAAAATGTTTCTCATGCACTCAGAATTCCAAAGGAGTACAAATCCTGAACTTCGTAGCGTGTTAAGAGATCTGGCAACAGCGCGCGCAATAAACTGTGCATTGCAATCTGAGCGTGCGACGGTCTATAGTATCCTGGATATTCAGGTGAACCCAGGGCCGGATTTAGAGGTCTGGAGGCCTCGGGGCAACAGAGGAGCGGAGGCCCCCTGGCCCCAAATTATTTTACAAATAAAATGAACAATTTTTTTCAGTCGAGTTTTCCAATAAATAATTTATTGTGAAATCAAGTAGATTCTCTTAGTATTTTAAAAAAAATACATAAATATAATCGGAGACAAGAATTATATGAAATTATTGTGGGGGCCCTCCGTTTGTGGAGGCCCCGGGGCTTTCGCCCCGGTTGCCCTCCCCTAAATCCGGCCCTGTGTGAACCATTCGCACACGGGCACGGACCGTTACGGCGCGGAACGCAAACACGCGGGGCCCCCCGAAAAACGCGCGCGCTTTTTTTTTTATCCCAGCCGCACTTGCGGTCTTAGCACGCTCCGCCGCTTGCGGCCTTGGGCGACCCCTCAGTCACGGACAACGATTCTGGAAACAAAGTAGGAGCTGGAAGTACATCACAAACAATCAGCGCGGCGAAAAACAAAAAACAAAACACGAAACTTCTCAACTTCTGGTATCTACTTAAGTGAAATAAATCGACTGCGATTTTTTTTTGTTTTGTTTTTTAGAACTTCTTCCCGTGTCAACAGTAATGAAGCTACGACAGAGCGTCCCAATCCTGGATAGCTGTGTGGAAGAAAGTAAATCGACGCTTTCTTTCTCTATCTAACACGCGCCGACTGCAGTTAGCGATGTCCTTTTTTGACGTGACAACGTCTAATAAATCGATGAACGCCGGCTGCACGCACGAAAAAGTGTCCCGTTACGCACATTGTCCCGTTGCGCTGGGTCCCGTTGCGCTCATTGTACGCTTGCGCCGCATCTATCTCTCTTCCACTCGATTGGAACAACCATCGATTTGACTTTTTCGAGGCACATTAAACTTGAAACACTCCCATTCGTTTCCTACTTTTCCTATCATCGTCCTATCCTTAACAGAATAACACAGATTGGAAGAAGTTAAATAGCAAACATGTATACAAGTTATAGTTAAAATAATCTCTTCGTTAAAGTAATAAACATATTTGAATTAATGAGTGCAAATGAAAGTAATTTTATTAATTAAATTTGTAGATTTAATTTCACTCCTTTGTATCCATACAAAATAGTGATAATTCAATAAAAATGATTCAATTTTATTCATAAAAGTATGCAATCATTTCATCAATGTTTTGCTATGACGTTGTCACGTTAAACTATCGTCCGTAAACCGACTTTACAGACAACCAATTTTTTTTTTTCTGCGCGCACTGTTTCCAAAAATGAAAGTACTAGCTGAAGTACCCGGCGTTGCCAAGGGCTAAACACATCGTGATATAAGGAACATCACTGCCGAGTTTCAAATCTGCAGGACACACATTTGCGAAACGGGAAATTTGGATTTTGAAGTCCCACTGATTGCACAATGTCGTTGCATCATTTTGTGGGACGGCAGGTAACCCCAGTCTGGACGTGACGGACGCTGACGGACGCTGACGGACGCTGACGGACGCTGACGGACGCTGACGGACGCTGACGGACGCTGACGGACGCGCCAAACGAAGGCATGTTACAAATTCAAGGCAACGCCATCTGAACTAAACTAAACTGTTACTAGCGCCTTTAGTTCGCAAGCTTCTCTAAGCGGACGGGTTTCGCCAAGGAGAAGGAAATGAAGTTGCCAGACCTTACTATGTATATGACCGTGTTGCGGACATAGAGTGATATTACACAAACTTACTGTGTGTGAGACTACGACCTGTCTCCGCTGATTTTTTTTATTATAAAACTGAATATAACTCTTTTTCACTACCTTAGGGATGTAATTTCATAGTTATGTGTAATCTATGTTACTCTCCGGCCCATTTACTATCTATATGGAAGGAAAAAAAATTCATATCGTATACCTTGCTCCGTAGCTGCGTGAAAGGACAAACAGATCAAAAACGCTTTCGCATTTATAATATTAGAAGGGATTTGAAATTGAAGGGATTGTATGTTATTTATTTATCACGTGAACATTACAGTTTTCGTATGAATTCGTATCAATGAATGTGTGTGAACTGTTTCTTGTTTTAAGTTAAAAAGAGGCTATTTATTACAGATTTATGAGCGTGATACTATGCATATGCCTGAAAAATTATAAATTACTATAATGAATTCTTAAAATGCTCATCGTGTATTCAGAATTCCAAAGGAGTACAACTCCTGAACTTCTTCGTAACGTGTTACAGATCTGGCAACAGCGCGCGCAATAAACCGTGTATTACAATCTAAGCGTGCGACGGTCTATAGTATCCAGGATATTCATACAAACCATTCCTGTCAATTCTTGTTTTAATTTTGTTCAAAATACTTGGTAGTGCCAACGACATGTATTAATTATTTCTAGCCTGTTCCTTAGAAAATAAATCTTAGTCAGCTAT
Source organism: Bacillus rossius redtenbacheri (assembly GCF_032445375.1). Lineage (NCBI taxonomy): Eukaryota > Metazoa > Arthropoda > Insecta > Phasmatodea > Bacillidae > Bacillus > Bacillus rossius. Next base: position 59,064,683 of record NC_086336.1, read on the forward strand.
CAATTAGTTGCTGATAAAGTTAGCTGTCATAAAATTTCACTAGATCGTGGAATAAATTATATGCCGAGTAACGTTTCTCAAAATTGACAGCTCTTAAAAGCAGTGCCAGTGCACACTTGTTTCCCGAATTTCATTTACAAAGAAACACATAATGTCTGTTAACTAACAATGATAATAAATAAAGTTGTTTACAATAACTTTCGAGCAGAACAACAGTTCGCTAAAGGATACGCGGAGCACTGGTACTACTTCTGAGAAAAGTTAAATTTGAGACAATCTACGAGGGACAGACAATACTTGTCCGGCACTACACCTTTTAAAAAACACACTTTACCTCGAAGCAAGATTTTATTGTTCGTAATCTGTGTCAGTTACTAATTATCCATGTAGTTAAATCTTCTGGAAGAAATTTGAGAATTTGTGGGCACTGCGTTGTCAGTATATATGCTTCGAACATGAAAACAATCTTAAAGTGTTAAAAAAAGAAGAAGAAAAACTTTCAAAAATGTATTTGCATGCTGCCCTGTTTACAACGGAACAGCTTAGTTTCTACAAGACGAAGATCCAGTTGTACTGAACTACGAATGACCCTTCGTTCATTAAAATGTCCATCAACGTACTGAAATATTCTATGATACCGTAATTTATAACAGAGGAAAAAAAAAACAAAAAAATAACCAAAGCCATAACTAGGGACAGGAAAAATTCGGGGGTTCAGTGACCTCCAGGATGAACTCCATAGTTCTACGTACACTTGGTCAAATACCACGCACTCATTGGCTGCTGTCTTGTGAGTAGGCACCAGAAAAATTCGCGGATTCAATGACCTCTAGGATAGCCTCCATTATCCTCTGCATTTCTCAAGTAAACACGCGTGTTCGTTGGGTACTAAATTGTGAGGCGTCTCCACTGGGTAGCTTGTGATTCGACGCTTCATTGGTCGATAGTCTCTCATTGGTCCAGAGAGCTCCGGTTAAACTGCGAGCCAATAGCAGAACCAGCAGAATTGTACACATGTTTGAATTTCAGCCTATCACGAAATGAATCCGCGAATTTTTCCGGTCTCTACTTGTGAGACGTCCCAACGTAGCAGCCTGTGATTCGATAAAGCTTTGGTCGGGTGTTTCTCATTGGCCCAGAGTCATCCAGGTGATTTGTGATCCAATGGCAGAGGCAGCACTGAGGTATAACTATTTGTTTTTTTTAGCCTATCGCGAAATGAATTCGCGAATTTTTCCGGTCTCTAGCAGCATAACTGATTGTGGAAGCTGCAATCAGCGAGGGCTGTGGACGCCAGGATAGCCTACACAGTTTTCAATACACAATCGGGCAAATTTTCCACTATTCGTAGTCAACTTAAAACCATAGATTTAAGGGGGAGTGGGGGGTCAGAGGGTTAAAAAACCACTAATTTCTAGCTATGAATAATAACCATGCTCTTGTGTCGGGGCATGGTGAGAATTTACCCCGGGGTCGATTGTACCCCTGGGGGGAAGGGGTTAAAGACCCAAAATTTGTACAGGGAAGACGGGTGGAGGGGTAAGGATAAAGTCTTTAAGTTAAAAAAAAAATGAAATATATTATTTTCTATTTATTTTGTTTCCGAGATCATTTTATGGTGGCAAATGTGCCCGGGGTACAACTTTCTCCCCCTCGGAATGAGGAGGGGTTAATGACCCTTAATTGCAAAAAAATTTAAAGTGTGTTTTTTTTATTATGTGTAGTGTTTCCAATCCATAGAGTGGGGTTATGGTGGAAAATGTTCCGGAGGAGGGGTTAAAGCCCTAAAATCTTTAACGCTTCCATAACCCGCTTTGGAGGCTTAATTTAGGAAAAACCCCCTACTCAGTTAATGTGTATGTAATATAAAGTGTATCCCTGCCGAATTTCAAGCCTGTAGACATATAAGATGATCAAGAGCTTTCATTTTACTTAGAACTCACAAATTTCGATAAGTCTTCCACCTTTTAATTAGTTTTTCAAAACCATAAACGTTCGATTAAACAAAACATGCAGCAACAAGGAGACAGTACATTTATTAATATTTTTAACTCTTTAAGAGTTCGAGAATTGACATTTGAGGACCTTGCAATACTTTTAGGAAAAATTTCTACAGATGCCACCAAAAAATTCTCGATCGAGAAAGCATTAAGAATTTACCCATCCAACGATCAAGTGGACAATCAAAATCATAAAGTACACCATTATTTTCAGAAATTTTCTATCAGTACTAACAATATGATTTGTAATAGATTTTCCATCACTAATTTTAGGATATTGTCAATACGAAAATATTAGGAAATAAAAGAAGAGAGAACCTCACACTTTTAGTTATACCGAGTTGTGGTGCATTATTTGGCTGTATAATTTTTTTTAATTTTTTTTTTAGTTCATTTAAAGATAAAAGGTTTTTTCAGTATTTTAAACTATAAGTTTATTTAAATTTTTGTATTACTATCTACTATGACTTTTTTTAGTTAAAAAATATATTCCAGGGTAGTTTCACTATCATAAAATTTCATTTGACACACCAATAAATTTGATAGTCCCCTAATATTTACTAAAGCGACTATATAAGGGTTTATGTTGCTACACGTGGGTCTGACATCTCTGTGTCACATTTCCTTTCATCGAATTCCGTTATTTATATTTTTCAACACAATTCTCCTACCAAAATGTTGTATACCGAGAGCTAAGATGTTTACACATAAAAAAAAAAAAATTCACGGCACAATAATTACAATTCTACATTTTATGAAGAAAAAAATACTTAGATTTTAAATTCCCTGTGTTTTTGCAGGTTCTTAAGACACATTTTCTACTCCCTGAGTTTTCCCTGTATGCAGGAACCCTGCCAAGAGAACTCCACGTAAACTGCGGGATAGTTTTGCAGGAGGCGCCCAAAGGTACGATGATTTGAATTTCAGGCCATCGCGAACTGGGACCGCGAATTCTTTTCCTCTTTTTTTTTTTTTTTTTTCCTTCTTCCCCCTCCTCCATAATCTCGCAATCAGTAGTCGTCAAGAGCTCGGTCTACTTATTTTCTGCCAGACGACCCAGGGTTATGACGTGCGACGTACCGTACGAACTAGGGTGAAACTTTAATTATATACAAGTTATATCTCCCCTTCCCCTCTCACCCTGCTCTATGAGGGTTGTTGGTGTTCCCGCGTCCATAACCCGGTCTTCCAGGACGGCCAAAATAGCAGGAATGGCAGGAACGGCAGGAATAGCAGGAATATGGCGCCACACGCGAGAAAGATGATTACTGGTGGAACACTCACTCCCTTCTTTTTCTTTATTTTTTTTTCCCTCCCCAGTTCGATGCCTGCCAGCCTTACTTCATTTGGAAACCTGATCAATAGCAAAAAATTTACGTAATTATTTGGAGAAAGTATAGAAAGTCTTCCATGTATGAGAATTCTATAAAGATGTTTTTAAAAAAAACTGCTCATTTAAATTATTTTATTTATGGCTGTGTTTTTTTTTTTTTTTTTTAAGAATCACTCTCCCATCGCCATGGCAGCCCACATATATAGGGTAGGTGACCCAAATATGAGACCCGGCCTTAATATGAGACCCTTGGTTATCTTGACAAGTAATAGCTGCTACCTATCAGCTGCTCTTGGAACAACCAGCAGCCTCCATTTCCCGACCACGGATGCAGTGAGACTTTTATCTGACGCGCGCGAGATCCAGAATAACAGTTTATAGGATATTCTTCATTTTGAGTTTTCGTGAGTGGCATCTTGCAGCTTTATTATCAACATAGAGGTACGTTTTAATTAATTATCCATTCATACTCTCTTATGAGCAGTGAAGTAAGCTTCCGTGTGTATAAATAAGGAACTATGGCAGTTTAAAATTTCAGCCTTGTTGTTATGTTTTGTAGCGGCCATTATAAGGTGCCTAATATGAGACCACTTACATGTCCTAATTTGAGATAGGGTCTCATATTAGGAATAAGGGTCTCATATTAGGTGATTTAGATTTAAAATAATACTCTCGCTGTAAGAACAGTAACTAACAAGTTTAATTTTATATAAAATATCTTAAAATTTTGTAATAGAACATAGTTAGATATGTAGGCCCTGCTGAGAAGGCCAGGAAAAGCCACGTTTCGATTATCTGCTTACCTCCACACTCATCTCATAAGATGCAGCCGTTGGACGTAGGTTTTATGTTCCATCTCAAGACATATTATGCTCAAGAAGTAGAAGACAGGCTGCGGAAAAACCTAAATCATGTTGTTACAAACTTTACAGTGGCTTAACATTTCAGTGATGCATACCATAGAGCAGCAACAATGGAAATATATGTTAATTATTTTAATAAAACAGGCCTGTTTCCATTTAACCGAAACATATTTCGTGATTATGAATTTGGTGCTATCTCTGAATCGTTAAAAGGCCAAGAAACTAAATAAGAAAATGGAGCTCAAGAGAATTCAGATACAGCCATTTGTAGAGAAGACCAGAGCCACCCAAGAGAAACTTCGATGCAGACAGATCAGCCATGTTGCAGCAGTGCAGTTAGGCCCTTTATCAGACCTGTAGATATCTAACGACTACCAAATTTTCCTTCAAAAGAAACATCCAGTAGATGTGGCAGTGCTAATGTTATCACATCATCGCCATACAAAACCAGCTTGGATGAAAATGTCGCAAGAAAGACAAAGGCTGAAGCTCGTAAGAAATTGGTTCTTGGAAAAGAGAAAGGAAACGAAGCTAGACCTATACAAATCAGATCTCGCAACACGGACAAATTACGGATAACTACCAAATCATTCATCGCTGTAGATTCTGAGGACTGCAGTGACGAAAATATTTCGCTGCATGAGAGTTGAAATGAAAGTGATGGATCTGAAAGTGATGATGATGCAGAGTGTTTGTTATGCGGCTGCCTTTTCTCAGAGGACAAACATGGCGAGAAATGGCGGCAGTCCCTCAAGTGCTATGGGTGGGCTCATGAAGATTGCGGAGCTGATCCATGTTTTGTGTGTCCTATGTGTAACAAACAAAAGTGCGAAAAGTGACTAATTGATATCAAATAAGGAATTTGGAACATAATGTAGGGGATGTCTCATATTAGGAACGCATTTTTGTTGTCATAAAATTTCGCATTTTTTAAATTTCTTAGTTTAATTACTTTCTGTTTTAATACAAGTGCTCAATCTTGTTTTGAAGTTAAAGTGCATTACATTATATATCATCTAAGATAAATAAATCTACCAATAGTGGTTTTAATAACAAAATATAATTATTTTTAAAAAAGGGTCTCATATTCGGTACACTTGCCCTACGTTCTTTGAATAATTCTAAACGTGGGGAAGATTGGTTTAAAAAGATTTTTTGGACATACGCCATTACTGATTACACTGTGTGTCATAAGAAACCAAGATAACAGACAAAATATATATATAGCCTATAAATATAAAAACAGACATAAAACAAGCCAAACAAAATCAGGCGATGTTAGTGCCTGAGGACGGAAACAGATCCCAGTTCCCGAAACGTCGCAACTGTTTTCTTAGGAAGCCTCTGTGTCCGCCTGTGCCGTCGTCGTGTCCAGAATAAATGTTTTGTAAAATCGCTGCGTTCGCCTGTCCGTCTCTCTGTTGTCGTTGTGTTATCAATTTTATCTGTTTTAGCATCATCGTTGGTTTTTTTTTCTGTTTGTCGCTGTGTTGTTTAAGGTCATTTTCGTTGTTATTGTTATTGTTGCTACTGTCTCGTCGTTGTTAGCCCTCTGGGTCCGTCTGTGCTGTAATAATTTTTGACTAATTCCTTCCAAGAAATTATCTGTGCTGTCTTGATGTAAGCTTTTGGACATACGCCATTGCTAAGCACAAGCATGTCTGTAGAAGAAAACTACAAAAAACACAAAAGACAAAAAAACACAAATTAAGTAAAAAATTGCTCTTGTCAACAGGATATAAACACCACATAATATTCCATAACAGTAATATGGTCAACAAACAAAGAAAAACAAAGAAAAATGGACTAACAGAACGAAAAAAAAAAAACCACAAATGATGACAGCACATAAATATTGAACCCAAAAAAAATTCAGCACAACAGTTGAAACGAGACAAAAACACAGCAAAACGAAAGACGAAACAAACACAATAGTTTTCCAAAACCAGAAGAGAACGAAAAAAAAACCCACAAATGATGACAGCACAAAAATATTGAACCCAAAAAAATTCAGCACAACAGTTGAAACGAGACAGAAACACGACAAAACGAAAAGATGAAACAAACACAATAGTTTTCTAAAACAGAAACAAGCGACGTTTCGGGAACTGCTATCTGCTCCCGTCCTCAGGCAGAGACGCACATGGTACGAAAACGAACACATTTTTCGTTTTTTTTTTTCTATTGTGTTTTTTGTAGTTTTCTTCTACAGACATTCATGTGCTTAGCAATGGCGTATGTCCAAAAGCTTACATCAAGTCATGCACTCCCATTGTACAAATCTTTCAAAGATAATATCTGTGCTGTCTATGTTTTTTTATTTTTTCCCAATATTTTTATATCGCCACATTTTGGCTTATTTTCTGTGTGTTAATATATATATTTTTGGTCTGTTGTGGAGGTTTCTTGTGACATTCAGTATGGGCAGAAATATCCACCATATTAGTTTGATTTTTCCCTGCTAGAGTGCAGGAATAATTTATTGCCAGGGCGTCCGCCATCATGATAAGCGCGACGCTCGCTGGTATTCCTAGCGCGGTATCGCCTCTAAGCGCAAGGCTCTGGACTGGTGCGCAGTCTTCCCATCGTCACAGTATAACTATATAAGCGGCGACTGTAACATTATATTGCGGAGAAATCAAGATGAAGGTCCCTCAAGTGCTTTCAAGAATCTGTACCGGTTGTTTTACGCCTAAAAATTACTCGGAAAACACGCGTTTTTTTGCCATTTTTAAAAATCTTCTAAAAATACAGTTTAAAAACTTTTAATCCGAAATGAAAAGTACTTTTCGGCCCTCGGCGAACTCTTAAATACTTTTCGTAAGCAGAACCCACTCGGATGTGTTGAGTATTTTTTAAATCGCGTTGTTTTTCCTGAAGCTATGCGCACCGCGCGCGCGTCCGGGCAGGCGGGGCTCTCAACACACGCAGGGGCGCAACAACTAAATTTCCGGGGGGGGGGGGGGCAATATACCTTTTCATAAAGAATCGGGGGGTCCGGGGGTCCTCCCCCGGGAAAATTTGTATTTCAAGGTGGAAAATGGTGCTATTTAAGCAGTTTTATTATCTAAAAATTGATTACACAGCACTTTCTTTGCCACCGTTTGCCCCCACTTCAAGGTTTCGGAAGGGGGGGGGGAAAATTCCCTTGCGCCCCTGAACACACGCCATGCTAATAACGTCCACCCACCGGCGTGCACAACTCGTGTATGTCGACGTCGTCATTTTCTCCGCGGACTGTCTTCGAGGGCGGTTTGCATAAGAGCTGTACATAGGCCGCACCGGCATCCCGAATTAAATACAAAAAATATATAATAATGTTGCGCGCGACAGCAAACTAATTATAATGAGAACCCGGGAGGCAATCCTTTGAACTAGGGTTGCCATTGGCGAACTCAGGGATGGGGGTAGAGGGGATAATTTACCCCCCTTTTTTTCCTTTTTTTGAGGAGTTAGGGGAAAAAAAGCAAAATACCGGTGAAGCTTAGTATGTTACATTGGATGATGCAAGGTGAGCTGTTACAACACCTGCAATTTCCAATATATAACGTAGGTGAGCGATAAAAAAGATGATTTTCAGAAATTAATTCCCTAAGGGGGGTTAAATAGAGGATGAAAATTTCTATGGAAGTTTGTCAATTTTTGAAGTTATAAAAAATGTAAATTGGTATATAGGCTTCTGTTTATAAATACAAGTCAGTTGTATAAGCGTTTTTTTGTTGTTGATGATTCCAAAAAAAAAATGAGGATCAAATACTTTCCCATCGGGAACACGGCTAATTCTGTTTTCCGTTACGAACAGGGCGAACGCACAAGTGGAAGAAATAAGTGAGTTATTGCATGTGTATCAACTATTTTTTAATGCAATTTTTTTCCCATACACAGTAAATGTAAGAATGTTAGAAATTGACTTTGTACTCGTAAATTTACGAGTACGTCGATTAATTTACCGAGGTTCCTGGATAACGCGTAGTAACCAGCGTTATTTGTAAATTTAAGGTGGAAATTTTTAGCAGTGCACGACTTGAAATGGTGAGGGGGGGGGGGAGGGGAGGTTCATCTCGCCCGCACAAAGTAGATGAAGAGCGCCAGCCCCCGACACAGAGACAAGACGAGCTTCCGGGAGTATGTTAATGTGCTCCGAGGAGCACAGCTGCAGTCCCTCAGCGCGGTTCGACACTTCGAGGAGTTCTAGCCAGATTATTCCGACCTTACGGCCGGCATTCTCACGTTCCCCTCCCACATATGCGCCCTTACGGGTAGGGTGGGAGTAACATTCCAGAGCTTATTTAAAACAGAACTGTTAGGGATCCTTCCCTCTTGTTTGACCGGGAGGGTACTAGTGCTTCGACAATGACCAGTGGCTGGGGGCCACCAACCCAGCATAGTCACCGCCTCAGCCCTTGTAACCTCGCTTAGCTGACCAGACAGTTGGCTGTGTCCTGAGCCCTGAGACTTTATCAGCACTGCTGGCGCCTTCCCTTATACCGGGGTAGTTGCACACGTCCGCACTCACCCAGAGCCTCCTAGATGGGAAGCCAGACCACGAGGGCTCGAGCAGGTCATGACGTCAGCACGCGACGTCCTTTGCCCTTGGCATTCCAACACGGAGGGAGAATACAGTTATCGTTTGAACAGCAGTGAGTGAGGAGCAGGCCTGAGCAGGCTGTAGTAACCGTGCGTGGGTGAAATTTTGGCGAAAGAAAAACGATGGAGATTTATAGTATGCAGTTTTTTTTGTTAAAATAAAACATGTCGTCAAAGTGCAGTGTAGCGACGGGCCGCGGCAATTACAGAAGTGGACCACAGGTGGCGGTATTTCGGTTCCCGACGGATGAAAATTTGCGAACGATATGGATACGAAGTCTTAAGAGAAAAAATGGCTTTACACCAACGAAACATTCACGAATGAGTACAAGTTTCTTTTTATAGCCTGCCTTTCTCTTGACTTCGCACAAATGTGTAAATTTCGTTTACGATAAACTTAACATTTTGGTGAACTAGCGCCGATTTCATTTGTAGACTGTTGCACAATACCCGGGAAATCTTTTGATATTTAGCTTTGAACCGCTAAATTAGTAAGGTAACTGCTGTTAATGCTGAAGTATTTATAGTGATTACCTGACAATTTGTCAAATGTTTATCTAGAAATTTATAGTGAACGACCTATTACCATTTATTTAGTACTATGTTCTACCTTCGCTGCGGTAACAAATGGTATGGAAAGTGTGAATTTAACTTGAAATCACTCGGATTTCCTTAATTATACTTAGGCTACTTATAAAATAATAGTCCCATAAATGTTTGTAAAAAATTGTTAATTCGCCTCTAATGGTAATATTTTCCGGATTTATTAGGTTTCAAAATGTATCCAATTATAACAACTATCAAACATATTATAACTAATTATTAATGAAAATTTATTTTTAATAGGGCGAGTGAGACTTTTTTTAGGCTGTCAGTAGACTTCACTGTTTTAATGTACTGCAGGGAAAGAGAAACATATAAATTTGGGTTACTAGTATAATTAGTATTAGTCGTAAATCATATTTTATTATCAAGTCGCAAAACCATTAAGTTAGCTGAAAGATATAGGCTAAATCAGCTATTGCCTTTGAAAAGTGGTAATTCAATAGTGAAGGTCTTGTAAAAATTTTATTTGCAAGCAAGTGAGAAATTTACGACACACAAAGGTTTTGCTACAGGAGCTTTTGACATTATGGGGACATTTTATTTTTTTTTATTTTTAAGCCGGAATTACAACAGCTCGTCACGTCCGTCCGGCATCCGTCCGTCAATCACGTGACCTGCTGCCAATAGGATGGCCGGAAAAATGTCATCCATCCGTTTGTCAAAAGTTTGGTAACGTCATATTTTTGACGGACGGACGGATGAAATTATAACAACCAAATGTCTGCAAGTGTTTTGCATGTCAAGTTTTTTTTTTTTTTTTACAAATTATAGACACTAAAGTTTGTTTAGTTTTTTAGATGCTTACATATTTTTTTTCAAACATGTTTGATCACGTTTTCAAGAATTGTCCGACTTACAAAAGTGTAATAATTACGCTAGGTAGCGCAGAAAATGTTTAAATAAATGCTGGAGTGGAAAAGATCGTATATAATAAGCTATAAGCTAATAGCTTACATTATTAAAAAACTGACCTAATTATACCAGGTAAATTTCCTCCAAAACGAAGGTGTTTCAACAGTTGGCAGCGTGTATAAGGTTAAATATATTTAACGGATAAACGGAGTGTTGTAAATCGCTCGGCATCTGACGGACGAACGGATGACGGACGGACGCGACGGGTTATTGTAATTCCGGCTTTACAGTCAAATATTTAGCTTTACATTTTGTAACATAATTTACAGATCAATTTTTTTCTTCTCCATCATAGTGATTAAGTCCGGGAAGTATTGAACAAATTCTATGTTTTTTAAGCAAACAACAGTTTAACCATTTGTCGTTTATAACGCCTTAGGGTAGAAACACACATACAGCGGCGCGGCGCGGCGCGACGCGGAGCGACTGCCGCTTTGAAAACAAACTGTCGTATTAGCATGAGTATTATCATACAGGCAGCGGAGCGTGGCGGCGCGGAGCGGAGCGGTGCGTAGCGGCAGTTGAAGAAACAAATCATTTTGTTTCTTGCGAGCGGCAGGAGCGGCAGAGCGATGGATGTAGAGCAGCTAATTGTTGAAGTGTTCGCCAGAAAGCCTTTGTGGCAAGTGAAAAATTGCCAGCATCACAATCGAGGTGTGATAGATAAATTGTGGGGAGAAGTTGCATCAGCTTTGGAGTCTGATAGTAAGTACACTGCAATCATATTTTGTGTAAGCTTGAAAGTCGTAATATTTGAATAATTTTTTATGTATACCTATCTGCACTAAACATTACATAATAAATAAACGGTTTCTTTGTAATTAGTTAATATTAGGCATATGTAAGTACGTTCACATTATAAATGCACTGCTTAGATAAAAATTATGTCAAAAAGATTTTACTCTTCCGCAACAATTCATTATTGTGCAGTGAGTGAAACGCATACGTTTGTGTGCAAACCATTGCCATTTTCCACGAGTAAATTAAAAGTATTATTGCCTTTTTTGACTGAATATATTCTAAATGTTTGCCTTTAAGCATTACACTGAGTTAACATATAAGATACATGGTTGCATACATTTAGTTGTAGGCAAGACAGCAATTCCTTCTTATTTATGTACTAATGGCTGCGGAAACGTACATGAAAAGTTTTCCAAGTGGAAAAAAAATATGTTAATAAAAAAACATTAAATGTTATTCAATGAGTTATTAGTTAGCCTACCCCTATGTAGATTGTTTACAACACTTTTTAACATTGTTTGTTAACAGCATATTTTTTGTAATTGCCTAGCATATTTCGACACAAATATTAATCTAGGTGTATGTAGGCTACCTATAGTCAACCTACGTATTATATATTGTATATAGATACCTCGAGTATACAGGGCATTTTATGACATTCCAGATAAATATAACGAATGATTCGTGCACTGTACATTGTACTTTGTTGAATTATTTTATAAGAGCCTATGTGACATGATGTAATCTTTAAACACTTCGCGAATGTAAAGTGAACGTCGGGTTGCTCTGTTATTTCTTCTGTTTCTTCTCTCTCTTCCGTTATCTTCTTCCTGGATTGAAAATTGACTAACTTCCTTGAAAGTAGGATCATTTTCGCCGTCTCTTTCTCTCACAACATTGTGAAGTACACAAATACACTTAATAATGTCAATAGCTGTTTCTACGTTCGTTTCGATTGCCTTACTTAACACTCTCCATTTGGCATACAATAAGCCAAACGCACACTCAACACATCTTCTCGCTCGAGACAGACGATAATTAAACATATTTTCAGCAGGGCCAAGATGAGTTCGGGGAAATGGGCGTAAAAGGTAGGGTTTTAGAGGGTACGCTTCATCTCCAATCAAAACCACAGGCAGTTTCACATTTGAGTTTGGAAGTTCTTCATCGGGAGGCATGTTGAATGTATTGCTTTCCAGGCGCTGGTACAATGCTGATCCTGAAAATGTACCCCCGTCGCTTTGATTTCCTCTTCCTCCTACTTCAATAGATATGAATCTGTAGTCTGCATCAGCTAATCCTTGCAGTACAATTGAAAAAAAATGTTTGTAGTTGTAATAAAGTGAACCACTATGTGGTGGACATTTCACCATACAATGCTTACCGTCAATTGCAGCTACACAATTAGGAAAATTCCAGCGGTTCCAAAAAGCTCTTTTGCTGGCATTCAATCGTTCTTGTGTGGGTACAGGCATGTGAATCGGAAACAACTGAAGCCAGATAGCTTTGCATGTGTCTATAACTATACATCTTACTGTTGAGGCTCCCATTCGAAATGAAAATCCGAGTGATCTGAAAGAAGCGCCGGTTGCTAAGAACCTGTAAGAAATCAACCATTTTAGACAATTTTGACATTTTACATTGTTACAGATTATGCTTATCATATGCACTGCCATTGAAAAATAAATTATCTCAACTATATGTTTTGGCTGCATGTAATGTAAATGTGAAAATTATTGCAACAGAAATATATTTATTCGTCTCATACTTTCTTTTTTTTTGGTTACAGCAGAAGAATTGCGTAAGAAATGGAAGAATTTGAAAGACCGATTCAGGAAGGAGCTGAGAAAAATAAGAGATAAGAAGTCAGGTGCTGATGGGGCTACCCAACAGGAAAGTGACTGGCCATTTTTTCCATTGTTGCACTTCTTACGGGATCAGATGACTCCAGCACAGATGAGCGGTAATTTGCAAGAAATGACAGCTTCTGAAATCCATGATACAGCAGGAAACAGTGATGATGAGGGAGGACAGGAGACACAAGTACGGTTTGCAAGTGAAAGAACAGTAGATCGACCGCAAACACCTCCAAACACGTTAGTTCGGACACCAGATACTCATGAGCTTGTTCGAAAAAGGAAAAGAGACAATTCACAGGACGTGGCCACGCAGAAGCTCTTACAAATAGAGGAGAAAAAACTGGAATTCCTACGAAAGGAAAACGAGCAAGAGAAAAATGATGACTACCATTTTTGTATGAGCATTATTCCACATATGAATAACTTCACCTCGCGACAAAAATTGCGTGTGCGTAACAGAATTCAAAGTGTGATTATTGAAGAGTTAGATAAAATAGAAGGCACACAGACTAATCAAGGTGGGCTAACAGGATACGTGTACGGGGAGGACGGTCACTATACACAATTACCAATTCACAACAACCAGTCATACCTCCCAGGACCTTCTCATATTTAAGTTGTTGAAGTTTTTAGCATGGTTGCAGTGTACAACAATTTTTTATTTGTTTTAAATATCAAGCAGTGTTTTTATATTTATAACTAATGACTATATTTAATATTTCTTTGTGAATTCCTGGTTATAATATGACAACGCAATTGTGGTATGTAGGTATCTATGTAATGGTATTTCACGTTTGATTTTCTTTTAAACGTAAGTAGTAAAACTTGATTTACTTTGTTAAGGCATATAATTTTTTTTTTGTCGTTCTGTCCCTACATAATGATTCATTTCTTGTCACTCCACATGAGTAACAACGTTAATTGTTTCAAATAACATTTATTTAACAAAGAAAAGCAAGAACTGTGCCATACGAATAATTTGAACCTATTGAAAATTTGTGAGATAACACTTAATAGTTAAAGTAAAAATAACGTCTTAATCACCTTATAGTTACCACCAATCTTTCTTCAGCACATATAGGTCTCCTCCAGTTTGTTTCTTGTTTCGTAATAGTGGAACCGACTTGATCAAGTATGTACATAAAAGTTTCCAGCGACATTCTCATGTACTGGAAAAATCTGTCCGGATGTCTTTTCACTACCGCGAAAAGGTGATGATATTCACCATTATAACATCTACTTTCACATATTTCATGTATCCACAATCGTCTCCTTTTTTGTGTTAATACATTGTACTTCAAAACAGTATTTTCAACGAGAAACATACGGCGACGCACCTTCGACAGCGACATTATGATACCAATGAATAGGTGTGTGATTGCACTCCGCTGTGGTCTGTTCTGTCTGGAACACTAGCGCTGCTTGCCGCTTCGCTGCGGAACGCTGTCTGTGTGTAGCGCCGTCGCTGCGCCCCGCCCCGCCCCGCGTCGCGCCGCGTCTTGCCGCGTCGCGCCGCGCCGCGCCGCTGTATGTGTGTTTCTACCCTTATGTAGGGTATGTAAAATGATGTAATTACCGACAACATTCATCAGCATAAGCTTTAAAAATAGTTTAAAATTTCTTTAAAATGTATTGTTTGTGAGTTATGATAGTAACTTTTTCCCCGTTAGTAATGATTAAAAAAATTACGATGAGACTTAACAGTAAATAAAAGTGCAGTCTAAAAATGACATGTATTTATCTAATTTATTTATTGTTAGATATTGGTTGACAGTTAACCACATATAAAGAAAATTTAAATCTAATTCACGATAGGCCCTCACCTTTATTTTCGTAAGTGGACATTTGTCAAATATTTTTTAGTTAAAATTTATTTTGTTTTGCAGTACCTACTGGAAAATTGCTTTGCCGTAAAGAACGGTTACCGAAACTAATTTTCATTGGCTAAGTACTTATTATGCCCTCACAATATTTAAAAAAAAATGGTCGAATTTAAATACAGTTTACTTTTATGACACTCAAAGATCGCGTTATAATACTCAGTGGTTCTTTATTTAAATGACAAAACCAGTACGTCATTATAGGACTTCAATATTCTGTGCAATCAGTTTACAATTAAAATTGGCGTATATTGGTAGAACTCATGCGTTATAAGTTTTATTTTATGTCAGCCATTCTTTTTAAGTTTTATCTCATCTTTAATAATATATTCCGCAGTTCTACAGTAAATTAAATTCTTGTAGATTTTCAATATGTGTACGCAAACTTTCACATGCCAAATTACATTATGTATAACCATCTTTATAATTTTTTTTACCAAATGTTAAAAGTAATTTTGAGCTGATTTTCATTTCGTTAAGAGCTCTTGTTACCAAATATTCGTTAGGCCTTCTTTCAATTGTTCTTATACATAAAAAATACGCTTATAAGTGATAACCTTTCTTAAAACACCAAACATTTGGAGCAGTCATAATCATATTGGCACGTATGTTAAGTAGTACGTAAAAAAAATAATATCCCCATACCTACATACACATTAACGTGGGTGACTGGAAGTAACTCGTGACACCTTATCCCAGATTAAGTTGGTAATTTATATATTTATTAAATATCTGTTATATAGCATAACATTGTATTGCATGTCGTTAAGTGTTCCCTTACTGAAAATGTTCTCCGAGAAAACATGTTTTTTTTTAGATTTAGAATGTTGTGAAAAATCTCATGAACCCGAGAAAATCCTCAAGGATATTATAAGATCATCAGTCAATATATTTCTGAACAACTATTGTAAAGTCAGGAATAAGCTTTTCAGTGCAAAGAATGCGACAAGGCGTAAACTGAAAACACTAGATAAATAGGTTTGTATTTTTTTTCTATTGAGATTTTATTCTTTAACAAATGTTTTACTAGGTTTTGTGACTTAAGGTACATTATTCATAGAGTATAATTTGTACTAGAGTATTTCTGTACAGTTTATATATTTTATACTTTATTCACGGAACTTCAAACTTTGCTGAAGCCCTTACAGTTTTAATGTCCTGCCACCCACATGTAAAATATATTGCAATGTGACTAATGTGTTGAGTGTCTAAAAAATATTTTTTTACGTTTTTAGCTGTACACTTTCCTGGAACCCTTTTAAAAACTCAATTATGTAAATGTTCGCAATTTTAAGACATAACATATGCAGGGATTTAAAATAAATGTAATATTTTGGATACTATTTTTTAAGTATCCCTTAAAAATATTGTTGTGACTTTCCACCTTTTCACTTCCTCGAACAAGGTAGTGAACATTTGAACGGCAGTGTCACAGAGCTGCAGTAGCGGCGGGTAGTAAACAGTCCTGGCCGCCCGCCTAGCCGCCCCGAGCTTCTACCTGCTGTCGGACGTCGAGCGCTGACGTCACAAATCTGTGGTCTGGCTTCCCATCTAGGAGGCTCTGACTCACCACGCCAGTCCCGTGTACGCGTCACCACTGACATACTGATACTGAGAGTGTAAAGAAATTAAGTTTAACAGACGCGCATCGACTGGTCTAACATTTGGCAAGTGCGCAAAAAAAATATATTAGCATACTAAATTTACCGACAGTCCTGGAAACTCTATCGTGATAGGTATAATAATGAATTACCAAATCAAAGATGCCTAAACTTAAATACCGTAAAAAGGCAAAGGGACTTAAAAGGTAAATTCTAAGTATCATTTAAATTTGTATAATTACATTCACAGTGTAACGACATTGGTTTACAGACACTCTTGCAGTATAATTAATTCTAATCCAAAGTCCCAAAAAAGTATATTACGGAGGAGGGGGGAGGAACCGAAATTATGACGTTCTTCAGCCTATATAATCCAACCACTAAATCCCGTCGCCGCTCTGTTTTCAATACACATCTTCTGTAAATCGTACCAGTCGGGAAAATAAAGTACTAAAATCCAGTTCTCACACTTACTTGGTACTGAAGCATACCTCTGAAGCCGGAGACTCCCGGGGTCGGGCGTAAACCCCACTCACTATTTGCGCCTCTAGCAGCGCAATGCTTCTGTGGCCCGTGCACAAGCCCCACACCATCGCGCGCTCGTGTACCACCACGTTTTTCGCTTCGCCAAACGTGCCATGGCATTACCGTCATATTGCCGTTAATTCTTGTTCACGTAACGTAACACAACTTCCCCATGGCTGGGATTCACGAGCAGTTCCGCGGCCGGCGGTCAAAAACACACCACCCCGCAAACAGCTGGCAGCCGCCTCCCACTCGTCACGTCAGCTGACGTCACCCCCCTCCTCTGCTACCACCCCTCACTCCGCTAGATCGTTCTCGTTGCTTCTCATACGTCCCACTACAGAGTAAGAGTACTTAACGTAAAATAAACCAAGTATACTATTAAAAAGTTACAAGAAATAAATATTAAAATACACCATTAAATAATATAAGGACATAAATAGTGTTATAAAAAAATTAAAAAATCTTAGAATAAACTTTACGCAAAATAATAATAATAATAATATCCAAGACGACTGAGGCCGCCACAAGTGGCCTCACAGCACTGCTGTCGTCTTCCCCGATCTCCCACATCACGCTGGGACCCCTCAAAACACCCGGTGAACCCAGTGAACCCTCTCCGCTACGGGATTACCCGACGTGGAAACGTCAATTCGCCCGTCACAGAGACGGTCGGTCGAACTTTATTTCTTGTGTGACGAAAAAAACCGTCGGATTTGAAATCGCTGATGACTTTCCAGACTAACAAATGCGCAAGAAACAACGGTTGAGCCCGCAAAGGATGGATCACGCGTGTACGTGTTCTGTCGCAAAGCGCGTGTTTCGCCTGGTGACGTCATCGCACCGGCGTGATCGTAAAGAATCAGCTTCGTGCAAAGTTATAAAATCGGTGAAGAGTGGAAACGCGTTTAGCTAAGGTGTCATCTTGAAGAGATTGCTTAGCACTACTAGGACCCAAAGTGAGACAATAATCATATTCGCCGGAATATAAAATTAAAAAATCGGGTTTGAATTGAAAATTACAAAATAATTGAAGATGTCTCACACGACTCGTGAATATGCTCGGAATTATAGAAAATACAAGTCAGACGTTTCAACGAAAAATCTACGGCAGGGACCCAAACTACGCGCCTTTCTCTGTCTATTTTTTTTTTCTGGTGATGGGGGATAGTAAACGATGTTAGAAGTATAGTTTCGTGTCGCGCGGTTGTGCATGGTGATTTTTTTTTTTTGTTTTAACGCGACAGAATCTCCACTAAGTGGACTACTGGTATCTAGTAAATTATCAGCAGAGACTTGAATCCATTTGCTGTGGTTGTAGAACTTCATCGTTCGATTGAACCATAATCCAGTCGCTCAGTGTTCTATCAGATTTACTTTTTTGTATTATTTACGATAAAAATGTTGCTAAGCCCCAACTACAAAGACGTATACCAGCCATGTTAAGTCTCCAGACCATACCTAAGTCGTATAGATGTTTCCCACATTTTTTGTCTGATAAGCCTGCAGCCGAAGATTAGATTTAGATTCTAGAATTTAGGGGTTAATCTCTCTTTCTCTCTCTTTCTCTATTCTTGTCAAATTCATTCAGCAGACTACTGCTCTTAATCTGTTTACCTGCAGATATTGGGCTCTCAGATTGCTATTCCCCCTTTGTTTTCTTACATTTTATTATTTACGAGTTAATTTCACATGTGCTGTGTTGCAGGCTTTCCAAACAATTAATCTAGATTATTTTCCACAGTTTTGTGTTCAACCAATTATTTTTTCCCTGTCTTATCCATAAATCTTACAAGATACCGAAACTATATTATATTCAACTACATACAAATTCTTATAAAAAAACATTCGTCAAATGTATGCGTGCATGCACGTGTGTGTATATATATATACACACTCACACACACCTATATATACACACACACACACACACACCACAATACAATGTTTGCACTGTTATTTCCCTCAATGCAATGAGACGTAACTTTAAAAAAAAATTACTCAGCAATATTGACCAAAATTTAACTGTAATCACAATATCATAGTCTTGTAATATAATAATTAATTAATGTGATTAGCATACCAGGAAGTTGGTACTAAAAGATATGTAGTAAATAGATTGAAAAAAAATTCTACTATTATTAGTAACTCATTTTTACATTATGGCACTGGTATATTTTTCAGTTACACAAATACATACAAAATTATTTTTTTATTGTTCCGAGTAGTTACCTTATTAAAAACTATTATATTGAAATCGCTTGTTATATTTGTTTAATAATGTACTGTATTTGTGCATCAAAACAATTATTTAAAAAATAATAACATTAACACCGAAATCTCCTGTTTCGAAAACGAACGAAACCACGTAATCCGGTCCCTGGCGATGCGTGTTGCTCGCTTCAGCGTCGCGATGCGTAATGCGCAGCTCGCGTGACGTCATCCCGCGGGGTTATGAAAGGGGGGGGGGGGGAGCGGGGTGACGCTCGCCCCTCGCGGGGGCCCCCCGGCCAGGCCGGCCAACCTAACAAAGCGGATCTCGTCGGCTTTGTCCCCCCTCCCCTTCTACAAGCTCTACCCAGCCCTCAAACCTTCCCGGAGGAGTTGGCATTACGCAACCTTGGCTCGCTCTGATTTTCGGGGAAGCCGAAGATTCACTGACCCCGATCATTCCCGAACACATCCCGAGTTCAAGATGGCGATTAAAATAAAAATTAAGTCGCCACGCGAGTTGGGAGTGAAACTTCAGACTTCAATAATCAGCTTGAACGATGAAACTAATAAACATTCAATGATTCACATGAACGATGAAATTAAACAATAAAGTACTAAACAACAACATACTAAATGCCATCAGGTCTAAGGAAAAATGTACAGCAGGGAGTTGTACAGACTGTTTTTTTTTTTTTTTTCCAGCGGCTGTGTCAGAGTGTGAGTGTGTCCTAGGAGTTTTATAAACATACTTTATTTTTGTGTTAGGTGTGTGATAACGAATCTGTATTGGCAGGAAATTACCTTTTAAAATATTGTGCATCTTGATTCGATGGAACGACTTTTATTTATTTTTTCAAATAAATTACGCAATACCATTCTAAACAACACACACTAACACTATTGGAAATAGTGATTCTAAATTAAATACATTGATTTAAAAAAAAAAACTCTTTTCGTTTCCAGCGTAAAGAAAAATGCAACCCTGTAGCGTCGCTTCACTAACGATTGCCCGAAAAAGAGGAGTGGGGCGCTCAATATTCTTTCTCCTTCCATCATCGATCGCCCCCGCTCGTGATAGTTGCACTTTTCGTTACGCTCTGATCAGCGGACAGTCACAAACTACAACATTCTCACAGAAATATTGAAAAAAATATTATTTGTATTTTTTTCTTTGTAATTTAAATACGGTTTCACTGAAATTCTTTTTAGATTACTTTTTTCTTTATTAATTTTTGTACATACTACGTTTTAAATAATATTTTTTTTTTTCATTCATTCATGACATGCCACGGCACGTATTTCATTTATTGATTATTCTATACATAATTAAAATGTAAAACTTTTTTTAAAGAAATATATTTTCATGTGCGTCTAGCCCTCATATTAGTTTGATGAATTGACAGGCTCTATTGAAGAGCCAGACATATGGCTTATTTATAGCACCTCCCAACCTTAGATAGCAGTGTGTATTTAATTGGGCATTCACTCTCTCTTCCCAATGCGCGATCTCTGCAATTAGCTCTGTTCTTGTTTCGGCGTGCTTGCCATATGCACGTGACCGAGCCCAAAAGTTTCAGACACAACTTTGTAGTGTAATGAAAATTTGTTTAATGTATAGGAATTTTTTTTTGTAAGGTGAAATTTGGTATGTGAATGGTGGAAATACATTTTCATGGTGTATTTCATCGAGAGCATCATCCAATAATTCCCATTCTTTTTTTTTTAATTTTATTTCTAAAGAGACGTATCTTAAATACGCTATCTTTTTTCAGCCGTTTTTGTCAACATTTTGTTTACATAAATTTTTTTTTAAAGATATATGGCTCTTTTCAGCATTGCACATACTTGCATCGAATGCCTTTGTTATTAATAGTGACTTACTGTTACAAAATGTTTATCCTGTGAAATAATAAAATTGGTGTTTAGCATTTAATTATTTTTTCCCTGTCAGATTGACAACTGTAATAATACTGTCATAAAACATTTTATTACGATCTTAGAAAAATTAAGAAATAGTATAGCTAGAAAATGTATTAAAGTTTATTGTGATTAATGATGGTGTACAGAATTTTAACAACCCCGGGTTGTATCAATCTGGCAAACAGAGTTTGTCATTTTCTCTGCACTGCCATCTAAGCGTGAAACAGACTATAGCAAGGAAACATTATGGCGTTTGCCTGAAGTGATTCCCAGAAGCCCTGGAAAACAGTCATCAGGATGGCCGGACAGAAATTCAAATCCAGGTCCTCTGCTCCACCAGGCGTGACGCCCAATCCGTTAAGTCCTGGGTGTGCTTCAGTTGGCGAGGCGGGATGGTAAGTGCGACGCTCGCTGATGCTTCTAGCGCGGTATCGCCCTTAAGAGCAAGGCATATCCACTAGGCGCAGCAGTCTTCTCGTCGCGTGTGTGACAACTATGGAGGTGTGAGCGGTAACCACGATATTATGCGGCGAAGAAATGAAGATGAAAGTGTAAATAGCAAGTCCCTTGAAAGCTTTCAATTTAAAAAAAAAAAAGTGTCTGTAAAGTCTGTTTACGGACGATAGTTTAACGTGACAACGTCATAACAAAACATTGATGAAATGATTGATCCAGAAGAAAAGGAAATATCATATTGGGCCTGAGACAGCTGTAATAGGTTTTTGCAACCAAACCATTTAGGCATTAAACATATTATATTCTTTGAGGAAGAATTTTTTTTAATTTTTCTATCTTTTGTATGATAAAATCTACCTCTGCATACTTTTATGAATAAAATTGAATCATATTTATTGCATTATCACTATTTTGTATGGATACAAAGGAGTGAAATGAAATGTACAATTTAATTAATAAATTTACTTTTATTTGCATTTATTATTCAAATATATTTATCACTTTTGAAATGTTACGTGCGCGTATTTATTTTTACAAGTACAAAAAAAATTTCACACCTTCCGGGATTCGAACCGACCTTACGATTAGAATATAGCGCCACTGACCGCTCAGCCACGAGGCCATATTTGATAATTTATAGTTTCAGATGTTATATAAAGGTTATAAAAATTTTGTTCATGGTAGGGGAATAATATTATTTCGTTTTTATAACTCGATTTTATAACAAATACTCATCCAAAATACACCAAACTTATTTATAATGTGTTACAATATTTTTTAAAACATTGTGCAAAAGATGCCGGTTGTAATTTATTATGTGTAACTGTAAAACACCATTGTTGGTTCAAAACGTATTTGAATATTCAACATTACTTTTAAATAACCGTACCGATTGTGTTGAAAATCGGTGGACGATCGTTAAATTACATAATATTAATAATTCAAACGACGAAAATATGATTGAAAAGTCAAATCGATGGTCGTTCCAATCGAGTGGAAGAGAGATGCCACGCATGCGTACAATGAGCATGAAGAGAGATGACTCGCATGCGTACAATGAGCAAATAGGACACATCCGTAGTGGGACACTTTTTCGTACGTGCAGCCGGCGTTCTTCGATTTATTAGACGTTGTCACGTCAAAAAAACACTTCTTAAAACATGCATTTTAATCATCTTCTGTGAAATACGGAAACAGAACTTATCATTAGGGACAGGAAAAATTCGCGGGTTCAATGACCTGTTGGATGAACTTTATAGTTAGTTCTACGTACACTCGGTCAAATGTCACCCACTCATTGGCTGCTGTCTTGTGAGACGTCCCAACGTAGCAGTCTGTGATTCTATAAAGCTTTGGTCGGGCGTTTCTCATTGGCCGAGTCATCCAGGTGAGTTGTGAGCTAATGGCAGAGGCAGAACTGAGGTATAACTATTTGTATTTTAGCCTATCACGAAATTAATTCGCAAATTTTTCCGGTCTCTACCTATCATCCGCTCTCGGAAAATACTTTTTCGTAAACAGATATCGGATGTCTCGGGCAGTTTTTTTTTTTAAATTCGCGAGGTTTTTTTCCCTTCGAAGCTCCGCACACCGCCCATTGTGTGCCCCGTTCAGACGGATTTTTTTTTAAACACGTTGTTTTCATGTTTTTTAGCGGCCATGGGGGCGCGGCGCCTCAAAGGAAGTTTACTGGTCCACGCACCGACCTGCCAGAGTCCAGTCCCCGTGTACACCTCACGACCTTACCTAGCCTCTCGGGGCCTCCCCTACACCTTTCTTTCTTTTTTCTTTTTTTTTATATCAACCGTCTCTCTTCCTCCCCCCTTCCATTCCCCCGACGCATCCCATTCCTTCGGCCGGCAAAACACGCGGACTTCAAGGTCAAGCGGAAAAACTAGAGGGGAAAGTGAAGGAGGTGGTGGGGAGGGGAGGGGAAGTGGGATCTTGCTCCCACCTCCTCACTCGCGTGATGTCAGACGAAGGAGAGGGGGTGAAGGGGGTTCCGGACTACTTTCATCGGCGAAATAGTTCTCCGCCCGGGACCCCGTTCCGTTTCGCGGTCCGAGATGATGGCGAGTTTGGATCACCCCGCTGTAGCCCCACGCACGACCTCCCCCCTCTCTCTTCCTCAAACCCCCCCCCCCCCCCCCCCCCTCAAGCATTGACTCAACGTGGGCCATACGCGGGCTCGATTCACAGCCCGACGAGCCATTAACCTTCCGCGCGCCCGGAGAGAACTCTTGTTTCTTTAACTACGCCACTAGTCGTCCGCCACCCATCGAGGGGCCCCGCTCAACTCCTGCGCAGGCTCTTTCCCCGCGCGGTTTCTCTCTCTCTCTCTTTCTCTCTAGCCAGCTTGAAGTTATGCTTCCTTACGCGCGTTACGAAAAAAAAAAAAAAAAAAGATAAGTAGGACCGTGCATATTTCGCGAAAAGATTCAGAGACAAGCTGAAAGTTAAAACACTGTAGCATCGTCCGTGTTTCGTGATTGGGCGAGTTTTTTTTTTCAGGTACATCACGATTGTTAAAACGCCAATCACAGTAATTCATTGCGGAACCAAATGCGTCCTGAGTGGCTCGTTCAGATAAGGCAACGAATTCTCCCGCAGACGGGCCGCCAATCACGAGGAAGGAAGCCGCTGGTGCGCGTATACCTTGTTGCGGTCTAGTAGGCGTTCATATTTATTCGCGAAAAATGCCTGCCCCTAAAGATAAGTTTATTATTTCCATGCGCGCACCAAGCAACAAAATTTTTCTCAGGTTGAATTAAAAGGCTACATACAAATAAAAATTATTTAAGTGCTTTTAAATCGTATACTTTAGTGGTTGATATTGAATACTGGTCCAATTAATATATATATATATATATACATAGTGAATATTAGTGATGGAAAATGTGTCTATAAACCTTTTTAGTGTATTTATATATAAGTGACGCTATGTTCCCGTATGTATAATTTATTTGCATTATAATTTATACCTTATTAAATTATTTTTATATTATTAAAATTAATAAAACAGAATAAGCATATTTATTGATTTTCATTATTAATTTAATTCATCTCTATTATTTTACTAAATTAAATCATTTATTTTATAGACTTGTTTTATATTAATGCTGAATACTGAGTATGTATTTACATTTTTTTTAATTGATTCAATGTATACTTTACCACCCGTCTTTATATCACTCCAGACCTTTAATTAATTTATTTTGCATGCAAAATTAGTTTTTTTACCACGCCAAGAGAATATAACTTTTAATACGCGTGCGTAAGTACATGCACCCATTCTTTTACATGGACACAATATTACGAAATGAATAATCGATAATTAAATCGATCCTCCAAAATGAAAAAAAGACTGTTTTTTGTTAAGCTAATGTCTATATGACAATGAAATGTTTTGATTGTTTTAAAATTATTCTGCGACAATATTTATTTGAGGTCAGTTCATTATCTCTTAAGCAATCATTAAATTTTTTTAGCAAGTTTCATTTTCAAAGTAAGGTTCTGCGACCAGACGAGGTGTTCCAATACATTTTTTTTTTGTTTCAAGTATCGGTGCATCGTTTATTTCCTAATCGATAGAGACCTGCAAAATTCGCGGATTCAATGACCTATAGGATAGACTCCACAGTCCTTTAAATACTCGCGGAAATGACACCTGTTCATTGGCTACTGACGCGTGAGACGTCTCACCTAGGTTGTCCGTAATTCGGCACTTTCTTGGTTTAGTGTTTCCCATCGTGTCTACGTGAATTGACGATAAGGGTGACCTCGGGATGGAAATCGCATACGCATCCCGCCTTTAGGCCGGGTTTTATAAACTACGCAAGTAAAACGACGCAACATGCAATCAACACAAGTCAATCACAGTCGTTTCTATGAAGCACTAAAGTCTCAGTACATCACCAACCCTATAACTTGATGTTGCAAATCGCTAGAAAAAAAAACATATTTACCCCCCCCCCCCCCCCCCCTTGGGCTTGTTGTAAATATACATGTTTTTCATGAAATCATATGAAAATTGTCAATTTTATTTTGCTGTACTAAGGTTGAAGGGTGTGTTTGGCCCGTTCCAGACCATAATTTTATATTGACGTCTCACGCGGTTAAACTTGCCGACGTTTTTAGTGGCTGAACTTTCACAAATTAAAAAAAAAAAACTCTTACTTTTTGCACAATTATCTGGCAACGTTGCTATTTAAACGTTTTTGTGGCGTATGGATAAGGATAATGAAATGGAATATAAAACTGGAAGTTTTCAGGTTTAAGGTCTATTTCACTAGCCGTTATTTTATGTGGTAAAACCTGGCCTTCTTAAATAATCAGAACTGTTGTGATTTTTCGAGGATAAATAAAAAAATTGTGATTTTTTTTTAAACCATATCCCCGCATTAGCCAACAGCATTACCTTTAAACAAAAAAAAATCAGTTTGGTATTTATTCCATTTGTGTTTCCTTGTCCATAGCACAAAAATGTTAAAAATTATAATTTCGCAGGTAATAAAACATTTTTTTCCCCCTTCATTTTGTTGAAGTTTGGCCAGTTTAGCCATGTTAGACGTAAAAATTAAATAATTTCCTGGCACAGGGACACATACCCTTAACAAGTCAAAACTTTACATATATAATAAAAAAGCATCGTGGTCTTCTACGCACCAAACTTCAGCGTCTTAATGTTTTCGTAACACTTAATGCGGAAGGCCGGAACGCAAGCCGAAACGCAAGAAGTTGAAAGTTCGCCGATGCTTTCGTTGCCTTTTTTGCGTCTTGCGTAGATTATGAACATGGCCTTACGGCCGCCCGCTTAACCCGCGCGTTGCTAGGGAGGCAGGCTGATAAGTGCGATGCTCGCTGGTGCATCTAGCGCGATTATCACCTCTAAGCGCAACTGGCACTCAGTCTTCTCTTTGTGCATAGAATTACCATGATATTTGCGTGGTAATCATAATACTACATGGCGGAGAAACGAAGATAAAGATGCAATGCAAGGCCCTTTGGATGCTTTCAAGAATCTGCACCGGGCGTTTAATGTCTAAAAATAAATCTGAAAACACACATTTTTATCCCTTTTCACTCTCCTGAAAAAACATTTTAAAAACGAAATACGGAAACAGAACTACCCAACACCCCTAAGTGCATTCATTACTAAATTATTTTCGTAAACACGACGCCACTCACTCATCTTGAGCAATTTTCAAATTGTGAGTTTCTTTCGGAAGCTCCGCATACACATTCTGTATGTATGCCCGCGCCCACATGGTGCGCAGAGCTTCAGGAAAAACAACGTGATTTCAAAACTACTCGAGATAGCCGAGTGGGGGGTCTGCTTACGAAAAGCATTTAAGAGTTCCCTGAGGGCCGAAAAGTACTTTTGATTTCGGATTAAGTTTTTAAACTGTATTTTCAGAATAGTTAAAATGGCTACAACGCTTGTTTTCAGAGTACATTTTTAGGCGTACAACAAAAGCATTTAAGGGACTTGCATTACAACTTTTATCTTCATTTCTCCGCCATATAATGTTACGGTCACCGCTCAAATTTCACAGTTGTCATGTGACGAGAAGACTGCGCGTCAGTCCAGAGGCTATACCGCGCTAGAAGCACCAGCGAGCATCGCGTTTATCATCCCGCCTCACCGACACACATACACGCCTGACGAGACGGGCCCCCTTAGTACTGGGTGTTTGTACCTGTCACTTCCGCCTCCAGCCTGCGGAAGGCAACAGGATGCCATCGCGGTATCATCCCGGATCGGCAAGCACAGGCAAGCCACGGCTTTCGTCACTGCGGCTATTTCTGTGGTCGCGACGCCCAGTGAAGGACACAACTAACCTTCATCATATCAATAAACGTCAACCCTAATACCACGCTTGCATGTTAACATCTTCGTTCGACAATACTCATTCCATGACGCCGTTTCAACGAGGCATTCCCTCGCGAGTGCCTTTCAAGTTATTAAACAAACTCCTAGCACTGGTCTTCTAAACAGCTACCGCTAGTTTTGCTACACGAATGCTAATTTGAGTGATAAAGGTTTACAGTTACCATTAAGTTTTGCAATGTAATACTACTAGGTTCTAATAGTCTCGCTCAGTTTTGGCTAAAGCCACTGGGGTACAATGAAATACCTAACGTGTATTTCATTTAGAATTTCACGTAGCTTTCACTTGGTAGTAGATTATTGAAGTTATACTTCTAATGCGACTTCCAACAAGGTTGCGTTAAACGTTTAACGCTACCTTGGAGAATTATTTGCATGCAATTAAAAACTATTTTTTAATGATGCCAAAGAAATATAATTGAAGTTATACTTCTAATGCGACTTCACAAGGTTGCGTTAAACGTTTAACGCTACCATGGATAATAACGCTACCATGGAGAATTATTTGCATGCAATTAAAAACTATTTTTTAATGACGCCAAAGTAAAACTTCTCACGCGCGTACCTAAGTACACGCACCCATTTTTTTATTCCGGTTTAATATTCGACTCCATAATTTTACGGTAGCAATCCTTGGCCCAGTCTAAGAACTTAGACGTTTTTGCCCGCGTGAGTGGGTGGGTGTCTCGATAGAGACACGAGTAAGATTTGATAGATTCTGTGGATGAATTTAAAGTCGCTTGAGAGCAGTTAGATTTTGTACTGACAGTTCGAGTAATCGTTCGTCATTATAATTCTAAAAAAAAAAAAAAAAACCTAAGGAACTCTGAGGAAGTTTGGTTTCCGTCCACTCTTAAAAAAAAAAAAAAAAATTGCGCCGGGTTCAGACATCTGGCTGATGACACCCTCCTACGGAGCAGAACTTTGACCTCACAACCTCGGCATAATCTCGACGTCTAAATGATTCGATCGTGAGTCATTATCGACTGAAAGGAGCAAAAGCGTGTATCGAACTTGGTCGAGGGAAGAGCCGGAATTAAAAGTCTTAACGGAAAGCAGAAACAATAAGAACCAGTATCGGGCAGATCTGTGCTATCAACACCAGGCGAGCGTGCCACAAATAACCTAGTGGCGTGGAGCGACACTGCAATATATAAATATGCGCGCATGTAAAGTTAACTGGAGGCCCGCCTGGCTTCCCATGAATGCGAACGAATAATAAAGAAGAAATAATAAATTTCTTCGTAAACATAATTCTCATTGGACAACACATACAGAATTTGTTTAGAAAACACACGCGAAAGGGTTAAGATCTACGACTCTTGTTACTTTTTAAATTGATGTATCAGTTATGTATAAGTAAGAGGTAGCCACGTAAGCTCTCTAAAAACGTATTTTATACGACTCGATTACAAAACATCGAGATATATCTACTATCTTTAAATTAAAATGAATGTGTTGTGCAAAAAAACCTTCTGAAATAAATTCTCTAAATTATGGCGACAACTGTATCAAAATCAATTGAGTAGCTTGGAAGAAGTAAACAAACTAACACACATACGCGAATAGTGACTTCGTTTCAGACTATTTAAAGATACTATATTGTTATTATTTGACAACAATCATTTTTCACTTCTATTGGGAAACTTGAAGCATTTATCTTCACATTTAATTTGTTTGACGATAAAATAAAGTTTTGCTTAGAGAAAAAAAAAATATTTTTTTTACTATTATAATGTTGGCGTCGTTAATTTTAAACGAATGCAGTGCCAATACTGCACGCATATTTTGCCGTCCATCAGACTGGTGTGACGACGAAGGCAGATTTGTCGTGCAATCAAAAAAACCGCGAAGCTATCTGTGCTGTTGTGGTTTTCCTGTGTGTTTGCGGAGAGACCCAACTAACTGTGGGCTGGTTCTCAGGAATTTTACGACTGGGGAGGGGGGGGGAGGGGGTGTTTTTTTTGGAACATTGTCGCATGCTTTTCGAGAATTAAGAGGAATGTCGGGAGAGAGAGAGAGAGAGATAAGAGTGTGTAGCGAACGTGACTGCTGTGTCCAGTCCTGAAGGCGTTATCGCCGCAAGCGTGGGAGCTGCAGGTCTTCGAAATCGGTGACGGTAGGGTGTGTGTGTGTGTGTGTGTTGAGAGAGAGAGAGAGAGAGAGAGAGATAATCCGCTGCAGCGCCACATTTTATGTTGTTTACACACACACACACCACATCACACCACAAAAAAAAAAAAAACGAAAACTCCGAATCCCGTTATCGTCTGGCTACAAGCTCTTCAGACGGGCTATATCTCGCGTCTGCTCTTTCCCTCCGCGTTGAGTCGGACACAGGAAACACGCGTGAAGGCCCCGTCCACAAAAAAGTGTCCGGACTTGCGGGCGGTCCGTGTCCGTGTCCTTGTCCTACTGTGAGCGGCGCCACGCTGTCGCGCGGGAAACTGCCCCGTCTACGATGTCCGATGTCGGACTCTACGGGGGTCATTCAAATATGAACAGGAATTTCGTCCATCCGACTCAAATCGGTGACCGGGGGAAGAGATGGAGACAGGAGTCTTACAAATTTTAACAGGAATTTTGTTCATCCGACTCAAATCGGTGGCAAAGAGAAAGAGATGGGGACAGGAGTCTTTCAAATATTAACAGGAATTTTGTTCATCCGACTCAAATCGGTGACCGGGGGAAGAGATGGAGACAGGAGTCTTACAAATTTTAACAGGAATTTTGTTCATCCGACTCAAATCGGTGGTCGGGAGAAAGAGATGGGGACAGGAGTCTTTCAAATATTAACAGGAATTTTGTTCATCCGACTCAAATCGGTGACCGGGGGAAGAGATGGAGACAGGAGTCTTACAAATTTTAAAAGGAATTTTGTTCATCCGACTCAAATCGGTGGTCGGGAGAAAGAGATGGGGACAGGAGTCTTTCAAATATTAACAGGAATTTTGTTCATCCGACTCAAATCGGTGACCGGGGGAAGAGATGGAGACAGGAGTCTTACAAATTTTAACAGGAATTTTGTTCATCCGACTCAAATCGGTGGTCGGGAGAAAGAGATGGGGACAGGAGTCTTTCAAATATTAACAGGAATTTTGTTCATCCGACTCAAATCGGTGACCGGGGGAAGAGATGGAGACAGGAGTCTTACAAATTTTAACAGGAATTTTGTTCATCCGACTCAAATCGGTGGCAAAGAGAAAGAGATGGGGACAGGAGTCTTTCAAATATTAACAGGAATTTTGTTCATCCGACTCAAATCGGTGACCGGGGGAAGAGATGGAGACAGGAGTCTTACAAATTTTAACAGGAATTTTGTTCATCCGACTCAAATCGGTGGCAAAGAGAAAGAGATGGGGACAGGAGTCTTTTAAATATTAACAGGAATTTTGTTCATCCGACTCAAATCGGTGGCCGGGGGAAGAGATGGAGACAGGAGTCTTACAAATTTTAACAGGAATTTTGTTCATCCGACTCAAATCGGTGGCAAAGAGAAAGAGATGGGGACAGGAGTCTTTCAAATATTAACAGGAATTTTGTTCATCCGACTCAAATCGGTGACCGGGGGAAGAGATGGAGACAGGAGTCTTACAAATTTTAACAGGAATTTTGTTCATCCGACTCAAATCGGTGGCAAAGAGAAAGAGATGGGGACAGGAGTCTTTCAAATATTAACAGGAATTTTGTTCATCCGACTCAAATCGGTGACCGGGGGAAGAGATGGAGACAGGAGTCTTACAAATTTTAACAGGAATTTTGTTCATCCGACTCAAATCGGTGGTCGGGAGAAAGAGATGGGGACAGGAGTCTTTCAAATATTAACAGGAATTTTGTTCATCCGACTCAAATCGGTGACCGGGGGAAGAGATGGAGACAGGAGTCTTACAAATTTTAACAGGAATTTTGTTCATCCGACTCAAATCGGTGGTCGGGAGAAAGAGATGGGGACAGGAGTCTTTCAAATATTAACAGGAATTTTGTTCATCCGACTAAAATCGGTGACCGGGGGAAGAGATGGAGACAGGAGTCTTACAAATTTTAACAGGAATTTTGTTCATCCGACTCAAATCGGTGGTCGGGAGAAAGAGATGGGGACAGGAGTCTTTCAAATATTAACAGGAATTTTGTTCATCCGACTCAAATCGGTGACCGGGGGAAGAGATGGAGACAGGAGTCTTACAAATTTTAACAGGAATTTTGTTCATCCGACTCAAATCGGTGGTCGGGAGAAAGAGATGGGGACAGGAGTCTTTCAAATATTAACAGGAATTTTGTTCATCCGACTCAAATCGGTGACCGGGGGAAGAGATGGAGACAGGAGTCTTACAAATTTTAACAGGAATTTTGTTCATCCGACTCAAATCGGTGGCAAAGAGAAAGAGATGGGGACAGGAGTCTTTCAAATATTAACAGGAATTTTGTTCATCCGACTCAAATCGGTGACCGGGGGAAGAGATGGAGACAGGAGTCTTACAAATTTTAACAGGAATTTTGTTCATCCGACTCAAATCGGTGGCAAAGAGAAAGAGATGGGGACAGGAGTCTTTTAAATATTAACAGGAATTTTGTTCATCCGACTCAAATCGGTGGCCGGGGGAAGAGATGGAGACAGGAGTCTTACAAATTTTAACAGGAATTTTGTTCATCCGACTCAAATCGGTGGCAAAGAGAAAGAGATGGGGACAGGAGTCTTTCAAATATTAACAGGAATTTTGTTCATCCGACTCAAATCGGTGACCGGGGGAAGAGATGGAGACAGGAGTCTTACAAATTTTAACAGGAATTTTGTTCATCCGACTCAAATCGGTGGCAAAGAGAAAGAGATGGGGACAGGAGTCTTTTAAATATTAACAGGAATTTTGTTCATCCGACTCAAATCGGTGGCCGGGGGAAGAGATGGAGACAGGAGTCTTACAAATTTTAACAGGAATTTTGTTCATCCGACTCAAATCGGTGGCAAAGAGAAAGAGATGGGGACAGGAGTCTTTCAAATATTAACAGGAATTTTGTTCATCCGACTCAAATCGGTGACCGGGGGAAGAGATGGAGACAGGAGTCTTACAAATTTTAACAGGAATTTTGTTCATCCGACTCAAATCGGTGGCAAAGAGAAAGAGATGGGGACAGGAGTCTTTTAAATATTAACAGGAATTTTGTTCATCCGACTCAAATCGGTGGCCGGGGGAAGAGATGGAGACAGGAGTCTTTCAAATATTAACAGGAATTTTGTTCATCCGACTCAAATCGGTGGCAAAGAGAAAGAGATGGGGACAGGAGTCTTTCAAATATTAACAGGGATTTTGTTCATTCGACTCAAATCGGTGGCAAAGAGAAAGAGATGGAGACAGGAGTCTTTCAAATATTAACAGGAATTTTGTTCATTCGACTCAAATCGGTGGCCGGGGGAAGAGATGGAGACAGGAGTCTTTCAAATATTAACAGGAATTTTGTTCATCCGACTAGAATCGGTGAACGGGAGAAAGAGATGGGGACAGGAGTCTTACAAATATTAACAGGAATTTTGTTCATTCGACTCAAATCGGTGGCCGGGGGAAGAGATGGAGACAGGAGTCTTTCAAATATTAACAGGAATTTTGTTCATCCGACTCAAATCGGTGGCAAAGAGAAAGAGATGGGGACAGGAGTCTTTCAAATATTAACAGGGATTTTGTTCATTCGACTCAAATCGGTGGCAAAGAGAAAGAGATGGGGACAGGAGTCTTTCAAATATGAACAGGAATTTTGTCCATCCGACTCAAATCGGTGGCCGGGGAAACAGATGGGAACAGGCGTGCACACGGCCGTCACACTCACGTCATGTTGGTGTCGCTGTGATAGCACGAGCGTCTGTTGCGCGACGCACTGCTATTCGTCTCCTCCTCGCCAGCGAAGGTGTGGGATCGAGTGGAAATCACGAAGAGACTCCCAGCGCAGTTCGGTGATGTTTCTCTGAGCGAAAAACCCAAAAGTATTCGATCGGGCCCAGAAGATTCCAAATGGTCTTGATAAAGTGGAACATCAAAGCCATAAACGGCGTCTGGCGACCTAATGAACCCCCACCATACAATCCACACTTGTCCCAATCAATGGCGGCTTCAGGATAACTTTTCGGGAGGGGCTATCGCACAATGAAAGGTCGTAGTTGCAAAAAATGAAAGTGATCAGATATTGGCCTTGGAATATTATTTACAAATTACAGTTTTCAAATACAGAACCTTAGTAGCTCCATGCAACTTTTGATGAGATAAAAGTTTAACATATTAAATTAAATATTTAAGTAAACATAAATATGCACTAATCACTAAAATTGGTCTCGGGAGGGGCTATCACCCCCACCGCCCCCCTTCTGGAACCGCGCTTGTTCCCAATGTGAGTACCGTATGTTTGGTCCACTGGAGGAGGCATTAGCTGCGGTCGAACAGTACGCGCGCTATAAACAATTTCATGAAGGGATCATAAAGCTTCCTATCAGAATTGTTGAAGCAAACTGTGTAGAAAAATAAGGCATTTCATTTGAATTTTCAATCATTTCATCAATTCATCATTTCAATTTTCATCACCGATGAATCTGTATAAAATTATTCCTGTTTGTATTTAAATGACCCTCGTGATGCTGGAAATTTTAGTCTCGTGACTTCCGGCATCATTGCTTCTTACTTTGGGACATTTTCGTGACTTGGGGGTCGTCCATTAATCACGTGATGTTTCTTTAGCAAATTTTTAACCCCCTCTCTCCCCTTAGTGATTTGTGGTGAGGTTTTAGACTACCCCCCTCCCCCAATAAATCACGTGTATTTTTTTGGTAAAAAATATTTTTAAAAATTTCAGAATATTATCTTTAAATATAGGTATAATCTAATTTAATTCTAGAAAATTAAGCACAATGATAAAAATGTCCAGACACACATTAAGGTTGCAGGTTTATTCTCACTGGCATAAAAATAATAAAGGAAAGGCTTATATGTGATTTACGCATGTATTCGGCGCCAAATTCACAGTTTTACTGGTGACTGGCAAGCCGAGCCGGGTGGTTCATGTTGCGGCGGGCGGGGATATTGTTGCCTGGCTACGGCGAGTCAAGGTCACGCATCGCTTTTCGGTTTAGTAGAAATCGGGCGAAAAAATAAATACACGTGATATCTCTCTACACCCCCCCCCCCCCTTGTGATATTTCGTGATTTTTCCCTCCCCCCTCCCTCCCCACCTTTTCAAGCCTCACGTGATTAATGGCCGATCCCTTGCGTGACCAGTCCAGCTTCCTTTACTTTTTTTCGTGACTTTCGTGACATGTAGACACCCTGGGTTTTTAATAAATACACCATTTTGCTACATTTATTTGATTTTTATTTTACTATTTGAGAGTATTTTTAAACTAACCCACCAGAGATTTTTTTAAAAAGAATTAACTATTTGAAGTTGATTCCAAGATGCTAAGAGGGTGCCTACCATTTCAGGTCATGATTTTAAATTTGCAGTTATTACAGATCAACTTGTAGACATAAAATTTTTTAACTTTCGCGAAATGAAATATATATATATATATATATTAATCGTATACGTTTTGCATAATAAGCTGCCAAAGTTACAATTTTAACGTTTTTTTTGGGTTGTAGAAACGAGGATAACCAACAGGCAAACAGGACTTAAACTTTTTTTTTTAATGTTTAACTGCAATGCTACTTGCTGCTTCAAGAAATGGGTTAGAATTTATTTCAGAAAAATATTATTTAATCTTACATGGCAGTTAAAATTTCAAATCTGTGAGGAAATTGACAATCAAGCAACAAGACATGAGTTTTTTTTTTTTTTGCTGTGAAATGTGAACCACGGGCTGCTGTCCCGAGCCATCATGGTCCCGAGCTAGTTGTCGGATGGAGCCAGAGTATCGGACTTCCAAGGACATATCTACGCATCGTCTGCTGGCTCCATCTTCGCCGGCGGACAGACGCGAACTGATACCAGAACACGCCTGCACTGAAACCCCCGTTGTTCTGACGAACCAATCTGAGCCGTTCTGACAAATTCATATTCGTCAGAACACGCATACACTGTCAACTTAACAGACAGAAAAAGAAACAATCGTCATGAGGTTCCATGGTGTAATGGAGTCGGCCTCCGTAGCGCAGTCGACGGCCCACCGGGCTACGGTGCGGGGGCTCCGGGTTCGAATCCCGGGTAAGACATGGGTGTAATTTGTATTGTCTTAATAACAACCTTCAACCAACACTACCATTCCACAATGACTCGGGGTGACTTAAAAACTACAACATTAAGGGGGGGAGATTGTTGGCACACTGGTGACTGTCAAAACTTGCCAGTGTGCCATCCATCTATATTTAAAAAAAAAAAAAAAAAAAAAAAAAAAAAATGGTTAGCACTCTGGACTCTGAATCCAGCGATCCGAGTTCAAATCTCGGTGGAACCTGTAATTTTAATAAAAGGTTGCTTTTTGTTTTAGTCGTTTCAAAGAAAATTCTTTATTTATTTTTTTTTTCCGCCAAAATGCAATTGTAAATATGAAACGCATTTAAAACTTTTTTTTTTCAATTAAAAAAAGTGCGTTAAAAGTGAACTTTACAGGATTGCGTTATGATAATCTATAGAGGAAAGGATACAAATATGGAATACCACGATATCTCATGAAGTAGGTGGTACACTCTCTCGGTGGTGTTGCGATTCACGACGGTCACACCAGCGCTGATCGTGTGAGGCGGCACAGCCATTCTTCTAGTTACGTCTGTGTTGTGAGGTGAAATTTGTATTTTTAAAGAACTTGAAACTTTTGCAAGTGTGTACGCATAATTTAATTACAATATTGTAAGTTATTAGAATATATGTAATAATGGACCGTAAAGTACATGGATAAGTCTTACTTTTATGCAAGCACAGTTGTGCCTCTTTTGTGATTAAAAGTATTTAAAAATGGCTAGGTGACTAATGTGGAGTACTAGGAGGGTTCGAAAACGGAATACCATTTCATGTTTGTGACCGTCAAAACTGATTATTTACAGGCACAAAAACCAGGAGGTTAGGGGCCGCATTCAGCGGCCCTGTGACTCCTCGCGGGCCTCGGGGTTCGATGCCCAGGGGCGTAGCCAGGGAAGGGGGGGGGGGTTAGGGGTTACCCCCCCCCCCTAGCACCAAATCTTTAATTAATTTCTTATTCATCACTCAAACAAATTTCATATTAAAATTAATAAAAATTTTACCATTACAATATTTAAATTTAAGTACCTAAAACAACTAAAATAGC
This sequence comes from Bacillus rossius redtenbacheri, assembly GCF_032445375.1. Classification (NCBI taxonomy): domain Eukaryota; kingdom Metazoa; phylum Arthropoda; class Insecta; order Phasmatodea; family Bacillidae; genus Bacillus; species Bacillus rossius. The sequence continues at coordinate 59,101,326 of NC_086336.1, forward strand.
ACTATTTTACACCTTAAAATCCAAATTTTCCCGGGGAGGGGGGAGGCATGTTTCTTAACACCCCCCATACACAAATCCTGGCTACGCCACTGTCGATGCCGAGTTCGGGTGCTCGGTCACTGGGTCCGCTACTGGCGATGATGACGTCCCTGTCGGCCAGTCAGCGATGACTGCTTCGGGTCGCTTCATTAAGGCCCCCGCCTACCCGGGCACACACAAGGTACGCAGAGCTTCAGGACAAAACAACGCGATTCCAAAACTACTCAAGATATCCGGGGTGGGGTCTGCTTACGATCAAACATTTAAGAGTTCGCTGAGGACCGAAAAAGTAGTTTTCTTTTTGGATTAAGTTTTTAAACTGTTATTTCTAGAGAAGAGTTAAAAAAAAAATTGCTAAAAACGCGTGTTTTCTGAGTAATATTTAGGCATAAAAAAACCGGTGCAGATTCTTCAAATCACTTGAGGGACTTGCATTACACCTTTGTCTTCATTCCTACGCAATATGATGTTACTGTCACCAGTAGCGGATCCAGAAGGGGGGGGGGAGGAGGGGGGCTTAGGGGCTCAAGCCCCTTCCAAAAGCATCTGGGTCCACTATTGTTTTAGTGTTTGCCTTGATAAAGCCTAGCTCAGCTGGGTCAAGCCCCTCCCAAACCAAAATCCTGGATCCGCCACTGACGGTCACCGCTCAAAGTTCACAGTTATCCTGTGACGACGAGACGAATGCGCGTCAGTCCAGAGGAGACACCGCGCTGGAAGCACCAGCGAGCGTCACGCTTATCATCCCGCCTCACTAACACACATACACCCCTGACGAGGCGGGCCCCTTAAGAGCCGCGGGGGGTCGAAGGCCACGCGCCGGGGGCGGCGCTGAACGGCGCCCGTCAGCCGCGGGCGGGACGTGGGAACGGGCGACTGCGGCGGCAGAGGGCGGAGCGCGCGAGCGAGCCACTTAGTGCGCGACACAGAGTGGCACAACACCGTCGCGTTAACCAGCCTAACGAAGCACGACGGCGGACCGAGGAGTGAGTGCTTGAAGGCGCCCCCCGCCGACCCGGACACACAACACAGCTGCGGAAGAACGATTTTCTTCCACACTCCCAAGACATCCGAGTGGGGGTCCGTTTGCGGAAAGCATTTAAGAAAAACCGTGTTCTACGCGTGTTTTTCAAGAGTATTTTTTTCTTTTTTTTTTCTTTTTTTAGACATGAACCACCCGGGAACAGATTTTTGATATAATGTAGTGGTTACCACTCAAATCTCATAGTTGCTATGCACACGACGAGAAGACTGCGCGCCAGTTCAGAGGCGATACTGCGCTTGAAGCACCAGCGAGTCGCATTTATCATCCCGCCTCACTGACACAGATACACCTCTGAATATCGCCCTAGAAGGGGGGGGGGGGGGAGATGCATATTATTGACCCTTTAGTCTGAAAGATCCTTGAAAAAAATGCTTCTTAAAAGACGTCAGAAATTTCTGTTGGCCTTCCGAATGGTTGCAAGGAGCCAAGGAGTCGACCGCCACCTTGGATTGTAACGCCTCGGCGGCCATCTTTGATAACCTTGACCTTTGACCTTTGCCGTGACCTTCAAAAAATTTCCCCAAAAATGACACTGCCGTCAACGTTTCCGTAAACGACGGTACAACTTCCATCGAGTTCGACGTTAAAGATGGTAAAGATGCCATCGAGTTCAGAAGAACAGGTAATTACACCGCCGTAGCCAGTAAACAACTGAGTGTCGCGTCGTTCAGTCCTCGCTTATATATACTGATGGCCGCTGGAGTAATATGCTAGTCAAAACACGGACCATTTACATTAATATACAAGTCAAAACAACATTTAAAAAAGGAAACACATTTAACGAAAAGGACACACTTGTACGAAATTTTAAATTGGTAGGATACGATCTCATCACAAGGATACCATCTCGTCACAGGGATATGAGTTCGTCGCATGGATACGATAATACAGGCTTCACTACAAAAATTTAACGAAAAGGACGTACATTATCACGAACATTCAACTCAGCTGGATGCGATAGCCAATTTACGCTAGCATACAATGCCTCCAAAAGTCTTTGATTCCAAAAGTCATTGGCTCAAACAGTCATTGGCTCCAAAGGTATTTGGCTTCAACAGTATTTAGCTCCAAAAGTCTTTGGTTCCAAAATACATTGGCTCCAAAAGTCATTGGCTCCAAAAGTCGTTGTTTCCAACTGTATTCGGCTCCAACTTTGGCGCCAGCTGTCTTAGGCCTAACAGCTCCAATGTAATTTGGCTACAAGACGACTTGGCTACGAGACTACGAGGCTACAAGGATACTACGCTACAAGTCTAATAGACAACAAGGCTAGGAAGCTACATGGCTCTCTCTTTGACTCCATACAGCTGCGAGAGTTAATTTATCTCATGCAAAAGAACTTGTTGCAAGTAGTCCCGATTCTTGCCAAAAGATATCGCCACGTGTTGTGTTGAGGTATATATTAATTAATTTTTTTTATGTGGGATGCGGGATGCTCACTCACGATCGCAAGAGAAAGAGGGCTTCGAGGGCTTCGCTAGGCATCAAGGAGAAGGAAGTCCGTCCTGCATGCCAGTGTTTCCCAGCTATTTCAAGGTATATTATTGGACTGCTAAATTATTTTTCTTTCGTTTGAATTCCACCTGATTGTAAGTTGCTTATTTAATAACAGAAATTCACTATTTAAATGTAAGTAAAAAAATTTTTATGCAGAGATTGATTCCTCAGAAATAACCAGAAGCACTCGGAGAACATAAGCAGTCTTCTCAGCAGGAATAATCAGGAGCACACAGATAAAACCAACAAAATATTGATAAGGAATAATCAGAAGCACAGGGAGAAAACTAACGCAGGTATCCTAAATCAAGATCAGGAAAAAAAAACACAAAAAAAATTCCTAAAATAAAAAAAATTACAACAATTCTGGCGTGCTAGAAATCTATCCTTGATGAACAAAGGAGAAGGTTCACAAGCTGTCAGAAGCTGTTTCTGTATTTTTTTTTTATTTTCATTTTTTTGTAATTTTTTTATGATATTTATTGGACAGACGCCATTGCAAAGCACGCGTATTGTCTGTAGAAGAAAAAAACTAAAAAAATACCCGAAAGACAAAAAAAACACAAATTAAGCAAAAAAATTGCAATTTTTTTTTGTTTAACTTGTGTTTTTTTTTTTTTCGGGTTTTTTTTTTTTTTTAGTTTTTCTTCTACAGACAATACGCGTGCTTTGCAATGGCGTATGTCCAAAAGCTTACATCAAGTCATGCACTCCCATTGCACAAATCTTTCAAAGATAATATTGGGAAGAGTGAAGGAGTGATTGGGTGAATGTGGGGAGTGACTCACCTGCTATCCTGAGCCTGCAGGCTCGCGACATGATGGTTCCCTGGTCGTCGCGCGCCACGCAGCGGTACTCGCCCTGGTCGGAGGCGTTCACGCCGCCGGCGCCGTGCTTCTTGGACACCGCCTGCGCACGGACAACACGGACGGGTCGTTACCACGACGCCGAAATACCATAACGCCGAATGTCAAAATTGACCACAACGCCGACAGCTAGAAAACTGCTGTGTACCACAACGCGGAAATAACAACTGAATGAATTTGTGTGCGTTTCTTAAATGTACCTTAAAGCCGAAATACCACAATCAAACCTAACCTAACCTAACCTAACCTTTGTGGCAGTCCTGCAATGACCTTTTTCGGCGTTAGTGTATTTCGGCGTTGTGGTAATTCGGCGTTGTGGTACACAACATTTTTCTAGCTGTCGGCGTTGTGGTCAATTTGGCATTTCGGCGTTGTGACACACAAGTGCGACCCTCTTAACAATGGAAACTGAAACCATGTTTTCGGCTCGACACGCGACGCTCTCTGTTGGGTGGGCCCGTTACTACATACTTTAAATAAAATAAAAAAACTCAGATGTTATCATTATAATGACAATTTAACTACTTCTAAACGACTAATTGCTCTATTGAAGAGACTTGAACAGTGCCAAAAATAACCACTTAATACTGTGTTGTAATAAAAAAATAACCATGTTCTACATAAATGAGAAGATGCAGTATTTCTGGTATGCCACGCCCGTGGAACTAAGAAGTCCCTCACTGAGGGGGCTCACTTACGTTTGCAAAATTGTGACTGTGAAAAGCTCTGTAAGTTTAAATTTTTCTGCTTATTGCAGTGTACAAATATACATTATATATACACACATATACACACATACACACATATATATATAAATTCTTTGGTTGCTTTGCTATAATTTTTCTTTCTTTTTCCAAATAAAAGTGCAACTGCAGATTCAAAATCCGAAGTTCCTTCCGTATTGTACGATGGAACGATAACTCCAGCGACCACAAGACTGACTGATCGTGTGTGCGGGGGATACTTCAGTTCAGTCCAAACTGTCAGACCAAACAATCAGTCCATCAGACCCATCGGCTGAGTGTCGTGGCAGACATCTTTGGTTACTTTGCATTTTTTTCTTTCTTTTTTTCCAACTAAAAGTGCAACTGCAGATTCAACATCCGAAGTTCCTTCCGTATTGTACGATGGAACGATAACTCCAGCGACCACAACAAGACTGACTGATCGTGTGTGCGGGGGAAGGCTTTCAGTTCAGTCCAAACTGCAGACCGTCGGTTCGGGCACGTGGATCGTGAGGGTGAGGGGGGGGGGGGGGTTGGGGGACCATCAGCGGTGTGTGTGAGGGGGGGAGGGGGGCAGGCAAGGAACCCCTCTATGAGACCGGCTTCACCGAGCATGGCCTGGGAACAAGAAGAGGGGGGGGGGGGGAGAAGGCATTTCCTGTCCGACATTCTCCAGCAGCGGGCCGGCGCGCTAGGAGGTCCTTCGTCCTTGGTACGCTCCAAGCCAGTACATCCTCCTTGGTCCCGCTCTTCCGCGTTACTCGCCTCCACACCTCACTGCGCTCTAAGAAGATAAAATAATGTTTGGATAATGTTCACGTCTGATTTATTTATTCAGGAGCTAATGCCCGTAATGCGTTGACATTACTCTTTCAAATTTTTTTGTAGTAATATATTTGAAAGAGGTACACACATAGTCATCTATCTTTATCTCTCTATATATTGTCGCGGGTTGAAATTTTGCAGGGTTGTTGAAATCAAATTTAGGGACTTTACTGACGGGACTCTGGGCTGGCTGCTCTGTTCACTCGTCAGCGCAAGTGGCGTGACCATGTAATTGGGGCACGGGGCCGGCGCGGCGCGCTGCGGGCTTGCAGAATTTTGTTTGTTTGTTTGGCCGCGCGCTGGCGCAGCCACGGGCCGCAGTTACTGGGGCGCGCTGTCGTAACAAGCCGCGCGGTGTGGCCTGCACATCGGGGTAGAGGGGGGGTAGTCTTCCCAGATGTTCTAGTTAGTTGTTTAGTAAATTTGACTTCAATAACGAGCTTTTGTTATGGTAGGCGCGGCAGGGCGCGCGAATTTAAGCGCAAGTGAGTGGTGACTCGGGGCTCACTCAGGCGGAGGCTATGCGTCTCACCTGTGGTCACGAGTTGTTAGTTCGTTCGTGATGTAGGAATTCAAGCTTTCGGGCGGAAGCTATGGTCGACGCCAGAGGCCACGAGTCGTTTAATTTAAGTTAGGTCATAATGTAGTCGTCAAGCTTTCGGGCGGAGGCTATGGCCCTCGTCAGGGGTCACGCGTCATAGTTTTTAAAATGTAATGTTCGTTCGGGATTTCAAGGGCAGGAGAGGCCCCTACGTTATTTTTTTAAAGTAATCGATCAAGAAAGGCTTTTCGGAAAATGTGAGTATGGACTTATCTTTGTTTTAATTTTAAGTATTAATTATGATTTGAGGTATTCGGAAGGACTAGGGAAGTGTTTAGTGAAGTTCTCTCATTCTCTCTCTTGTAAGGTCGTTCAATCGTTAAGGAAGTAAAGAGATTATTGTTTTAAATTGTAATCCCGCTATTTAAATGTTCTTTAAAATGATGTTGAGTATTTGACTTTAAGAATAAAATAATTTTAATTAAGTATTATGTTATTTTGCAAAATCTCCTTAGTTCAGCTCTCACCAGACATCCTGTACGGGATGACGAACCTATGATCCTAGGTACAGTAAAGTATTTTATGAAGTTAAGACTAGTTGATGCCAAGCGAGTTGTTTCTATGTAAAGAGCTACGATTCTCTCCCCCCTCCGAAAGTGGATCGTGACAGAAATGGTGGAGGCGCCGGGTAGGTTCTATTTCTGGAGAGAGAGAGAGGTAGATTTTTATGTTTATTATTAAGTTAGTTTCAGCTTCTGATAGCAGGTTATTAAGAGTTTACTTGAGGAGAGGATTACGGAATTTTAGTCTATAGTGGAGGAAGTCTTTGAGATTTTTTTTTTGACGTAACAGATGTTTATTTGAGTATACTTGTAAGGATAAAGTTTATAGTGATAAGTTGTTTTAAGTCGTTGAGTTTATCAGGGATTTTTACGTGAGGAGAATACGTTATAATTTAAATGATTAATAGAGATAATGCAAGTGGTTTAATTTAATTGAAATTAATTTTAAGATTGTAGGTTAAGAGAGTTAAAATTTAAAATAAAGTTTTTTTCGTAAATAGGAATTATTTTCAAGAGAAGTTTGTTTTGTTTTCGTGCGCGTAGGAGACGAGACGTACGAATTAAATCAGTCGAGGGAAGGATAAACGTTAGAAAGGAATTAAAGAGAAAACGAGAGTTTATGTAAAAGAGAGTTATAGAATTTATAGTGATGTTTTGTTTTAATTAGAAAAATGTTGAGAGTTGTTTCAGAACGACACGTCAGTGGACGTGGCAGAGTGAACACGTGACGGGGAGGTGCTGAGACCTAGCGGAGAACGGAGGAACCGCAAGCGAGGGTTGGCGCACCTGATGGAATTCGGTGACGTCACGGGCTCATACGGAGACGTGGACAGGCCGTGACCTTGTTTTGATCAGCTGTACGGTAACTTAACGATAAGAAAATAGACTATTGGTTAAATAAATTTAAATTTAAGTGTGTTTTAGGAGAAGAGGAACTTTCAGTATGTAAGTAATTTAATTTAAGAAGTGTATGATGTATAGGCTAGAAGTGTTTCGTTGTAAGTTGTTTATGTTTTTGTTAGTTAAATTCTACCTCGGTTTTAAAAATATTTTTTTGGGATTTGTAAACATTATTAAGGAGGTACATTATAAAATCGATAAGCATTGAGAAAAGTGGGAAGGATAGTTTTTGTGTGTAGAGGGAATTTACTCCAAGGGAACAGAGAGACAAAATTAATGTTTTCTTTAGGGCGAGGGACCCTAAGGTGAGGTGTTGTGTCCCTGGGAAGTAGGGATTGTAGAACAGACCCATAGGAGATGGGCTATCTACGTGAATTAAGGGTTAGGAGAATCCTGAGTGTTGTTAGTAGTTTGGGGCAGGAGTTCCCCATGGTAGTACCGAAGTGGCTATCCTGTATGGGATAGGGTACCATTTCAATGAAGTTTGTTGGTGGGGTTAGAGCCCCCTGTGTAGTGGGCCTATAGCAGATAGGCACTACAGTGAAATTTTTGGTTATTTTGTGAGGTAAATTCCCTGGAGGTTAAGTAAGATTGGATTCAGTTAGGAAGGAGGGAAATGAGAAACATTGCTGTAGAGAGTTAGTGTACTTGCCTAATGTGAAATTGAATGTTACTAAATTAATTTAGGAGAAAGTTTTGTTCGGTAAATAAATAATAATGGAAGATAGCTAGATAATTAATTAATTTTTTTTGAGTAAGGTGTTTTAAGTAATGAAATAAAATAAGGTGAAGTAATTTGAATAATTGGGGAGGAGTTTCTTTAAGAGTTTAGATAATTGTTTTTGAATTTATTGAGATATTCAGCCAGTGAAGTTTGAGTGTGAGAGATACAGTGAGATTTTAAGGAAATCGGTTGTTTATTAATTAGGACAAATGAGATTTTTTGATTAAGAGTCAGTAAGCATAGTTAAAATTTACGACATGATATTTGTTGACAGTTTACAGTTATTAAGGAGAAAACAGAGTAATCTATTTATTTTTATTTTAATGGTTTGAAGATAAGATTATGAATTTTTTTTGGAAGTTTCTTTGGCATGTTGGAATAATTTTTTTTGATTTTTAGAATTTACAGAGAAAATTTAATTGATTTACATTAGTTTGGAAGTATGGAGGTTTAGTGTTCGATTAGCCCTAACTTGATGGTCGGATCCCAAAAGAATGCCGTAAAACCGATAGCCAATTGAGAGGAATGCGGTAGGCGCTTGTGTAGAGAGGGGTTGTGGGAAAACTCCTTGGGACTGATGGCAGATCAGGGGCCCTAAATAGTGTGTGATGCTGTAAAACCAGTGCAGAGAAAGCCTGGTATGCTTAAATTTTTGGGCACAGGTTATGTAAACCTGGGGTTCCATGGGATTTAGTCATGTTAGCTGCTGTGAGACATTAAGATTTCCAGGCTCCATAGTAAATTCAATGTAAATTTTTGTTTTCTTAAAATAATAAATTTGTTTTTAATTTTTTTGAGATATTTGATTTGTAACAGTGAATACAGACCCCGAGGAATAAGAGTTGTCATGCTGTGAGAGGAGAAGGTGGTAGGCCTAAAGGGTACAGGCACCACAGAGGTTATTTGTATTGCATAATTTAAATATAAGGAAACTTGAGAATTTGAAATTTTGTTGTTGGTTTGTACACCCATAAGAAGAGTATAGGCAGAATTTTTATTGTTATGAGATGTCTAATTTAATTGAAAAGAAGAAAGTTTAAAGATGCAAGGTAACATTATTATTGTAATAATTGAAAGAGATTAAGAGGTAGAGAGAAATAGGCAGTTTTTGTTTGTAAGTACTAAAGTTTACATATAGAAATTTAGTAACTAAGAATGAATAATAAGTTAAGTCTAGTGTAAAAGTTTTTTTTAAGTTTGTTAAGTTAAGAGTCACAAGTAAATTTTTTTTTAGAGAGAATGTCTTTGATAGGAAGTATTAGAAACTTATGGGAATTTTAGGGTAACATAAATAATGTAGGTAATGAATAATAAATAGATGGTAGGTCTTAAGTTAGGATTAACATTTGAAGCAGAATTTAATTAAGAAGAAGGAAAATAAATAGGCCTAATGAAAAGAACAAAAAAGGATTTTATGGTAAAGCATTTTTTTAAGTAATAAACAATGAATAATAATGTTGTTTCAGGGTAATGTGTACTAATAATACAATTTTTTTTTAGGACCAAAGAACAGGAATTATGTAATTTAAATTAACATGTATTTTTGAAACTGTTACAGATTCCTTAAGATGAGCTGAGCAGCAGTCCAGTTTACAAGATGACAAGAGTTCGAGAGACAAGATACAAGATCACTGAAACAAGAGCCAAGACTGAAGATTCAAGAGAAGAGAAAGCTGGCAGCCATGGACTTACAAGTGGAGATTAATAAGGTCATGTAAAGTTTTATTTTTTTTTATGGAAGACAGTAACTGGAGTTTTTTTTTGTTATAAACATTATTTACAGAACTTTTTAGGTTATAGTAATGTAATGGAACTAGTGAGTTGTGGTAGCTGTCAAAAAGAACTAATACCTTAAGTTTAATTTTTAAAGTTAATTTTCTTAATTTACAGAGGGATTAGTAGTTTTTTTTAAAACCTTATTTAGGTTGGAATTTAAATACAATAGCTTATTATAAATGTGTACGAACAGTTCAAGTTCACAGTACTGATAGGTAGGTCAGATGATCTTATTGATTTTGATGATTTGTTGTTTTGAGTTGATTTTTAAGTGTTGTGAATTAGACAATGAAATAGTTCTGAAAACTTAAATTATTTCAAGCTAAGAAATAGTAAAGTTAATTGTAACTCAAAGGACACCAGAATTTAATTTTTTTTTGAATTAGTAATGTTTGAAAATTTTATACTTTACAAGAAAGGTTATAAACAAACAGATCGGATGGAACAAGGATGCAGTAAATCACAATTTCATTTAGAATTATTGATTAGCTTTTGAGGTTATGAAGTAAAAGTAATTATAGTTTAAAAGTTTGAATAAAAAAAAATGTTTTTTTTTATTTGTTTCAAATAGAAAGTTTAAAAGTTAATTAGTCATGATCTAGGTGGGTGATGGGGTGGGAATTGGCCACTCTTTTTCCCTATAACCTCCCTAACATGGCCTTCTATTACAACTAACAGAAATAAAGAAGAAGAAAAATGAAGAATTATTAGTTAGAATGTTTCTTTCATGAAGATACCTGATGAACTTTTACTGTTTGGAAGAATAGAAGCAAGGTTAGTCAGATATTTTTACTCAGAAGAAGAAGAAGATAAAGCAGTTTTATGACTCGACAAGCCAGAGATTGGTGTTTCCCCTCTGCGCTCCTATTGACTACGTTGTTTACTCTCATGGGATAGCTGGTTCGGCACCATGGAGAGAGATTGGTGGGCATTGTGGTTGCCCCCAGAAGAAAAGAAGAGTAGAAGAGGTTATGGGTGGGTCATGTGAACTGACCTTCAACCCAGTTACTTCGTGGGGACTATTTGCTGTATAGAGAAGATCAAGACTCAAGAGGTAGGGAAAATCATTGGAGGTCATGTTTCCCTTCCTTAAGTTTTTCCTATCAAATTATTTGCCTGATTAGATTATGCTAAGGGTGGGATAATTTATGTTAGCAGTTGAATTAATTAATTTTATTTTTTTGTGTGTTTGCATCCTTGCCCATCGATTGCAGTTTAGTAGTTAGTTTTGTATTTGTCAGGCGTGATGGTAATGCCTGTTGATGATGTTTCAGAATTGTAATCTGTTCGTGATGAGGATGGCACAACTCCGAAGCAGATGTGGGGAGAAGTTGTGAGCTGCCCTGGAAGCCAGTCCAGTAGCTGTTGGAGTTGAGTGGTGTTTGCTGATGGCCAGCCCAGGGAGCTACTCTTCTCGACAACACTGACTTCGAGGAGTTGCACCAACCTTCACGAGATAAGAGTTTAATTAATTGAAACACTGTAAGGACACTTAATTTTTTTTGAAGAACGAAAGAAGTATGGTAATAAACGGAAACCGAAAAAAAAATAATAATAATAATTATCAAGAATTTGCACATTGTTTAACGAATACTGAGAAACTAAGAACAGTAATTTAATTTGTAAAGAGAGCTTCACTAACAGAACAATTTTTTTAGAATTGAGAACTCGAGCCTCTGAAGGTTCCTGTGAGAACAAACCAGATAAAAGTTTTACATTTAATTTTATGAATACTTGTTGTTTTAAAATAAATCTTATGCAGAATCTAGATGTATGTTCAGACAGCAAGGAACTAAGAAAATTATTATTTTTGTGAAATGAGGAATTTATAGTTATGGTTTAATGGAAAAAGACAATTTGTAATTTTGAGGTAGCTCGATGGGGCTCGAGCTCTGTGAGGGGAGGGTTATGTCGCCGGTTGAAATTTTGCAGGGTTGTTGAAATCAAATTTAGGGACTTTACTGACGGGACTCTGGGCTGGCTGCTCTGTTCACTCGTCAGCGCAAGTGGCGTGACCATGTAATTGGGGCACGGGGCCGGCGCGGCGCGCTGCGGGCTTGCAGAATTTTGTTTGTTTGTTTGGCCGCGCGCTGGCGCAGCCACGGGCCGCAGTTACTGGGGCGCGCTGTCGTAACAAGCCGCGCGGTGTGGCCTGCACATCGGGGTAGAGGGGGGGTAGTCTTCCCAGATGTTCTAGTTAGTTGTTTAGTAAATTTGACTTCAATAACGAGCTTTTGTTATGGTAGGCGCGGCAGGGCGCGCGAATTTAAGCGCAAGTGAGTGGTGACTCGGGGCTCACTCAGGCGGAGGCTATGCGTCTCACCTGTGGTCACGAGTTGTTAGTTCGTTCGTGATGTAGGAATTCAAGCTTTCGGGCGGAAGCTATGGTCGACGCCAGAGGCCACGAGTCGTTTAATTTAAGTTAGGTCATAATGTAGTCGTCAAGCTTTCGGGCGGAGGCTATGGCCCTCGTCAGGGGTCACGCGTCATAGTTTTTAAAATGTAATGTTCGTTCGGGATTTCAAGGGCAGGAGAGGCCCCTACGTTATTTTTTTAAAGTAATCGATCAAGAAAGGCTTTTCGGAAAATGTGAGTATGGACTTATCTTTGTTTTAATTTTAAGTATTAATTATGATTTGAGGTATTCGGAAGGACTAGGGAAGTGTTTAGTGAAGTTCTCTCATTCTCTCTCTTGTAAGGTCGTTCAATCGTTAAGGAAGTAAAGAGATTATTGTTTTAAATTGTAATCCCGCTATTTAAATGTTCTTTAAAATGATGTTGAGTATTTGACTTTAAGAATAAAATAATTTTAATTAAGTATTATGTTATTTTGCAAAATCTCCTTAGTTCAGCTCTCACCAGACATCCTGTACGGGATGACGAACCTATGATCCTAGGTACAGTAAAGTATTTTATGAAGTTAAGACTAGTTGATGCCAAGCGAGTTGTTTCTATGTAAAGAGCTACGATTCTCTCCCCCCTCCGAAAGTGGATCGTGACAATATGTTCCTCTATAAATCTCGCTAAATGTCTCTCCACAGGAAGGGTATTCCCCCAAAGGAGAAAGATTCTTCATAGCATTGTTCTTCCTCATAGAACGGGAATTTTACAGTACAGTCGGGGATTTCCCACAGAATATATATGTGTGTGTGTGTGTGTGTACACACATCCATATCTCTCAATATCACTCTATCTCTCTATACTTATATCTCTATGTATCTATATTTCTATCTATATATCAATCTATCTCCGTATCTACATCAATATATACCTACTTCTATTTCTCCCTCTCTACAACTCGCTATGCCTCTCTCTATATCTCTCTATGTCTATATCCTCCAATCTATATCTTCATCTTTACAAAACAGAAGAACACGCAATCATTCATTTGTACATATATTATTTTTAATCCATATTTTTACCTGTCACAGATGTGACATAGGTACATAAAAACACACGCGCATCAGAACGCAACATTGTGTCAAAATTTCAAAGCAATCAGTAAAGAACTTTCGGAGATTTACGATTTTTAACGAACGAACATTTACATTATTTATTCATTTAGATTTATTTAAGGTGGGATCACACACGCCCCGTTGATTTTATTTTCTTCATTTTCTCGTCCTTACTATCAATTAAGGGTAGTTTCTGTTAATTTAATACTATTCCTCTCTTGCTATTGTTGTGCCGCCACAAATATTTTCAAGATATATTTAATAACTGTGATATGATTGCTATGAAACGTCGCACAAGTGATAACAATTGCACACATTTGCGCGACATTTTACATTCACAGTATAATACTTAGTGAATATCTGTTGAAAATATTTGTGAAGAACAATATGTGGCTTATTAGTGACAACATAGTTTTGCTGTAAAAATTATTTTTATTTGTATTTTAGGACTACACTCCAAAAACTGTTTCTAGCTCTAAATTAATTCTAAATGGATTATGAATACTGAATTTTGGTTTTTACATTCACAGACCACCCCCCCCCCCCCTTTTCCAAAATTGCAGCTTAATATTACATGTTGTAGTATAGTTTGTCCACTGACAGGGTAAAATTTTAAAAACCACTAAAATGAAGTGTTGGAAAAATTTTTTTTTTGTATGAATCAGGTTATTTTTAGTATAAAACATGTTTTTCTTTTATTACGTCAGTTATTTTGGTTCTCAGCGTGTTAAAATTAAAGCCATACAACATGCCACTTTCTGCCAGTCATTTTGAACCGATAAAGTTATAACATCAAAGGACTCAAGTCCAGCAAATCTTCACATCTGACTGGGACCTAACCACAGGAAGGGTATTCCCCCAAAGGAGAAAGATTCTTCATAGCATTGTTATTCCTCACAGAACGAGAATTTTACAGTAGGCCTACAGTCGGGGATTTCCCACAGAATAGAATTTTTTTTTTTTTTTTTTTTAATTTTTGAGCAGTATTTAGCCAGGTATGAATTACAGCTTATTCAGATAATTTAAATGACATAAGATATTGATTAGTATAAATTTTTTTTGCTCCTGTGAATCACAAGAAACATTAATGACTATACTTTTGTTGTTATTGAAGCGAAATTAGAGCTTTCATTAATAAAAAAAGACATTCTATTTTAAAAATAATAAACAAAACATTATATATAAAAACCACTTGGTTTGAACCATTGTGTTTTAATCAGCCCACCCTGCTGAAATGTAAAAAAAAAAAATGGTTGTCTGTAAAGTTGGTTTACGGACGATAGTTTAACGTGACAACGTCATAACAAAACATTGATGAAATGATTGCATACTTTTATGAATAAAATTGAATCATTTTTATTGAATTATCACTATATTGTATGGATACAAAGGAGTGAAATTAAATCTATCTATCTATCAATTTAATTGATAAATTTACTTTTATTTGCACTCATTAATTCAAATATGTTTATTACTTTAACGAACAGACTATTTTAACTACAACTTTTATACATGTTTGCTATTTAACTTCTTCCAATCTGTGATATTCTGTTAAGGATAGGACGATGATAGGAAAAGTAGGAAACGAATGGGAGTGTTTCAAGTTTAATGTGCCTCGAAAAAGTCAAATCGATGGTCTTTCCAATCGAGTGGAAGAGAGATAGATGCGGTGCAAGCGTACAATGAGCGTAACGAGACACAGCGTAACGGGACAATGTGCGTAACGGGACACTTTTTCGTGAGTGCAGCCGGCGTTCATCGATTTATTAGACGTTGTCACTTCAAAAAAATATATTTATATAATAATCCAAAGATGGACAGGCTTTACAATTATTATTGGACGTGATTGCCAAGTGCCTGAAGGAATGTGCGTGTTGTTCGCTTGTGTGCTCGGAACTGTTCTGCGGCCAGGAACGTAACTCTAGAATAGTTTCCACCCGGGGCAAGAAGAACACGTCTTGGTGACCCCCCCCCCCCCCCCCCCCTAATACAGTTTTTTTTTATTTTTTAAACCAACTAAAACAAAACCTTTCCCGTCAGCACCTCATATCGCCACCACGTATTAATTAAAATATTCAAAATCATTTTCATTCAAATTTTAACGGTGAATAAATACATTTATTTGCAGTCATTTAATTTTTAATTAATTGCATGTCGTATGGCAAGCAAAAAAAACTAGGTTCTTTTAATATTTGACGGTGAACATGTATTTAACTTTCAAAAAAAAAAATTCAGTCCATCAGCTCCCCAACATTTTTATTTCATAAAACTACTAGGATATTCTGGTAAATGTCTGTAGTAAAAATGAATCTGCCACGTGCACGTGTGTGCATATGCACATGCATGTGGAACTGTGCGTGTGTGTGTGTGTACACGTGCATGTGCGTGCACACAGGTGTGGACGAGCCACGTCCCAGGCTCGGGGAGGCACAAGGGCGCATCATCCGACACTGTGTCTTCAGTCGCGAGGAGCGAACATGGACGGCCGAGGCGGGCGGGCGAGGAGCTAATTTTTTTTTTACTCGCCAACCCCCCCCCCCCCCCCTTCCGGGAGAAGGGGGAGGAGGGGGAAGGGTGTGGGTGGAGGGGAGAAGGAGGAAGCGCTGCAAGGTAAATGCAGGGGTGTTTCGTTCGCCCGCCCACCCGAGCGCCACACACGGTGTGCAGAGCTTCAGAACAAAAAAAACACGCGATTTGCAAAAAAAAAAAAAAACAGAGGAGAATGGAAAATGGCCAAAAGCACGTGTGTTCGAAATCATGGCATGAGGGCTTCTTCAAAAGGAAGCCTTCTTTTCACAGACGAGAGACCCAATCGTGCATCTTCGGTTTTTGTTCAGTTAGGTTAGCTACATTATAAATACTTTAAAACATCGTGGACGGTTGATTTGGTTAGGATAGCTACATTAAAGATACTGTGAAATCATGTAAACGGTTTCCCCCAAATAAATACAACTGTTGTGGTACGGGGGAAAAAAAAAAAGCTAGCGTGAACTTCGGGGAACTTCGGGTGTGGCTCTCTCGTCTGTGAAATGAAGGCATCCCTTCTTCGAAGCACCCGAGGGACTCGCACGACAACTTACATCTCACGATTCTCCCGCCACGTAGGCTACTACTACCACGAGGAGACCTGCGCGCCAGGCCACAGCCGTGCGCTTAGGGGCGACGCCGCGCTAGAAGCACCAGCGAGTGTCGCACTTATCATCCCGCCTCACCGACACAGACACACACACCCCTGACGAGGCGATATACCAGTTGCTCCAAGGCTCCAACTTCAAATGCGCACCAGGGTGTCCACAAGGAAAAAATATTTCGTACCAACTTAGGCGAGAAAAAGTACTAGATTTGAAAAAAAAAAAAAAGTACTAAATTATAATTTGTAATGGTTTTAACAATTTAGGAAGTTATTATGAAGTTGCAATGCTCTAACTTAAATATCACACCACACACACATACATTCCATAGTTTTTAAAAATAATTATGCTTAATAATAAAACATATTGGAGTTACTGTGATATTATTATATTAAAGAAATAAAGTACTATATCTGAGCGTAAATGTACTAGACCACTAAAAAACTTATAACAGTACTAGATCTAGTACGTAAGTACTAACTGTGGACACCCTGATGCGCACACCAGCCTTGGTAAGCACTTTAAATACGGGCGTCGATAAACATCCACTTCCCCCCCACCCAGGGAATAAAAAAGCTTCTCACTGGAAGGAATGCTATCCATTCGTTTAATTTTATTTTCTTAGTATATATGATTTTCCTTAAATGAAAATTGTGTCTATGACAGCAAATAGTTGAAAAACTGAATACGTGGGAATAAATTGCACCTACATGGAAATATTATATGCTCCACTCTTTAAACATAACGTACACTGTATTTTGTTTTGTAAATGGAACATTACAATATAGAACAGATACATGTAGATTTGTATCCAATTTGCATGAAAATAACTGTATCACTGCAAAATATTGTTCGCAGTAATAATGGGTTCGGCATTTATGATGCATGTTGTCCCAGTACCTCCAATAGTTCAAGTTATTTGTGAACCGTTTTCTGAATAGAGTTCCCATTATTAACTGCCCACATTAACAATAATAACAAAAACAAAATAAAGTTCAATTACTGAATAACTCGATTATATATTTCCATGATTTAAAAAATTTTAAGCTTGAATGAAACACATAATTAAAATGTAAAATAATCCGCGCCAATTTTCGTGAGAAATACAAAGTTGCAAATTCATTCTTGTAGTTTTACAAACTATTCCTTGGCAAGAGAGAGAGAGAGAGAGAGAGAGAGAGAGAGTGTGTGTGTGTGTGTGTCAATGGCGGCTTCATGATGACTTTTCGGGAGGGGCTATCGCACAAAGAAAGGTCGTAAATGCAAAAAAATGCAAGTGGTCAGATATTGGCCTTGGAATAATATTTACAAATAACAGGTTTCAAATACAGAACCTTAGTAGCTCCAAGCAACTTTTGATGAGACAAAAGTTTAACATATGAAATTAAATATTTAAGTAAACATAAATATTCACTAATCAATAAAATTGGTCTCGGGAGGGGCTATCGTCCCCACCACCCCCCTTCTGGAGCCGCGCTGTGTGTGTGTGTGTGTGTGTGTGTGTGTGTGTGTGTGTGTGTATTCTGAGTATGTGAAAATCGAGATGTTTTTGAAAATAAGGAAAGTAGTACCTCGCACGCGCAAAACCTATGGGCCACATATCTCGCGGCAAACCCCCCTCCCCCTTCTCGCACTACAATACAAGACCACGGAATCCCACAGATCTGCGCCCTTTCTTTAGGTCGTACGTGCGTGTCCAGACTTTTATTCCTCCGCAGACGAACCTGCAACTGAAGTTTTTCCGGACGGAATTCCGAAACGGCCCCCGCGCGCCTAGAGGTGGTTTGAGTCGGCGCGAGCTAACGGACCGACAGAGCCGCGCGCTAATCGCCGACGACAGTGCTCGTTTTTCGCGATAACGAGATGAAACTGTGGCGAACCGGGTTCCGAAAAAAAAAAACGGATTCGAATTCGCCGTCCGCAATGCGCCGAACGGCCACGTCACAAACAACAGACACCTACCTCCCCCCTAACACTGAAGAGTTGGCAGTTGTTTCTCTCGCCTCGACCAGCCTGGTCCGTGCGACGACACGCAAGAAGGGTGTGCGTCCCGTTCTGTTCCACGTCATTATTTCGTATTTACGTTTGACACGGTTCAACTTGTAGAATTTTTGAGTGACAGGAATTTAACTAAATGAAAAATAATTGTATGTACGGTGCATAATTAGCTGACAAAGTTGAATTGTTAACATTAAGGAGAACCGATTTCCAAAGGAATATTTTGTAAGTAGAGAAAATATTTATCTCTGTGCAGACGCATGACACGAACTTGTCATCGTGTCCGCGCGACAAGACGTGTCACGCGACTGTTTCCGCCCGCTCGAAGCACGGCCGCACCGCAAACATGACGCTTGGGAGAGAGTTTCCTCGGAGTGCTGCGGCTGCTGTTTCACCTCGTCCCAGCAGGAGCGGCTCCAGGGTCGCGCAGGCTCCGCCCCTCCCCGAAATGGAGCTAGAATAAGGGGAGATGCTTATTTCCTTGATGAGGAGCTAGAGTAAAGGCCCTTGTATAAGTGGGGCTAGAGGAAGGGAAATGAAGCTTATCTTCTTGATGAGGAGCTAGAATAGGGGAAGACTTTCCTCGAAGTGGAGCTAGAGTAACTGGAGGCAAAGCTAAACTTGTTGATGAGGAGCTAAAGGCCCTGCTCGAAATGGAGCTAGAGTAAGAGGAGATGCTTATTTCCTTGATGAGGAGCTAGACTAGGGGAAGGCTCTCCTCTTGACATGGAGTTGAAGCTCACCTTCTTGATGACGAGCTAGAAAAGGAGAAGGTTTTCCTCGAAGTGGAGTTAACGTTAGGGGAGTTGTAGCTTATCTTCTTGATGAAGAGCTAGAATAGGGGAAGGTTCTCCTCGAAGTGGAGTTAACGTTAGGGGAATTGTAGTTTATCTTCTTGATGAGGAGCTAGACTAGGGGAAGGCTCTCCCCGAAGTGGAGCTAGAGTAAGGGGAGATGAAGCTTATCTTCTTGATGAGGAGCTAGAATAGGAGAACGTTTTTTTTTCCTAACCTAAGTTAAAACTAAGTGTGTAAGGGAGGGGTCTAGGTAGGGAAGACTCTAAGTGCGTCTCAGGGCAAGCCCTATACGCTCTAAACATGCGGGTTTTTAACCATGCAGAAAAGGTCACGTGCATCATGTGCTAGGAGGGGATTGGCCAGCCATGGCAGACGTTTTCGCCATGACTAACTCCCCTCACTCTTAATTCTAGACTAAAACTAGATAAGTTGGGCCCAGGTAAAACCTCCATAGACAGAGGGAAAACCCTGGGCACATACATGCGGGATGCAAAGGTCATGCATTATTACAAGCAGGTGGATTACAGGAATAGAAGGATGGTCCTGGAAGAAGAGTGGGGCGTGGTAGAAGTTCTACTATGCAAGGGGTGGGGCACTTGGACTTTTAGTCCGCATTGGTTTGGTCAGGTCTGGTCATTTTGGGGGCGGCTTATGAAGGTTCTCCTCGAAGTGGAGTTAACGTTAGGGGAGTTGTAGCTTATCTTCTCGATGAGGAGCTAGACTAGGGGAAGGCTCTCCCCGAAGTGGAGCTGGAATAAGGGGAGGTGGAGCTAGAACAAGGGGAGGTGGAGCTAGAATAAGGGGAGGTGGAGCTGGAATAAGGGGAGGTGGAGCTAGAATAAGGGGAGGTGGAGCTGGAATAAGGGGAGGTGGAGCTGGAATAAGGGGAGGTGGAGCTAGAATAAGGGGATGGCGCAGCTCACCTTCTTGATGAGCAGCGTGCCGTCGGGCAGCAGCAGGCGGCGCGAGTCCCCGGCCAGGTCGAGGGGCGCGCCATCGCGCAGCCAGGAGACGTTGCGGCCGGGCGCGGAGCAGGTGAGGTTGGCGGGCCGCCCCCGCGGAACCACCACCTCCGGCGGCGGCTCCGCAGCGAAAGTCAGCGCCGGCCCGCCCGCCTGGCTGCCTGCAACCCAGCGGCGAGCAACACGCTGCACTCCACTGCACTGCCCTCTCTGTTCCCGTGTACACGTGCAGCAACAGGTCACAGATCAGAGAGAGTTACAGATGGAGCACAAGCTCTGACAGGGGCGAAGCCAGGGGGGGGGGGGGGGTTAGGTGTTCAAAACCCCCCTCCCCTTTAGCGCCAAATCTTTATTTAAATTTCTTATTCATCACTCAAACGAATTCCATGTTAAAAATTAATAAAATTTTTACCATTACAATATTTAAATTTAAGTACCGAAAAAAAAGAAGATAAAATAGCACTATTTTACACCATAAAATCCAAATTTTTTCCCTGGTGAGCACCCCCGGACCCTCCCGCTTTAATACGGGTGGGCCATGCTTCTTAACACACCCCCCAATATACAAATCCTGGCTACGCCACTGAGCTCTGAGCGCTGTGGCCAGTTTGTTCACGTAAGAAGATGGCGGCCATTTGTTTATATTCGCAGAACAGCTGTAGTTTACTACACACTATTGTAGACAATCATCTTTATTTGTTTTATATTCATGCACTTTTCCACCACCATACATACATCACTTATGAGAAAATACGTTTTTCTTCATTGCACAATATGGCGGCGATCTGCTTCCCCCTTACGTCCCCTGGCTTCAGCAGAGATACCTACAAACTGCGTTTATGCTCCATCTGTAACTTTCTCTAATCTCTGCAACAGGTAGGCCAGTGGTTTCAACAACACTAGCGTTAAGTCATCATTAGTAGCCGTCTAATAAACAGTTTTTTTTATCATAATTGACTCGGGAGTGTCTTTCGCGAGTGCTGAGCATCTTCGGAGGCCAGGGGAGCTCATCTTTACCATCCCCTGCGTAATGGTGAGTGGAAAAATTCGACACTTTCGGTCCCAGTTAACTTCATATAAACACGTTTTCCCGAGCCCCTTTGGCTTAACTACTACATTTATTTTCTATCACTGACCACTGGAACTCATTTTCCGTTTGGTTCCAGTGGGGGTCCCGGAGTCTGTCCAACAAGTAGTTCAACCCCTAGGACCAAGATTAACATCTACTCCGGCATGTAAGACAAGAAATAAAGCCACAGATTTCACTTCAACTTTTCACCCGCGTTTGTTAACCGCCAGTGAACAGTCACTAGAATATAACTTCTTTTTGGTGTGTTGTACAAACCGTAAACATTGTAATTTAAAAATATAAGAAACAATTTATATACTAACTCTAACCTTAAAATGTAATGCAAAGAATCGTGTAAGCATAATATGTCACTATTGTTATTATTTGTCATGATTATTATTAACGGTAAGAATTTCATATGTAAGCATCTAATTAGGTATGTTATCATTCAACAAAAGAAAGAAAAGAACCATTAACAATAAAAAGGGTAAGCTTTAGACAAACCTCTTCATTTTTATTTCTTCAAATACGATCAATTTTTTTTCTACTTCCTGTTGTGAGAAGTTCCTTTTTCTCCTTTTTTTTTTAAATGTTTCTCCCTTGTGTACCTCTGAGTAAACTGTAGTGTCATTGGTCCACCCAAAGCAGCTTCCTTGGCTTTTTATAATCGAAAATTAAAATAAAGCTCTCTCTAACAACACAAGGGCGGTAACACGCATCGGAAGAGATAAATTAGCGCTTCTATGACGTCACCCCCGCCAGTCTTGCGCACGTGGTCCGCCCACGACACCTCGGGAGCTATGCGAGGCCAGCGAAGGGAGGATGGAGTGAGAAAGGGGGAACAAGAAAGAAAGAAGAAAAAAGTGGAGAAGAGGACCGAAGATGGGCAGCCTTCTTTTCACAGACGAAAGAGCCAAAACCCGAAGTTCCCAAAGTTTATGTGTTTTTTTTTTTCTCCGTATCTTTAATGTAGCTATCCTAACAAAATCAACCGTCCGCAATGTAATTGACCATTAGTATCCTTTTACCAACACCGCTATATTTATTTACAATGAACAAAAAAAAACCGAAGATGCACGATCGGGCGTTTGGCTCTATCGTCTGTGAAAAGAAGGCTGCCCACCGAAGGATGGCAACATGTCACACGAACTGACCCGTCCGTCCATTAGGAACACGTGGGGCGTATTGCGTGGGATTGGGGGGGGGGGGGGGCTGGGTGCTGGAGGAAGGGGTGTGTGTGAAACTTTTCTAATCAAGGAGAAACACGTGTCGTCCCCGGAGCTGGTCCTTTGGACCTGCCACTGGCTTCAGCGGCGGGCCTTCCCCTCCCGCCCTGTCTCCCCCCTTCTCCTTCAGCAGCACGACACACGTGACTGCAGGACTGCCCAGAGAAACACTGTGACACTTGACATGCCGCGATTCGTCTTCTCCGCATACTTGAGCAAATATATATACCCTGCTCATCGGCTACTGACGTGTAAGACATCTCGACTTTGATGATTCAATTATTCTTCTGGATACATAACCTTCTGTTATTTGGATTACTATTTATCTCGTTGCACATATAACCCCCCTCCCTCTCCCCCCATCGTTCCATCTCCCTCCACTCTCTCCATTTCTCACTCTCTCTCTCTTCCCCCCCCCCCCCCAAATTACTTTTCTCGCTCTCTCTCTAGTTCACGGGTAATAAATTCCACGAACTAGTAATTTATTTTAACGTATTTGTGTTAAGATGCAGATGACCCAATGTCATCGGAATGGTTTTCAGTTTGTACAGTACTCGTCATTGTACAGCGTTAAATCACTCTTATGCCGGTAGTTAATATGCTAAAAACACAATATTTTTTTATTGCTATTTTGTGACTTTAAATAACTAACAGGAAAATTTTGTAAAAATTAAAAAAAAAAAATTAAGAAATTTTTTTCCCATCTACTTACCATTTGCACAGCTTTCTTTACTAACTAAAATGTTTTTTATAACGCCTGTATTCTTGGAAAATGTTTTTTACGTGTTTGTCTAAATATAGAAAATATTGTATAGAAACGATTATTTCGAAATCATTTTGACGAATACTTCCGACTGTTATAAAAATTTACTTTAACAATAATATTTTGTAGATATCGTTAACTACTATTTAAAATAACAGGAAGTAATGTCTATCAGAAGTCTAGTACCAAAACACTATCTTAAATCTATTAAAAACAAATCCTTTTGCTGTTGATTTCTGGTTTGGTGGGTTATAGGACTACTAGTGCGCAAAGCTTCATGGTATCTATGTGTATGTATGCTAAACTTTATAATTATATAACCGAAAAATTTTTTATGGACTGGTGACGTTTGCCCGAGTAGGTAGAGGATTGTGGAGTCCATCCTGGAGGTCATTGAACCCGCTCATTTTTGCTGTCTCTACTCATGATTAAGTCGCCTTTTTTTTTTTTTTTGCAAGATGTTATTGGTTTATGGCGTGTAAAGTAACCCACATACTAATGTTGTGGATATTAAAATGTGTAAATATTTGTAGTCTTGTTCGTCGCTAAGTAATAAAGTGAAATTCAATTTTGTTTTTTACGTTTCACAGCAAAAATTAAATGATTAGATAAAAGCTTAAAGAAGAAATAATGACCAAATATATATATATATATATATATATATATATATATTCCTTCTATAAATATTTGATCTTGGTTAGGCGAAGGCTCCAATATCTCATTATAATCGTAAAATGTTCCAGGCCGGTTTTAGTACATTATTTTCATAATC
The DNA here is from genome assembly GCF_032445375.1 of Bacillus rossius redtenbacheri. Taxonomy (NCBI): domain Eukaryota; kingdom Metazoa; phylum Arthropoda; class Insecta; order Phasmatodea; family Bacillidae; genus Bacillus; species Bacillus rossius. The sequence continues at coordinate 59,125,000 of NC_086336.1, forward strand.
TTAACCGAGTCGTAGTGTAATCTGATCTAAAGGACATCTAAAATTAAACACTTTCACGTTTTCACACGAAATAAAGAGATGCAATCAAAAAAGAGGACACAAGAAATTACTAACTGCAAAATTTGATCTCAAATAATTTTTTTTTTGTTACGGGAAACCGAAATTTATTCTAGCGTTTTTCTTGACATTCTGCGTCCGGGCAAAGGACTCGAAAAGATAAGCAAAGACCGCGCGCGCGAGCTGCCACAAATAAACATGGCCGAACCTTTGTTTGTCGCTTGAGTCACGCCCCTTCATCGCCAACACAGATCACGGAGGGAGCAAGCAGTCTTTGAACCCGGGCGCGGAGTGCCGAAACAACAGATAAACAAGACTCAGGCGAGTGCACTTCCCACCAATTACCCCCCGCCTCTTGAATCATGCCTGAAGCCTGTCTTGTCTTCCCGTAACTAATGCTCTGTGCCCACGTGTTCCGAAACTCACGTTTTCCCACGAAAATCCGTGAACAGATATATACTTCAGAAGGTACGTCCCGTTCTAGTCCATTATTTTATTTGTACGTTTAACATGGCTACACGTGTAGACTCTTTTTGACGTGACAACGTCTAATAAATCGATGAACGCCGGCTGCACGCACGAAAAAGTGTCCCGTAACGTACATTGTCCCGTTAAACTCATTGTACGCTTGCGCCGCATCTATCTCTCTTCCACTCGATTGGAACAACCATCGATTTGACTTTTTCGAGGCACATTAAACTTGAAACACTCCTCCCATTCGTTTCCTACTTTTCCTATCATCGTTCTATCCTTAACAGAATAACACAGATTGGAAGAAGTTAAATAGCAAACATGTATAAAAGTTAGAGTTAAAATAATCTCTTCGTTAAAGTGATAAACATATTTGAACTAATGAGAGGAAATAAAAGTAAATTTATCAATTAAATTGTAAATTTCATTTCACTCCTTCTTTGTATCCATACAAAATAGTGATAATTCAATAAAAATGATTTAATTTTATTCATAAAAGTATGCAATCATTTCATCAATGTTTTGTTATGACGTCGTCCGTAAACCGACTTTACAGACAACCAATTTTTTAGTAGCCGAACTTAAACAAAATGAAGAAAAAAAAACACGTCACATAGTAGCCAGTAAATTTGACTTTAAACCTAAAACGTTTAATTTCGATATTCTATTTCATTATCTTTATCCAAATTACACAAAAAATATTAACTTTCACCAACTTTTGAGGTAAGACGACTTTAAGAAGAGTTGGCCTGTGCTATACATTGGTTTATGTATGTTCAACTATCATCCCTGCACATTAATGGCCACAGAATTTTTTGTTTCCCACAAGATAACAGCGCATTCGTACCCGCCTCTAAACAATTTTAAAATAAACTTTTCGTGCTTGTTGATAAGGCTCACCTAACTATGGAATCCAGAAGTTTTTCAAAATTTTATAAATCTGTTTGTTACTGAAAACTAATTATCTAAACTAGAGCCATCCTACCTGCAAACGATGTGCTGAGATTTAATATGACATTAAGCCCAATAATTCGAACTGCACCTGAGAGAATTTGAACGTGTATGTGGTAGTATCATTCTCTATTTTCGTTTCTGGTGTAAATTATTACTAATAAAGAAATGTGCGAAACAGACGAATTTCCTCATGTTTAAGATGTGATAGTTCTGACAAGATTTATTTGCACTGGACATGCGGAAGGATGGACTTGTACCAGTACAGCATTATTCCAGCACTACCTACACTAACTGTTAACTTTTTGAACACGTAATAACGTTAGTTATTAACCTACCAAATTGAATGAAAATTTTACCATACATACACCTATATCCTACATTTCCTATGCAGCTGAGTATTTTTTCTGGACCAATTTGAGGGTGGGGATGTGTAACTATACTTATGTGGTAAATTTGCCAAACAATTTTGTAGGTAGTAACTTCCATTGCATGTTTAGTAACTCGACCACAAATATTTTAAAAGCGTAGGATAGAACTGCCTTCGCCTGAGGCGTGTCTTTTTAAACGGTTTAAAACAAAGTCGCTATACACGTCTGTGTGCAACTTATCATAAACTACACAACGGATGTTTATGCGGTTTTCGCTATCGTTTAGATAACGTCTTCCGGAAAGTTTATGTGAATTATGCAATCATTTTAATAAAGAGAGAAGAGAAATCTCTATGTTTTGTAATGAAGTCCTAAACAGACGCTTTACATGGCTTACGTTGACTTATAAATGTCTGGTAAATCAAAGTCACTTATCGCAGCGAAACCTCTGCGGGAAGGATTCTTCGCACATTTAGGGCGGTATTTCCAAGACATTCGGGTAAGGTAGCGAATAAGCACTACCTTGTTGGGATACAACCGTGCCCTGACTCGCAGACCGTTCCAGAACGTGTCCAAACCCACCAATGGCGGCTTCAGGATGACTTTTCGGGAGGGGCTATATCGCAAAAAGAAAGGTCGTAGTTGCAAAAAATGAAAGTGGTGAGATATTGGCCTTGGGAATTACAGGTTTCAAATACAGAACCTTGGTAGCTCCATGCAACTTTCGATGAGATAAAAGTTTAACATATGAAATTAAATATTTAAGTAAACATAAATATACACTAATCAATAAAATTGGTCTCGGGAGGGGCTATCGCCCCCACCGCCCCCCTTCTGGAGCCGCGTTTGAAACCCACTCCCTGCTAGGTGAAGATAAAGAAACCATTTTAATAAACTGCGCCCTGCGCGAGGCTAGAAACTGAGTCCAATGCATTTTAGCGGACGTTTGGCAACCATCGAAACATTTGCTACGCCAAAAATTCTACAGATGGCAGCAGTATCGCGCGAATTAAATGGTGTGATTATAATTTCCTCGAGTACTTTTGAAGTTGTATAAAATGTATTCCAGGACAGTTTCGCAATCATATTGGCATGCAAACACGCTTGGTGCGTTTCCCGATGATTAGCCTACTATACACGAGGTAATAACGGCAGATGCAGTTCAGCCATCTGGACGAACTCAACGGAAAAGTTAGCTTGCGCATGCGCGAAAATTTGGACAACAGAACTGCGACGGATGGGACACCAAAATCCGTTGCCTCAAAAAAAATAAGGAACTTGCAGTGTCATGTAGGGTGCAGGTGTGGCATATTCAAAACCTAAACCCTTATTTTTGTCTCTTGGAATACCGGCCTTCCTCTTCTCGTGTCTTCGTGCCGCATGACAAACGAGAATGACGTGTAACAGATGGTTCCAGAGGGGGACGCACCACAACGCCGAAATGCCAAATTGATAACGCCGACAGCTAGAAAACTGCTGTGTACCACAACGCCGAATTACCACAATGCCGAAATACACTAACGCCGAAAAATGTCATTGCAGGACTGCCACAAAGGTTAGGTTAGGTTAGACTAGGTTAGGTTAGACTAGGTTAGATTAGGCTAGGCTAGGATAGGCTAGGTTAATTTAGGTTAGGTTATATTACGCTAGGTTAGGTAAGGTAAGGTTAGGTTTGATTGTGGTATTTCGGCGTTAAGGTACATTTAAGAAACACGCACAAATTCATTCAGTTGTTATTTCGGCGTTGTGGTACAGAGCAGTTTTCTAGCTGTCGGCGTTGGGGTCAATTTTGACATTCGGCGTTATGGTATTTCGGCGTTGTGGTAACGACCCGTCTTGGAATATCGGCCTTCCTCTCCCCGTGTCTTCGTGCGGCATGGCAAACGAGAATGACGTATGGTTCCAGAGAAGAGATGGTTAGTGCAGAGGAGTTGTGCGGGAGAAGTATGGGTCCCCCCCAGGTACAGGTCTGGCCTGGGCCCAGGTAGAGACCCTACTGGATGCCCGGGACTTGTCCCACCTCCCTTCGAAGCGACCCTTGGAAACCTGTGGAACCGGCAATTTTCCGCCCTTTCTCCCCAGTCCTTCAGCCCCCCTCGAGATCCCGACCCGTATCCGGTGTACCTTTTGTGAACCTGAAAGCAACAAACACACCCTCTCCCCCCCTCCCACTCTACATCCAGACCCCGAGCAGCAACGCCAATCTCTACCCTCGCTTCGAAACGCTGTTCATCCATGGCCTACATTCACCACTGCTTCGCAGCAATATTTTCAGAAACACTGTATACAAAAACGCCAAAACGAAACTTTCAGGAACCAAACCAGGAGGATAGGGGTCGCAACATGCGACCTGGGACTCCTACGCGGGCCTCGAGGGGTTCGATGCCAAGTCCCGGTACTCGGCCCCTTAGGCCTGCACTGTCCCTGTCAGACAGTCCTGATGACTGCTTGGGGTCGCTTCATTAAGCAATTAACTCTGAGCAATCCATGGGGCAGAGCAGTCCGTACTGGGAGCTGGACTTATTGTGTGTCCTGTGCGGGCTGTTTCGGGGTTTTTGACCTTTGATGTTCTCGTGACCTGCAGAATGTTTATTTTGAACCGACTCTCTGGCTGAGGTCGTGGCTATTCGCGGAGGTAGGGCCGGATGGGCTGCCACGGGGGAATTGCAGTTCGTTGTACTGGTCTCACGTGAGCGCATAAGATAATGAATGACTAAAGTGATTTACCTACTGATCAGTGATTCATTACTAATTGCGTCACGCGTGAGCACAGAGCACACAACATAGGATAATTCATACATAGAATTACAAAAGTTTTAAAATATACATTTTTATTTTATTTTATGGTAATAGAAAAGTCATAAAACAAATCTATTTTTACCCAGCATGAGGGGTGGGGGGATAGTTTTCTAATGACGATATCTGAACCTCGCCCCTTGAGGTCACCAAAGCACGCGCCCTACAACTGCGCAAGTAATCCTCTTGAGAATTCGAGAGGAGAATATGTATTTTTACATTCATTTAAATGCCAAGTTTTCTTTACGTATTTTAACACTTTTTACCACGGCTGTTTCAGTTTACCAAAATACATTCCAGGGTAAGTTTCACTTCAAACAAAGTTTGATTTGGTACAGCAATACGTTTTGTTTTGCCAAAGTGAGACTAAATTTCGGGTTTACGTTGCTACACATCTACCTCCGTTGGCAGTTTTCACGAAATCACTCCTGCCGAATGCCGAGACCCCGAGATGTTTACGCGCCGAAATCTGCACGCGGGATCCGTGTGATAGAGGGAAGAAGTGCATGCAGCAGTCCACGGAGAGAAGCTGGGGGAGTGATGAATGTAGCAGCGGACTGATCCCCCTTCAGGGGCCCAGGGGCCCTGCATCCCCCCCCCCCTTCTCTCCACCGGCGAGGCCCGTACTCCACGTTATTGATCCAACCCCCCGGCACGCTACAACCGGGAGAGAGATGGCGCGCGCGTGCCGAGAGGCAAGCAGGCCTCGCCCCAGAGCAGAGCAGCGCTCCCGCCGCCGACGACACACAACACTGGCCTGCGCTCGCGTTCCGTCCGCGACGGACGATCTGGGGAACACCTCGCCTCGCCTCCCCCCGTCGAACAAACAAACCAAGGGCTCTGTAGTTTTGTTTCTTTTAAAGCTGGACTCGACAAACCATCCGTCCGTCGCATCCGTCCGTCAAATCACGTCACCTGCAGCCAATCAGATGGCCCGGGAAATTCCAATCCGTCCGTCCGTCAAAACTTTATAACTTACGACGGACGAACAGATGAGATAACCTCCAAATTGTCGGCAAACATACCCATTGCCGGCGACCTTTACTATCTTAAAATGTTTTTTTTGAAGCATATTTATATGTTTAGCTGCTTCCATTAAATGTTGTTAACTTACGTTTAAACATATTTTTAACTGATATTTTTTTAATGAATATCAGAGCAAAAAAAATTTAATTTAATTATTTATTAGGTGCTTAACTGTCATGATCATCAATATAATATATCTATATACAATATATCTGTACAATATTTAAGATTCATAGTCTGTTGGCAGCATTAAAATAGAAAAAGTATTTGACGGCCGTGCGGATCTATGTTGAGTCCAGCTTTACGCCTGTTTGGGTTGGCTTTGAGGTCATCTGCAAAGAAAAAACCAGTAGAATAATTCAGGTCATTTGTAATAACATCTATAAAAATTTAAAAAAAGGAGAAAGTCCCACCTTGTATAAGACCTAAACTAGCGACATACAAATCAGAGCAGACATAGTTCATAGAAAAGTAGCATTTTCTGTATTTTAAATAATTAGAAAACCAGGACAAATATTTAGCAATTAACCCTATGTTAGATATTTTATGTATTATGTTATGGTTCACAGTATCAAACACTTTTGCTAGATCAAAATAGCAAGTATCAACGATTTTTATAAACATACTAGCTGCAGTACCCGGCGTTGCCCGGGCTGAACACAGGGTGGTTTATTGTTCGCGAGTTAAAGCAACATGGATAACGCTATATGAAAGTGCGGTGGACACAGAGAAATGACACACAATTGCTGTTTTGTATGTCCATGGCCTATGATTTTCTGTTTACCCATGGCGATCGGTTGAACGGTTTACAAGTTGATGGGTTGCAGCGCCATCGAGCGGCGAGTTACAAAAAAAAATGGATAGCATAAAAACCTTCTCCATGAAAAAAAAACACTTCGATGGGCCTACTTTCATGGCGATCGGTAAAATTGTGTCGGAGTTTATCAACGTCATACACACGGTTATATAGGGGAAGCCTACGATTCACGCCGAGTATCCGACATGCCCGAACATTACCGAATACCGGCCCCGGGTGACTTCGGAATTCTTTTGTTTAGTTGAAAAAACGCATTTTTTTTTTATTTTGCCGTGTGTTCGTGAATGGCTAATTAATTAAAATGGTCGATTAGGTCAGGTCAGTTACATTATAAATACTTTCAAACTAAGCGGACATTAAAAATAATATGAATTATTTTTAATGGTTGTTTAGTTTTAAAGTATTTATAATGTAACTGACCTGACCTAACAAACCGGGACAAAGGATGAACAGTAGGAACTCACGTTTTTTTTTTTTTTTACTTATTACTTGCGCAACAATATCCAAACAACAAATAAATCTTAAGTTAATTACATCACATTTTAATTTGATGACATTGCAAGACGAATGTAAAAGATAAGAATGTTCGTATATTTACTCAAATATTAGTCTTGGTTTTAATGGCTTAATTTGTATTATTGTTATGAAACTTCCTACCTTTATTTATTTATGTCCGGCATTTAAAACAGACGTTTTTTTCACCTAAACAAAAGAATTCCGAAGACACCCGAAGGCAGGTATTCGGTAATGTTCGGGCATGTCGAATACTCGGCGTGAGTCGTAGGCTTCCCGTTATATAGTAAGGTCTGGCAACTTCCTATCCTTTTCCTTGGCGTGTCTCGTCGGCTTAGTGAAGCTCGCGGCGGCCTTGCGAACTAACGGCGCTAGTGGTAGTTGAGCCCATCCTTAACATTGTGTTAAATGGGAGCTTCGTATAAAAAAAACGGTTTAGTTTTAAACATTGGGTAAAGTTTAGGGTTTTTAATTTATTTGGAAGCTTGGTAGGGTACATAGGTACATAGCAATAACTTGTAACTTTGCCACAATTGTCAGTTAAAATTTTTAATCTAACAAAGATACTACTAACCAATATTTTTTCTTCAATAATTGTTAAGACAGCGGTGTGGTGGTAATCTGCGGGCTCGGGTTTCATACCCGCTAGGATGTTTTTCCCCTTTCATTTTCATTTAATATTTCTCGAAAAAAAAAAACTATTAATTACAGAAATTAAATAAGTATAAACAGTTCAATTACAAAATCATGTGAGATTCTGAATAAAATAAACATTTACATAATGTTAGCACGTAATTATATATTCTGCTTTTTATTTATTATCAGAAGAAACATTACATATTTCCATTTTCCAATAAAATAATACGATTTTAACAGAAATTAAAAATATTTCAACAGTTATAACCAGTTATATCAGTTATATAATAACCACTGATAATACACTGAAATATTTAAAGCGGAAGTTATTGTTGTTATGAAAACCTGTGGCAGCAGAACTCTCAAACTGAACTAATTTTTCAGAATTTTCCGGCGGATTTTACAAAAAAATTTTCTTTCATGCGCAAACCTTGTCTTAACAATTACGAACACAAACACAACAACAATAAAAATTTAGACTGGTTTGAAGTTACAGTGTACGGTGGAAAACAAAACTTCCGTATAGGCAAATAATATTTTTTTTTTGTTTTTACTACACTTCAGATGGAACTGTTCATACACATATTTCCCGATCAAAAAATTAGTATAAAGCAGTGCACGCGTTGAAATTGAGGTGATAACGAGTTACATCTGTGTAAATAAAAAAAAAACATGGGGTTGTTTGCGTATAAAATCGTTAAACGTGTACTGCGGGATATGTTTTACACTGAAAATGTTCATCTAAATCTCACTGTAAGCGATTTTGTTGTAAATGATTAAAGAATATTCATTTCGAAACCGTAACTTGCAATAGCATATAAATTATTTCTTGAGCGTACGATGCGATAATGAATAATCCAGATTGTGGTGGTAAGAATACATTATCACGTTTGTCGTGTACAGAATGAATCGATGGTTCAATTATATAAAAAAAACGCAATTGATTACAAATTAAATCTGCAGGTAGAAACAAGAAGGTTAGGTGGGATTTTTTTTTCCTTCATCCTTTTATGGCGGGGTTTCACACGCTATGCTTCTTGCATTTGTTATTCGGGCACAAAATATTTCAACAGAAATTTACTAAGTGTTGTATACTGTGGGTAAAAAGTCGAGAAATCTGTTTGTAATTGTTATCACTTGCGCGACATTTTAACAGCAACTCTATAACACTTAGTAAATATCTGTAACAAAACAATAAATGAACGAGAGGTATAGCGTTAAATTAACAGAAAAAAAGCCATTGACTATAAAAGTAATTAACAAGAAATTGAAGTGAAAAAAAATCATCATGGCGTTGATACCTCACCATACCGTCCACAGATAGCTAAAAGTGATTCAGATGTATACATATTTTTTTTTTTTTTTAATGTTTGTCTGGCCCGTTATTTTCATTGCAAGCCAGTAAAACATTTATTTCCTCTTTGTTTACTTATTATTTCTTATAGTTTCCAATTTCGTGTGACAGTTTCATTGACTTCGTCAAATTGGTAACAGATGTAAACACAAACTTAACACCCATGCCTTACCCGGGACTCGAACCCAGGACCCCTCGCACCGTGAGCCAGTGTGCATCCCCGACTACGCCATGGAGGTAGGCAGGATATCTGCAGGGTGTCCACAAGGAAAAAATATTTCGTTCCAATTTAGGCGAGAAAAAAATACTAGATTTGAAGGGAAAAAAGTACTAAATTATATTTTGTTATGGTTTTAACAATTTAGGAAGTTATTATGACATTGCAATGCTCTAATTTAAATATCACACCACACACACACGCACATACATTCCATAGTTTTTAAAAATAATTACACTTAGATAACATATTGAAGTTACTGTAATATTATTGTATTAAAGAAAAAAGTACTAGATCTGAGCGCAAATGTACTAGACCACTAAAATTAACTTATACAAGTACTATATCTAGTACGAAAGTACCGACTGTGGACCAGGGGCGTAACCAGGGGGGGGGGGGGGTTTATAGGGGCTCAACCCCCGACCCCCTAGCACCAAACCTTTAATCAAATTTCTTATTCATTACACAAACAAATTTCATATTAAAAATTAATAAAAATTTTACCATTACAATATTTAAATTTAAGAACCGAAAACTGCTAAAATAGCAATATTTTACACCTTAAAATCCAAATTTTCCCGGGGGAGGACCCCCGGACCCCCCGCTTTACTATGAGGGGGGGGGGGGCATGCTTCTTCACACCCTCCATACACAAATCCTGGCTACGCCACTGCCGTGGACACCCCGGATATCTGTGCTATCTGAGCGAGCACTTTCCCAACGACAAGACCGCTCCGTGGCGTGTGAGGACTGTGGCTAGATGAGATCACGCGACAAACACGTGAGTCAGCCTCTGGAGCCCGGGGTCTTGTGTACATCAGCTGCAGAGGGCGAACTCATGCGCTCTCGTCTCTCGCCGCGACGTAGCGACCGCCTTTTCGACCTTGTCCCTGAGCAGCCGCGCAAACACACGAGGGAGGCTGTATCTGTGTCAGCTTTGAATATATATACTGTATAGAAGTCGCCAGCCCAGGTTAAAATTTCGAATACGGTTTTGAGGTAGTTGGTTAATTCACCGCCGCAATCGCCACCATCTCTAGGGCATCGACTTGTGGTGGTCCCTAGCGGACAAGTGTCGAACTCTTCAAACACCCCTTCCCCCTCCCGTTGAACGACCTTGAGCTGCAGTGAATGATAGATGGGGGGTGCGGGGAATGACAGCGGGCGACAGGGCTGCGCTCTAACGTGTAAATAACAACTAAGACGATACAGGGCGTTACGGCAGCGCACTGCAGCGGTGAAGTTCCCAAGCTGCTCATCATACGCTTCTGAAAAACGTAGAGTAAATCCTATCCACTCGCGACTTCTATACAGTATATATATATTCAAAGGTGTCAGTGAGGCGGGACCAGGGCCGGCGCGTCCATATAGGCGAACTAGGCAACCGCCTAGGGTGCCAAGTAGCTGGGGGCGGCGCAGCACGACACATAACAGCTGATATAATATGTTTAACGATTATTGAAACTAGATGAAAATGGATTTTTGTAACAGTTTGGAATTTTTAAATTGATATAAGTAATTATTTAAAGTCCACGGTGACCTGTTTATAATTTGTAATAAGTAAAAAAAGTAAAAAAAAAACACAAGCCTGCTTACATTTGATTGTTGACATAATCTTAGGCTTACGTGATGTATTTTGAGGCAAGGAAAATTTTTTTTTGGTGTGTCCAGCCGTGGGGGGGGGGGGGGGGGGGGGGGCATTATGGTTTTTCGCCTAGGGCGCCAATTTACCTTGCACCGGCCCTGAGCGGGACGATAAGTGCGACGCCCGCTGGTGCTTCTAGCGCGGTGTCGCCTCTCTGAACCGGCGCGCAGTCTTCTCGTCGTCACAGGATAACTGTGAAATCCGAGCGGTGACCGTAATATTATATGGCAAGAGCTTTCAAGAATCTGTACTGATTGTTTTAAGCCTAAAAATTACTCTGAAAAAAATGCGTTTTAGCCATTTTAACTATTCTAAAATTAACAATTGAAAAACTTAATCCGAAATCAAAAGTACTTTTCGGCCCTCAGCGAACTCTAAATGCTTTTCGTAAGCAGACCCCACTCGGATATCTTGAGCAGGTCTTAAAATCGCGTGGAGTTTTTTCTAAAGCATTCACACACTCATTTTTTTTCTATTTATTTATTTATTGGTTTCAAGCCCTTGAAAAACAGTTTGCATTTTTTTATATAACTATACCCTGTATTGACTATTTCTTGTAAATCCAAAACAAACCCAATCGAATTCTGTCAAGTCGTTCAGTTTCTATTATTGTTTTTATATTCCTTTAGGAATTGAAATAATTTTTGAAAATGACTACAACTGTAAAAATAGTAAAATCTCTGCGTTAAGGAAGGAGATTTTTAGTACTAAACTGAGGATAACTTTTACTGCTTAAATATGTTTATAAAACAAAATGACATATTTTTTATATCTCCTCTTTTGCTACTATAATTAAGTTTTTTTCATATTTTAATTGAATAAATAATATAACCTTATAAATTGTTTTATCGGTTTATTTATGTTAATCGGCTTATTTAGAGGTGTTGTGAAACTTACAAAGGCCAGTATGGAAAAAGAGGCAACACCACACAACATAGGCGTGCCTACAGGGGGGGCCAGGTGGGCCATGCCCCCCCCCCCCCTAATGTAATCACTCAGATCGGCATTTTCTCTAATGCGTTCGTTAATATTCGTATATTCCTGGCACTGTGACACTCAAGCTGTGTTTCAGTGTTGCAGCGTGCTAATTAACAATATTTTTAAACATTTTATCGTTCTGGAAATACAGCCGCCTTAGTTTATTTAAAACACGATGTCATGGCCAAGCAAAAATAAAAATAATTTAATAGGTTTGTTAAAGTTCTGTTGTCTGAATTGCTGTGCTCGCATTCACTAAAATAAGTTCATTTCAAGGTATATCTGGACCAAGCTATTGGAAAATTCGAGTGGGGAAAATGTGTAAGTACCCTTTAAACATTTTCTATGGAAAAAAAAAAAAAAAAACATATTTTCAAGATTGTTAAAATTATACGGATATAAATATTAACTAGTAAACATATCTCGTTGATACTGCACAAAAATATAAACACGGCAATGAGTGAATGTATTTAGGCTATTTAACATTCTAAATTCCGCTTCTGATTTAAAAATTTAGCAGGGCCCCCCCTAATGGAAATGTCTGGGCACGCCTATGCCACACAACCGCCTGCTGTGTGAATAATTTGATTTCCAAGCACACGCGTGTAAATAATACATAAGTTGCAGTTCTTCAAAAGTAGTTGATGGTAGTGTGAAATCCCCACATTATCGCTCTTCATACATGTAGGTAGTATTAGTAGAAGTAGTAGTAGAAACTAGTATTATCAGTAGTAAGCATTAGTAGTATAGTAGTAGATGTAACGATATTAGTAGACGTAGTTATTAGTAAATAGTAAAATTTGAGTTGATGTAAGCGGTAACAGAATTAATAGTAAGTAGTATTGTAGTAGTATTAGAAGAAGTAGTAGTGGTGGTAGTAGAAGCGGTGGTAAAAGACGTAGTGGTAGAAGGACCAAAATGTAACCTATCGACCTCATTAACTGTTTCAAGTGAATAAAGGACAACTGAAAATAGTATGCCTGGGTTTTTTTTTGTGTTCCGTATTTAAGACAATCGCTGGTTTACCGACAAGCAGCGAACCAAGGACCACGCGAACCGGGTGCCGCCAGTAAACACCGAGGAACAGCTGCCGAAGATAGCCTACTTTATAACACCTCGAATCCCCCGAAACCCCATTCCCGTCGCATTTACGGCGGGTGTTTCGGCTCGCCTCAACCGCCCGGTGCGACTCCAGCGACATCTGTACCCGTCAAATGGAACCACGCGCATTTCAGGCCCCAGGGTTGATTGGACGGTATTATATAAAAATGGTTCAACCCACAAACATTTTCAACTGAGTAATTGAGCTCAAAGTTGAACACACAATAACCGGCATTAAGGCAGTGCATTGAATGTTTGGTCGCAAGATGGCATAGTAGCAAGGAATGTCGGTTTAAAAAAAATTAGCTCAATTAAAAGTGTCATTTTACCTACACAATTAATTCAATAATTTTTTTTTCCTTTTGTTGGTTAACTCATTTGTGCATAACACCATCCGATTACGAACTACGTAACCGACACAATACGGAATGATAAATTTAAAAAAGGAAGGAAGAAAAATAATTTGGATATTCGGTTAGCACTTTTTTTTTTAATCTTTCCTTAACCAGGGTGTGCATGCTGTCCAGAAAATCACAAAAATATAATTCTCTAACTACGCTAGATAATTTAATTTTTACTGATCAAAAAAACATAATATTTCCATAACAAAAAACCACCAGTACGAATGTTTGCGTGCGCTACTTCTTAACACTGCCACAGTCACGGATTCTTAAATGTAGTGACAGAACTGTTTGCAGGCTAACATAACTCCTGAGAACCGCTAGAAAAGAGATGTTTCTTACAACACACTCCAAGGCACCATCTAAAACGGAACCTTGCCTCATGAGCCTCTCTTTCTTTCTTTCTCTCTCTCTCTCTCTCTCTCTCTCTCTCTATATATATATATATGTGTGTGTGTGTGTGTGTGTGTGTGTGTGTGTGTATGAATATATACAGTATATAGTTACACCTAACGTTTCCCAAAATCACTTGACACACCAGCATTGCAACAAAGACTAAACCCAAAATATATTATGCATGACACAGCTGATACAATAGCAATACACGATTAGCATTCGGTTAACCATTTTATTTTTCAGGCGGAAAAAATTATATGTATTTTCCTGAATATTCCCTGACTTTTCCAGAATTTAAAAATTCACTATCAATTCCAAGTTTTTTTCTTCCCCCACCCCCTATTTTAAGAGACGCTATAAATCCTTTCAAAACAATCCTTCCTCTCAGCGAATCAGAGCGACCTGGTGTCACCCTCCCGGATTTACGCGAGTAAGAAACGTGTACAAGGGTTTCAGGCTTTATGTGAGATTTCTAAGAATTCTTTCTCCTCCCCCCCCCCCCCTTTTTTTTTTTCACCGGCTGCATTTAATCCTAGGTAATAATTATATATGACGTATCAACGACGCGAAGACCAGACAAGACCTACTTACAGTCTGAACTTGGTAAATTATTGTCTTAGAATTTGGGATCAGCCCTCCCCCCCCCTTCCCAACATACTTACGGAATTATACTGCAATAAGGTATGTACGTGTAAACAGGTGTTTTTTTTTTTTGTCCTCTGTAGCACTCTTCCTTTCCTCTCGAACTCAAGCGTGCTTTGTCGCCCTTAAGCAAACTTTCCCGCTGAACACGGAGTATTGCTTATTTTGCTTCTGTTCGTCCCCGAGTGGATAAAGGCTTCAAGCAATGTTCCACGTCAGACCTCGTGGCCGGAAAAAAAATATGGCGACCACGGGGGGCCCCCCGATCTCTACCGGACGAGATTTGCCTCGTGGCCGTGCGGTTAGCATCGCTGACTATCAATTCAGGACGAGACCTCGGCAGATTGTTCTAGAAGATTCTCGAAGGTTCTCGAAGGCGAAGTTCACTGGGCCGACCGAGTAAAGATTCTCCCCCCCCCCCCCCCCTGAATGTTTGAGGGAGTGCGGTCTCGTGTTAGCATTCGACGACCAGCCGTCTGCGTCGCCCCGCTGTCGGCCACATAGGCGACGTCGCGGGTTCGAGTCCACGACCACCCGTTGAAGGGACTTGGCCCGAGAGGCGGTAAGCCCCATGCACATGGCCAAGTTCAGACGGAATCAGCACCTGGGGAGGAGAACCAGCCAGGGACGGTCTTCAAGAGAAGGTAACTCGCCGGACGAGAGCTTCAACGTACTCGCTGTCGCAGTCCACTCGCTGAGCGAGTGAAACTTGAAAACTCGCTCGGTTGAATCTGGTCCCTTTAGTACTGCAGAATAGTTGAGGTTTATGTTAAATTACTCGCTGGGGAAGGTGCTATATATATTAATATATCTTTTTTTAACTCGTTGAACGAGTAAATGACGAGCGAGTTGAAAGGCGAGCGAGTACACAGAGCGGTGAGCAAGAGTGATTCAAGTACCAGTGGGATCGGCCATTCGAGAAGAAAAGTCCAAGCAGTGTTGTCAAAGCCGAGTTCAATGCAGGGAGTTGTGACTCTTAGGACTCTACAGGTCAGGACGATGTCATCGCCAGGTCAGTGTGTGAGGAGGGCGTAACTGGAGGTGGAAGGTATTGTAGGACGGGCCTAACCAACCGATGACCAGAGTGACTTGAGCTGTAGCGGCCCTACGCTTCTCGGGGTCCGGGGCTATTTACTTAATGACTTATTGAATGCCTTTACCCCGGAAAATTTGGAAAAAAATTCAAATATTAACCCAACCTGGAATTAAAACCAACGATAGTTTTGATAATAAATCTTTAGATTATTTTTTTACATCCTTTCCTGACAAATTATCCCAGGGTCAACTTTTTTATAAATGCTTAGTAACAAATTTTGGTGTAATCAAAGCCATCATACGTGGCTATGATACCATTAAATGTTTTTTTTTTCCAATACGGAATCATGAGTTGAAAAATATACATGGGCGTAGATCCCGCAGGAGGAGGAGAGGGGCGCTTGCCCGCTTGCAAAATTGTGACAATGAAAAGCAGTTGATAAACATAATAACGTAAAAAATTATAATAAATGATAAACTTTCTGTCTCCCCTTCCCCCCTTGCGAATCCATTCCGATTAGCGGCCCCTGGAAATAGGTGTTGAAAACCACGTGGAGTTGAGCAGAGCACTAGACAAACCACGGTAAATGGAAATGAAGAGCACCGGGGACGGAACAGACCGGAGGCGGCCGGGACGGACAGTGTGTTTACAGTTGCGCCGCGGCGTGGAGGGCCGGGAGGAGGGGAGGCCTAGAGCGCCTAGCCGCGCGATCGGGGCGCTAGGACATTCAGATTTTCACCTTGAATGAACTGAATACTCTTAACCCTCGCTTATTCACGCGGCACAAACAGGAGGTGGAGGATGGAGGAGGGGGAGGGGGAGAGACGCGCCGCGGGACGGGACCGCCGGCGAATGAGCAAGTGCCGCGCGCACCACGCAGGAGGAACCCCGGGCACGTAGCGTCGTCGGCGCGATCTGATACACGCGCGCGTACCCCCCCCCCCCCCCCCCGACGCCCGAGAGGGAGGGTGAGGGAGGGTGGGTGGGGCGGAAGGCGGAATCACGCCCGGTCGGGTGCGTGCGCTGAAACGCTCATGGCGCCTTCGACGGATCCCCAGGACAGAGGATCGCCCGAGGAACGGACGAAAATCGAGACGAAACCAAAAAAAAAAAACAACGTTCTGCAGCGTTCGTGCGTTATCACGTTGCAAAAAAAAACACACTTATAACCAGGGACACCTGTAATTCGCGAATACATTTCGTGTCAAGGTATTTCACAAAATACTGTAGCTTTTCTCCTGTGGTTATTTGGCTGAGGTCGGTGAGAGGTGTCGTCCCGCTCTTGACGGGGCCCGTACTGCTGCACCCTCACAATTTGCCACGACTCTTAGAAAAAAGCTACAGTGTTTTTGTGAAATACCTTGACGTGAAATGAAATCGCGAAATACAGGTGTCCCTACTTATAACTCGAAACTCGGACACGAGTGTGATAAATACACGAAATTTGAGTTTTTCAACTACATTTCTGGACGCGAATCACACGTAGTTTCCGCACCCGCCGCTAGCTTTCGCTGCCGGAGCAGCTACGACGACTATCGAATCATAAAGTGAATTGGCTCCGATAAAGGCGGGAAAAAAAAAACATGAAAAAAATAATACTAATGTTCTGTTTGGACCTGATTTTCGACCAGGAATTTTATCAAAATACTGCCCTAACAGTTAATGCTATAGATTTTCCCTTTGGCATTGTGAACTTTAGTTCGCGCCACCGTGGTTGGTACACATTTCCGTTCTTTGACTTCCGTTGCCAAATCCCGTACACCGAGAGCTAAGATGTTGCAGCTAGGCGGATATAACAATTATGTCTATTTCAGAAAAAAAAACATCGAAGAAAACGCCGTGGATGTATGAGTGATTCTGTTTCCTATTTCGTTCTTAAATAAATTGTATTTTTTAACACGCTTTTATTAGCTTCAACTGTAGCTATAATCAAATATTTAAATTATATTTTAACCTACTTTTAATTGTCATATCGATTTGAAACTTTGCAAGTACATGTAATCCGGATGAAAATACAATAATTTCATGACTATAACCTAATGAGTGAGGGGGGAGGGCCACAGGGGCAAAAACACTATTTTCTATATATACGCAATAACCATGCTTTTTGTGTGTCCATGAGGCCGGGGCATGATGGGAAATTTGCCCGAAGTCGTTTGTCCCCCTCGTGGGGAGAAAAAAAAAAGGGGGGGGGGGGGGTTCAATGCCACAAAATTTCGAATATTTCAAAAATAAATTTTCGATTTGTGGTGTTTCCGATCCATTCGGGGTCCTGAACATCCACCCCCTTCAGGGGAAGGTCATTTGCCCTCGATTATTTTTGAAGTCGGGTAATTTGAAGTACGTTGGTTTTAACGTGCTTCCGATTAATTTTAATGAAAAAATCGTGTAGTGCTTGATGTCACTTGTCTTAAATTTTCTACCACTAATGGCTATTCTTTAGGACAGAGTCAGCTAAGGAGAGATTTATATGTAGAGAAATATAGGGTAAATGTAAGAGGTTATGTTTATAGGTTATGTTTGTGATACAAAATATCAACATTAATTTCAAAAGTACTTATAAGAAAAGTATGACGTGCCAGAAGTTTTGGTTAAATGTTTTTTTGGTGGAAATTTTCGGTTAAGTTGAAGGATCCTCTAAGATTTCTTTATCATAAGTTCTGTTTATTATGACGGAAGTGCAATTTAAAACTCGAAATATGTAAACGCTGATTTTTCAAGTGAATATCCGAATCGATATTTATCGAATCCGATTCGATATCTATCGAAAAATCGACGCATCCATTAAAGGACCTCTTCTTAGATGACTTTAAATCTCAAATTTAAGAGAAGCTGTACATTTTTAGACCGTGGGTCCATTTTATTTTGTCATTAGCCGGCATGATAAGCTTTAAAATGAGGGGTAAATCATGGAATTCGATAAAGGAATAAGGCATATCTCGCGGACCGACATAAAAAACAGGCTAGAGAAATAATACATAAGATAATACTTCAGCTTTGAACGGGAACGGTATTCCGATGTTGGTACACACGGAATCGATAAGTGTACAATCAGTCCCTTGGGTCGCACCGTAGCCCCTGCAGGTCGGAGAATGCAACTGCATCAAGTGCATGCGAGCGCTGCGTGTTGCCTATCCGGCGCCTTGCAGGCGCTCCCTCTCCAAAAGGTTGACGGAGATCAGAATGCCCAGGGTTCGCTGACCCTGAGGACTGGAATTCTCGCCGCAGAGGTTCACCGGCCGTTGACACAGAAGGAAGGGAGAGGGTGTGGAGTTGGATGGCTTCTTACGCTTCTGTCTGGAACTAGAGTGCACTCTTGCTAGATACTTATTTCGTTACTTGTTCTGAAAACACATGGATATTCCCGTTGCACCAAACGTATGAATTTAATCAAACGGAATTGTATTTGAACGCTAAAAACCAACTTGTTTCACCGTAAAACTATTCACTACATTTTCCATTCACAATTTGTTTTAAAATCTATAATTAGGCTACTTCATCCTTTACTAAGAAGGCAAAATTATAAACGAATACCATAAGCACTTAACTACACATCACAAAAATAATTATGTTCTAAACAATAACAATTAAAGGTTTTTTACAGTAGAAATGTTAATACAAATGTAATATCATTAATTAAAATGTTGTAAAAAGCCGTGGGGGAAAAAAACTGAAAATTAAATAAGTTCCTGTTAGTTTCGAGATAAAGAGACGATCCCTTGTTTCAAAACTAAAAAGACCTAGTTTCTGCTGACAAACCAATGAAACGGAGGTTCTTTTGGAACGAGAAACAAAATTTCTAAATTCAAACAGGAATGAAATGCAAGCCCGTGAACTTTATGCGACGTAGTTTTTTTTTCCCCACATCATAAACATTTTTTGTATGCGCGCGTTTTGACAACTAATTTCGACTGAATCATTGACCAAATTTTCACAAGTTCCGTCAAAAAAGTGCCGTCTGGTTGAGCTTCTTGCGTGTCCGATGTCGCGAAGGCGACAGAGGCGACACTGTCTGGCACGTCAGACGCACCGTCGCCTCTATGCGCGCGAGGCAAATGACCCGACGGTACTTCCCGACCGTTGTCGGCTCTGCCCTTCGGAACGAATCAGAATTCGGCCAGCAAACTTCAGCTGCCGGTCCGCCGCGAAAACATAAGTTTGAAAAACCTTCCACGTACGACCGGTGGCTTCCCAATGATGTTATTCGACTTTGAAAGTTGGGGACGAACAACTACATATTTTTTTAACTGCGAGCACCAGAGAAAGTATTTTGATATTGAACACTTTGAGCTTCTTCGATAATTTTTAATTGATGATAGTTCTGCCACCGCGGCAAAAATTGTCGCCGTCGTAGAAATAATAGGGAGCGATACCATTAAATTCAATATTTTTTTTCTGACGTATTTTTGTCCCAATTACTTATAATTATTTAATAAAAAATAATTTATTAAAAAGTAATTACAATGTTTTAGAGTAAAAAGGAGCAGAATATACTTGACAACTATGTTAAATCTTCCTGTTGTAAAATATCCCTCCCCTCCTCACCAAAATAAAATTTCTGGCAGTGCCACTGTACTGTTCAACAATGGCCGGAAAACCAATGATCATTCTTCACGACTGATCCCGTTGCCATGTTTGAAAAAACTTTTTTTTTGGGGTCTACATCGACCACGTGAGAGAACGAACACAATTTTTAAAACATCCCCACGGATACGACTAGCTACTTTGAATTTTCCGTAGCAAACAATTCCATACCAAGCTAAAAAATTATAAGTAAAGAATACACAGGCTATTTTATTGCAATGGTGAGTAGCAGAAACAAAGAAGCTGCAAAAAAAAACAGGTCCTTCCCCCACAGTTGCTAGTACGAGAAACACATTCATCTCTAAGTAATTAAAAATTTTCACCCGCGATTTCGCTAGTTTTTAAACGGTTTTGGGTTGAGTTAGCCCCTAAACAACAGTTGTTGAACAAAAAAAAAACAATGTAACAATCAAGAATATGTCAATATCAGTTCAATATTTGTTCTACACTGTTAAAAAATTTCACCTTAAACTTACAAAACACTGGTTACAAATTACCCAGGGATCTTTGTAAATGTATGGCTCTATCAGTAAAATCACGGACACTTTGAGTACGCCATCTTTGAACATGAATCCAAAATAGTATCAAAATAATATTTTTGGTATATTGGAAGGGAAAAAAAAAAAATTTTCAAAAACATTCTTTTTTTTTCGTGCATGTATGTTATCTTTGTTTATACAACTTGGAAATCAAAATACTGCCTAGTATTTACGAAGATTCAGTCATTTTTTGAAATTACGAAGAACATCCCATTTATCTGAGGTAATTTTCTTCGTTGGAAGAGTCCGTAACAGTGTACTTTTTTTTTGGCGGAGTCATCTCGACCTACACAGGAGCGGGCTGGAGTTGATGACTTGGGGGGGGGGGGGGTGGACCTCCCCCCTCCCCCCCCCAGGAATAGCACGCCATTACCGTTAATTAGCGTGGTAAATAAACCTTCCAAGCGCCCACTGCGGACTCGCGACACACGAACACGCGAACTGTTGGCTGATGCAAGAGCCGCGGGAACGTCAAAGGTGGAGGCGCCGGGTGAGTGAGTGGGGGGAGAAAGGGGGGGAGAGTGTTTCATCTGCCGGCGACGTTTAATGGGGTTAAAACCTAACCTGATCACAGGCAGCCAAGAGCCGGGGCCGTTCCACCCCCTCCCTCCCCCCTCCCCGCGGGGTTGCAAATCACTGTTTGCTCTCGCCTTTAACTCTCCGCCAGGCTTCTTGATCACGGCGCGTGTCTACACGCACTGAATTTTTTAAATTTTTTTTAAAAGGAACAGAATTGTTTAAGTGAAAACTTCTTTAGCCGCGTTGAGCGATTTTTTGGTAGGGGCAAAACTTATGGGTTCGCGTCACCGACATGCTAGTGACGTGTTGCGCCAGACTGGCGAATCGCAACGGCCTGTGTACATGTACATTCCACCCGAAATAAACGAATGAAGAAGAAAGGCTTCGCGTCTCGTTAACATCGGGATCATTAGAGACGGTAAGGCGAAGAGACGGGCAGCAAGAATTACGGAATTAATGGTTGGGGTGATTTGAGGGGAGAGTGGGGGGCAAACGGGCGTAGGAATAGCGAGAAAAACGCACCGTCTCACAGCAACGTCCGCCAACGTTTCCAAACACGAATAGCATCTCGTGGGACCACGTCTTGGTGGCTTATATCTCGGTAATCTTCGGGTATGTTCGGGTGCGTCTACCGCGGCGATGCCTACGACCTTCGGTTCCGACTCGGAGCGCGATCCTGCCAGTTACTTCACTTTATTGTGCACCAGAGTGTGCTAGGGTAGGCTGCCGGCGGCGGTGTACCACCCTGGCAGGCACACAATAGCATACTCTGGTTTACAACAAGTAAGCTAGTTGGATCGATTGATTTTTTTCTTCCTAACCTGAGACGGAAACGCCCGAACACTCCCGAAGGTCCACGAGAGACGACCCCGTATCGACCCCCACTCAGCCCGAACTCGGAGCAGCGGGTACGACGTTCTCCGCCTGCGACGAAGAGGCATCTTGGCAGCGGGACAGAAACGAGAACCGGGGGAGACACGAGGAGGGAGGGGGGGAAGGAGGGATGTGGGAACGCGGCCGGTCAGTGCGCTGACCTTTTAAGGACGTTTATTTCGAAACTAATCAAGTCTTCCATTCACGGAACGTCCACAAGACACTGCTACGACCCTCCGTCTAAGGCCTTTCGGTTTTAAAGGCCTTCCGGTCTAGTGCCCGTTCTGTCTAGTGCCATTTCGGTCTAGTGCCCTTTCGGTATAGTGCCCGTTTGGTCTAGTGCAATTTCGGTCTAGTGCCCTTTAGGACTAGTGCCCGCTCGGCCTAGTGCCCGTTCGGTCGACTGCCCTTTCGATCTAGTTCCATTTCGGTCTAGTGCCCTTTCGATCTAGTGCCCTTTCGATCTAGTGCCCTTTCGATCTAGTTCCAGTTCGGTCTAGTGACCTTTCGGTCTAGTGTCCTTTCGGACTAGTAACCAGTTCGGTTTCAGTGCCCGTTCGGTCTAGTGCCCTTTCGATCTAGTTCCAGTTCGTTTTTGTGACCTTTCGGTCTAGTGCCCTTTAGGTCTAGTGCCACGTCCCCTAGACGCCGAACAAGAACTCGCGGTTCGCGTAATCTTACCACGACCGCACTCCACTGCATGTTCACGTCAATTATGTTGTTTCATTGCAAGTCCTGCGAATGTTTCACCAGGTAGGTAGGCATTGCAAAATGCCCTTCGTGAAACGTATGTATACAATATTAGAAAATACAAGAAAATTGCCGATTTTTCGACGCAGAATTTAACTCAAATAAATGTAGAGAACTAAATTTTCTTAGAAACTACGTCGTATTTTAACTTCCGAGTTGTATGCTTTGTTCTAAACAAAGGAAAATACACACGGGGCCAAATAAGAGTGTTCATGCTGTAGACTTAACCAGTTTTTTGAATTGTTTGATAATATTCCAATAGTATTCCTTTGTATTCGTGTCCAAAGTAAGTGAACTCAATATCCGTAAATTTACGAAGATCCCTAGATAACATATAACTAGAGACCCGGAAATTTCGCAGATTCGTCTGGCTTCGGAGTAGAATTTAAGGTAGAAGGTGTGTTCAACCCATGTTTACTTTCCCATTGGTTGATTTCTTAGCGAGAGCATGTTTATCCTCGTTAATCGGCACTACCCGATTCGCTTACTTCTCTCCTAGCGGGGCGTCGTTGGCTCACGGTCATAGAGGGGCGTGTCCAAGTAACTGCGGGCCAATCATGAACACAGTGCGACAGTGTGAAGGTTTGCATTCTAACTTGCGACTAGATGAATGCGCGAAATTTCCGTGTCTCTACATATAACCAGCGTTCCTCGTAAATTGAAGGTGAAAATTTTTTAACAGTGAACCAGTCTGTGAAGTTTCACTTCTACTAACGTGCGTGATGGCAACGCACCCACGAGATTCTTTTGACATGAAACTTTTTTTTTACAGCCGTTAATAGAGCAATATATCAGAATCACAGGTTAACTAACGTGAGTGAGCAGGTAACGGAGTTGACTTGTGTAACGTATGTAATGTATGTAACAAATATTACCCGATAAGTTTCTGTAAACGTTTACACACTTCTCCGTATATTTTTGTGCATATTTTCGCAATTCGTAATTCGCAACTCTAAACTCTCAACTCTTGAGGTTGGATCCGGTGTTGTAAGCATTACGTTAGAATTGCCACAAAGTTTTATATAGACTTTTTACAACAGGGTCATGCGTCCCATTTTAAACTATCACTCACAAACCCATTCATTCATTCTTTGATTTGCATCGACGCAGGGATGAAATTTTGTTGGTTAACCAAGGGAGGAAGGATTACAGTTATCATACCCGTTTCACAGTTACGATTTATCAAGCGCAAGCGGGGCCCATCAGAGAGGAGTTTTTGACGTGACAACGTCTAATAAATCGATGAACGCCGGGTGCACGCACGCAAGTGTCCCGTTACGCAAATTGTTTCGTTACGTTGTGTCCCGTTACGCACATTGTTTCGTTACGCTGTGTCCCGTTACGCTCATTGTACGCTTGCGCCGAATCTCTCTTCCACTCGACTGTTTATAAAAGTGAAGTGAAAATTTAATGTGGTTTTCATTGCTTATTACAACAACAATTTCGGCGACAAAGGTTAATTATTCTTGCATTTTAAAAATCTGATTACTAGTATAATTTCAAGTATTTATTCTTTTATTATTAAAATAAAAATGATTCAATTTTATTCATAAAGAATGCAATCATTTATCAATGTTTTGTCATTACGTTGTCACGTTAAACTATCGTCCGTAAACCGACTTTACGGACAACAAATTTTTTTTCTATTCAGGGGGGTCCGGGATACCCTTGCCCCCTCCCGGGATCTACGCTCGTGGGGATTGAAGACATGGACAGAAACTGGGAAATTAATCGTCTCTTTTCAACACATAAATAACTACACGTGTTTCAAATATTATAGTACCCTAAAAAGTTATTATCTCCTCTTATCTGTGAAGTTTCACTTCTAACGCGCGTGGCGACCAGGCACACATTGTTTTGACGTGAATACGCCCTTAAAATTGCTTCCATAGTGGGAGGCAATTCAAAAAAACGGATGATAACAAAATCGGGGGGTATAGTTTGGTGTTTTGCAGCTACATATATATCATCTCCATTTGAAATTTAATTACACCCCTGGATAGCTAAAGGATCAAAGAATTCGTCACGCTAAGTGAGGACTGTGACGCATCGCGCGCGGTGGAGGGGGAGGCGCCGCCATTTTTAGGTCATTTTGCTGCGTTTCGAGATTTTGACTCGGAGAAGTTACGACGTTCGTTTGATCGTCAAATTCTATCCATTGCACGTATAAAACATTAGTGTAAAATAGTTACAGTGAATAAATATGGTGTTAAAATAAAAAAAATAGCGTATTTTATATTTTGTATAGAAAATATCACCTGTTACGTACACGTATTCACGTACAACACACGGCCGTGTCCATGACACAGCCACACCCCATTTCTTTTTCTCTTAAACCTATTCTTGATATATTTTTCTTAAAAAAAAAAAAAATGTCTGGAAAATCGGTTTAAGGACAATAGTTTAACGTGACAACGTCATAAAAACATTAATGAAATGATTGCATACTTTTATGAATAAAATTGAATCATTGTTATTGAATTATCACTATTTTGTATGGATACAAAGAAGGAGTGAAATTAAATCTACAATTTAATTGATAAATTTACTTTTATCTGCACTCATTAATTCAAATATGTTTATTACTTAAACGAAGAGATTATTTTAACTATAACTTTTATACATGATTCTATTTAACTTCTTCCAATATATGTTATTCTGTTAAGGATAGGACGATGATAGGAAAAGTAGGAAACGAATGGGATTGTTTCAAGTTTAATGTGCCTCGAAAAAGTCAAATCGATGGTTGTTCCAATCGAGTGGAAGAGAGATAGATGCGGCGCAAGCGTACAATGAGCGTAACGGGATACAGCGCAACGGGACAATGTGCGTAACGGGACACTTTTTTCGTGCGTGCAGCCGGCGTTCATCGATTTATTAGACGTTGTCACGTCAAAAAAAATATATCTGGGACTAGCAAAATAAAAAATCTGAACAGGGCGGGTGGACGAGGGGTGGGTGGAGGTGGAGCGAAAGAAGACGACGATGTCGCAGAGGTTTCCCCCCGCCCGCGCCCGTGTGTGCAGGTCACGTGGTTCGCTGCACGCTCCCGAAACTTTCCCGTCCTCGTAGACGGGGGCCCCTTTCCCTTCCCTCCACACGCCTTTTTTTTTTTGTATTCGCCGCGTCGTCAGAGGCGAGGGTCCATGCGTGAGTTGCGTGTGCGTGCGTGCGTTACAAGCGAGGGTGATTGGTGGACTCGTTGGTGAGGTTTGGGGAAGAGGGGAGGTATGTCACCAAGCCAGTGCGTCTAAGAATAAACCCCTCTGCAAGTGCATCGCGACCGAGATAAACGAAACCACTACGTTTACATTCTTGTCCGGTATAAGCATTCTCTCTCTCTCTCTATTTCTCTCTCTCTCTCTCTCTCTCTCTCTCTCTCTCTCTCTCTCTCCCGCGAGTTCAAAACTGCACACACAGAGAAACCTAATACACGGCCTACAGTTTAAATGAACATACCTGAGCTGTATTTCATTAGTAGGGGCCGGAAAAATTCGCGTGTTAAATGACCTGTAGGATGAACTCCATAGTTATACTTACACTCGGTCAAATGTCACCCACTCATTGGCTGCTGTCTTGTGAGACGTTCCAGCGAAGCAGCCTGTGATTCGATAAAGCTTTTGGTTGGGTGCTTCTCATTGGCCCAGAGTCATCCAGGTTAGTTGTGAGCCAATGGCAGAGGCAGCACTGAGGTATAACTATTTGTATTTTAGCCTATCGCGAAATAAATTCGCGAATTTTTCCGGTCTCTACTCTTAAGTAGGGGCAGACATTTATCGCGAGAAAAAAAGTAAGCATATTAGAATACAATAATGTATACCTGTACCAGCGGTTTCTTCCTTGTGATTGGCGGCCGTCTGCGAGAGATGTCGTCTTATTTGACCGAGTCACTCAGGACGCGTTTGCTTTCGCACTGAATTACTGTGATTGGTGTTGTAACACTTCAGGCATGTATCTGAAAGAATCTCACCCAATCACGAAACACTGGCGATGTCAAAATGTTTTTACTTTCAGCTGGTCTCGGAATCTTTTCTTGAAATATGCATGCCACTACTCATGTGTTTTCTTTGAAGTCAATAAATATCGTTAGAATAATAAAGTTTGTGCTATGCTAGGATTATAACACGGGGCGGTCTGGCACAGGGTTTTAAGGCGATGCAATGGCCATGATGAAAGTGCTTATTCTATTAAATAATTTCTTTTGTAATCCAATATATTGGCAGGCGTCTAGAAAAGGTAATGAACACACAGATGGAGATTTTTAAATGGCCACTCTGTCCCCCTCCGGGAAAATTTCTCCTCGCGACTGTTTTGGATTAACAAGGGGTTATTCTACCAAATAATGGGAACCCTTTCTTCAGAAAAAAGATTTTTTTTTTTGTTAAAACTGTTATGTTAAAGTGGAATGGTGTGCAGTTGTATAAATATATGGTTGTCAGAAGTCGACTAACAAAAGTGTTCATATATTAGATGGGATGTACCATAGCTCAGAGATGGTGATTTACGGCGGCAATTTTAGGCTGCTTGTTAATAGTTTGATATATTTTGCTCGTACATGAAAATATTTTTTTTTCTCCTGCTGCTCTGATCAGCGAACGAAGCTCGTCCCACCCTTGCGCTCCTGGCTATGATCATGTAAAAATTTCGAGCCAACGTGTGTGTTTAAACACTGTAACATAGACGCACGAATCACTGCCATCCAGTGCCAAAGCAAATGCCGTCCTGAATTGCCCGGTCTAAATAAAAAAAGCAATGGCTTCTCTTGCTGACGGTCGCCAATCACAGGAAAGAAACCGCTGGCGCGGGTATACCTTATTGCAGTCTACAATGCGTGCTGGCCTTTTTTTTTTCCTTCGTGAAAACTATATGACCCTGCTATTAGCCAATGATAAACACCTAAGAATCATATTACCAAATCATGACCAAGAGAGATAGTGAAACGTTACCGCACTTATTGAACACCTAAGACAAGACTTGATTTTGCATATGTCTGTGTGCATTATAACCTGCACGAGAAAATAAGGCAAATATTTTTTTGGGTCTCTAAACTAAAAACTTTATTTTCTTGGAACTGAAATTATCATGTAAAATTAAAAATATTTGTAAATTTATACATTTACCGTATCACTACAAAAAAATAAGTGTTTTCAAGAATCTGTACCATTTTTTTTTCGCCTAAAAATTGCTCTGAAAATATGCGTTTTAGCCATTTTAACTCTACTAAAAATACAGTTTAAAAACTTAATCCGAAATCAACAAGTACTTTTCGGGCCTCAGCGAACTCTTAAATGCTTTTCGTGAACAGATCCCACTCGGATGTGTTGAGTAGTTTTGAAATCGCGTTGTTTTTCCTGAAGCTCTGCACACCGTGTGTGTGCCCGGGTAGGCGGGGGCCTTAATAAGCATCCAGGTGCCCGAACCATGGCTGTCACACCGCCAGTGACACAAAATAATGTTAAGCTGAAGTCACAATGCCGTCACGACGGACACGACACGACACAACAAATTCGATTAGAAGTCGTGCATCGCTCCAGCACGACAGAGTTAATAGCGTAGGGGTCATAATACCACTATAACATTAACACGACGAACTCTAATATGGCTGTCGGCAAACCATTACAAGCCAAACGCGTCCATAAAATGCAGTATATAATTCGTCCAAAAACCGCGTAGGTCCAATGGGAGTCTTTTATTTCCTGCTGACAGCTTAAAATTCATAGCAATGTACCATTTAGTCGTTTATTGCTATTGCATGAAGTCATTTTAGATACAATGAAGCAAGCTACATGTATGTAGATAATGGACAGAAAATAATTCCGCTGTTGGCTACCAAAAAAAAAAAAAAAAAAAACAGTAACAAACAGTTGAATTCACACTACAAATGATAAAGTGTACCGAAACGAAAAATTTCGTTCTTCAACGTAAAGATTTACCAAGTGGACAAATTATTTTTTAAGTTTAGTTCTTTTAAGGTTTCCGTTTTGCTTTCGGTCGTGCGACACGACACGACGAAATTAGAAATGGAATCTACTTTCCTGCGGGCCCTGTCGGGGCGCGTCACTTTGTCGTGCTGACGTCACGACGATCTTGCTTGTCTCTCATTGGCTACTGAGCGTGTCTTGTTCGCCGTGTCATTGCGACTCAAGCTTTGCACTCGCACACGCAAGACATCCCAATTATTTGTTTCGGGTTAGTTAATGAAAATGTTTTGGAAGCTGTATTATCAATTACCAATTTAGAAAAAGAACAAAAAAAGAAAAAAATATCCTCAACTTGAATATCCATTGTGAAAAACTGTCAATTATTTATAACGATGTTTCGTTTTCCGTGGAGTCGCTTTCACGAACTCAGCGGCGCCAGAGCAAGTTACGTGACAAAAAAACCGACGCGTGTTAACGCAGAGGTCCCCCTAATTTTCTGCAATTTGCCAACTCTGTAATTTTGTCGCACTGGTGTTCCGCTGTACCTTTTTGTTGTTGTTGTTAGTCAATAAGGGACATTAGCGTGCCGCGGCGAACATGTCGTGTTAGTGGCACACAAAGCTCAATAACGGTGCAAATATGTCAACATCCCTCGACTAGAGTTCGGCGGTCTGTAACCCCGGGCCGTGTTCCGTATTGTTTTACGTGACCCGATTTTGTCGTCGAATTTTCTGACATTTTTTTTTTAAATTTCAGTTTCGAGTGTTGTAAACTTGAAAGCACTACAAGTAGGGACCAGAAAAATTCGCGGATTCAATGACCTGTAGGATAGCCTCCATTATCCTCTGCATTTCTCAAGTAAACACGCGCGTTCATTGGGTACTAAATTGTGAGGCGTCTCCACTGGGTAGCTTGTGATTCGACGCTTCTTTGGTCGGTAGTCTCTCATTGGCCCAGAGAGTTCCAGTTGAACTGCGAGCCAATAGCAGAACCAGCAGAATTGTACACATGTTTGAATTTCAGCCTATCACGAAATGAATCCGCGAATTTTTCCGGTCTCTAACTACAAGTAGAGACCAGAAAAATTCGCGAATTCATTTCGCTATAGGCTAAAATACAAATAGTTATACCTCAGCGCTGCCTCTGCTATTGGCTCACAACTCACCTGGATGACTCTGGGCCAATGAGAAACACCCAACCAAAAGCTTTATCGAATCACAGGCTGCTACGTTGGGACGTCTCACAAGACAGCAGCCAATGAGTGGGTGACATTTGACCGAGTGTACGTAGAACTATGGAGTTCATCCTACAGGACATTGAACCCGCGAATTTTTCCGGTCCCTAACTACAAGTAATGCTAAATGCAAAAAAAATATGTTATGTACTATAAAAAATGTGTGTTCCCACTAAACGGATTCACAAATAAGGGAAGATAATTATTAGTTGCAAAAAAAATTTCGTTATATTACTTTTAGAAACTATATGATATTAATATGTTAATTTTTGAGGCCACGTTGATTTTTTGTTTCATTTTCTCGACATTTCTAATAATTAAAAACTATTATTTGTAAATGTAACACTATGCCTCTCTTGCATTTGGTGTTCAGTCAGAAATATTTTCAACAAATATTTACTAAGTGTAATATAGTGGGTGATTGCAATTATTATCATTTGCGCGCCCTTTTCACGCTATGAATTAATGTATAAATTAATGTTTTCCAATATATATTAATGTTTTTAAAATCATTTATACAAATAACTGCCGGAATTCTGGAGTCACTAGGTTACGTAACTTGCACACTTCCACTTTTTGTTTTCAAAATAGGATTTTTTTGTCCAAAAATGTTTCATTACAAGAACTTTGGATTGGGTGTCTGTTGTAAACATGAGTCATTTTGTTAGCAATTATCGTTAACGAAATCAAAACGTTGTCGTATAAAGACTAATTAATGAAAAAAATTTCACATATAAATTCCCTAACTTCTTATCTCCGTGATTAAAACTATACCTGTAAATTATTATTGGAAAAATTTATACTAACGAACGGAATTCCCTAGTTACAACTTATTTATGTTTGGAATGCGTTCTTTAAATTATTAATGCAATGAGGAATTTTTATTTAATGCAATTTTTGGGACATGCGCCATTGCAGACTGTTTGTTCCTGATGACGGGAACATATATCAGTTTCCCGAAACATCGCAACTGTTTTGTCACACGAAACCAACTTTATTCTTAGGTGTGCTGTCCACAACATGTCTATTAATTTTTTATCGGTCTGTTCATATATTTTTGCTGCGTTATTCCTGTCTGCAATTACTGTTCTCGTTGAAAACTGTCGTAGTCGTTGTTAACCCGCTGTGTTCGCCTGTGCTGTCGTCATTTTCTCGTCCATAATAATAATAATAATAATACATATTTTAGTTTCGTCGTTTAAGTCCATCTGGTCAGACATCAGCTGATTTAAGCTCGTCCTCTGCGAATTTATGATTTATTTCTCATTTTGCATTCTTGAAAAATTATTTTTTCCCCAATTGAAACAGTGCAAAACTGCAATGACGTAAGTAAAAAAAAAAAAAAAAAAAATAGTGCGTGGAGTCCCTCCGCGCGGAAGAAGTGAAACTTCGTAATGTGGAAATGAAAATAGGAAGGGGTAGAAATAGATTTTTAGTGAAATCATATTGTATCAAATCAAACTAAAATGAATCACGTAATCATTCAACGATAAAAGCTGTTTATTTAATCAAGCGGACGGGTTCGCCCCAAGGAGAAAATTGACGCGGCGAGACCTCGTGGACATAGAGAAAATGACACACACTCACTATTTACGTGTGTATGAAACACGCATTCACTCTCGCTCTGTCTCTTTCTATTCCCCCTCTCCCCAGGAGCGTTAAACGTTTAACGCAACCTTGTTGGAAGTCGCATTAGAAGTTTCACTTCAAAAATGTATTAAACATGTTTAGAATATTGTTTTGTGTTCCTGTTGAACATGTTGCACTTGCTGAGCGGCCATGCTTGGAAGTAGACGATAGCAAACTTATATCTTTGAATATATATATACTGTATAGAAGTCGCCAGCCCAGGTTAAAATTTCTAATACGGTTTTGAGGTAGTTGGTTAATTCACCGCCGCAATCGCCACCATCTCTAGGGCATCGACTTGTGGTGGTCCCTAGCGGACAAGTGTCGAACTCTTCAAACACCCCTTCCCCCTCCCTTTGAACTACCTTGAGCTGCACTCTAACGTGTAAATAACAACTAAGACGATACAGGGCGTTACGGCAGCGCCCTGCAGCGGTGAAGTTCCCAAGCTGCTCATCATACGCTTCTGAAAAACGCAGAGTAAATCCTATCCACTCGCGACTTCTATACAGTATATATATTCAAAGCTTATATGGAACCCGGCTTCAGCGAGCATTGCCTCATTTCCCCCTTCCCCCCCCCCCCCCCCCCGCCCTCAAATACAAGCTCTCTCTCTCTCTCTCTCTCTTTCATCCTTCTCTCGGGCGTCTTTCTTTTTCGCGCACGTATTCGGCGCCGGCCCGAGGTGGATGGATGAGCGGCGACTGCCGCGGCACGCGTGTCGCTCGCGCGCCGCGATTGGTCGGTCCGCGGGTGACGTCACGCCCCGCTCCCCCCTCCACCACGGCCGACTCCAGCCAGTCCCGCCTGCGCGTGCTGAGGCGAGGCGCGGCCACCCGCCGCGGATATACATGCGCTATACCTAGAGACCGGAAAAATTCGCGAATTCCATTTCGCGATAGGCTAAAATACAAATAGTTATACCTCAGTGCTGCCTCTGCTATAGGCTCACAACTCACCCTGGATGACTCTGGGCCAATGAGAAACGCCCGACCAAAGCTTTATCGAATCACAGGCTGCTACGTTGGGACGTCTCGCAAGACAGCAGCCAATGAGTGGGTGGCATTTGACCGAGTGTACGTAGAACTATGGAGTTCATCCAACAGGTCATTGAACCCGCGAATTTTTCCGGTCCCTAGCTATACCTGAAGGTTCGGGCGAAGCTGTTTCCTCCGAGTGATCGGTTGATAATCGATTCTCGTATGTAAATCGCACCGAGCAATCAAATTCGACATTTTTTTTTTTTTAATTGTGCGATGCGCGTCTCTCTTTCAAAAACCACCCGGAATTTTAATATTTTTTTTTTCATTCTGAATTTCAGTTCATTCTCATTATTAGTTATTAATTTCAAAGTGTCGTTCGAAAAAAATAGGTTTTCAGGAAAAGCCAACAGTGAACTGTTTCCGACGAGGAACATTTTTTTTTTTTGTTATTGGGAGAGGGCCAATATTTTTTTTTTTTCCTTTTCGACAATCGATGCATCGATTATACGAGCAAAACTAGATGCATGGATTTTTTTATGAATTGAGTCTGCCCTGCACTAATACGCAGTACATCTGCCCGCGCTGCTTCTGCATTCTGGTCTCTTATGATTTTGAAGTGGAATATTCAAACATGTTCAAAACTCTCGCTTATACAAATCACAGTAATGCCTAATTTTTTTTCTAGCTATTTTATCTTTAAAAAAAAAATAACCAAAACGAAACGAAAAACTGAAAAGGAAATTTATGCAACAGATCTTAACATTTGTTTCAGTACTGTAACTCGACTATTCATAATGAGACTTATTTCAAAAATCTTAAGCGGTTTTTGCACAAGTCCCCACTGTTTCGAGATATGCCACTAAACACAAGGAAAATTTTAAAAGGTCATAAATTCTTATTTCTTAAATAATGGAGATGGGAACCACAGCCAACAGTCTACCTTAATTTTATAGACAATAGTGGTTTAATTAACACGTAAACCAATTTTTTCTGCTCTACTTCAAACAAGTTTTAATAACTCTTCCTATTTGAGCTGGGCCCTAGAACATACTCTATTTGTAGGGAATAACTCGGTCCGAGTCTATTTTTTGAAACACGTTGTATTACGTAGGTACAGTTACGGTATAATTTCTTAACAAATTATATACACACACGTGTATATAGCCTATTTTTTTTTCGAAATATAATCACCACAGCCGTAGTTAAATGAAGTAGAGTTGAGCAAACAGTATTATATATTATTATTTTTTTTTTTTTACTTAAAATGAGGTAGTCAAGCCGAGATTTACGAATGTGGCCACGTTCGTGCAGTTTTTGCAGTGAAACTTCTTTAAAAACCGGTAGAGTGGCTCGATAGGAGCGTAAAGAATAACTTAAAAGTGCGACGCACCGTAGTGGGACGCCCGACGCAGGAAAGAGAGACATCAGGAAGGATAACGTGTGAAGAAGAAAGTCTTAAACAGTTGTTAAAGACTTTTTTTTTGCAGGATCTCAGTCGCCATGTTTGTTCCCAATGCGAGCCTCCAGTACGTACCTCCATGTGCGAAACTTTTGTATCATTGTCAGGGGCACGTGCATTCCGCGAAAAATTTTCCGAGACTAGCTTTAAGTCAAAAACACCGTAGCATCGTCTTAAATTTCGTGATTGGGCGAGTTTCATTCAGGTACAAGTTGATTATTACAACACCAATCACTAGAGACCTGCAAAATTCTCGGATTCATTTCGTGATATGCTACAATTCAAATAATTATACCTTAGCGCTGCTTCTACGACTGGTTCACTGTTAATCTGGATTAATGAGGGCCAATTAGAGACCTTCGCTCAAAGAAGTGTCGAATCACAGACACTCAGTCGAGACGACTCACAAGTCAGCAGCCAATGAACAGGTGGCATTTGCCCGAGTGTGTAGAGTGTAGTAGAGTCTATCCTGGAGGTCATTGAACCCGCGAATTTTTCCGATCTCTACCAATCACAGTAAATCAGTGCAGAAGCAAACGCGTCCTGAGTGGCTAGTTCAAATAAGACGACTCAATTCTCTCGCAGACGGCCGCCAATCACAAGGAAGAAACCGCTGGTGCAGGTATACATTGTTGCATTCTTACATGCTTACAGATTTTTTTTTTGTTGAGAAAAATGCCTGCCTCTACTAATAAGCAAGAAGTTTCCCTTCTGTCGCGTGGAGACTCCACGCGCACACTTTTTTGAAATTTAAAATTCTTTACAACCGTTGAAGTGAGTCGAGGTGATGGCGTCATTACAGCGTAAAGGGAAAAAAAGAATAAAATCAGGAACACAATGTGAGCAGCACTCGCCAGGGATGTGTGACATGCAACATCGGTAACGAGCGAACTGAAATGTTCTCGTGTTGCAAATGCAGGCACTTATAACACGAAACTCGGACACGAAATTTAACGTATAATTCCCCAGCGTAATGCCGAGCTTATAATACATACATAACACGTAGTTTCCGCACCCGCCGCTATAATTCGCTGCCGAAGCCGCTACGTCTACTATCGACGTAATTTTAATAAATTAAGTAATTAAACTGCTTTGATAAAAGCGAAAAAAGACTTTGAAAAAAAATACTAAACCCTGGATTTGGACCTGATTTTCGACAAGTAATTTTATTAAAATAATGCGCGTCTTGTTAAAATTCACTAAACAGTTGATACTATAAAGTGTTCCTTTGGCTTTGCGAATTTTGGTTAGTGTCGTCCGCCACAGATGGCAGCACCATAGTTACACATTTCTGTTCCATGCGACTTCCGTTCCGTTCACGAAATTACTCCTACTAAATGCCGTATACCGGGAGCTAAGATGATGTCACACACAAATAAATATGTGTGTAACGAACGCCCAGAGCCTTATAGAAAGTGTAAAGACCGTGAAAAGAGTGGAGTAACTGCATCGATATTTTTGGCGCCATGTTTTTTCTGTATAGCGACACCGAGCAATATGGTGCGGTGAGGACTCCGGCTGCGTATACATCAATTGTACATCACACCACATAATTCCGAAGCCTCCCAACACTACTAGAAGCTGAATTTTCAGTTTTATATAAATTTGAAGAAAAAAAAACGTAACTTACACGTAACCTGTAATAGTACCGTACTATCATTCATACTAAAATCCCTGTAACAGTGCATTTACGTATCACATTTTATCCATTAAGTTCATTGCCGCAAACACAGATGGCAGCTTGCAGCGCCGTTAGTGAGATGACGCAGAACTGTCACCAGCTAAGCAATAAGTCATCTTACAAAGGATAAAAAGCCTTTCGGACCATCTTTCGTCGCGCTAGATTTGTAAAATCAATGACTGACTTTCGTCAATCCGGAATTGTTTGCATAGGATGGTCGAAATCACAAGTTACGACTGACGATAGATTAAAATTGTTTAAAAGCTAGCGAGCATTTCTATCTATGTTTTTTTAGTTTTTTTTTAAGTTTTTTTTCCCCTTATTATGATGCAAATTGTTTTAATGAAAGGAGTGTGATAATCATGTAATTTGTTGCATTTGATTCTTATTCCTTTTGTACTCGTGTGTTTTTTTTCCCCCAGAGATGCAGTAACATCGTTATTTCTGAACCTCGCTAATTGCGTTACATCGTGGTGGCAGTAATTCCGACAGAAGTTTGGCTTATTAAAGGGGCACGCCCGTTTGTGTTTGTGCGAGCGAGAAGTGGCGGTAAGGTCGAAGTTCTAGCGAGTTTCAATAGCGCGCTCGTCTCTACGGTAAGCACTCGTAACTCAACTTGTACACCCGTCGAAGAAAAACAACACCCGTGTTCTTGGGAACTCCGCACGCCGTAACCCCGCATTTGAATGACATACCTTGATTAATTAGGACACAAAAGTGCACGCGATGATTGTGTGGTGGGGTAAAGTCCACCTAAGGGAGGTGTCAAAAAAGGTTGTGAACACGCCCAAACCATCTGTTTTGAATAAGTCAAAATATGCTCCGTGAAACTCAGTAGAGAGAGAAAAAAATAATAATAATAGGTGCGCCATTGTGTTTGAAGTGAAATTTCACACGTAGCGGGTCAGGATATTAGTACGGGTTGCCAAATATAAAAAAAAAGTATACAAGCGTTTAGGCAGTAGCGGCAATAGACTTTGCAGGGCACTGGGTTATTATAGAATAACCCTCTTATGAAAATGCAGGAAGATTTTTGAAAATTTACTATCGAAAACCATGTTTTTAAGCAACCTGGAATTAAAAACTCGACCATTATTTTTCCGATATATCTTAAGAAATATCGATGTTCTTACTAAGAAAATTAAAATTGGATTAGTTTTAATAAATGCCGACAGTCAAATTCGGATGAAGTCGCCCCATTACATGAGGCGATAAAATCTTCGGAGGTTTTCATTGTGTGAAATCGTGAAAAACCCGATTGACATCGAAATGTATTTGGTCAGCACTTTAAATTATATGCTGATAAAGTTTAAATCTTTTCGTCTTCCCAATAATTGTGTTCTTATTTTTTCACAGGAAAAAAAACTAGACAAGCAAGGATCATGGGGGGGAAAAAAGAAAATGGCCGGCGCGGGTCTCTGGGTGGTTGCTCGGAACCTGGAGCCGTCCCTGAGTACAGGCGAGTATATGAGATTGAGCAGGTATGCGAGTGAGCAGGTATGCGAGTGAGCAAGTATGCGAATGAGCAAGTATACGAGTGAGCAAGTATACGAGTGAGCAAGTATACGAGTGAGCAAGTATGAGAGTGAGCAAGTATGAGAGTGAGCAAGTATGAGAGTGAGCAAGTATGAGAGTGAGCAAGTATGAGAGTGAGCAAGTATTAAGTGAGCAAGTATGCGAGTGAGCAAGTATCTAGTGAGCAAGTATACGAGTGAGCAAGTATACGAGTGAGCAAGTATACGAGTGAGCAAGTATACGAGTAAGCAAATATGAGAGTGAGAAAGTATGCGAGTGAGCAAGTATGCGAGTGAGCAAGTATGCAAGTGAGCAAGTATACAAGTGAGAAAGTATACGAGTGAGCAAGTATGCGAGTGAGCAAGTATGCGAGTGAGCAAGTATGCGAGTGAGCAAGTATACGAGTGAGCAAGTATGAGAGTGAGCAAGTATACGAGTGAGCAAGTATACGAGTGAGCAAGTATACGAGTGAGCAAGTATGCGAGTGAGCAAGTATGCGAGTGAGCTAGTATACGAGTGAGCTAGTATACGAGTGAGCTAGTATACGAATGAGCAAGTATGAGAGTGAGCAAGTATGCGAGTGTGCTACAGTTATAATATTGCCCGCTACCAGCGGTTTCTTCCTTGCATTTGGCGGCCGTCTGCTAGAGAAGTCGTTGCCTTTTATCTGAGCGAGCCACTCATAATGGCGGCGCGATGCGTCACAGTCCTCACTTAGCGTAACGAATTCTTTGATCCTTTAGCCATCCAGTTGTGTAATTAATTTTCGGATGGAGATGATAGATATGTAGCTGCAACCCCAAACTTTATCCCCAGATTTTGTTATCATTCGGTTTTTTGAATTGCCTCCCACCATGGAAGCAGTTTGAAAGACGTATTCGCGTCAAAAGGTGGTAAGAATGCACGTCCCGACCTCGAGGGGTCGTTCGGAAAGCGCCTCGCCAGGAACGGCGGGGTTCGAGTTGCGTCCGCTCACCGCTAGGCAGCAGCGCGGGCAGAACTAACCCGTCGCTCTCAGATGCCAGCCACGTAATGAACCAACTGCTTCCTTCTCATATTTTTCTTCATTTTTTTGCGCCTTGGTCTCCAGGAAGAATTACGATTTCCTCGAGCGAAACTAAAGCAACTAGTGAAACCAGTCATGAATTATGTATTCCTTGAGGGAAATCAGGGTGAAAGAAATATGACCCGAAAGACGTCATATCTGCTCCAACAGTTTGAATTCCATAACAAATTTCGTTTCGTTTAATACCGAAAATGTGTCTTCGCCACAGCAGACATCACACATTAGGAATCGGTCTTACACACCATGTTAATTTTTTGACGTGACAACGTCTAATAAATCGATGAACGCCGGCTGCACGCACGATGAAGTGTCCCACTACGGATGTGTCATGTTTGATCATTGTACGCATGCGTGGCATCTCTCTTCATGCTCATTGTACGCATGCGCGGCATCTCTCTTCCACTCGATTGGAACAACCATCGATTTGACTTTTCAATCATATTTTCGTCGTTTGAATTATTAATATTATGTAATTTAACGATCGTCCACCGATTTTCAGCACAATCGGTACGGTTATTGAAAAGTAATGTTGAATATTCAAATACGTTTTGAACCAACAATGGTGTTTTAAAGTTACACATAATAATTCAAATTACACCCGGGATCTTTTGCACAATGTTTTAAAAAATATTGTAACACATTATAAATAAGTTTGGTGTATTTGGGATGCGTATTTGTTATAAAATATTGTTATAAAAACGAAAAAATATTATTCCTCTACCGTGAACAAAATATTTATTTATATATAATATCTGAAACTTTATTATATAAGTATGGCCTCGTTGGCGTTAGCTGCTTAGCATAGCTGACTCTTAAACTAAAGGTTGTCGGTTTGAATCCCGGCAACTGCGAAGTTTTTTTTTGTATTTGTAAAAATAAATACGGCGCACGCAAAATTTCAAAAGTAATAAATATATATTTGAATTAACTAATGTAAATAAAAGTAAATTTATTAATTAAATTGTACATTTCATTTCACTCCTTTATATCCATACAAATAGTGATTATTCATTAAAAATGATTCAATTTTATTCATAAAAGTATGCAGAGGTAGATTTTATCATACAAAAGATAGAAAAATTTAAAAAAAATTTCCTCAAAGAATATAATATTTTTAATGCCTAAATGGTTTGGTTGCAAAAACCTATTACGGCTCAGTCTCAGGCCGAATATGATATTTCCTTTTCTTCTGGATCAATCATTTCATCAATGTTTTGTTATGACGTCACGTAAACTATCGTCCGTAAACCGACTTTACTGACAATCAATTTTTTAGACAAAAGATAGCCTATGTCCATCCCCAGGATATAATCTATCTCCTTGCCAAATTTCATTACGATCCGTTCAGCCGTTTAGCCGGGAAAAGGTAACAACACACAGACAGACAGAGTTACTTTCGCATTTATAATATTAGTATTGATCATGTGAAGAACCACAAAATATTAGAAGAAAAAAAATTAAAAAATACTACCCTCTCAACTGCCTGAATTAAAGCCTTTTTTTTTTAAGTGAAAACTTCTATGGTAAGATTTGGATAGGGAGTAAATTCATGTAAGTCGTCATCGACATGGTCACGTGACGTGTTAACGATAACACTATATCTGTTCCTTATAAGTATAACTTATTGCGCTTTTTAATCTTAAAGTATACGATTACTGTGCAGTAAAATGCGAGTATAAATATATTAATATTCTCATATAGATATAATAGTTTTAATAACGAAGAAAACGGAGTCTTTGTAGCAATACAACCCAAAAATTAAGAACATAATTATTTATTTTTTTAATACCTACAATTACTATGCAATGTGTATTTTATAGTAATTTAGGAGTTATTTTACTAACGTGATGAAACAATTTTGTTGTGTGATAATATTTTTTCGTAAAAATTGCGAAAAATGTTTTCACTTCTGTTGGCAGTCCTCATGACTGCTTTGAATTTTTTTTGTAATTACTTTTTATTTCAAAATTTCTAACCAGATACCTCCATTGCATCTGTTGTTCTGCCACAAATATTTTCAACGGACATTCAATAATATCAGTTCTTCGTAATATTTATAACTTAGGCGACTTTTTAAACCCATGATATTACACAAAAGTGAACATTCGGTGGAAATATTTGTGGAATAAAAACTGTGAACAAAATAGTTGATACATTACTAAGCGACGAGTTGAAGCTAGTGACCATAACCTCAAATTTATTGGGCACATTTTCAATAGAACAATTAAATGTTTTCAGCGTTCAACCTTTAAAAACCTGACCAACATAAAGTTCCAATTAGGTGGCTAGTTTCCGTTAATGATGCATCATTTCGTGTCGACTGCAATTTGAATTCACGTGCACTACACAAATGTTTTAAAACTTCAGCAAATCAGTGGAATTTCATTGGAGAAAGAAAAAAAAACTGTTACACTGCTCCGAACAGATTCGAAATGGAGCGGCTGCAATATTTTCCAGGTAATTTTCAATGGATTCATACTCGAGATTTTAAACGTAGCGTTTTCCTTCGACGTCGAAAGTCACGGCAGAAGAGGAGAAGATCGCATACTATGCGCAGGAAAGGAATGCGGGCAACTACGCACGTACGCAGGCAAACTGCAATTTGACGTGAATTGCAGCGAGGAAGGAGGGTTTGAAGACCGTATACGTACCACCACGAGTTACGTCTTTACTAGCGGTTCTGCGCCTGTTTCTCGCGCGTGACTATCTGGAGAACAATGCCCGGCATTCCACCACACGCAGTTTGTAACATGCTAGCATTATCTCCACGTCATTCGTGGACCTCCAGCAGTTTCACACATGGCTCGTGGTATTCCGTGCGCATTCACACCGTGTCCACGTTGTAAAAAAAAACATTGGTTGTCTGTAAAGTCGGTTTACGGACGATAGTTTAACGTGACAACGTCATAACAAAACATTGATGAAATGATTGCATACTTTTATGAATAATATTAAATCATTTTTTATTTTAATAATAAAAGAATAAATACTTGAAATTATACTGGTAATCAGATTTTTAAAATGCAAGAATAATTAACCTTTATTGCCGAAATTGTTGTTGTAATAAGCAATGAAAACAATATTAACTTTTCACTTCACTTTATAAACAGTCGAGTGGAAGAGAGATAGATGCGGCGCAAGCGTACAATGTGGGTAACGGGACACAGCGTAACGGAACAATGTGCGTAAAGGGACACTTTTTCGTGCGTGCAGCCGGCGTTCATCGACTTATTAGACGTTGTCACGTCAAAAAATTCCTAAAATTACTTATACAAATGTTAAGCATTTTGACGTGAATTAGTATTTAAAATCGCTTCCATAGTGGGAGCCAATAAAAAAAAAGATAAAATCGGGGGATACAGTATGGTGTTGCAGCTACATATCTATCATCTCCATCCACAATTTAATTACACCACTGGATAGCTAAAGGATCAAAGAATTCCTTGCGATAAGTGAGGACTGTGACGCGTCACGCGCGGTGGAGGCGGAAGCGCCGCCATTTTGAGGTCATTCTGCTGCGTTCCCAGAATTTAATTTAATATAACATTTGACTCTGAGAAGCTACGACGTTAGTTTGAGTTTCAATTGTAAGCTCTCGACAAAATCTATCGATTGCATATATAAAAGATTAGTGTAAAATTGTTACAGTAAATATATGGTGTTAAAATAAAAAAATAGCGTAATTTATATTTTGTATAGAAAATACCCGGCCGTGTCCATGACAGAGCCACACCCCATTGTTATTATTTTTTTTTACATTTTTGTCGTATGATTTTGAGAAACTAGTAAGGTTGGTGTCAATTTTCCAAAAAGTTTCAAAAAAATTACCAATTGTACTACTAACCTTCGGTAAAAAAAAAAATACAAATTTACACCATTTATTGGAATAACGGGTTAAATTACATATTTGGAGGTATAGAGAACCTCGCTTTCGCTTGATTTGGGGCTTCGCCCCCAAACCCCCACATGGGGTCTGTAGCTGTATATTTAGTGGGAAAATACTTGTATAGTATGTTTTACATATTCATTTAAAGTAAATTAAAATTTATTTACACGTTTATATGATACACATTGTCGTAATATTGGGCAGTAATATATGCACATCTAACTACCTAAAATATGCTAAATTTGATTGTTGTATATACCGCATAAACACGGGGGGGAAATCTAAAAAAGGGTTTAAAATATATATCTATTTTTGAAACTAACTTTTTACTTATAACTAACTGATGAGGTTTTCGAATTACAATTTTATAGTCTCAATGTACCAATTGCATGACAAAGTTGGGGCTAGAGCCCTAAATTGCTTTGAGAATTCTGGTGTCAAAAGTAATTTCCCAGTGTGAAAACTATTCCATTGGAAAAAAAATCTGAAAACTGTATGTTTTACAAATATAATTCTTTGATTATCCCACAACTAAGGTCATAAACAGTTCAAATATTTTATACAGTATTTTGAATGTAATTAACTTATGCTAACGAACTGTCAAAATGTTTTGACAGTTTTTTAAACCAACATGAACTAACCAACCGTTCATTTCAAGTGCAGATAATATAAATGACTAACACAATGTTGGATTTACAGAATAATAACAGTAGTTTATTTAAATTAAAAACTGAAAAAACCTCTTTATTTTATTTTTGTTTTCGCATAATTTGTGACTAGGCAAACAACAGTGTGAATTTTAATGAGTTTACTTTCAGCTCAAATAATACGTGATTTTAAACAAACAAAACGTAAAACGTTGAGGTAACACATTACGTAAGGTAATACGTTTACGTGAAACATGCAGCGGGATTCGAATCGTCAAACATTTGAATGTGCCAAAGTTCGAACATTTTCATTCCTAACTTGTAAAATTAACCTTAGCTTAAATCCATGCACTATTTCAAGTAACAACGTAAAAATCATCCACAAAGGGAGGGGGGGGGGGGGGGATATGTACTTTTACAAACGATTCCTTTGAAAAACAGTTGACAAGAGATGGTTTTTAGTACTACAAGAAAAATATTCTTACTTGATACAATACATGGCTGTGATTATTTGTTACATATATGAAATACGTTTTTTTTCGAGTTAATACCATTCCGTTCCAGTTTGACGAAATTATTCCTTACAAATGCCGTATACCGATAGCTGAGATGTTCACAAATAAAAAAATAAAAAAAGATGAAAGCGCCCTTTTACGCCAAGGAGAAATGCAATTGCTAATTTCAGCATACACTCTCTTTGTGCTTCGCCGAGATACAGTGTGGAGGATAGGAGGTGATAATGATGACAAACATATGTGAACTGCATCGAGATGGTTTTAACCGACGATGCAACATAAATTACACGATAGCATCGGCCCGCACCATCGCGACCTATCGCCATCATGCCGATGAAAACGAAGACTGTTTTTATTTGTTTCTCACTGCAGGGATGCCACTCTCACGGTTTATGGACGCCGACCCTTGCAGTGTTCCAAACATGGTGCCAACTGTTAAAAGCTCGGGGCGCGGGTGAATTAAACTGTGTCTATCACTTGGCCCGGTACAAGAGCCACAGAGTCAACTCACAACACAGTTCTATATACAAGAGTTCACGCTACGTACCAAACAGGAGGTGATATTCAAAGTCGGTGCTAGAGAATGTTTTGAGACGGTGAGAACTGAAAATGGGACCCTGTTAAAAGCTGCTTGACAGACGGACAGGAGGGTGAAGTGTGGAAGTCGTCGGTGCAGACGCCTGCGCTTGTATCCTTGCGCGTGCTTCGGACTTGGGTCGGAGGAGGGAGGGGGGGGGGGGACCGTGGCCCAAGATGGGGATTGGGTCAGATTTATGGAACGAATAAATTATGATTCCTATTTATAACGTCTCGCCGACATGAAGTCTTTAAAGAGACGGTTTAAGGGCACCACAGTGAGTTGCAACGGCGACGGCGTGCATTTAAGGGGGGATGGGGGGGGGGGGGGGGGGTAAAAACAGGAATACATCAAATATTCCAACCAAAAATAAAACCACCGGCCGACGTCAACCTACACCCCTTTTAAAATCGCGAGAAG
This sequence comes from Bacillus rossius redtenbacheri, assembly GCF_032445375.1. Classification (NCBI taxonomy): domain Eukaryota; kingdom Metazoa; phylum Arthropoda; class Insecta; order Phasmatodea; family Bacillidae; genus Bacillus; species Bacillus rossius. Next base: position 59,169,206 of record NC_086336.1, read on the forward strand.
GAAAAAAAAAAAAAAAGGATTTAATTACGCCGGGAGTAAGCCGGAACCCGAGAACCTGAGCTCAGAATGCCCAAGCATCCAGAAGCGAAACCATTCTGTTCCATCGCGAGCTCCAGACGCACTCGCCGAGACAGCCGAGCTGGACAGCAATGCGGCGAACAGAAATTCGCCCATCATTTACCCCCCCCCCCCCCCCCAAAATCGGTTGTCTGTAAAGTCGGTTTACGGACGACAGTTTAACGTGACGTCATATCAAAACATTGATGAAATGATTGCATACTTTTATGAATAAAATCGAATCATTTTTTTATTTTAATAATAAAAGAATAAATACTTGAAATTATACTAGTAATCAAGATTCATTTTCTTACGCACACTTGACGTAGAAATCATTTCATATTACACATTTATAAACAAATGTTTTAAGTTTTCACTTCTGTCGGTGCGGCGCAAGCGTACAATGATCGTAACGGGACACAGCGTAACAGAACAATGTGCGTAACTGGACACTTTTTCGTGCGTGCAGCTGGCGTTCATCGATTTATTAGACGTCACGTCAAAAAAAAAAGCCCATGAACGACCGGCCACGCCACGCTGTCATGTACATATTTCATTGTTGTTGCTCTAATTAATCCTCCGGAACAATCAACTTTTTTTAATTTCTTGTTATTTTTTTTTTTAATTCTCTGTAATACAAATCACACATCACACGGAAACACTTTTTTTTTTTTTGCGCGCGACATTAAAAATATTGAGGAAGCGGCAATTAATTTCACAAAAATAAGGCTTCTAGATAATGTTGTGTTAACGTTCGTCCAGTTAACAAACGACAAAGGCCTGAACGTGTGAAATCTGATTTTACCAGTCGAAGTTGGGAAAAAGGAAGAACCTGTTGTACTGAGAGGCAAAAATAAAAGGGGGGGGGGGGGGTTTCTCTCTCGTCCTCCTCGCACTTTCGGAACTCACGCGGAGGCCAGGCGTCGTCGCCTACATGCCCGTGGGTCGTCTCTCTGGAACGGACGGGAGTGGCTGCTATATGTCGCGTCATCCCCTGACCGACCCGACGCTCGAAGCATCCAGAACTGCGGCATTTATTCACGCCGCTCCACGCGGCGGCCACGGGGAAGCCCGCATGATTCCCAGGCCATAAGGGGGCCCGCCTCGTCAGGGGTGTATGTGTGTTAGTGAGGCGGGATGATAAGCGCGACGCTCGCTGGTATTTCCAGCGCCGTATCGCCTCTAAGCGCAAGGCTCTGAACTGGCGCGCAGTCTTCTCGTCGTCACAGGATAACGGTGAAATTTAAGCGGTGACCATAACATTATACCGCGGAGAAATGAAATAAAGGTGTAATGCAAGTCCCTTAGGTGCTTTCAAGAATCTGTACCGGTTGTTTTACGCCTAAAAATTACTCTGAAAACATGCGTTTTAGTCATTTTAACTCTTATAAAAATACAGTTTAAAAACTTAATCCGAAATCAAAAGTACATTTCGGCCCTCAGCAAACTCTTAAATGCTTTTCGTAAGCAGGCCCCACTCGTATATCTTGAGTAGTTTTGAAATCGCGTTGTTTTTCCTGAAGCTCTGCGCACCGTTTGTGTGCCCGCGGTTGGATGAAAGCACCGAGGAAGGAGGGGGTGTAGACAAGGGGGGAGCGAGGTCGGGGTATGTGCGCGTGACGTCAGTTATCAGTGGCCGTGCAGGGCCACCAACCCTCCCACGTACCTCGCGCGTCGCCGTAACACTGCCCCCCTCCTTATTGACTTGTTCATCTACAAGTTTGTTAGTCAGTGGCGGGAACATAAATTTTATTTGAGAGGGGATTTAAAAACATAAAATACAATAATAATTTGTGTGTTGAAATACCAGGGGTTTATACAGTTACATTAACATTCTCAACGTGCTTCACTTCCTGTGTGGTTCGTAGTTCCAAATTGTAACTGATTTCTTTGAATGGAACATAAATATTCATGTAAAATTACTGATATTTGTAAATTTTTACATTTAAATGAAAACCGCTGCATCACTATATAATAGTGTTCGGATTCTTACCCGGGCATTTATGTTTTGTCCCGGAACCTCCAGTAGTTAAAAATGTTATTCGTAAACAGTTCCCTGAATAACATTCCAGTAATAACAACTACATTAAAAAACAAACATAATAAAACAAAATTAAGTTTAATTATTGAATATTCGAGTATATTTTCCATGGTTTGAAGGAAAATATGCGTGAATTTTTTTTGTAAGAAATGTTCAGTATTACATAGCCATGTGTTGTTCAAAGTTACAGTATCTTTAGGGGCATGTATATTTCACGAAAAGGTTCCTCGATTAGCTAAAAGTTCAAACACTGTAGCATCGTGTGTTTCGTCTGTGTTTCGTGATTGGGTGAGTTTCTTTCAGGTACAAGACGATTGTTAAAACTCCAGTCACAGTAATTCATTGCTAGACAGGAAAAATTCGCGGGTTCAATGACCTCTAGGATAACCTCCAAAATCCTCTGTACATTCGGGCAAATGTCACCTGTTCATTGGATGATTATTTGTGAGTCGTCTCGACTGGGCGGCCTGTGATTCGATACTTCCATGGTTGAACATCTCTAACTGGCCCACAGTCCTCCAGATTGAAAGTGAACCTTTGGCAGAAGCAGCACAAAGGTATAATTGTTTGAATGTTAGTATATCACGGAATGAATCCGCGAATGTTTCCGGTCTCTATTCATTGCGGAACCAAATGCGTCCCGAGTGACTCGGTCAAACGAGGCAACGGACTTCTCTCGCCAGACGGCCCGCCAATCACAAGGAAGAAACCACAGGTGCGCGGGTAAACCTTGTTGCAGTCTTAAACAGGCGTTCAGATTTATTCGCGAAAAATGCCTGCCCCTAAAATATCTTTATCGTGATTTTACAAAACATATTTCGTGGCTGCTGGTGTTTCTGCAGAAGCACAGGAATCGCTTCGGTGTGACGTCGTAGCGCCGTAGCGCGCATGACAGCTCCAACCCCCCCCCCCCCCCCCCCAAATCCAACCAACCACTCCATACACACCCACACACCTACCCACACACACGCATACACACACGGAATGGCGGGGACTCCAGTGCAGATATTAACATCCATAACAACTGTGGCGTGTGAGTCGCTCCCTCGCTCGCGGTACTGGAATAATGAAACGGCGGCGGCGGGCCTTTGACGCTGATTGGCTACGCGGTGGCAGCGAGCCCTTGCGTCTGACAGGCTGATCGCCTGCCGGGGGGGGGGGGGGGGGAGTGGTATTGGTTTCCCCCCTGAGCCCTATGCCAGCCGTAGCGCCCCCAATTAAACCCCAATTAAACACATGACGCACGCACCCTTGTTCTGCATGATCAAAACCCCGCGTGGCCTGAAACACACTTAGGTCCTCCCCTCCCGCATACACTTAGATCCTCCCCTCCCACACACACTTAGATTAGCCAGAGGTGCCCACCCCCCCCAAACACTATGACTCACCCCCCCCCCCTAACCTAATGATGCGCACCCCCACCCCCCCCCCCGAAATTTTTCATGCAATTTTCTCAATGATTTACTCAATTATTTTATAATATTATACTTTTTTAGTATTATATTTTATCACATTTTGCATTAATTAAAACTAATTGTCTAATAATAATTTTGGTCATATAAGGTAATATTTCCATCCTGAACCGACAGATGCCAAACTGATTTTGTTGAGGAAAGTGCGGGGTTGCCAATTTGATTTACAAGATCCCTTTCAATTATCAAAGCACCAGAAACGTATTTTCACATTAGAAGCTATAATTATGTAAATAATATATACATTTTTCTCGTCTTTTAACCACCCCCCCCTGAAATTTTAATGACGCAGTCTGCGTCGTTACCCCCCCCTTGTGGGCACCCCTGGATTAGCTTAGGCTAGGGAAAAAAACAATCGGCGGCGGCGTCGAAGCGCGGAGTCCCGTCGTTGATTGGCTCATACTTCAGTCGACCGGGAGACCAACGGAAGGAATTCGCGCGATCATTAGGGACTGGAAAAATTCGCGGTTTCAATGACCTCTAGGATAGACTCCACGTTCCTCCATGTACTTATGCAAATTACACTTACTGATAGTGATAGGCTACTAATCCGTGAAACCTATCAACTGGCATGCTCGTGATTCGCTGGCTTTTTTTTTTTGTTGAGAATTCTACATTGGCTTAGGGTCATTCAGGTAAACTGTGGTCCAATCACTGAAGCAGCATGAAGTTGAACTAGTTTGGATTCTAGCCTATCGCGAAATTAATCCGCGAAATTTTCCGGTCTCTAGCGATCATATCCCGCGATAGGCATACGCCGGGAAAATTCGCAAATAATATTTCGTGAAATGCTAAAAATTAATAAATAAACGTAACTTTGTACTGCTAATACTTCTATTGGTTCGCTGTTAATTTAGAGACAAGTCACCCAGTTGAGACGCCTCAGCAGCCAACGAATAGGTGACAGTTTTCCCAAGTATGCAGAGGATCGTGGAGTCTATCCTGGAGGTCATTGAACCCACGGATTATTTCTTCCCATTCCGTATCGACAGGTGAGAGCAGGGACGCAAACCTGTAGGATTTACTGTGCCGGAGGAAGAGTTTGCGAATAAATCTATTCCGGACATTGGTTTAACAAATGATTTAAAAAAATTGGTTGTCTGTAAAGTCGGTTTACGGACGATAGTTTAACGTGACGTCATAACAAAACATTGATGAAATGATTGAATACTTTTATGAATAAAATTGAATTATTTTTATTTTAATAATAAAATAATAAATACTTGAAATTATACTAGTAATCAGATTTTTAAAATACAATAATAATTAACCTTTATTACCGAAATTGTTGTTGTAATAAGCAATGAAAACCGCATTAACTTTTCACTTCACTTTATAACCAGTCGACGAAACAGTTCACGTGTAGATGTAAGTTGTGTGCTGCCGCTGTCTTTCTTCTCCTCGGACGCATAGGCCAATCGAGTGTGAGAGAGAGATGCGGCGTAAGCGTACAATGAGCGAAACGGGACACAGCGTAAAGGAACAATGTGCGTAACAGGACACTTTTTCGTGCGTGCAGCCGGCGTTCATCGATTTATTAGACGTTGTCACGTCAATAAAAAAAAATACAGCTGTAGTAGTGATTAAAATAACACAATTTCAGGGAAAATATTGTTAAGAAACAATTTTAGTTGAGTTTAGTTTGCAAACGGGTGTGTTTGAAAAAAAACGACGTTATCGAACTTCCTGCGTCTTGCGTTTCTCGCGTAGTTAATAAAACCCGGCCTAACAAACCAGAAGCTGTACACGGCCGGGCCGGACGTTTGGCGACCACCTTGAACCAGGCTCTTGAGTTTCAATGGTAAACAACAACAATAATAATAATGCGGTTATGAGTAAAGAAAACTGTTGGATCCAAGATGGAGTCTTCCGGTTCCCACCTCCCCCCCGCCAGCCGGCGACGACGAACAGAGGGCGCGTTGTTCGGCCAGCCGCGATCACCGTCGCCCGCCGGAAGTGGAATGAGAGGGGGGGGGAAGTAAAGGAGGGGGGGGGTAAGGAGGAGGAGGGGGAGGGGGGGAGTTCCAGCTGCCGCCAATTAGCGCCCGCGGCGAGCTCCCTGGAAAATTTCAATTAAAAAAATAAACTGAAGTAACGGCTACCCGTACTGAGGAAAAGACGAAGACAACGCTATTGGGGGGGATTTGGGGGGGGGGGGAAGAGAAGACGCGAAGAGACGGGGAATTTTTTTTTTTCCCACACGAAAAACCGTTCCCGCTCAGCTCTCGCGTGTGAAAAAAACATTGTTATCGTACATCGACTGTGGTCGGTGACCGGTCGAGTTCGTTCGGTCACATGCTCAATGGAATCAATATTATTGCGGCACATTTTTTTGTCAGCAATAATTTTGTGCGGAACGGTTCTTATCTCCCCAGGACGCATAGTTTTCTAAGTATAAGTAAGCGAAAAACCGACGTGCAAAAAAAAAAGTATCTTCTACGTGTCCGCTGCAACCCCGCTCACCTCCTCTTTGTCACTAGTTCACACACAGTCTCAAAGTCAAAAATTGTGTTCCTTCCGTTTCCCTCTACAACAATTTTTTTTTTTTTTTTGCGCATTTGCTGACTGGACTTCATGACATATACTGAGAGAAAGGTTCATTTGCCTCAACAAAATATTTGTTTATATATGGCGAAATAAATCTATTTCGTTAATTCAAACGAATATTTTGTAGTAGGAAAGATTCTGTTGACCCAACAAAATGATTTTGTCAACTCAGAATTATATTTGGTTGCGTGTAACAAACTATTTTTGTTACTTAACCGAGTTTGATTAAACTAATAAAAAAATATTTTGTTCCGCCAAGTAAATCTTTGTTTCGCCATATACAAACAGATATTTGTTTGCTTCAAACAAACCTTTTTCTCTGTGATAGGCGTACAGGCCCCGTCCCGGGGCTTACCTGGAGTATACCCTGACCTAGACACCGCTCAACAAATACACTTGAGTGTTAAGTTTGATTAGAGTTGGGAAGGGGAGGGGGAGGAGGGGGGAGGGAGGGATAAGGGCGTCCCGCGCGGTCCCTCGGAGCAACTGCGGACTGCGAAACCCGCGACGGAGCGACTTCGACGACGTCGTCGTCGTCGTAGTCGTGGTCGGAATGCGGCGTGGGCCGCTCGTTGACCCCCCGGGCTGACCCTCCCCGCATCTATTCCTCACGTGCGGAAAAAAAAACACCCGAGAGGAACCGGGTATCTGGTGGGCAAGAGCTCTGAAATGTACCCTCTTTCGTCTGCTCCTCCGGGGACCGGGGGGGGGGGGGAGGACTCTATTCCCGCGCGGGAAATGGTTTCTCGCGCCGTCGATCTGGGTGTCAGGCCTCGCCCGCCCGCCTTGCAGTATCGAATATTTTCATACCGCTTGCCAAAAAAAAAAAACTTCCATTCTAGATATTTTTTTGACGTGACAACGTCTAATAAATCGATGAACGCCGGCTGCACGCGCGAAAAAGTGTCCCGTTACGCACATTGTCCCGTTACGCTCGTACGCTTGCGCCGCATATATCTCTCTTCCGCCCGATTGGAACAACCATCGATTTGGACCTTTTTCGAGGCACATTAAACTTGAAACACTCCCGTTCGTTTCCTACTTTTCCCATCATCGTCCTATCCTTGACAAAAATACACAGGATTGGAAGAAGTTAAACAGCAAACGTGTATAAAAGTTATAGTTCAAATAATATCTTCGTTAAAATGATAAACATATTTGAACTAACGAGTGCAAATAAAAGTAAATTTTTCAATTAAATTGTAGATTTCATTTCACTCCTTTGTATCCATACAAAATAGTGATAATTCAATAAAAATGATTCAATTTTATTCATAAAAGTATGCAATGATTTCATCAAAGTTTTGTTATGACGTCACGTTAAACTGTCGTCCGTAAACCGACTTTACAGACAACCAATATTAATTTTAATAATAAAAGAATAAATACTTGAAATTATACTAGTAATCAGATTTTTTTTATCGAGCAAGAGATAATAATTCAGATTAGTAGGGGTGCGAGTATGTTTTTAGATGGAAAATTGCCTATTTTCCGCAGCCTGTACTCTCGCGTCCGTTCTCTGGAAAGTTTTTGGCGCCTTTTTTGGCGGTTCATTCCCACCTTGCCTTTGATAATACCGCTTATCTGCTTCTGCCCTTTTTGTTATTTTTTTTTTGGGGTATCATGTTAAATCACGATCTCCAGCTGACTAAAATGGAAAAACAAAAAAAAATCAGATCAAACATATATCACGCTTAGCATTGTCCTGAATACATTTATTCTGTGAAACATTATGCTTGGTGTCTTCATTTAGCATGTAGAAAGATCCTGGCCATAACAAAATATTGTAATATAACAATGAATAATGATCAAAGTCGAATACGAAAGAATAAATTTCCGATAACACCTGGCATAATTTGTTTGTATTTTGATATTTGAACTTTTTGATTGGATGGGATCAATTTAAAAACCAAATTAAAATAGCAAACATTTTGCACCAAAGAATAAATAATATATTCTAGGGTCAAGCCGTCAGGATCAAGGGATAAACTTATATACGTGATATAAAATAATTACTGCCACTTCATTTTCAATTTTACTCTTGCCTTTAAGTCTAATACATCCTCTGTGAGCGTCCCGGCATGCAAGTGGTGTTGGGAGTGTTTTTGGGTCGTACACCACACCGCAAGCTGAGTGGGTATGTGTTTAGCAGAGTTGTTATGGTGTTAAAGTCGGGTTTCAACGTCCCTTAGGACAGACTTCGCCCTCTGGATACTTGAGCTAATATCTCCTGCTTAGAAGACGACTTGTGAAACGTCTCGACTGGATTGGCCAATGATCCGTGGGTCTCTAGCCGGCCTATATTGCCCGTCAGTTCAATAGCAACTGCGTCGCAAATGTATATGTGTTTGAACTTAAGTTCATCGCAGACTCTATACGCTAATTTATCCGGTCCTTAGTCATGATATGTTAACAGTGATTTGCAGCCTATCGAGGCAAAATAAATAAACACTACCATTATACGGCTTCTCCAATTTTGTCCCGCTGTTTATGTGGTTCAAAAACCATTGAACAGAAGAGACATGTGTGGCATTGGCTTGCACTGACAACTATAAGTACTTACGCCTTCACTTGTATTTTGTTCGGCGGAAACTGTTGAAAATCAACGAGATTTGGTTGAAAAAAAAAAGTTAAAACTAACTACTCCACTAAAATCTGTGAATTTCTATAACGTATTCAAGTCGCATTTATTCGTTGATAATAAGTAATTTCGACTCTTTTTTTTGCAGTGAATTTCACAGAAGTCCACTGGTTTACCAGTCAAGAACAGGTGAACAAAATTCCTAGGTGCTGCCATTATGGCAGTTGGCAGTCAGGAATAAACTACTTTCCTTCTTAAGGTAACGTACACGTGTGTGTGTGTGTGTGTTACACAAGAGCCCAAGTTTACGAAATAGCAGTTGGTTGCCATGATCGTAGATCCCGGAGACTCTAAAATCCCCTCCCCGGTAATTAAAAATCGAACGCTTTGGGCAGTTGGTAATGTGTGGGTGGGGTGTTTTCAATTTTGCTTAAATGTATATTTGTGTATTTTTTATTTTAAAAAATAGGCTAATTCAAAATCAATTTCACGGGAGTACCTAATTAGTACGTGGTATGTGGGAAACTGTATTTAAATTTTCAAAAGTACAATCTGAAAATATCACGTGATCCAGTGATGAACTGTGCCCAAAAAAAAACTCGGACCTACATTCCTTGCCCCACTGGTTTCTGACGTCACGACTAGACGAGGACTGCGCACCATCAGGAGCGACGCTGTGACGTGTGCCAGAGGTGACGTCACTCGCCTGCCTCCACAAATCGATTCGGAATCGATTCCTGGCGGGCGCGAGCTCGGGTTTCCACGTGTGATCGCCGCGGGCAGCGCGACAGACGCAGGGATGCCAACTTGGGGGGTTTTCCCCCCAAATTTAGGGGGAATCAAGAGGTAATGGTTTTTTTTTTAGGGCGTACATTTATTTAGGGGGATTCTTTAGGGGGATTCTTTAGGGGGATTTATTTTAGCGAGGTACATTATTGAAAAAAAATTTTGAGGGCGTGAAATTAAAGTGTATATCTTGAAAACAAAGTAAAAAAAAAATAACGGCAACACAAGTGGCGCTGGTGGCTGAATTTCGCAACACGACCAACAACAACTTGCTGGTCAAGAGAATTCCGCTTTTACTTTTACCATTCAACTTTTTCACGTTGTAAGTTGTCTGGTTGAGGTTGTGTCCGTTAGTTTGTTGCGTACTTGCGAGTTTCATTGGAGTGCAAAGTAAGTCGTTTATGTTTTACTCTGGTGCCAAGGAATAAAAAAAACAAGAATAATAATTAATTAGTCGTGTTCAAATCTTTTCCAGAATGCAAAAATAAATAAATAATAATAATTATCAGCAAAAATATATGAAATGTTGGTAGACCGATCCAGAACTTCTAGGTTAGTAAACATGTATTATTTAAACCGAAATTAAATCTATACATAAATAAAATTGTAGATACTGAATGTTATTTTTAAAAATAATTATTAGAGACCGGAAAAATTCGCGGATTCATTTCATGACAGCCTGAAATTCAAATAGTTATACCTCAGTGCTGCCTCTGCTATTGACTCACAACTAGAGACCAGAAAAAGTTGCGGGTTCAATGACCTTCAGGATAGACTCCAATATCCTCTACACACTCGGGCAAATGCCAACTGTTCATTGGCTGCTGACTTGTGAGTCGTCTCGACTGGGTGACCTGTGATTCGACACTTCTATGAGTGAGGGTCTCTAATTGGCCCTCAGTCCTCCAGATTAACAGTGAACCAATGAAAGAAGCAGCACTAAGGTATAATTATTTTAATTTTAGCATAACACGAAATGAATCCGCGGAATTTTTCAGGTCTCTACTCACAACTCACCTGGATGACTCTGGGTCAGTGAGAAACACTCAACCGAAGCTGTATCGAATCACAGGCCGCTACGTTGGGACACCTCCACAAGACAGCAGCCAATGAGTGGGTGGCATTTGACCGAGTGTACGTAGAACTATGGAGTTCATCCTGGAGATCATTGAACCCGCTAATTTTTCCGGTCCCTAATTATTATGCTCTGTTTGGGCAGAAAAATAAGGAAATGTAAGGTTCAAGAGAAAATAATTTTAGCTCTGAAACAGGGTGAACAATGAAAACTTTAGCGGTTTTTAATCGAAATCTAGGGGGATTTGAAGTTGGTCCTAGGGGGAACACTCTGTAGGAGTTGGCATCACTGAACAGACGTCACCGCTGGCCGCCGTGGCTTGGGTGACGGGAGTATCACGGAACGAATTTGTTGGATCCCTGAAGTTATTCGATGATATCGATGATAATGGGAGTCCTTCGTGAAATATTTGCAAGGATACGTAAAGCGATAAAGCATCACCCCCTCCCCACTTACTTCCCGGGTACACACACACAAACCGCGTGTAGTGCTCCAGTAAAAACCACGCGATTTGGAAATTGCTGAAGATATCCGAGTGGGGTCCGTTTACGAAAAGCATAATTTTAAGAATCCTCTCCTGAGGACGGATGAGTGTTTCATTTTTGAACAGAAGAGTTCAAAAATAGCTAAAAATGCGTGTTTTCAGAATAATTATTAGGCATGAAATACCGGGTAGAGAATCTTGAAAGAAATCAAGGGGCCTTTACGTTTCATTCTTTATCTTCTTCTCCACCGTATAATGTTATGGCTACCACATGGTTGTGCTACGAACGACGAGAATACTGCGCGCTAGATGGGGGGGGGGGGGGGGGTAGGCTGAATTGTATCCCCTTGGAAGGGGTACCTTTCAAACTTTTGGTGGCGGTAGTGTAGCTGGGTAGAAACAGGAAAGATACCCTTTCCAATGTTTCGGTTTCAATACAAATATGCACTGGAAAGGTATCCCCTCGGAAAGGGTAGACTACCTTTCAGAATTTTCTGTACAATGACACAGCAGAAAATAAACTGGAAGGGTACTCTTTCAAAATTTTGCTCTTTCATAGTCCAATCAAAGTCATAACTTAAGAACTAAAAAAATATTTTTTTTTTACATTTCATTTGAAGTAGTTTTGAATCATGTCGTTAAGTAACGATTTATAGGTTTAGATCATAAGCAATATAGGTACATAAAAAAAATACATTAAAATATTGTGGACGGTTGGTTGGGTTAGTATAGCTACATTAAAAATACTACGAAATCATGTGATATCTTTCCAGTGCATAGTTGCATTAAAACCGAAACATTTTAAGAAATCGGGAAGGGTACCTTCCAGTTTCTACCCAGCTACACTACCGCCACCAAAAGCGTAGTACCTACAATCCTGTCTCTCAATCACAAAATTCACCTCTGACTAGGCGGGCCTCTTAAATAAAAATAAATTATGGTTTGAAATATTAAAAAAAAACTCTTTTATCGTTGAATGAACTAAAAATTTAAAAAATAAAATTTTTAATTAAGGTTTATGTCCAACAGCCGAATAATGCACCACAACTCTGTATAACTAAAAACGTGGGGTGCTCTCTTCTTTCATTTTCGTAATGACTATATTCTAAAAATAGTGATACAAAATTTAAGAAAAATTATATCAAGCACCCAAAACCCGGCCACATTTGACACCATAACCCAACCTCAGAAACACTCTAAATCGAAAAAAAAAATCTGAAATTTAAGGGCCTTACCCCCAAATTGAAAACGCATTATTAAAAAAAATCCAACAAATTGGGTTCCCCCCCCCCCCCCCCACTCCGAGACGCATATTCGACCCCGGGGCAAATTCTCACCATGCCCCGACCTCATGGATACACAAAAAAGCCTGGTTATTACTTGGTTATAGCTTGAGATTAGTGTTTTTTTAAACCTCTGCCCCCCCCCCCACTTAACTGTTAGGTCTTAATTTATCAAAATATTGTATCGTTAGAGGTTCTTTATATGTATTAAAATTTCAACACATTCGGATGTCGAAAAGTGGGTAAAAATTGAAAGGAAAGATTTTATTACGTAGTCCATTCATACATACACACAGGTCAAGCTATTAAAAGCGCGGTAATATGCGAAATTTCTTCACATAAACATTCTTCACGCAGTGTCAATATGGAGTCATTTTAAATACAAAGCTATAACCTGGTGATCCTGGTGAATTCTGTGGGTGTACTGTTGCATGACTGATGGACAGCCTTATCTAAACACCAGCCGGATGCAATCCACTTAACGCAGGCAGTAAGTACATCGTAACACTCACAGGTGTTCCATTACTTGTTTGTGTTAAGCCGACATCTTAAGGTTTTTTTGTCCAAACCAACATGCACGGTCATTACTGGCTGACTGACTACCTTTTAGGCTGGGGGTGGGGAGGACTGCATTCCAATGGAAATTCGTATGCAAATTCAAGCACTTTTCAGACGTATTACTCTGTTTTAGAAACATTATTTCAATATTTTGTTCGATTTCATGCGCACAAGGGTTCAGTACTTTCATACAGTTATCCAGTGGGGTATTAAAACATTTGAGTACGGTGTGCATTAAAGCGAAGAAGGAAAAATGGGGTTCGAATATTGTACTTCTTTTAAACACACAGCCGCCGTATTAATGCATTACTAAAATAGAAGCAAAACATTATAATGGTCCAAATATGTGTGATTCCTGATCTGTATGGTTTCAAAATACTCAAAATACCATCACTTCTAAGCAATATTGGAAATATTCAGTTTCAATAAATTATTGAAAATGAAACGCAATTACTCATTGATAAAGTAAGGGTAGTAAGTTAGGGCCAATGTCCTGGTTATTTAGTTTAACTTAAACATTGCTGTAATACAATAATTTAGAAGAAAAAAAAAAGTAGTTTTTTTAAAGTGAATCTTCTTTTCTTGGGGGGTAAAAATTTTTTCGTGCGTTACGAAAATTCCGATCGCATGAGGGGAATAGTTAGGTACGTGGTGGGGGAAACTGTAGTGCAGAAGAGTGTGTCAGCGGCGACGTCACTCCAACGCATGCGCTAGCGGTCAAACGGGAAGACGACAGGGAGGTGGATAGTTACGTAGCTATATGCTAGTTGCAACGCCGCGCCGGCAGAGGAGAGATAGAAATGACGCAGCAGTGATACTACGGAATTCTAGTAACGATGCTTGTGTTTGCTTACTCCTCGGGATACGTAACGGTTAACGATTGACTCTGCCGTATTTCTTTTTATTTTATTTAAAGTATCTACAATGTATTTATTCGTAAGGGAAGGAATTATTGATTTTTGCAATTAACTTTATAGGTATGTATCATTCATTTTAATGTGAATAGTGGGATTTAAAAAGTCAAAAAGACTGATAGACTTGAGATAAAGACTTTATAAGTGTAATTTATGTAAGAATGGAGTGTTTTTTTTTTTGTTCTTTCATTTCACTCAACTGGAGATAGTGATTTAAAATCATGACTAAAAATATTAAAAAGGCAGAAGCAGATAAGAGGTATTATCAAAGGCAAGGCGGGAATAAATCACCAAAGAGGTGCCAATAAGTGCCAGTGAATGGATGCGAGAGTACAGGTCGCGGAAAAAGGATTTCTTTTATATATCATACCCGCGTCCTTACTATTCTCAATTATTATCTCTTGTTAAATAAAAAAAATACTAATAATTTATCTCTATCTTTACTTAATAAAAAAAGAAGTTTAATTTCTGTCGCACGTGGCCTCCACGCAAAATTCAGTTTTTTTTTTTTTTTTTTTTTTTTTTTAGTGCAAGACCAACTTTATGCGCTTAAACATAAACAAGTCAATGTCTTTGGCCATTGGCTGTTGCCTCGTTTAATTTCCGTCCGGACTGCAAATGGTTGGATCGTACAAATTTGGTTATTCTCTTACTGGCTTAGTGTCCTTCATGGCGGGTCAAACCCCACTCATGAACCAATGAGAAAAATTGTTGTTTGAATGTTCGCGCGCTGGTGCTTTCTAACGCGGTACCGCCTCTGAACGCAAGGCTTCGAACTGGCGCGCGATTTCTCGCCAACCTTACGATAATTTCAATTTTATCCGTAACCATAACATTAGATGGCGTAGTAACAAAGTTAAATGTGTAATTTAAGGCTCATGGGTGCTTTCAAAAATTTCAGTTTCTCGCCATTCATAGGATTATTTCAATTTTATCTTTAACCATAACATTATATGGAGTAACAAAGACAAAGGTGTAATGAAGGCTCTTGGGTGCTTTCAAAATTTTTCTACCGGATGTTTGATGTCTAAAAATCTATCTGAAAGCCTCCTGAAAAAAATACAGTTTGAAAACGGAAAAACAGAACTTCCCATCCGCCCTCAGATACTTAAATATTTAACGCAAAAAAACACCACTCGGATGTCTTGAGCAGTTTTCATGTCGCGTAGTTTCTCCTGAAGCTCTGCACATCGTGTATATGTGTGCGTGTGTGAGAGTGAGTGTGAGAATGTGAGTGTGAGTAAGAGTGTGTGTGTGTGTGTATGTGTGTGCCGAGGTGGCGTGCCCTTTTAGTTCCCCCGGCTCCTGTTCAAGATATCCGAGTTTTTATTTTTATTTATTTATGTATTGTTGTTGTTAATAGCACACAGGCTAACATAATAACATAAGAATAAAACAAAGGTTCCATACATCCAATACTGACAACATTATAACATCGTTTGCATACAAAATCACCTTGGTATACACATATATACACCATCCGACTTATAAGTTGGTATTCAAGTCATTGCTGTCTTTTGCTGTTTCGTAAGTGTTTCCTGAAATTTTTAAATGTGGACATTCTCTGATGTGAACTGGCAAATTGCTGTATTCCTGGAGACCTTTAGCATAGATTGATAGTTGAGCTGAAGCAGTCCTCCTATATTGCAAATGGAACTTATTGCAATTACGTGTGCAATAAGAGTGGTGTCTGTTTGTAAAAAACATTTGATGCTGAGGGCGGATGAAGAATTCTGTTTCCGGAATGCATTTTTAAAATTTTATTTACATGAGACTGAAAAATGTCTAACACGTGTGTTTGTGTTGTCAGAATAATTTATTAGGTCTGGAACATCCGGTAGAGGTTCTTTAAAGCACTCGAGTGACTTGCATTACACCTTTATCTTAATTATTTCTCCGCCATATAATGTCTCGGTCACCGCTCAAATTTCACAGTTATCCTGTGCACGACGAGAAGACTGCGCGCCAGCTCAGAGGCGACACCGCGCTAGAAGCACCAGCGAGCGTCGCGCTTATCATCCCGCCTCACCGACACACACACACCCCTGACTGGGCGCGGCCTATGTGAAAATGTGAAATGTAATCCCTACCAACGTTATAAATGCGAACGTGTGTTTATCTACTTCTCTTTCTTTCGCAGCAACGGATCGAAATTTTTTTTCTTTCCATATAGATATTTCCATATAGGCCGAAGAGTAACACAGACTACATATAATTACGAAATTCCATCCCTAAGGGAATGAAAACGGGGTAAATACAGTTATGTAGAAAATCATAAGAGGTAGGACATAGACTCACAAAACAGTGAGTTTGTGTCATTTCTCTATGTGTCCCCAACACACGTTCTGTTATCTTCCAATCCTTCTCCTTGGCGAAACCCATCCGCTTAGTGAAGCTCGCGGCACCTAGAGAACTAAAGGTGCTAATAACAGTTTAGTTTACAACTGCGTAAACAGATGGCGTTGCCTTGAAATTTGTAACGCGCTATCCGTCACGTCTTGCCTAAGGGTCACCTGCCTTCCCACGAAATGAAGTTGAAGATTGGAGTCCCGGTTTTGTTGATGCGTACGTAGCCTTTGATGCACCGAGAATGTGCGATCAATGGGACTTGAACATCAACATTTCCAGTTTTTCAAGTGCGTGTCCCACAGACTTGAAACTCGGTAGTGATGTTCCTTGTATCGTGATGCGTCTAGACCCGGGAAAATGCCGGGGCACTGCAGCTGGTTGGCTACAAACGAGGACACTCTACACCAAATGGAAACCGACAGTAGCGATAAACTCCGCGTGCACGAAGAACTAACAACGCTAGCAACGCAGTGCTGGGACCTGGCGGCCGAGATCCAACATCAGCAGGAATCTGCTCTGTCGGTGCCGAATTACTGAATGTCCTGACCCACAGAGCAACTGATTGAAAACCCCTTCATTGCATAGCAACGCGCAGTTCTCGACTCACTGCCCATATTTAGAGACCGGAAACATTCGCGGGTTCAATGACCTTCAGGCTAGACTCCAATATCCTCTAGACACTCCGGCAAATGTCAACTGTTCATTGGCTGCTGACTTGTGAGATGTCTCGACTGGGTGGTCTGTGATTTGACACTTCTATGAGTGAGGGTCTCTAATTGGCCCTCAGTCCTACAGAATAACAGTAAACCAATTTCAGAAGCAGCACTAAGGTATAATTATTTGAATTTTAGCAAAACACGAAATGAACCCGCGAATTTTTCAGGACTCTACCCATAATGCTCGGACCCGGAAATTTCGTGGATTCATTTGACGTCAGTCTAAAATTCATAGTTACGAGTTCCTGTTGGCTGATCCCTTTCTGTGAAAGATCCCCTTCTTTTGAATGGATTGTTGTGATTCGGTCACTACACTGATACACTGCAAAAAAATAGTTTACGGAGTTTCCAACGAAGGATTTTAACTCAATTAAACGAAAAATTCTCCGTCGTTTCAAATAACTAAATCTTCTACATCGTATTTGGACTTCCCAGTTGTATGTTTCGTGGACAAAAGAAGAAAAAATCATTCTCACAGTGGACTTAACCAGATTTCGAGTGTTTCGTTAATACTCCTACCAAGGATATTATTTTGAGATCACGTTCAAAGTAGGCGATCTTCCTATTTCCATAAATTCACGAAGTTCCCTGGATGATTTGTAACCAGCGGTCTTCGGTGAAAACTTTTAACAGTGTAGCTGGTTAATTGACTGGTCCATATTCGTGAATGGGGAGAGCCGAACAGTTGTGGATCCATTCATCAAAGCAACAGAGAGGTGTGCATGTTTGCAGATTACCTTGCGGCCGCAAAAAAAAAAAATGGGGTGTGGCTGTGTCATGGACACGGCCGTGTGTTGTACGTGAATACGTGTACGCAACAGGTAACATTTTCTATACAAAATACAAACTACGCAATTTTTTTATTTTAACACCATATATATTCACTGTAACGATTTTACACTAATGTTTTATATATGCAATCGATAGATTTTGAAGAGAGCTGACAATTGAAACCCAAACGAACGTTGTAGCTTCTCCGAGAGTCAAAAGTTATACTAGGCCCTAAATGGAAATCTCGAAACGCAGCAAAATGACCTCAAAATGGCAACGCTTCCCCTTCCCCCGCGCGCGATGCGTCACAGTCCTCACTTAGCGTAACGAATTCTTTGATCCTTTAGCTATCCAGTGGTGTAATTAAATTTCGGATGGAGACGATGGATATGTAGCCGCAACACCAAACTATATATCACGATTTTGTTATCATTCGTTTTGCCTCCCACTATGGAAGCATTTTTAAAGACGTGTTCACGTCAAAATGATCCGAGGAATCTCCGTGTGTGGCGACTGAAATGCTGCCCCTTGGAAGGGCAGCCCTTCAGGATTTTTATGACAGTAGTGTTTTTGAAAGGTTTTCGAATTGTTGCCCTTTGTATGGGCAGCCCTTCAGGATGATTCTGACAGTGGTTAGTTTGTAAAGTGACCTAACCTAACCTAATCTAACCTAACCAAACCAAATCATTGCCAGAAAAATCCTGAAGGGCTGCCCATCCAAGGGGCAACGATTCAGACCACCTTTCAAAAACACTACTGTCAGAAAAATCCTGATGGGCTGCCCTTCCAAGGGGCAAGTTTTCAGGATTATTTAAACACTTTAACGAAACGTGTTTTCAGAAATTGGATGGGCTGCCCTTCCAGTCGCTGTACAAACAAACCATTGCCAGAAAAATCCTGAAGGTCTGCCCATCCAAGGGGCAACAATTCAGACCACCTTTCAAAAACACTACTGCCAGAAAAATCCTGATGGGCTGCCCTTCCAAGGGGCAAGTTTTCAGGATTATTTAAACACTTAACGAAACATGTTTTCATAAATTGGATGGGCTGCCCTTCCAGTCGCTGTGCAAACAAACCATTGCCAGAAAAATCCTGAAGGGCTGCCCTTCTAAGGGGCAACAATTCAGCTCCCCCGTGTGATGCGGGGACTGGGCCGGGTTCCAGAAGTGCAGGGCGACAGGAGTGGCCTAGGGCGACAGGAGTGGCCTAGCAGGAGCTTTGTTTATATATACTATATAGAAGTCGCCAGCCCAGGTTGAAAATTCGAATACGGTTTTGAGGTAGTTGGTTAATTCACCGCCGCAATCGCCACCATCTCCAGAGCATCGACTTGTGGTGGTCCCTAGCGGACAAGTGTCCAACTCTTCAGACACCCCTTCCCCCTCCCGTTGAACGACGTTGAGCTGCAGTGAATGATGTAGGGGTGCGGGGAATGACAGCGGGCGACAGTGCTGCGCTCTAACGTGTAAATAACAACCTAAGACGATACAGGGCGTTACGGCAGCGCACTGCAGCGGTGAAGTTCCCAAGCTGCTCATCATAAGCTTCTGAAAAACGTAGAGTAAATCCTATCCACTCGCGACTTCTATACAGTATATATATTCAAAGGCAGGAGGAAGAGGAGATGGCGACCCGGGTGACTCAGTGCGCTCGTCTCCGGGGGAGCGATTACCTGCGGCCAGAACAATGAGGAGCCAGCCTCCTCCTGGGGCAGGAAGCGGCCCCCGCGTCGACTCAGAGATACCCCGCGCATGCGCGCATTCCTGCGGCGGACGCCACTTTGTCCGCCGTCGCTCCTGCTGACGTCTGCGCCGGAAAACACCGCTCTATCCGACTCCACCGCACATCAACACAACTAATCTCGCACGTCAAAGCCTCTTAAGTCTCTCGTTTTGACTTTTCTTCGTTCGTCATTTTTTTTTTTTTTTAAAGGGCCATTTATAAAATTTCAACCTCGACGCAGTGTTAACATCGTGGGTGTTAAAAAGCCGCGAAAGTGGTGATAAGTTACAAAAACTTACGCGCTTTTACACTCATGATATTACACTAAGTGACAAATCTGTTAAAAATTTTTTGTGACAGGTAAGCAGATGCCAGGGGAGTATTTTCGGACCTAGGATTAAGAAAAAAAGTTTAGAAGGTTTACAATAAGTTTTAACGAATCTGATAGTGTGTGTAGTAAGTAAATTTAGATTTTTTTTTTTTTAATTGCGTAAACATCTTAGCTCTCTATATACAGCATTTGGTAAAAGGAATTTCGTGAACATGGAAAGGACGTTGATGAAAGGAAATGTAACACAAAGATGGCGGACCCACGTGCAGCAACATAAATCCCTATATAGTCACATTCGTAAACATTAGGACAAACTGATTTAAAACAATTTCTTGGACATACGCTATTGCAGTTATGAACTGTTTGTCATTGAAAAATATTCAAGAACGCAAATTAAGAATTAAGAATTAGAAATTAAAAACCAAAACCCACAGAGAACAAGCCAAAATCAACTGATGTAAAACGATGAAACTAAACAGGTATTATGTACAACACAGACGAAAACACTCAAACTGAAATATCAGTCAGCACAAGTATTACGTGGAAGGAATTGTCATGGAAAAATAACAGCACAGTCGAACACAGTAGGCTAACAACGACGAGACAGTTTCAACAATAAACAACGCAGCAAATATGCGAACACAAAGATGAAGATAAATAAATATTATGGACAACACACAGCGATGACAAGACCAACGAACACAATAGGTTTCATATGACAAAGCAACTGCGACGTTTGCTTTCTTAAATTTTATTTTCCATTACAAAACAGTGAAAAACTGCAATGGCGTATTTCCAAGAAATTGTATTAAATCAAAATTCCCCACTGCATCGTTAATTTAAAGAACAAGAACCCAGAACGTAATAGGAAACATTGTACTAAAATGTAAACCGACAGTAAGGATAAGCTGAGCGAACTTGAAACACCGGCAGCGCAGTGCTCGGTCAACGTCAACACCCGACATCCATCCGAAAAAAAAAAAAGAAAAAAAAATAACAACAGAACGCGAGTGGCTGGATTGGTGCCGGACTACAGACCGTGCCCACCCGTAGAACATCGTATTGTGCCGGACTACAGACTGTGCCCACCGCCCGCCCGCCGACCCACCCTTACCGAGGCGATACCTTTCCAGTGCATATTTGCATTGAAACCGAAACATTTTAAGAAATCGGTAAGGGTATACCTTTGCCAGTTTATACCCAGCTACACTACCGCCACCAAAAGTACGTATGAAAGGTACCCAGCCCCCTCTCCGGATACGCCGACACGTGGGTCTCACGTGCGCAGGAGAGGCTGCTACCTTTGAATATATATACTGTATAGAAGTCGCGAGTGGATAGGAATTACTCTACGTTTGTCAGAAGCGTATGATGAGCAGCTTGGGAACTTCACCGCTGCAGTGCGCTGCCGTAACGCCCTGTATCGTCTTAGTTGTTATTTACACGTTAGGGCGCAGCACTGTCGCCCGCTGTCATTTCCCCGCACCCTCCATCTATCATTCACTGCAGCTCGAGGTCGTTCAACCGGAGGGGGAAGGGGTGTTTGAAGAGTTCGACACTTGTCCGCTAGGGACCACCACAATTCGATGGCCCTAGAGATGGTGGCGATTGCGGCGGTGAATTAACCAACTACCTCAAAACCGTATTAGAAATGTTAACCTGGGCTGGCGACTTCTATACAGTATATATATATTCAAAGCTGCTACGGTGTTTGTTCTCGCGGGTCGCGCGGGTCCGAGGCGGTGAGGACTGGCGATGCTGGCCGCTGGAGGGGGGTAGGGGTCTCCGGGGGCCCGCGTGTGGGTGAGCGGGGGCCCGGGCAGAGGTGGTCCGGCGGCGATGTGCGCCGCGGCGTTGCCAACTTTGCCGGGGAGGGACTTCTGTTTTTGCGGTCCAGAACAACACGGCGGCGATATCTTTTCTTTTGCAAAAAAAAATAATAAAATAAATTCTTCAATACGTATCAACGTAAACATTTTTATCGCCGTTGGTTTGGTATTTAATTTTTAAAAAAATTTGCGTGGAGTGAAACTTCTAAGTATTTTTTTTTTTTTTTTTAATTGAACAAGAGATAATAATCTAGAATAGTAAGGATGCGGGTACGATATCAACACTTTTTTTTTCGACATCCTGTACTCTCGCATCCGTTCACTGGAAAGTTTTTGGCGCCTATTTTTGGCGGTTTATTCCCGCCTTGCCTTTGATAATACCGCTTATCTGCTTCTGCCTCTTTTTTTATTTTATTTTTAGGCGTGTTTATTACGATCTACAGCTGAATAAAATGAAAGAACAAAAAAAAAACTCCAATCGAAAATAAAATAAGCTTATAAAGTCTATCTCACAAGTCTGTAAGTCCTTTTGACATTTCAAATCATAGTGTTCGCATACAAAAAAATAAAATAACACTCATAAAGCTAACCTCTTAAGATTATACCTACATCTTTATAAAAATAATAAAATATAAAAATGAATTCTTTTTACAAAGTTAATTGCTGAAATCAATAATTATTTTCCACACGAAAAAAAAAATTATTAGATACTTAAAATTAAAATAAATCATGGTAGCGTAAATCGTTAGCCGTTACGAAAACTGAGTACTAGACGAACACAAGCAGCGTTAAAATAATTCCGTAACATCGCTGCTGCGTCATTTCTACCTCTCCCCTGCCGTCTACCCTTCCGACCGTTACAACTAGCATATAGCATTGCTACGCTACGTACCTACCATCCCCCCCCCCCCCCCCCCCGGCTCCAAAAATTTGCCGTCGTCCCATTCGACCGCTAGCGCATGCGTTGGAGTGGAGTCGCTGCTAACGCACTCTCATGATATACCGATTCCCCAACCACGTACCTAACTATTCCTAGGAAGCGGAAAAATTCGCGGGTTCAATTTATTAGCTGTAGGATGAACTCCATAGTTCTACGTACACTCGGTCAAATGCCACCCACTCATTGGCTGCTGTCTTGTGAAACGTTCCAGCGTAGCAGCCTGTGATTCGATAAAGCTTTGGTTGGGTGTTTCTCATTGGCCCAGAGTCATCCAGGTGAGTTGTGAACCAATAACAGAGGCAGCAGCACTGGGGTATAACGATTTGTATTTTATAGCCTATCGCGAAATGAATTCGCGAATTTTTCCGGTCTCTTAAGAGGCCGTGTCACAAATTTGCGCTCCTATCTATATCAATGTTATTTTAAAAGGCAGTTTTTCTCAAAGTCTATAAGAGGTAGGGGCCGGAAATTTTGCCTACTGAAAGTATACAATACATTTAACATAACCGCTTTTTTCAAATTTAGTTATCATATCATATATTATTTCTGTGATGAAAATAATATTATCAATATTTTGATTTGTCCAGATACATTGAACTTTTGCTTATATTTATAATTATTTAGCAAAAACTGAAAACGCCATTGAAATGTATTGCACATTACCTTCCGATCAGTGTCTTCATGATCATGATGGGTTTATAAACCTGGGTGTAATCAAGTCTTTAACAATTACATGACAACATTTATACTTAATAATTTGGAGATATGCCTTTTCTATCCTCAGCCCCTGAGCTTTTACTATCTGGTCTGGCGACCGACCTGACACTCTTCAACCACCCCAGGGGTCTCCGATTGCACATCTTATCAAAAAAAAAAAAAAGCTGTTCGTTCATTTGTTTTTGTGTTCGAGCGAAGGTTTACTTCTCCATAAGTGCCACAGACTTCACACATTTATGCCAAGGGAATATTCCGCTGATGTGACGCTATACGAATGTATTATTCGCGACCATACAACTTTTTTGTTTGTCATCGGGAAAATGACGCCGCAGTTTGATTTTTTGTGGTGATATAAAATAAATTTTCTTGCTAGGGAATGTTCATTTTGAATTGAGCATTTTTAAATGTCAGCGTAGAATATGCTTATCTGCCCATTTTGTTTCTTTCCATAATAATGAGTAAAGTTAACATTGTCATAGACATTTTATTATATTCGTTTGCCGTCCAAGTACAAATGTCACACTATATCGCACGTAATTCTATTTTTTACTAATTTGTTAGTTGTCATTTTATTTAAGTTATAAATAACAGTAATAAAAATTATTACTTAATAGTCCAGAATAGAGATTGAGTTATTTTTCATTTAATAGGAGTTTAAAATATGGTACTACATACATATTTATATTATCTTGTTGTCTTCTTTGTAACTTTACTGGAAGAATGGCATTTGGTATGTATGTTAACTCACAATGAAAATACTTCAGAAGTACTCAATTAACAGTGAACAACCTAGGGCCTATACTAATTTCATTATGTTCATGAAATATAATTGATATTACTAATAATGAACTGTATGTGTTTTGCGTAGAGATATCGTACGAACTGTATGTGGTACAGACCAACATTAGCTAAGACTCTGTAAATAAGTAATTTCAGTTAATGTGCAGAGAATATTAAAAGTTAGAAATAATGATATATATATATAAAACAATGCAGAGTAATCAGCATAAAAATAGAAGTTGTTTTTACGTAGCGCCTACTGGAATGTATATTTTGTGTTGAATTATGTGGTATGATTAGTATTCTCTTATTGTAAGATGTGTTTTGTTAAAATCTTATAAAACATCACTTACTGTTGAAGGATTTTCATTTTTTTTGTGATGATCTTACTTAAACAAGTTTTAATTATATTACACATGTATATTTTAAAAGCATTTTAATGTATACTTATAGAATTGTAATAGGCTTTATACGGACTCTCACGATGCATGTGAGCATCTATAATTAATAGAGACCGGAAAAATTCGCGGATTCATTCGGCGATAGGCTAGAAGTCAAATACATATACCTTTTAGATGATTTTGCTATTGGCTTACTGTTCATCTGGACGAATCTCAACCAATTATAAAACACCAACCAAAGAAGGATCGAATCACAGACAAACAAGCTGAGACGACTAACAAGTCTGCAGCAAATGAACTGCCGTTATTTGCCCGAGTGTACAGGGGAATGTGCAGTCTATCCTGAAGGCCGTCGAAACCGCGAATTTTTCCGGTCCCTAATCTACATCAATATTATGGCCGTTTCACAAGATCAAATATTTATTGAATTCAATCTGTTGCATTCATTGTACATGATTTTCGATATGTACATTGAATTCAATACAAATTGAAGATGTTACTCAACTAAGCTTATTCTTATTAACTTATAAGTATTTTGTTTGTTCAGTACATAAAAGTAAAAGATTCGTTATTATTTAAATAATGAGCATCTTTAAGCAATAACGTTTTCAAAATATTTACATAAACATAATGGAATATATTTTTTAAATACTTTATATCTACGATCACATCAACGGCAGTATTATGTAATCAATGAGGTAATGAAATATCCTGAAAGGATATTTTCTTCTCTGTAAAGTAAATTTGTAATGCAGCCCTCTTAATGTTAGTCTTGTGAGTTATTTCGTCTTCTAATATGCTACAGCAATGTATAAAATTAAGTTTTGTTAGTGTTTTAGTCTTGTGTAATGTGATAAATTCAATATTTTTTTTGTATGTTCGTATTCATAAAGGTAGGCTACATATCGTATTAAGATAAATAGTAATATTTGTAAATTTAAATTCTTTGAAACAACGTCGATAAGAGGTTCACCTACCTCTGTTAAACTGTATGATGGTGCATTGTAAAAAATTAGGTAGTCTGACTTAAGTGAGATTGTATTTAGATTGTGTGTGATGCATATGCAATATCTAAGCATATGCATTTATGTTATTATCCTTTTAAAACGTTACATGATGAATTTCGTATACTTTTTAATGTCAACTAACATTATTTTTCACGGACTATTACATCCAGATAAAGAATAATTACCACATGTTTGAAGATTAATTGTATTCCGATACGTTTAAAGTATTAAAATTTTTAGTTTTAGTTTTAGATACGACTCATACTACATTTGTTAAAGTGAGGTTTCTTGATTCTGAATCCCTGCATCTGCAATTTCCTAGTGAGCCGCCGGTCAGATTGTCATCCTCTCAGATTGTCGAGGAACCAGATACATTTTTCGTCGAGTAAACTCGAGCTGTCAACCTTCCCACTAATCCTGTGATAAGGGTATAGTAGCTTTATCACGCGCTGCGGCTACAGTTCCTTCGGTTGAAAAAGCCACTAAATCTCACTGTTAAAAGAGAGAACTTCTAGAGCAGAATATTGGAAATAAACATTTACTGACACGGCCTCTTAACTATTCCTCTCATACGATTAGAATTTTCGTAACGCTAGAAAACTGTAGCCCCCTCAACAAAGAAGTTTTAACTTTAAAAATTTTCAATTTTTGAGGGGAGTAGTTAGGTACGTGGTGGGGGAACCGGTAGAGCAGGAGAGTGCGTCAGCGATGACGCCACTCCAACGCATGCGCTAGCGGTCGAATTGGAAGACGACAAGGAGGGGGGGATAGTTACGTAGCGTAGTATGCCATATGCTAGTTGTAGCGGCCTTAAGGGGAGAGGTGGAAATCAAGCAGCAGCGATGCTACTGAATTCTTTTAACGCTGCTTGTGTTTGTCTACCCCTCAGTTTTCGTAACGTCTAACGATTTACGCTACTATTTTTTTCTTCATTTATTTAACGTATCTACAGTTTATTTATTAGGGTGTAAAAGATTAATTGATTTGTGCAATTAACTTTATAAAAATTAATTCACTGAAACTTGATTTTAATAGGCCAGGTAAAATTAAATAATTGTTTTCTGAAAGAAATTACACCATATCTCATAGCAGCCAGTAAAATTGGTTTTAAACATAAACAATTCCAGGTTTTACACCCAGTTTAATTCTCCTTATCTATACTGGGTAAGATCGTTAAAAATACAACTTTACCAGCTAATTATGCGAAAAGTATGCGATGTATGTGTATTGTGTGTCTATATATATATATATATATACACACACACACACACACCCGATCCGATGTCCTAAATGAAAGATGGAAAATGGCAAATTGTATAGTGTGAAAGTTTATCGTCCAAATAAAAAAAAAAGTTGGAATCCGAATTTAAAATAACGGACGGTCTTGCCCATAAGGACATACTCCCCTCCACTTTCCTTCCTAGATCGCATCGTGTGGAACACAGTCGGGCGTCGGTTCCGATCAGTTCGTTTGTTTTCTCGCGTAATGGTATTACGTTTTCATGAACGGCTTTACCATTCTTAGCAATTCCATTAAACATTGCTTACTCATTCGAGAGAGAGAAAAATTCGGAAATCGATCGAATAAACTGCAATGGGTAATTGTCTTTCTTTATTTTGGCCGTTTTTTTTTTAACTCGAAATTTATTTTCTGGTAAACGATTCATTGCGAGGTCGGAAGTCGCAGTGGTACTGACTGATGAAAGAAATTGTAAAGTATGGATTGGAGATCGGGTTGGATAGTTATGTGTGTAGGGGCCTTAAAAATCAACTAGTTCGGTCCCGCTTTACAGATCGCGGGAGAAAGAGAGAGAGAGAAAAAAAAATAAATAAAACTCGTTCGTTTCTGTGCGGATGCTTCTGTTAGGGCACTTGACATGGAGACAGGAATGTGGCGGTTGTAGAAGGAGGGGGTAAGATGGGGGGGGGGGAGGGTCGAGGGGTAGTGTTTATTACCAGCGCGACTCCGACCTAATGTGAACTGAGGAAGGCTCTTATACGGACAGGATCACGCGTGACGTCATTGTGATGGACTGCCGCACTTTAACGGTCCATACCCCCCTCCCCCCCCCCCCAACCCCTTCGTCAACAACTGGAGCAGTCCGCAGCGGCCACTGCTGACGTCACGTGCAGTTTGGCCGCGACGGCTACACGGAACACACGCGCGATCACTGCCACGGCATAAGTTACACTGCACGCGATCCATCCGAAAGCTTGGTGGATACCACGAGTGACGTTTAACAAGGAAGGGGTTCGCATACTTTCACTCTAGTGCAGCGGTTCCCAAACTTTTTTCAGCTGGCGACCCACCTTTCCTTATAGGTTATAGGTAGAGACCCGGAAAATTCGCGGGTTCAATGACCTCCAGGATAGACTCCAATATCCCCTACACACTCGGGCAAATGCCAACTGTTCATTGGCTGCTGACTTGTGAGTCGTCTCGACTGAGTGTCTGTGATTCGACACTTCTATGAGTGAGGGTCTCTAATTGGCCCTCAGTCCTCCAGATTACCAGTGAACCAATGGCAGAAGCAGCACTTAGGTAAAATTATTTGAATTTTAGCATAACACGAAATGAATCCGCGAATTCCTCGGGTCTCTAGTTATAGGTAGGGACACCTGTATTTCGCGAATACATTTCGTGTCAAGGTATGTCACAAAACACTGTAGCTTTTTCTTAGCGTAATGGCGAATCGTGTGCGTGCAGCAGTACGGTATCCACATTCCCATTGGCCACGTCAAGTGCGGGAAAACACCTCTCGCCGACCACAGCCAATAACTACAAGAAAAAAATTACAGTGTTTTGCGATGTACCTAGACACGAACTGTATTCGCGAAATACAGGTGTCCCTAGTTATAGGAATACCTCCAAGGTCTATCGGTAGAGACCTGAAAAATTCGCGGGTTCCTTTCGTATTATGCTAAAATTCAAATAATTATACCGTAGTGGTGCTTCTGTCATTGGTTCACTGTTAATCTGGAGGACTGAGGGCCAATTAGAGAACCTCACTCATAGAAGTGTCGAATCACAGGCCACCCAGTCGAGACGACTCACCAGTCAGCAGCCAATGAACAGTTGGTATTTTCCCGAGTGTGTAGAGGATATTGGAGTCTAACCTGGAGGTCATTGAACCCGCGAATTTTTCCGGTCTCTATCGGTCCATGGTGGAGTAAAAAAAAACCTTATTTGTATCGTATCCCTTCCTTATGTACATATAATTTACCATCAAATATATATATGCTTTTTTTTAAGATACCGATTGATTATTGATAACCAATATGTGTTCTGATTTTGAAAATGGTTGACAAAATAGGTATAATCACTTTGTAGCAAAACAGTTATTTATTCAACAATAGACATGTGTTTGCACACAATTCGATTTGTTTCGATTTTTTTTCCAGATGGTTTATTCGATTATTTCTGATAGTTTAAGGATCGAGTCACAACCCACCTGTAAACCTTTCGCGACCCACTAGTGGGTTTGGGGACTGCTGCTCTAGACAATTTCCCTGCGTTTTCCCTGTTTAAACAAATCAAAATTTCCCCTGTATCATAAATCAGTTTTGCAAGATTACACAAATGTTATACTAAACATACTTAAGAAAACTTTTTTCGACCACACGTAACATGTCAAATTGGCCATAAACTCTTTTCTCAATACACAGTTTACACTGTTAATAATGCACCGAACGCTGCCAGCCTGTAGTATAAAATCACTATGTTTTATCAAACCTCTGAAACAATGCAGTTATTGTTACTAGGTGAATGAATTATCAACATTTGATCGTGGTTCAAATCATTAAAAAAAATACATGCTTATTCATTTGCTGTTGTATTGTATTTAATTAGTAGAGACTGCGCTTTGGATGACCTCTAGGATAGACTCCACAATCCCCTACACACTCAGGCAAATGCCACCTGCTCATTGGCTATTGACTCGTGACACCTGTCAACTGGGACGCTTGCGATTCTATATTTTTTTGGTTGAAGGTTTTTCATTGGCTCAAAGTCCTTCAGATAAACTGTGAGCCAATCAGAGAAGCAATATACAGGTACAGTTGTTTGGATTATAGCATATCGTGAAATGAATCCGTTAAATTTTCCGGTCTCTATTAATTAAAACGAATCTTCAAGTACACGTAAATTTTTGATTTAAAATACATACTGGTTTTCACGACATTGGGGAAACACCAGTATAACAAATTAGCTATTCAGTTTTGAAATTAACATTAATTTTTCATTTTCCTAGTATTTTTTTTCTCCTTCGGGTTTTGAAGGTGCATTTTTCATTTCCCTGAGTTTTCTCTGTGTCCTATCCCCCCCCCCCCCCCCTGTTTTAGAAAATTCTGCAAGGGTATCGCGTCAGATTTACTTGGGAAAACAAGGGATGGGTAGAATAGACTAAATCTCAAATCCGAGTCTCTAATTCGAATCCTAAAAGAGAGCCTCGAATCCGATTATAATTCTTTAAAAGAGTCAGAAATAAAATAATATATATGAGCAAAAACACAGACATTTCCGTTGTAAAGAAACATTCATCACGTTAAATTTAATTTTAAAAATAACTAAACGTAAAATTAAAAAAATAAGGACCCCGCTTACCTGGAGGCACATGAAGTGTGCAGAGCTACAGAAGAAAGTACGCGTTTTTTAAACCTGAAGATATCCGAGTGGTTGTCTTTTTACGTAAAGGACTAAATAAATTGCTGAGGGCGGATAAGCAATTTTGAATTTTAAACTTTTTTTTATTATTTTTATTTATTTATTTTTTTATTTTTTTTATATTAGAGAGAATGAAAAGGCTTGGTTTCGTTATGATTTTTTTAGGAATGAAACACTGGGTACAGCTGATTCATGAAAACACTCGAGGTACTTACACCGAACCTTTCATTTCTCCGTCATATAATGCGATGGTTACCGCTCAAATTTCATGGTCATCCTATGCACGACTGCGCGCCAGTCCATAGCCTTGCGCTTAGAGGCGACGCCGCGCTAGAAGCACCAGCGAGCGTCGCCCTTATCGTCCCAGTTCACTAACACAAATCCCCCCCCCCCAGGACAAGGCGAGCCCCTTCAGAAATGACTAAGGGACATGAATTTTTTGCGAAAAGATTCCGAAATATGAAAGTTAAAACACTGTAGCATCGACACTTGTGTTTCGTGATTGGGTGTGTTTCTTTTCAGGGACATGCCTACTGTAACAAAACCGATCTCATTAATTCAGTGCGGAAGCAAGCGCATCCTAAGTGTCTGAGATAAATAAGGCAATGGAGTTTCTTGCAGGTTGCCGCCAATCACAAAGAAGAAACCGCTGGCAAGGGTACTTATAACGTTCAGATTTTTTCGCGAAAAATGCCAGCCCGTAGAATAACTTATAGTATTTTTTTTTTAACAAAAAAGTTCATTTAAGTGTTACACTAAGATTCTCGAGATTTTTAGCTGATTGTAGACACAAAAATTATTCTTTGATATTTTCTCCAGAGACTAATAAAGAAAGTCGTCAATTACACAGGCGCTAGTGATCGAGTTACTGACTTTCCCTTACTAAAATATTTTCCTTCGAATAAAGGTTTTATGGGATTGGACGATTTGATTAAGTCATCCCAAAAAAAAAAATACGAAATTAGCGGAATTCCTTAGCTGTTAGGTGCACAATACCTAGACGGCCCGTAATGACGTTTGCTGTTCTTGTTCCAGAACGTGATTATTTAGACTACCATCCAATTTTCCTACGCTGAATAAATGAGTGTAATCATTAGTAATTTACTGCACGAGAATACGTAAGTATTCCCATTTGATAAGTCGATTACAATTTGTATTTTAAGCGGTTTCATTAGTGCACAGACAATTAACTCGATTCAAATATAAAGTAAAGCCATCAAGAATGAAAGAGACGCGACAGCGTTTTGCAGTACACCCTGCCATGAAATCTTTTCGCGAAAGATATCTGCAAAGACTGTAAAAAAAAATTCGTGAGTTCAATGACCTCCAGGATAGACTCCACGATTCGTTGCATTCTTAGGCTAACGCGACCTGTTCATTGGCTGCTGACTTGTGAGGCGTCTCAACTGGGAAACTTGTGATCGAGCCCCTTTGATTGAGTCAAAAATGTTTTTTAGCGCCTACATAGGAATGTTATGCCCAAGCGATATTATGCAAACAATGCGGTACGTGAATTTTTAAATTTAGTTACAAGTTGTTTAGTCTCTAATGTTAATCGACATTTGTTTAAATCTACTTTAGATGTATATTAGTACAGTAAATTAATTTTAACGGTAGTGGTGTATTGATTAAAATGGTTCTCAGCAAGCACACTTGTCTGATTGGAAAACAATTATTTTGATTAAAATGCTCTCTTCTGGAAAACAACAACGTACTTGACTATCGCTGTTTTGATTAGCGATCCGTTATTTACATTATATATATATATATTATATATATATTCAATGGTTTTAATGGAAAGAATCAGGGCTTTAAATCGAGGGACGTCTGTTACAGTGTTTGTCTACATATATAGTCGGGATGAAAATTTTAAATAAGTTTCAGGTTATTCGTGGACCCCTTGCTTGCCCGGGCTAATCGCAGATTATTTTCTTAAAATGCATCTCTTATGCAGACCCCACTCGAAAATCGCGTTGTTTTGTCCTGAAGCTCTTTGCACCTAGGGGGCGCCCTAAGAGCACGGCATCGTCAGGGGTGTACATATATGTGTTAGTGAGGCGGGATGATAAGCGCGACGCTCGCTGGTGCTTCTAGCGCGGTGTCGCCTCTGAGCTGGCGCGCAGTCTTCTCGTCGTCACAGGATAACTGTGAAATTTGACCGGTGACCGTAACATCATATGGCGGAGAAATGAAGATAAAGGTGTAATGCAACTCCCTTGAGTGCTTTCAAGAACCTGTACCGGTTGTTTTACGCCTAAAAATTACTCTGAAACCATGCGTTTCAGCCATTTTTAACTCTTCTATAAATACAGTTTAAAAACTTAATCCGAAATCAAAAGTACTTTTCGGCCCTCAGCGAGCTCTTATATGCTTTTCGTAAACAGACCCCACTCGGATATCTTCGAGTTGTTTTCCTCCTGAAGCTCTGCGCACCGCGTGTGTGTCCGGGTAGGCGGGGGCCTTACAGAGCGCGCCGACTTCGCGCCCACCCGGTAGACACGCCACTGAACCTACCCAGGGGAAAGAACAAAAAAAAAAAAAAAAAAACTCGTGTTTCCTGTGTTCGCGTTTCACGGTTCGAGTCCCAGGTGCGACTGGCTCATTCCACGCAGTTTACGTGAGGTTAGTCGCAAACCTACAACCTACCTCCTTTCGCTGCGCGACCTTCCACAACTTCGGCGGGTTGCATTGTGAGCGTCTAAGTGCATGGTTGAACATGCGCGGTGTGGGAACTTCGTGATCCAACAAACACGATTTCACACCTTTTCAAGCATTATAAAATGCTTTAAGACAATTCAACGGCTTTCTTGCTCCTACGTATGGCGTTTTATTTACTGGTGGATATTTTTGAAACTATATATTTTCCTTCACGCTATCCGCTAACTGAAAAGACAGGTTCTCATAGTAATAAAAAAAACGTTAATTACACCACTGACAGAAGATTTTTTTTCCTTTGTAACTAACTTTAATTTTGCATTCAATTAATTCATATAGAGACAAAATAAAAAGTACTGCAGTAATATTATAAATACAATTTGTAAAGTATGTCAATTTGAAAATTAAAATAAATATTCGGTATTAAATATAAATATAAACACTGTGTGAAATTATATATTTAATTTTGAAATATAATCGAGGTTAATTTTTATTAGTAATGAAAATAAACAAATATTATGAATATTAATACATTTTTATTATTTATTAAATAATGGTATTTATAACGCAAATAAAGTATACATATGGCAACATAACCTCTCTTATATAAATGCACTTGAAAACGTTTAAAAACACCATTTTGATCACTAATATTCAAATTAATTTTTTTATTATTATATGAATCAGTATTCAATGTCAAAGTAGGCATATGATTTAAAAGCAAAACTATAATTTTTATTTGTATGTGGTTTTTTTTTCGTCCTGTCAATTTTTGTAACGCGCCAAAAGTATAACATAAATAATTTGACGGTTTTAATAATCTGAAGTTGGACTTAAAATCAGCATGTTTGTGCCTGATGAGTGACGGAAGCAGATGTTAGTTCCCGAAACGTCGCAAATGTTTCGTCATGGAAAGTCTGCAGTGTTCGTCCGTGCCGTGGACAGTTATGTTGATCAGATCATCGGTTGAGATTCGTCGCTGGGATCTTCTGTGCGTATCTGTGTTGTTTCTGTACATACTGTTCTCGTTGCAACTGTCTCATCGCTGTTTTTGTGTCTGCGGTAATTTTACAATCCATATTTGCACTTTAGCAACAGGGGGACGCATCACAACGCCGAAATGTCAAATTGAACACAACGCCGACAGCTAGAAAACTGCTGTGTACCACAACGCCGAATTACACTAACGCCGAAAAATGTCATTCCAGGACTGCCACAAAGGTTAGGTTCGGTTAGACTAGGTTAGGTCAGGTTAGGTTTGATTGTGGTATTTCGGCGTTAAGGCACTATTTAAGAAACACACACAATTTCATGGTTATTTTATGGTATTTCGGCGTTGTGGTAACGACCCTAGCAACAGTATTGCGAAAAGTTTAAAATAAAGATACGGTACGGCCCCTCACTGCAATTTCGTGACTGTGAAACGGGGTTGATAAACGTAAATGTTAAAACTATGTTTTGTGTAAAATTAGCTGTGCATTTTAAATTTTTCTGCTTACTGCATGCATAAAGGCCCACATATGGGCATGTGTACAACATACAAGCAGCCTATCCAGATATGACTGTCGGTTAAAAATCCCCCCCCCCCCCCCGAGAATCCTTCATATTTGCTTCACTGGCAAACAGCGAGCATTTGTCAGTCTAGTGATAACGACCGCAATTACATAAGTGTTTTTTTTTTTGAGAAAAATTCATGAATATGAAATAATTCGACAAGGGTCATTTGAAGTGTGGAACTAATTTGGGAACTAATTTCGGCAAACGGTTAGATGTTTTGGTTTGTTGAGATACTTTCCATGAATTAGCCTAAATAAAGAGAAAAAAACCAGTGACCATGGTTTCAAAAGCAAGTACTCAAATCTCAACAGGAATCCCTAATCCATCAATACTTTTGTTTCTCTTCAAGATGTCTTAGTTTTTTTTTCTGGCAATACTGGTGTAGCGAAGTGGCGAAATCTCTCTAGCGCTGAACTATTTCGACAGTTTCAAAAAATTATTATCCTCTCCTCCTGAACCGGATACGGCAGACCGCCAAAGGTCCCAGCCCACGCTACTTCTGGTCGACTGTTAACTCCTCTCCCCCCGTCCACCTTCGCAACCTCCCCCTCCCCCCTCCTCCACCCACCCTGCGTCTTTTCCCTTCCTCCCACACATGCGCCACTGCCGCGATGAAAACATTTCCTGGAATAAGCCGGTGCGACGCAGTTGTCAGGTGTACCGTTTCCGTGGGACCTGTACCATTATTACGACTTGTGTATCACCTTTGAATATATATACTGTATAGAAGTCGCGAGTGGATAGGATTTACTCTACGTTTTTCAGAAGCGTATGATGAGCAGCTTGGGAACTTCACCGCTGCAGTGCGCTGCCGTAACGCCCTTTATCGTCTTAGTTGTTATTTACACGTTAGAGAGCAGCACTGTTGCCCGCTGTCAATCCCCGCACCCCCCACCTATCATTCACTGCAGCTCAAGTTCGTTCAACAGGAGGGGGAAGGGGTGTTTGAAGAGTTCGACACTTGTCCGCTAGGGACCACCACAAGTCGATGCCCTAGAGATGGTGGCGATTGCGGCCATGAATTAACCAACTACCTCAAAACCGTATTAAATTATTTTAACCTGGGCTGGCGACTTCTATACAGTATATATATATTCAAAGGTATCACTGTGCTAGTGTAAAGCCAAAAGTTATAACTTACAACCGTTGTCTTCAAAGAAAATATATGATGAAAACTCAATGATTGAAAAAATGTAGCCTTGGTTATATATATACATATAATGCATGATGCGAATTGTTGGGCCCTGCAATCCCGTCTTGTCAGGGTGGTATGTGAATTAGCGAGGCGGGATGATAAGCGCGACGCTCGCTGGTGTTTCTAGCACGATAGCGCCTCTAAGCGCAAGGAACTGAACTGGCGCGCAGTCTTATCGTCGTGCATGGGACAACTGTGAAATTTTGAGCGGTGACCGTAACATTATACGGCATAAGAAATGAAGGTAATGGTGTAGCGCAAAGTCCCTTAAGTGCTTTCAGGAATCTGTACAGGTGTGTTTTACGCCGAAAAACTACCCTGAAAACACGCGTTTTAGCCATGTTAACACTTCTAAAAATACAGTTTAAAAATTGAATCCGAAAGTACTTTTCGGCCCTCAGCGAATTTTTAAATACTTTTTATAATAAGACCCTACTCGGATATAGTTTTCAAATCGCTTTGTTTTCCTGAAGCTCGGCACACCGTGTGTGTGCCCGGCGCCTTTAGTTTTGTTATAACATTTTCCTGTCATTACTACTAGTTAAGATATTTTCCTGTCAAGTTATTCACGTAACTCATAATTATGAACACTTGAACGACTTTTTAGCATTAGATCATTTTTAGTAAATATCTATAAAAAATTATATTTTAAATTTACTTGCAACAGATCTACGTGTTAAATGTGAAAAGGGCCTCAAATAATAGTAATGGCAAGACAATGAAAGCACCAAAATGCCGTGTGAGCAAGAGCATGAAGGCCCAAATGAGGACTATCAGGTCCGTAGAAAAGAGAATATTGTGAAAATAAAATTGTTTTCAGAGATTTGCCTCACGTATTTGTTACAGACAAAATTCAATGTTTTAAAGTGTATTTTTCTCATCGTTTTACCATATATACTCGAAAGTTAATTTAAACTTAAAGTGAACCTCCAATTTTTGCCATTTTATTCTTATGGGACTACAAACAGCATATTACAGATCCCCTGACTGACGGAATATAGCAACGTTGCATTGGCTACACATCGGTTGTTACTGTCCAGACTAAATTAAATGTTCACTTCGACAATAATAAAATAGTTACATAAAAATTGCACATAAATACCTAAATGTGTGTATACTGACTTTAAAAAGGCGACAAAAACAGCAGTATAACAGCTGTTTTGAAATCCTATTTTCACAGGCAGATGTCGGCATGATTGGAGCGAGAGTGAGTGAGAGAGAGAGAGAGAGACAGACAGTGTACTAAGAGAAAGAGAGAGACACAGCTAAATAAACATTACCGAGTAAAGAGAAAAAAGTGGTAGGAATGAGAGACTGAGTGGAGAGTGTTTGTGTGGCTTCACAGTAACAATATAATAAATTATTGTCAGCCCATTCCTTCTCCCAGCGGTGTGTTTACCATTAATTCTTTTTGGACATCT
This sequence comes from Bacillus rossius redtenbacheri, assembly GCF_032445375.1. Lineage (NCBI taxonomy): Eukaryota > Metazoa > Arthropoda > Insecta > Phasmatodea > Bacillidae > Bacillus > Bacillus rossius. Next base: position 59,206,058 of record NC_086336.1, read on the forward strand.
CATAATGGAGAATGGCACATGGTCACAACATCAACCACTTCCACTATTTACTGTATGGAAAACAAGCCTTAACCAGCCCTGTCCATCCACTCCAAAGTGATTCCCAATGGATGATTTTCTTGAATTTTCTGGACATGTAGTGGAATGGAGTGATTTTCCGATCAAGAGTTCCGGCGATGGATTACCTTAATTTTGAAACCATTATTTCCTCGATCACGTTAGGTATTTTAAGTGATTTGATAATAGATTTTTAAATTATTATTTAAAAATCAAACTCTCTTGTTTGTTTTTGTTGATTTAGTCAAATTCAAAAGCTGTACACTGTATTTATAATATTTAGGCTACAAGATTGTTATTATTAAATATAATAAACGTTCTAATTTATTTTCATAATTGCACATTGGTTTTCGTAAACCAATTTTGAATACCTAATATATTGTCATGAAACTTAATGTTATAAAAATGTATGAGTATTTTCCAATAACAATACAAGCTGTATTTTTTTTCCCCCTTTTAGTATAATCTAGACATTAAAGCGATGTTTACAGATAGTACGTAGACGTCAGTTAGGAAGAGCAGACAATTAAGTAAGTAATTGAACACTCGAAATAAAATTACCTACTCCCTACATAAATTCACACGAAGAGACAAACCATGTTGTTAATTTAGCTGAAATGTATTTTATTTGGTAAAAATTTTCATTCCAGACGTGACTTACAAATTCTAACTTAAGTGAAACATACATGATTCTAAGTACTATTATTTTGTATGAAATAAAGTTTATGGTACTGGCATGACATTTCTGAGATACTTTTTTTTTTTAGTGAAGGGCCAATAATTCATTAAAAAAAAAAAAACACCCCTGCTGGAACGGATAGTGGACAAGAAACAAAAAAAAAATCTTAGTAACATCACACGCACGTGGAGTCATAACTCATACGCCACATTACCATGTGTTTAATAACAACGTATTGTAAAAAAAAAAATGAGTCTTACCACAGCACGAAACAAAACAAAAAAAAGAAGGAAATGTACGTCGTGTTTCTTTTGACACGGATCTCAACAGACACACCATCAGCCAACCGTATGTTTCTCTTCCGTACTTCCGCCCACGACGGGGCGTTAATGATATTAGGAGGGTTGGTGGTGTGGGGGGGGGGATATCCGGGACAGGATGTCGCAGGACGGACAGGCAGAGGAGGGGGGGGGGGGGTGACTGGCTGTCTGGAGGAGGCCCGGACTTGCGCCAGCGAGGAACGAGTCCTGGGTGCCTTATCGCGGGACCCGGGGGATCGGTTAAGGTTACGGCGTCGTCTTTCAGGCGGCTCCCACGGTCTGACACCCGGGGCTGCGGCGCTCTTTCCCTCAGACGTGGCGCCGTATAGCAGCGTCGGGGACGCACCACACAACCTTTGAATATATATACTGTATAGAAGTCGCGAGTGGATAGGATTTACTCTACGTTTTTCAGAATCATATGATGAGCAGCTTGGGAAATTCACCGCTGCAGTGCGCTGCCGTAAAGCCCTGTATCGTCTTAGTTGTTATTTACACGTTAGAGCGCAGCGCTGTCGCCCGCTGTCATTCCCCGCACCCCTCATCAATCATTCCCTGCAGCTCAACGTCGTTCAACAGGAGGGGGAAGGGGTGTTTGAAGAGTTGGACACTTGCCCGCTAGGGACCACCACAAGTCGATGCCCTAGAGATGTGTGACGATTGCGGCGGTGAATTAACCAACTACCTCAAAACCGTATTATAAATTTTAACCTGGGCTGGCGACTTCTATACAGTATATATATTCAAAGACACAACGCCGAAATCCCAAATTGACCACAACGCCGACGTGCACTTAGGTTCACACCTCGAATTTGCATCGATACTCCCCCCGGGCAGGTGATCCCGTTAGGGCATAGTCCTGGTTAGGAGAAAGATGAGTCTTTTACGTGCCAGACACTGTTACCGGAGCCCGACATGGGTTCCTTGAACCGGGAAATAGATTCGCCATTTCCAATCGCGGCATGTTACTGGAGAGCGCCCGGCTGGGTCGAGAGGTTGAGGAGACCCATCCCAACTTCGGCCCCACCGACCCGCCCCCAGCTCCGCCGTCCACCCCCTGACCTCCAACAGAGCCAGCCCCCTCTGAGTGATCTGAGTAGCAACGACACGGAACCACACCTCTCACATCCCTGGGACCCCTCGGTCACCCAGTTACGCCGACAGCTAGAAAACTCCTGTGTTCCACAACGCCGAATTACAACGCCGAAAAATGTCATTGCAGGACTGCCACAAAGGTTAGGTTAGGTTAGACTAGGTTAGGTTAGACTAGGTAAGGTTAGACTAGGTTAGGTTAGGCTAGGCTAGGTTAAGTTAGGTTATATTACGCTAGGTTAGGTTAGGTAAGGTAAGGTTAGGTTTGATTGTGGTATTTCGGCGTTAAGGTACATTTAAGAAACACACACAAATTCATTCAGTTGTTATTTCGGCGTTGTGGTACACAACAGTTTTCTAGCTGTCGGCGTTGTGGTCAATTTTGATATTCGGCGTTGTGGTAACGACCCAGCAATATACACCCAGACCCGGCGTCGGCGGACTTCCTAGCGAGATGGGCTAAATATTAAGCAAACATATCCTCCATTTTTTTTTTTTTATATCCGCAACGCTTATTTTCTTTGTATCTCTGTATCTGTATCTGACAAAGTCTTAGGGGCTTACAGCCAACTGTCTGATTAGCTAAGAGTGGTAAAGGGACTGAGGCGGCGACTATGCTGGGTTGGTGGGCCCCAGCCGCTGGTCATTGCCGAAGCCCTAATACCCTCCCGATCAAACAACAGGGAGTGATCCCTAGCAGTTCTGTTTTAAATAAGCTCTGGAATGTTACTCCCACCCTACCCGAAACGTCGGTGAATATATCGCCAAGGACACGGCTACAACGCAGAAGCCAAGCTACTTCAGACAATGGCCGTCAAAGCCTGCGAAAATTACTAAAAATTAAACGAGATTAAATCAAAATATTTTATTCACAAGTTCAACATAATCTTAAAAATGAAGGCTACTAGCGGAAAAAAAATTGTAAATGTAAAAAAAAATTATAGTTGTCATTAGTCAACAACTTCCTGATAATGTATTTTTTTCTTCAGAAATGAGTTGTTTGTATTTTTTTTTTCACTCCGAAAGGGGAGTGAGTATGAATGTGCCTAGCAGTACATGTCACAAACAAGTCCAACCTTATCTTGAAGAAAGTACCGGGTTCCAATCTACTTAACGATGAGCATAAATCCCGAAAGTAGACTGATACAGACAACGTACGCAACGTGAATAGCCATTCCTCATGTTGGTGCGTTGAAACAGTGTGAAACAACAGAAATAAGCGACGAAAATGCAGCTTACCTTACGGGGGCTGATTCTTCCATACTTTACTTCCCTAATCTCTAGACTTACAGTTTGTAAACCAGGAAAGCTACTATAAGTTTTACGAACGAGAAACGTAGCTGTTGTAACACTTTTTTGTACTGTATTCATATTTGTTTACAGTTTTAATGACTTAGATCATGTATCTGGTGTTGTAAATAAAAACAAAAACTTTAAATAATTACTATTTTATAAATGTAAAGCATATAGGTTTTAAAGTGGTTAATCCTTTTTTTTGTTAATTTAACAAAGTACCACCAACCTGATCTCTCGCGAAAGTCAATTAAAAAGGGCATCGTTAATTTCACGAGATTAATCACACAAGTGTCGTCTACGTTGATCACCAAATCATCAAGACCGGGAGAGAGAAAAAAAAAATCACCGTCCAAGATATGAATAAAGGTTCAGAACGAGACAGCAACACAATTAAAGATGATTATTATCAAATCGGCTAAATAATCTTCCGCGAATCAGACTCGCAAGGAATTTTCGCAATCGTCAACAGAGATGTAAACACCCCCCCCCCCCCCCACCCCACACACACACACTAACACACTTTTTATGTTTCCACCGACAATGGAAATGAAACATTTGTTCCAACTCCCACGACGAAACGCCCTGCATTACGAGCTGTGAGCTGGCTTTTAGTTCCGCCTACTGCCGCACGACACCTCCCGGGTGAAACAAACGTTTTTACAGCTTTCCTGATTACCCCGCCCCATGTCGAGGTTTGGGGGGGGGGGGGGGGGAAGCGCGTGGAAAACGATTCACGTGCGCCGCACAGCCGGGCCGATCGGTCCCGACGACTCCGCGGCCGCTGCAGCTGCAGCTGCGGCCGTGAAGCTGCGAGTCTCGCCCGCAGCTGACACAGTGAAACACCGCGCGCGGTGTGCGCCGGACTGCGAGATTGCGTCCGTGACAGAAGACACGTGGTCGCGACGCGACGCTTCGGAGAGTCCACACACCGTATGTGTGTGTATATATATATATGTATGTTTATATATATATAGTGAGTGTGTGTGTGTGTGTGTGTACTTTTACAAGGATAGTACTTGGAAACAACAGTTGCGAACGATATCGCTAGTAAAATTGCAATTTCACAAAGCTCTGCCTTACAGTCTGACAAGTGATTATCGTTGGCAACTAAGTTTCCAAGAATTTTTTCATTGTAAAAAGTACAAAAAATATTTTAGAGTGTACACGGGAAATTTTTTTTTCTTCCGTACTTTTACGAAATAGCCCTTTGGAAATAGTACTGGGAAATACTGTAAATTTGTACAAAACATTGCTATAGTTATTTTTTGCATACGTGAAATACGGAAATTGGCGCATTTTTTTCCTCTAAATTTTGATGGTATGTTTCATACAAGCATATTTTTTGTTTAAAAATCCCGGAAAGTATTCGAACATTCAACAATTGTGCTTTTAATTCATTATGCTAATCAATACTGAAAATCTATTCAGGGAACGGTTTACAAATAAAAAAATCTGAACTAATGTAGGTACTGGGACAACACACACATAAACGCCCGGGCAAGAATCCAAACCCAGTATTACTGTAAATTTCTTTTAGTAGCGATACAGTTGCTTTTATGATAATTTACAAAAAAAATTAACGCTTCGAGAGTTCATAGAGAACAGGGTTTATCCAGAGGGGGCAGAATGCTCCCTTCCAAATCAGGGAAAAAAAATTATAAACAACGAATTTCTATCTGAAATTTGTGCTAACAGGTTAGTTGTAAGTATTTAAACGCTTTGAAAGAAACTAATTACGTAACAGAGGCATTGAGTCATCCGTGAGGAGTCATAAGGACCCCCCCCCCCCCCGCCCCCTTCTAGAACGAGGTCGAATTGAGAAGAATGCCCCAACCTCTCCCCCCCCTTTTTTTTCGATTTTTAAGCTGGATACGTGCTTTTATACACTGTTAAAATTTTTCACCTTAATTTTACAAATAAACAAATACATAAATAAAAATGATACTGGGATCTTCATGAATTTACCGTTAATCCTCGTAAATTTACAGGCACTAAGTTCACTTACTTCATACATGAATCCAACTATCAAAACGTTCAAAAACTTGTTAAGACTCTTGCAAAAAACACTCTAATTTCGTCTACGTGTGCGTTTACCTTAAAAACAGATTTCGGAAGTTGAAATACGACGTAGTTATACGAAGATACAGCTATCTGAAAAAAACGAAGAATGCTTCGTTTATCAGGAGAGGTATGCATTTTTTTTAATGTCCGTAAATATACTACTCACATAAATACAACAGTTTACCTGTTAAAACATATTGGCTGCGAAAAAGAGTTAACAGTGACTATTTAATTAATTATTATATAAATATACGCTTAAACACTGTCTTAGAAAAAACAATTTATAGTTACGTAAATCTCTGCCTTGACGAAGGCATAGTTTCAAAAACAGACACATAAATAAATGTTTCTACCTAAAAAAAAACTACAGAGTCCGAAATGACCCATTTCATTGACCGCAGAGCTGTATGCGACACACGTCAGAAACATCTGTCATACAGGATAGAAAGCAGTTTACTCCAGGCAATAGAAGTTGTTTTGCCATTTAAACAGCAACCAACCAACCAACAAGTATTATTTCAAAATAGTGGCCGAAATGTTTTTCTAACACTACGAAAATAACATATTGCATGCACACAAATCATGCAACATTATCTACGTTGGTAACAAATCTGTGCGCTTCAATAATTGATTGATCAGATGAGGCATTGGTAGCAGTAGGTAAGTAATTTAAAACGTCGCTTAGGCTTAAACTTGCAGAACACAAAAAAAATGGACATTATTTTTCAATAAAAAAATTTGTTTGCAAAGGTACAATAATATTTTACCTGATATAGCTTCAAATATACCATCACAGAGTCTTAGACCACCACAAAAAAAATATATTGACTGCTTTAACCTAAACAATTTTCATGACATGCGCCGGTAAGGAAAAAAATAATCGAGAGACGACAGAGGCAGTCGAGGTGGCTCATCAAGTAACAATAATTCCACTTGTAACCACACGGACTACAGCCGTGATGTCACGGCTACCAACCCAAAAGGCTTCACGCCGCCGATCTGCCAGACATACGACCTTTTATTTTATTTTTTTATCACAGGTTGTAGTCGCGTATGCAAATCAGGGCGATGCAAAATAAAATAATAATAATAAAATTAAACTTCCTTGCTGATCAAAAATTTACGGCGTGTCATGGGAGCATTAAAAAAAGAGGTGGGGGGGGGGGGGGGCGGCCGGCTACGCAGGATCAGTGATCCGAAACTCACGTGCATGTAAATGCAAATCGTGCGTGATTATCTCCCCCCCTCCCCCAAGTCCTCCCAAATCCCCCCTCCCCTTTTTTTCACGACAAGGAGCGGGCGAGGTAGCACGACATGGAAGCGGGTGCCGGGGGGGGGATGGGGGGGGGGGGGGGCTCTGGTCGTGGGACAGCGCGGTCACTGCATCGCCGAAAAACACGTCAGGAACACATCAAGATCGGGAACCATTAGACAAAGTCACGTCACGGGAGGGAGAGAGAAGGGGGGGGGGGGAGGAATTGCAAATTCAGAATTTCCCAGTACAAATATGGCTCGGAAAAGGCTGACAAACTTTTTTTTTTTTCGTCTTATTCTTATTCTACGCGTTTTAAATCTCGTGGCCTGTTGTAACCACGCAATTTTTTGTTTTGTTTTACCTGGTATAATTACATGGTTCCGCAGGTTCGGGCTATGGTTCGGGACCCCTAAAGCACAATGGCCGTGTTGAGAATTCGTGATTTAGTCCCTAGATCGATCGCGGGATCAAAATTAGAGACCAAAATATCTGTTCATTTAGGATAATGTTCCACCGAGTTGGAGGACCTTCCCAAAGTTTGTCCTTTTTCCCAACCTATCTAGATTCGTATAAAATGTTTTTAAAAAACTTAAAAAAAAATTATTAATATAGAACACGTTATTACGTTGTTTGCTGACAGAAATCGCCCAAATTGTTTTATTGTTGTTCCGTTGCCAGCGAAAAAAGAAAAAGCGTGTAACTGAGTACACGTGATAGAAGTAAAACTTCTTTGGCAATTCAAACATCAACTCATAAGTTATCGTAAGAGGCAAAACGGCAGAGAAAGATAAAAATGTTTCTAAAAATAACACAGTGCTTTAATTTCTTTTTAAAGCAATTAAGAATCCGAACCATTTATGTATTAGAAACTTGGTTAAAATTAAAATAAATTAACAAACATGAATTTAAAACATTACTACTCACTTCAAATTAACTGTTAAGGATAACAATAATTATTGATCAATCAATAATTATTTATTAACTCACTGTTGAAATACGCCATCAAGAAAAACTGTGCGTGTTACTGTTTCTTCAAACAATCCTGCCATTTAAAACTCACCAAATCTCTGAACGAAATATGAAATTCATCTATCCGGGAAATGCAGGGACTGTGTTAACAGCGCTCTCTACGCTGCTGGTTGAAAAAGGAGGAACATGAGCGCGCTGGTAGTAAATATGAAATTCGAGGCATTCATTGCTGACTGTATAGGATTCCTATATCTATTTTCTGAAACAAGCGCATGCGCACACACTCTGTTTTATTCTTTCGTTCATCTATCTCTCGGTTCTATTTTTTTTTTTGGGGGGGGGGGGGAGGGGGGAGCGGGGCACGAATCATTTCACAACGAGGAGAAAGAAAGCGAGCCCAGGTATGATTATAGCATAGTGCTCTCTTTATATCTCTTTGGCCAAGTGCCTATTCTCTGTCATTTTCGCACCAGAAACGTTTCACAAATAATGAGTCACGAAAACGTTGCATTAAAATTCGTCCTTTAAAATTTCACTCTACTTGGCCAAAGAAGTTTCACTTCAAAATGAGATGAAAAACAAGCAAGCCAAATGTTCTCAGTTTTATTACTTGTTGCCTTTTGCATGACGTTTTAATTCCAACAACCTAATGAAAAAAATATCAAACTTTTAGTCCGGACCACTTATGAACAGGAAGTCACACCTTACACCTTTCTGTGCCACCTATTATAGCCTGGGTCATGTAACTTGTCTCACATCTGACAGATCTCAAAAGTAGTAACAATGCCTACATATCCTTCTGCCATTTGTTTTTCTGGCAAAAGTGTTCGAAAACAACTTCACGTGGTTATCAGTGCTCGAAAACACACACATCGAATGATTTACAAGTGACAGTTGGACAACGGGTACCACTGGTACTAATTGCAATAACTGTCAAATCAGTGAAGAGTTACATCTCAAACGACATTACTTTTCGGTTCTACAGGTGGAGTTGCTTAGCTTCTGAGTCGAAGGCGAAAATATCACCGACGTTTCTGTCGTCGTTGCAGTCGCCATCGACAGGGAGCAATTACCTACTGAGGTTATTGCAAGTTCTCCTGCCTTTTAATTCTCTCGTCTGAGATGGGGAGCGTTTCCCAACTGGCTGCAGCTGTGGGCCAGTCAGAGCCTCCCTTTCTTTTGGTTGGCCTGTTGGTTTTGGCCAATAGGAGCTAGGCTTCTGTGATTGGCTGAGAGTGCTGGCCAATCAGTGGCCTCTTTCTCTTCTGGTTGGCTGAACTGTCTGGCCAACCAGAGGCGATCTTGTCAGTGTTGTTGGATGCAGAGCTAGGTTTTGAGGATTTCTGGTGGGTGGGGGTCCAATATTCTGATTGATTTGTATCCATCCTCTCTATTAATGTTCGATGGGTGTTTTCAATACTTCTATTGATTCGCCAATGTATCTTTCCTTGTATGGTGGGATGTTGGCTATGGCGGAACTCGTCGAATTCAATTAATGCTATTCGTGGTTTCCAAATAAGTCGGTGACCGTTTCGCCTTCTACGCGGCATCAACCCAGAAGCCAAGCAACTCCCGACAATGTCCGCGAAAGCTTGCATTCTCTGATTCTACAGGTGGGTATCCATTTGTTGCACGTTATCCGTTACGTATAACCCTGCGGCACGACACGGAGCAACGATGTTGGAATTCCCAGTGCCGTTCCTCCGTTAACAGCGTATCCGTATCAGAAACTTACGTTACGTCCCGTAGGCACACCAGGAGGACAGTTCATCTGTAGCCGTGAGCGCAGATTTTTACTTGCAGCGGTCGCCTTCATTTTTATACACCTCACGCTTGATAAAAGAAGAAAGAAGAGAAAGTCACCTCGTTGGTGGATGTCAAAAGTATTTACAAGTGGGGAGCTGTACGGTGGTGGTTCGAGTTTTTTTTATTATTATTTATATAGTTTCGGGCAGTCGGTGAACTTTACAAGAGCTTTTGAGAGAGCGCATTCGACGGAATTCGAATTGTTTCTGTGTTCAATTGGGCTGAAAATTGAAGGATAATGACAAGCCACCCGTCCGCACTGGTTCTATCGTCGAGCCGTAACTTCCTTTGATGTGACGGCGAAAGACCGACAGATAACGGACCGAACCCTCCGTGTCGAGTTTCGAACCGCAACGCTGCACCCAAGTCCCGTCCACGCATGCACATTTCGGTTATCGCAACGGGGCTACGTCACGGTCAAGTTCGCAACATATGGATATACCCGCCTTAAGTTGAATCCATGACTCATGCGCGGTCATTAGCATCGATTTGTTTTGTGCATGCGATGAAAAAACTACGGAAGATACACACAGCAAAGGCCAGGCACGTCGTTGGCCGAACTGAAGGAATTGCGGCGAACATAAAGGTGAAAGTCGCACTAAAGTCGTCCTTATCGAACCCTTTATCTTTATGGATTTGTCCCGCCGAAGTTTAACATAAATTTTTGAAAGAAAACTTTTTTTTTTACAGCAGGGTAATTCGAGGCAAAGACATCATCAGAGTGCAAGGAAAAAAAATAACAAGGGGGACAAAAAATATAGCGTTTGGAGCGAACAAAGTAAAGTCAGACAAAATAATGTAAGAATATTTGGAGGTTTTTCATCGCCATAGTTGTTTCAAGGTAAACCTCTACTCTGTACTTTATAAACTAAACAATTACATGACGAAACACACAGATATATTTATTTCTGTACTTATAAAAAAATAAAAGAAAGATATTGTAAAGTGATACAGTTGTTTTCGTGTAAATGTATACAAATTTACAAATACCTGTAATATTACGTAAAATTTTCTGTTCAATTTACAAAAAAAATACAGTGTAGATAGCAGCGGCTGCGCCTGATGGTATGTTTGCATTAACGCAAACACGCATTCTGGCACACTGGTACACTTGCGCACTGGTTCACTTGCTCACTTTCATACTTAAGCACTCGAATATCTAAACATTCCTTACACACACGCCTTAAAGCTTGTATACTTGCAAATTTCGTGCATGTGCTTCTCTATTATCTGTGCGTCTACAGATTTTTTATCTCTCTATCTGTGAAGTTTCACTTTTAACGCAAATGGCGGAATATATATAATTTTAAAATTAATTTTACATTTACAACACTTCTTTCCCGGGATTCGAACCAGGCAACCCACGCCACCAATGTTGGCAGGTGTTTCACCAATCTTCCGACTTAAAACTTGAATGAACGATTGTTAAATACATAAGCAACATTACTTTATTACACCCAGCATAATAATGCTCGGACTTGAAGAGTTACGATTCATCTTATGGAGAACGATGGTTGTTGCTGTGAAAGACTTATCTGGCTAGGAATGGACGCGGGAATGAATGAACCTAATTAGCTAATTAGTTCCGCAGGTGTGTTCGCGGGCGGATCTCGTGGTGAGTCATGAGCAAATGTGCAGTCATGTCAAATTGCTATCTCTGGAAGCGGTTTGCTCAATTACACGTCAGCGCAATTATTTATTTACAGCAAAAAAAAAAAACCGTAACAGGAAATTTTCTGAAAAGGGCCAGGTCGTGTGGCAATACATATAATAGTGCTATTGGACTGAAATTTGTGATTTTGTGATTTAGCTGTGTGAGATAACATTTAGCTTGAGCCCTGAAAACTACAATTATTTCCTAAACTCTATGAATGTACGGCCAACGTATTATGTAATGAATAGTTAAATTTTTAAACATGGTATTTCAAAAAAAAACTAATTTAATAACACTTACCTACCATAAAACAATATCGATTTCAAATGTATGTCCGTGAGAATACTGTGGCTTCTGAAGTGAAAGTTCCAACATTTTCCGAACCTGTTATTCAGAGAGTTTTTTTGTAATATACGTTAACAATTGATTGTGACGTGGAAATGGAAGTTCCCGAAAAAAAAATCTGCCTCGCTGTAACTTTTTGGCTCATACGAAGATGCCTGCTGCAACTTGATTCTTGCGAGAATTACTATATGTATATAGTTTATACTTTAACTGCCCTTGAAAAAGGAATCGAACAGCGGTGGCGAAATTTTAAAACTGCGAGCCGGCCACGGCAAAGTTAGCTTATAACCGTAGGATCGCTGGTTCACATCCTCAAGCAAGGGTGATGTAAGTAAATGTTGGTTTGCAAGCATTGCGTAATTGTAGATAGATATGTTAATTTTTAAAAAAAACATTTTGGACATACATAATTTATTCTGTATGTCATACATGGTGACATGAAAAATTTTGCGGTTTCATTCCGTAACACGCTAAAATTCATATAATTATTCCTTCACGCGCTCATGCCTTTGGTCCTCAATTTATCTGAAGGACTCTGGGCCAATGAGAAACCCTCAACGAAATAAGTATCTAACCACAGGCAACCTAGTTGTAATTTATCTCAAGTCGGCACGCAATGAACGGGTGACTATTGGGCGAGCGTTCAAGGGTCTCTGGAGTCCATCCTTGAGGTCATTGAAATCGCGAGTCCCTACATATGAGTAGAGCTAAGATTATTTTGCTGATTCACTGAGTAGCAAACTAGACTCTATGCACACGAGTCCCTACATATGAGTAGAGCTATAAGATTATTTTGCTGATTCACTGAGTAGCAAACTAGACTCTATGCACACGAGTCCCTACATATGAGTAGAGCTATAAGATTATTTTGCTGATTCACTGAGTAGCAAACTAGACTCTATGCACACGAGTCCCTACATATGAGTAGAGCTATAAGATTATTTTGCTGATTCACTGAGTAGCAAACTAGACTCTATGCACACGAGTCCCTACATATGAGTAGAGCTAAGATTATTTTGCTGATTCACTGAGTAGCAAACTAAACTAGACTCTATGCACACGAGTCCCTACATATGAGTAGAGCTAAGATTATTTTGCTGATTCACTGAGTAGCAAACTAGACTCTATGCACACGAGTCCCTACATATGAGTAGAGCTATAAGATTATTTTGCTGATTCACTGAGTAGCAAACTAGACTCTATGCACACGAGTCCCTACATATGAGTAGAGCTATAAGATTATTTTGCTGATTCACTGAGTAGCAAACTAGACTCTATGCACACGAGTCCCTACATATGAGTAGAGCTAAGATTATTTTGCTGATTCACTGAGTAGCAAACTAGACTCTATGCACACGAGTCCCTACATATGAGTAGAGCTAAGATTATTTTGCTGATTCACTGAGTAGCAAACTAGACTCTATGCACACGAGTCCCTACATATGAGTAGAGCTATAAGATTATTTTGCTGATTCACTGAGTAGCAAACTAGACTCTATGCACACGAGTCCCTACATATGAGTAGAGCTAAGATTATTTTGCTGATTCACTGAGTAGCAAACTAGACTCTATGCACACGAGTCCCTACATATGAGTAGAGCTAAGATTATTTTGCTGATTCACTGAGTAGCAAACTAGACTCTATGCACACGAGTCCCTACATATGAGTAGAGCTAAGATTATTTTGCTGATTCACTGAGTAGCAAACTAGACTCTATGCACACGAGTCCCTACATATGAGTAGAGCTAAGATTATTTTGCTGATTCACTGAGTAGCAAACTAGACTCTATGCACACGAGTCCCTACATATGAGTAGAGCTAAGATTATTTTGCTGATTCACTGAGTAGCAAACTAGACTCTATGCACACGAGTCCCTACATATGAGTAGAGCTATAAGATTATTTTGCTGATTCACTGAGTAGCAAACTAGACTCTATGCACACGAGTCCCTACATATGAGTAGAGCTAAGATTATTTTGCTGATTCACTGAGTAGCAAACTAGACTCTATGCACACGAGTCCCTACATATGAGTAGAGCTAAGATTATTTTGCTGATTCACTGAGTAGCAAACTAGACTCTATGCACACGAGTCCCTACATATGAGTAGAGCTATAAGATTATTTTGCTGATTCACTGAGTAGCAAACTAGACTCTATGCACACGAGTCCCTACATATGAGTAGAGCTAAGATTATTTTGCTGATTCACTGAGTAGCAAACTAGACTCTATGCACACGAGTCCCTACATATGAGTAGAGCGAAGATTATTTTGCTGATTCACTGAGTAGCAAACTAGACTCTATGCACACGAGTCCCTACATATGAGTAGAGCTATAAGATTATTTTGCTGATTCACTGAGTAGCAAACTAGACTCTATGCACACGAGTCCCTACATATGAGTAGAGCTAAGATTATTTTGCTGATTCACTGAGTAGCAAACTAGACTCTATGCACACGAGTCCCTACATATGAGTAGAGCTAAGATTATTTTGCTGATTCACTGAGTAGCAAACTAGACTCTATGCACACGAGTCCCTACGTATGAGTAGAGCTATAAGATTATTTTGCTGATCACTGAGTAGCAAACTAGACTCTATGCACACGAGTCCCTACATATGAGTAGAGCTAAGATTATTTTGCTGATTCACTGAGTAGCAAACTAGACTCTATGCACACGAGTCCCTACATATGAGTAGAGCTAAGATTATTTTGCTGATTCACTGAGTAGCAAACTAGACTCTATGCACACGAGTCCCTACATATGAGTAGAGCTAAGATTATTTTGCTGATTCACTGAGTAGCAAACTAGACTCTATGCACACGAGTCCCTACATATGAGTAGAGCTAAGATTATTTTGCTGATTCACTGAGTAGCAAACTAGACTCTATGCACACGAGTCCCTACATATGAGTAGAGCTAAGATTATTTTGCTGATTCACTGAGTAGCAAACTAGACTCTATGCACACATACATCTGCTTCACGTTGATGATTGGACCACAAAAGCTTATGACACGTCCCGTGACGACTCCGAGCCAGTTAGGTACAAGGAGAAGTGGTTATCCAATCACTCGTAAACCCGCCATAAGGATGTGACCTTGATATCGACCAATGAGCACTCTAAAATGGCTTGATTATGTATGGACAAGTTGAGTCTCGCATGGAGTGAAGCGAATCCGCTAAATATGCGTGGCTCTATGCATATGCGTGGGAATTGGAAAAATTCGCACGGTCATTCACAAGTCATATGTTCATTGGCTGCCGATTTGAGATAAATTCCAACTAGGAAGCTTGTGATTCGATACTTCTTTTATTGAGGGTATCTTATTGGCCCAGGGTTCTTCAGAATAATTGAAGGCCAATGACATGAGCAGACAAAAAATATATTTATATATGAATTTTAGCGTGTTACGCAATGAAACCACGAGTTTTTCCTGTCTCTACATGTAAGACATGAAAAGTTATAAAAAAAGTAATATTAATTCACATGTGTTTGGCCCTTGGAAAAGTTTCAAAAACGACTTTTGGCCCTCAAAAATCCTGGCTAGCGGCCCTGCACGGCCACTGGCGTCACGCGCCGTGTCACGTGCCGTCCGCTGACGTAAGGCATGCCACGCGCGCCTGGCCGGATCACAAGGGTCGTCGCTACCCCCCTCCCTCTCCCCTCTCCGCTCCCCGCGCATCGTCCTGCCTCGGCGCTGCTATCTATCGTTGAGTGGCCTTGGGAATTCCGCGGGCCGCCGCGCGGAGTGGTGCGAATGAGCGCCGCCATTCTGGACTGTTCGGGCGTCGGGTCGGCCCCGGGATGACGCGACTCGTCACAGCCGCTCTCGTCGGTTCTGGAAAAGACGACTCGCTAGTAGGTACGTAAGCAGCGACGCCGGTCTCCGCGGGAGTTCCGAGCGAGTCCCGTTACATTTCCGGAGTTCCGAGGACGAAGGTGCGACATCGGCGAAGAAGGGGAGGACCCACCCACCCGCCCCCCTTGCGAGAGTGGAGCGACGCGGAGTTCGACTGGATCGTGAGAGTGCGGCGACCGAGTGGCGCGAGGTAAGGGGCGAGCCCAGCTCCAGTGAGGACTGCGAACTGCGGAACTTGACAGACATTGAGCGACTTCAGAATAAACATTTTTAAGTGCCAGTGATTTGTGATCGTACATATTTAAAGTACACTTATTTATTATTCACGTAAATATTAGTAATTAATAAAACTGTAGTAAAACTTAATTGGGCTATCTCTCAGGAACCCAGTTTCCCCACATAGGTCGTAACAATAACAAGAATCTATTTACAACAGGTACGACGAAAGTACATGTAAGGAGATACTGTCAGGAATGATTCCTGCCTTCCGGCACAATTATGAGCATAAAAACAGCAGACGTTTCGCTGTGGCGCAGGCAAGATGTTCGCGACTAGACGCCATCTTCACAGGGACGCCGGAACTACAGGTGCTCGCCCACAAATTCCCGCAAATTACTTCGTACAGAGTTGCGAAATAATTAGCGGTCCTTGGCCCGCGCGTTCGTCGGGTACCATCCGCTGGGTACCATCACACGTGTTTTGATAATAACTGTGCGGAACAATAACTGTGCGGGACACTTGACTGTACGGGTCACTTGACTGTGCGGGACACTTGACTGTGCGGGACACTTGACTGTGCGGGTCACTTGACTGTGCGGGACACATGACTGTGCGGGACACTTGACTGTGCGGGTCACTTGACTGTGCGGGACACTTGACTGTGCGGGTCACTTGACTGTGCGGGTCACTTGACTGTGCGGGACACTTGACTGTGCGGGTCACTTGACTGTGCGGGACACTTGACTGTGCGGGACACTTGACTGTGCGGGACACTTGACTGTGCGGGTCACTTGACTGTGCGGGTCACTTGACTGTGCGGGTCACTTGACTGTGCGGGTCACTTGACTGTGCGGGTCACTTGACTGTGCGGGTCACTTGACTGTGCGGGTCACTTGACTGTGCGGGGCACTTGACTGTGCCGGACACTTGACTGTGCGGGACACTTGACTGTGCGGGGCACTTGACTGTGCCGGACACTTGACTGTGCGGGACACTTGACTGTGCGGGACACTTGACTGTGCGGGTCACTTGACTGTGCGGGTCACTTGACTGTGCGGGTCACTTGACTGTGCGGGTCACTTGACTGTGCGGGTCACTTTACTGTGCCGGACACTTGACTGTGCGGGACACTTGACTGTGCGGGACACTTGACTGTGCGGGTCACTTGACTGTGCGGGACACTTGACTGTGCGGGACACTTGACTGTGCGGGTCACTTGACTGTGCGGGACACTTGACTGTGCGGGACACTTGACTGTGCGGGACACTTGACTGTGCGGGTCACTTGACTGTGCGGGACACTTGACTGTGCGGGTCACTTGACTGTGCGGGACACATGACTGTGCGGGACACTTGACTGTGCGGGTCACTTGACTGTGCGGGACACTTGACTGTGCGGGTCACTTGACTGTGCGGGTCACTTGACTGTGCGGGACACTTGACTGTGCGGGACACTTGACTGTGCGGGACACTTGACTGTGCGGGTCACTTGACTGTGCGGGTCACTTGACTGTGCGGGTCACTTGACTGTGCGGGTCACTTGACTGTGCGGGTCACTTGACTGTGCGGGTCACTTGACTGTGCGGGTCACTTGACTGTGCGGGGCACTTGACTGTGCCGGACACTTGACTGTGCGGGACACTTGACTGTGCGGGGCACTTGACTGTGCCGGACACTTGACTGTGCGGGACACTTGACTGTGCGGGACACTTGACTGTGCGGGTCACTTGACTGTGCGGGTCACTTGACTGTGCGGGTCACTTGACTGTGCGGGTCACTTGACTGTGCGGGTCACTTGACTGTGCGGGTCACTTGACTGTGCGGGTCACTTGACTGTGCGGGACACTTGACTGTGCGGGTCACTTGACTGTGCCGGACACTTGACTGTGCGGGACACTTGACTGTGCGGGACACTTGACTGTGCGGGTCACTTGACTGTGCGGGTCACTTGACTGTGCGGGTCACTTGACTGTGCGGGACACTTGACTGTGCGGGACACTTGACTGTGCGGGTCACTTGACCGTGCGGGACACTTGACTGTGCGGGTCACTTGACTGTGCGGGACAGTTGACCGTGCGGGTCAGCGGGACACTTGACTGTGCGGGTCACTTGACTGTGCGGGACACTTGACTGTGCGGGACACTTGACTGTGCGGGACACTTGACTGTGCGGGACACTTGACTGTGCGGGACACTTGACTGAGCGGGACACGATGTGGTTACAGCTATTTGGTCCGAATGTGAACGTAAAATGTATGCAAATGTCTTAGGCTGAAGTGCAATATGAGTTTCTTTGAAGAAGAGAGATATATCGGGGAATAAACAGTTGTACGCTTGAACCATAACTGAGAAGTGCAATTATATCAAATTTCAAACTGTTGGACGAAGTTAATTTTAAAAAACCTGTCAACACTGATATTTTTTTTTTTTTTGTATTTTTACAAGGAAATTTCTTCGGCGGTAGCTGAAGATAGAGGTTAAATGTTAAATGCAAGTCCCTTGAGTGTTTTCAATAATCTGTACCCAATGTGTCTCATGCCTATAAATTATTCTGAAAACACGCATTTTAGCCAATTTCACTCTCCTAAAAATACAGTTAAAGAACTAAATACGAAAATCAAAACTCTCATCCGCCATTAGCATATTCTTAAATGCTTTTCTCAAACATATCCCACTCTGAAGTATGAGCAATTTTCAATTCACGTGTTTTTTTTTTTCTGAAGCTTTGCAAACCATTTGTGCGTGTCCAGTTATGCGGGGGCCCTTTAAATAGGCGTGTGTAAGAATGTATATACATAAATAACACTGATTATGCCACTAGTCCTCACTGATTAACTTGACCTAATCAATCCTGACGCACACAGTGACAGCAAAAATTTCTTATTCCCGCGAACAATCGTACTCACGCCTGGACAGTGCTTCAATTAGAAGTTACGCAATCATACAGATGGAGCATTAGCCGTCTGAAGTGAACCCATTATTTTATTTCAGCCACTCACGTGCCAACATGGCGGTCGTTTGTTCACCGCTTCTTGGATCTGTTCTTTCATGTTCCGATATTCGATTCGTGATTCATGTCCGACGGGTGCAAATTGGAACATGACTGTAATGCTATCAACGCTTATTTTCATGACCACGCGCTCACAACTGTTCGCCCCGACATACGCGGGTGTTTCAGTAGTCAAGAACAGCATTTAAAAGTGTAAAAAAAAATGGCCTCCTCTTTGGTAAGAAAAATTAAAAAAAAAAAAAAAGGAATATCAAAAACCCAACAAAAAGATACCCCAGGCCACACCCGACCTTTGAAGCCGGTTTAGTTGTTATTGTAAAAATGCATTCTGTTACAGTTCATAGTGTGTAATTTTTTTTACTATTGCATACGTATTTTCGCTTTTTAAGACTTCAGAAATGCGTTAAAATAGCCTGGGGTATTTTTTGACGTGACGTCTAATAAATCGATGAACGGCTGCACGCAAGAAAAACTGTCCCGTTACGCACATTGTCCCGTAACCTCATTGTACGCTTGCGCCGCATCTATCTCTCTTCCACTCGATTGGAACAACCATCGATTTGACTTTTTCGAGGCTCATTCAACTTGAAACACTCCCTTTCGTTTCCTACTTTTCCTATCATCGTCCTATCCTTAACAGAATAACACAGATTGGAAGAAGTTAAATAGCAAACATTTAGGCATAAATGTTATAGTTAAAATAATCTCTTCGTTAAAGTAACAAACATATTTGAATAATTAATGAGTGCAAATAAAAGTAAATTTATCAATTAAATTGTAGATTTCATTTCACTCCTTCTTTGTATCCACACAAAATAGTGCTAATTCAATAAAAATGACTCAATTTTATTCATAAAAGTATGCAATCATTTCATCAATGTTTTTTTATGACGTTGTCACGTTAAACTATCGTCCGTAAACCGTCTTTACAGACAACCAATTTTTTTTCTTCGGATTTCTCATTTAAGTGGAGGTACTTTTCATACCACATTGAAACCTCCGATAAACACCCCCCCCCCCCTCCCCTTTTCTTTTTCATTTTTTCCTTCTTAATTTAGTTACTTGGTTCGCCACTGCTTTTCCTCTACCCATTGCGGTAAGTCAGGCGGTCTGCTCCATCTGCTTCCCTTATTCCTGACTCATACACCGAGCAGAGTGTAGGAGTTCCACGGGAGGGCTCGAATCCGGGCATTCCACGGTCCGGCACCATTCGCGATCAAATTTTTTTTTTTGCGGGTGGAATACGGCTGTTTGTCAGGTCGCATAAATAGCACCGCCGGCGTCCACTCGGAGCTTATCACTAACGTCGCTTTCCGTTTCAGTACAGTGTTTCCTGTTTTCTAGCGGATAACATTTCACGGGTACATTTCCGTAAAAAAATTTTTTAAAGAAGAGAATTACGGACGCAACGTGATAGCGGAGACATTGTTTAAAGGGCATACAATTTCTTTCTAAGGAGCAATTTATCACAACCTGTCCTAAATACAATTGTGAAGTATTAATTTTTTCTTTGAAACTCCCGTTAAAACTATATTGGCATTCGATAATCCGGCATGAACGTTTTCGTTCACGAGCGTGCCGGGCTTAAACCTTTCACTGTACAAACTTACGTACATAACTTACAAAGCTTATAAAAACTATAAAAAAAATAATAATGAAGCCAGAGAAGGTATAGGAACGCAATTTTCAAGTTGATTACAGTGAATTATAATGGGCACGAGTTTATGACAGTTGCCGACACTGTGCTACCGAGCCCCGTTTACACAGTAATGCCAGCTTGCTTAGGCATTTTTAAAACTTAAGATTAATTTCACTCTATTTACTTTCCCAAATACATCCCGGGCAAGTTTCACAACCACAGAGTTTCATTTGGCACACCAATACGTTTGGTATGTACCCTAATGTTTTACGAAAGTGATTGCATACGGGTTTACGTTGCCACACGTGGGTTCACACATCTTTGTGACGCATTTGCATACGTCGACTTCCGTTCCATTTCCCACGTAATCACTCCTTCCAAATGCCGTACACCGAAAGCTAAGTCGTTTTACTAATATAAAAAATACTTTTAATCACTCTAACCCAGTGCAAGAAACACTAACCCATTGCAAGAATCATTCGCAGAACGTACTAGTTAGTGCCACAACTGAGAACAGACAAACTTGAGACTAGTTTAATGAGACAGGCCACATTGAGGCTTGTCTCTCCACCTGTCGAGATGGTGGGAGAGGTTAGTGGCTGCAACAGCACAACCCTCTCTCTCTCTCTCTATCTTCCCCCCTCACCCGCAATCCATCACAACGTTCCAGTGTCAACTGCCACTCGATATCTAAACCTCAAACCACGCTGCGCTCACTTGTCGCCTCCGGTAAATCAAAACCTCCATTCACAAGTCCGTACATTTACGCACGGACACGAGATGTCAGGGAGAGGAGAAAACTGGACCGACTGGAGATGGACTCAGGTTAGAACCTCGGGAAGGGAGGGAATGATTCCCAGTTAATTACTAAATGGGAAGTCCGAAATTTGAAAAAAAAAAAAAAAAAAAAAAAAAATGCAATAGCCTCAAAAACATGCAATGTTGAAAGAATTTCTGACCTCTTTGGAAATAATTATCAAAACCATGAAGTAGCTTATTTTTCGTTCTCTCTACATTTTAATTATAATTCAAAAAGGGGGTGGGGTCAATTTCCCCCCCCCCCAACGCTCATCCCATTAGTAAAGACCGGAAAAATTCGCGTATTAATTTCGTGATAGGCTGAAATTCAAACATGTGTACAATTCTGCTGGTTCTGCTATAGGCTCGCAGTTTAACCGGAGCTCTCTGGACCAATGAGAGACTATCGACCGATGGAGCGTCGAATCACGAGCTACCCAGTGGAGACGCCTCACAATTTAGTACCCAATGAACACGCGTGTTTACTTGAGAAATGCAGAGGATAATGGAGGCTATCCTAGAGGTCATTGAATCCGCGAATTTTTCCGGTCCCTACCCATTAGATACAGCCAATGGAAATGGTAAATACAGATTTACCTCGGCATAAAACTTAGAATACTTTAATTTTTTTTTCGTCCACTATTTCCTACCAATTTCTCTCTCTATCTCTACACACACACACACACACACACAAATGGTGGCCAACAGCTTGACTTCAGTGGACCACGAATGACATAGTTACACGATTAGAAGACGCGTCAGCTCTCACCTGAGGATTTGTGTTATATGTACCACTTTCAAGACAAATATGGGGTGCGGCTATGTCATGGACACGGCCGTGTATTGTACGTGAATGCGTGTACGTAACAGGTAAGATTTTCTATACAAAATATAAATTACGCAATTTTTTTATTTTATTTTAACACCATATATATTCACTGTAACGATTTTACAATAATGTTTTATACATGCAATCGATAGATTTTTGACGAGAGCTGACGATTGAAACCCAATCGAACGTCGTAGCTTCTCCGAGAGTCAAAAGTTATACTAAATGGAAATCTCGAAACGCAGCAAAATGACCTCAAAATGGCGGCGCTTCCCCCTCCACCGCGCGCGATGCGTCACAGCTCTCACTTAGCGCAACGAATTCTTTGATCCTTTAGCTATCCAGTGGTGTAATTAAATTGTGGATGGCGATGATAGATATGTAGCTGCAACACCAAACTGTATCCCCCGATTTTGTTATCATTCGCTTTTTGAATTGCCTCCCACTATGGAAGCAATTTTAAAGACGTATTCACGTAAAAAAAAATCTCTTACCCCCATGTGGATAAACCCAAGACCTTCGAGTCAGTGATGCTAATGAGATAGAACAGGGTGCGAGAGAAGCCACTAGCCCATTACCTTACTTCCCGGCCAATCAGGACGCGTTTGCTTCCGCGCTGAATTACTGTGCTCGGGTGTTTTAACAGCAGGCATGTGCCTGAAATTAGTCACCTTCCTATTCACGAAACACAAGACGACGCCACAGTGTTCCAACTTTCAGCTCGTCTCGAAACATTTTCGCGAAAAAAAATACATGACTAATTATTATTATTAGCTAAGTTTAGTTTTTGTGCGCAACGAGCAACTTAATAGGGCCACTGAATATTGCTACAGACAGCACAAACAGTTTCAGGAAGAGATGACGCGACACTTTCTTGTCTTAAATGCTATTCTTTTTTCTTTTTTTTTTCTGAAAGATTTGGTCAATACTCAATTGTTCGACTCATTCATGTTGCAAAACTTACGCCGGGATAGCAGAGTGGATTAGTGTTGTCAGGGCGGAAAGTGGTTGCATGAGACATGTACTCTCTGCGTAACAAGCTGGGACGAATGTGGAAGGGATAAAATGAAAAAAAAATGTAAATATCGATACGTACATTTATGTTATAAAATGGTCAACAAGTCTTAAAAAAAATAATAATTTTTTATGTGTTTGTTTACATGTTACTGTGCTCTAAATCACACTGAAAAATTGACTTAGATAATGTAAAAAAATATATTATTATTTAAGTAGGAAAATATTTAAGTACTTTTCTCTAGCTCTTCAGCCAAGTTACGTTTAATTATAACTAATAAATATAATATGTTTAGGTGGATTAATTTTTACACTTTTTTTTCATGTTGCTATCAAAGAAAAAGAAGTTTAATGTTACTGTGTTTAGATATCAACACTAACCGGTGTTTTGATAAATATTGATTTTTGCGCCATCTGCCCCACACCCTGCGCAAACGTTCAGGGAGAGATGACTATAGACTGGAACAACTCACGGTTTCTTTCCGTCTTTCCCGCGGCTCATGTAATTGACCCTCAATTTATCTGAAGGACTTTAGGGCCAATAAGAAACCCTCAACGAAAGAAGTATCGAATCACAGACTACCTACATAGTTGGTATTTTCTCTCAAGTCGGCAGCCAATGAACGCGGTAGTCTAACCTGGAGGTCATTGAAAAACGCGAATATTTTCTGTTCCCTAGAGACGCAAAACACTTATTTTGTACACATGCATAAATGTTTAATTTGATTTTTTATATATTTTACCTTTCGGGCATCTTTCATGAAGATTAAGAATGAAAGTAACAAGTCAAGTGTAATGTTGTAAAATTTTTACGAACATAACAATTCGCGACGGCAACTGAAATGAAATGTGTGCCAACCCGCCCTGCTTTACTTTACATCGGGTCAACACTTTCAGTATGTAACAACCTTCACTGGAGTGAAGCCTTAAGTTCACTAGAGAGAGACTGTGACTCGTTACTTCCTTGGTTTAGAGTTCATAAAATCTGTGGGTGACAAAAGTTTAAAAAATGTTGGAATTTTATCCTATCGCGAAATCAAATAGCGAACTTTTCTGGGTAAATTGATACCGCATGAATACGCGTGGTTTTATATTAAATCATTATTAAATGCGTCAAACCTATTGTCTCTTTTCTTTTACCCTCACGTAAACATTGGTAACAAGTCCATACAAATAAATGCCTGGTTAACTGAACGTTTACTTTAAAAAATTCAAGCTTAATAACCAACCCCGTTATAGAACTTAAAAAAATAAAACTACCGATAGTAAAATAACCATCTACTCCAGCCCACATGCTCTGTGAAATCATATCAATTTTTTTGACGCTACAGTACTGTGTTTAATTATTTAAAAAACGTAATTTACATTCTTGAAAAAAACATATAAAATTATAGTTGTGATAATGACTTTTCAAGACATTATAAATTTATTTTAAGGGGCTTTTATTTTTCCAAATGGGGTCATCGCCTTACCCTACGTAGGAAACTTGAGTCCGCCAATCGAAGGAATATAGTCTCTCGTGTAACGTCAACCTGACTGATTTGTTTTAAAGCAAAACCAACATTGAAATGGTGGCACCTGAAGAATAAAAAAGGAGTGGCATTCATAAGTTACAAAAACTGTCTGATACTTGATTACCACAGAACAAACAAAACACGACAGAAATAAGAAATTTCGTTCAAAATGCCCAGCAGTTGAATACGACGAACATAGAACTGTTTATACAACAAACTCCTCAAAAGATTCTTGTAACAGTAAAATGAGTAGTAAGTATTCTTCGGCTTGTCTTCTTGAAGAACTTAATTTTATGTGCAATCAGTCGCAACAGATAAAACCAAGACTGCACTTATTATTATAGATCATCCAAATGCCTGAGAGCTATAACTTATCGAAACAGAATACCTGGTTCATTTAAATGCTGTCATAGCATGTTACATAACGCGTAGGTCAAATATCTGTGGGATTTAGTAGTGAAACATTTTCATAAATAAATACTACGACTGTGTACACTTTATTTAACATTTTGTTGAACTCAACAGTGTTTTCATCAAAACTTTTTATTTCTCCGTGAGTCAAAATATTATTTTTAAATGAAATCACTGATAATTCTATTTATCTTGAAGACAAATATTAACTACTGTAAATATTGCATGATAAATTTATCATCTGCAGTTTTAAGATTAAAAATACTGTATATTTGATGACGTCGCAACTTTCATTTCTAAAAAAAAATGCATTTTCATGAATTTAAGCGTGTAAGGTAGTCGGTAAATCTACACTACGATGATATTCGTCTATTCTCTAAATGGGTCACTCCAGTTAAAAGGTTCGATAATCGATTAACCAGTTCAAATTTGACGCCTTAATACGATCATGATGTAAGGCAGCGTAATATTCCCAAAAGACCTCCTAGTGGTAAGTGTGTAATGTCAGCAGAAGTATTTGCTCCCCTTGCTTCTGCGCGCAACGATGTGGCAACGTCGTTTCAAGAGATGAGAAAAATTCTGACTCACAACACGAAGCTGCGAGCTATTTCCCAGCCAGCATTGGTCTTATGGCAGAACGTTCAAGGTCACTGAAAGGCAAGTGGCAATGCTCCTTCCCCCCTCCTCTTTTACCAATCTTAATAATTCCCCTCCAAACATACACACACACATATATAAGTTATCTGATGTTTTATTACACTGGATTAAGCTTCTTTTTTTTCGATTAGCCTGCTTTAACTTCGTAGCTTTTAAGATCTATCAACATTCACAAACAAATAAATTACCGAAACAAACCTAACCACTTATTTTTTAAAACTAAATACAGTTTGCGAACATGGTTTATACGTCACACGCAGTTAATATCTCTCGCAATTCATTCACTGGCTCCTTCAGTTTCGTAACCACGGACACCAAATGTTACAAGAATACCAAACTAACGAATCAAAAAAGTTCCGATCGTACGTAACACAACAGAAGGCCACATTACTGTACAGTTTAACTCGTGAAAGAAATAGTTAGAAGCCAATATCTAAAAAAAAAAAATACGTTGAAAGGGATTTTTGTGATAAATAAATAAGATTGTCATTCTCATTTATTTTATTCTTGAAGTTTTATATGCCATTTTTTTTTAACAAAGTAGTGTAACGAATTAAAGAGTGCAAGTAATTCACTGGGTAAAAAAAAATATATCGACATTGATTTTAAAAATAAGGAATGAAAACAAAATGTTTCTCCCGTGGCAACATGGCAGCATTCAGAACAGAAAACGGTCTAAGAAAACAGCTCGCGTTACACGCCTCACAATCAAGCGTACACACGACGTGAGCATTATCTACGATTGTAAGACGTCGAGCTGTTTCATTCATAGCCGCAACCACGGCGGAACAAATCAAAGAACTATGTTACTGCGCAAGAGGCTGAGATTAGTCCCACGCACTATTTGGATTATGAAGGATGAGGAGGGGGAAACAATTGGAAGATGAGGGGGGGGAAGGGAGGGATTGGTGAGAGGATCTGTGAACGTCAGTTTATCCAACTGCGCGGAAGAAAAAAAACGTCACGTTAGCGCCACCTGGCACGACGGCACTATGACATTCCGTTCCACTGAACACATGCGCACTGGGACACCGGGATCATAACACGGGCACTACTGCTTCCCCCGCACACACACACATCCCCACCCCACCCCTCTCCACCACTCCCAGGCCCCCTTTCGCTTCGCAATGAAACAACACTTCCGACGACACAAACACACACACGCACCGATGTTGAAAGGCGCATCCGCTTGTTTGTTTACACAACCCATCGTACCAACTGCGGCGACCAATGAGTCGAACACACACGGGCGGGCGAGCGTTGATTAGGACAGTTTCACTCCACCGCGCGTAAAATTACTAGTACGTACCCGTGGGGAAGGAAAAAAAAAACGCATTCCGTAACGGTGTTCACGTGGGAAAACAAAGATCGCGAGCTGGACTAGAAGAGAGTGGGGGGAAGCAGCTGTCAGGAGTCGGTCGACGCAACTGCTCCGGCCCCGAGGCACACACGTGCACCACACAAAACACAAACAGGCGTTCGTGTAGATGGCGCGCTCGCTGGTGTATCAGGCGTCTCGACGGCGGGCCCAGGGCCTTGTCAGGCCCCGTCGGTCCCCCCCCTCGGGCCCTGCGGTCCTCCGCAAGGGCCTAGAAAGGCCACCGGGCCGGGTCCGGTCGGAAAAAACATCTCGCGGGGCTTGGGGCGTCGGAGCGAGCGCTCGCGCGGCCATCTTGAATATTTTTTTTTTCCCCACCTCGGGGAGAACGAAGGCGAAGCAAGCGTTCACTAAGGGGGGAAAAGGCGAGGCCGCTTTCTCAAGACAACTCACCTGCCGTCGGCGATCCTACTGCAAACAGAACGCAGAGCAGGAGGGCTCGAGACGCCATAAATCCGCACTCATCTGAAGCGATATCCCTCACGGCAGAACTCGGTCCGGTAGCGCCATGGAAGCTATCCGGGGCCCCGCGCGCGCGCACTGATACACACTGACGCCGCCCAGCGCCGCTCGCCGCATGTTTCCCCTTTCCCCCCTCCACCGACCGTGGTTCCCCCCCCCCCCTTCAGACTGGACGGACCATAGCCTTCCGCGGCTGTTCCGAGCAGCGCGCGCTCCCCCCTTCGCGCGGCGTCACCCCTCCCTGGCCCCCTTCCACAACATCTACCACCCTCCCTCCTGCCCTTGGCCCGTGTACCAGTTTTCAGCTTTTCGACCGGTCCCGCGCCGAACGTGCGAGCCCTAATGTTTCCCTCTTTCCCCGAGCCAATGTACCTTCCGTTATCATTGCAGGTGACTTTTTATTTATATTTCCCTTTACGCGAGTCCTTTGGGAGTCTGGTCGGGGGCCTATCGCAAGAGCTCATTTCTTGTGGGTTGCCTTACTTTGCGTATTTCATAAAATATACGACACATAGATGGAAAAAGAATTATTTTTTTTTTTAAAGATTTTTTTGTTTGTATCTTCAAGATGACTCTAGTGGGTAAGTATTCAAATCAAGTATATTAAGCATCGTATATTTAACAAAAAAATTACCGCGATATTTTGTAATCAGTTTCATTAGTAAAATTAAGGTGAAACATATTTTTTTAACAGTGTACTGGGATACTGTTCTCATTGCGTAATTGTAAATATATATATATGTTAATTTAAAACATTATTTTGGACATACATAATTTACTCTGTGTGTCATACATGGTGACATTAAAATGTTTCTGTTTCATCCCGTAACACGTTAAAATTCATATAATTATACTTTTCCCGCTGCTCATTTCATTGCCTTCATTTCATCTGAATGACTCTGGGCTAATGAGATATCCTCAATAAAAGAAGTATCGAATCACAGGCTACCAAGTTGGAACTTCTCTCAAATCGGCAGCCAATGAACAGGTGACTATTGGCCAAGCATGCAAGTGTCTGTGGAGTCTATCCTTGAAGTCAGGGTAACCGTAAATTTTTCTGGTCCCTAGTCATAGAGGAGACCCAAAGAATGGATAAATAGAGACCGGAAAAATTCGCGGATTCATTTCGTGATAGGCTGAAATTCAAACACGTGTACAATTCTGCTGGTTCTGCTATTGGCTCGCAGTTTAACTGGAGCTCTCTGGGCCAATGAGAGACTATCGACCAAAGAAGCGTCGAATCACAAGCTACCCAGTGGAAACGCCTCACAATTTAGTACCCAATGACCACGCGTGTTTACTTGAAATGAACAGAGGATAATGGAGGCTATCCTAGAGGTCATTGAATCCGCGAATGTTTCCCATCCCTATGGATAAAGTAAAACTGATACACAAACACGTAGAAAATAAGCCGAAGTCAGATCTTAGATGCAAAGATAGCACAATAATTCCGTGGCAGGATTTATTCGGAACAATATCGGAGCACAGAAGAAAACGAACACAGTGGACTGAAAGCAACGAGACATCTGCAACAAAATCGTAAGTACACGACAAACATCAACGTTTTGAAAAAAACAGCGTCAAGCTTAGGAAACCGACGATGATACAGAACAAGAAATGTAGACAACACAACGACACACGGGCGAACCCAGCGATGAGTTCGTCTGTGCTTCGATACTGCTTTGACCACGGCCGTCGATCCGCGGAGGGGGGGGGGAAGCAGTCCCCCTTGAATTAAGAATCCTCTCACTGAGGGGGGTGCTCACCTGCACTTGCATAAGCACGACTGCGAAATGCTTTTGATGTCAAAACTATGTCTAATGGGTAGAGACTGGAAAAATTCGCGCTTTGGATGACCTCTAGGATACACTCCACAATCTCCTACACACTCAGGCAAATGCCACCTGCTCATTGGCTACTGACTCGTGACACCTGTCAACTGGGACGCTTGCGATTCGATACTTTTTTGGTTGAAGGTTTTTCATTGTATCAAAGTCCTTCAGATAAACTGTGAGCCAATTAGAGAAGCAATATAAAGGTACATTTGTTTGGATTATAGCATATCGTGAAATGAATCTGCGCATTTTTCCGGTCTCTACTAATCGGAAAAGGGGTGAGATGGGGGGTGGGGGGTGGAATTCACTGCAACTCTCATCAGGCCCTCTAGCCCAGACTCGTCCTCGTCTGGAACTAAAGCGTAGCTCGGGTTGTAATGGCTTCACTCCGTCTAAGGAGACTTTCCTAATTGGATGCAATTCGCCCGCTGCGCGCCGCGGCAGGCTCATAAATCTGTGTCCGGCGCAGCGCGCCCAGCGGGGACTTGACGGAGTTAACTGGGGTTAAATGCACTCTCGAAATTTGTGTTTGTTTCCGACATTGCTCGGTTATCCGAACAACGTCCCACAACTCACACAGAAAAGAAAAGTAAGGAGTCACGCTGCCAGAGACAGGAAGGAAGTTTGTATCGAAATAACTTCTTGTTTTTTAGTTTAACTTGTTTACAGTTGGCTGGATTAAGTAGAGGCGGTGACGTCATCAAAAAGTGTTGAAAAGCAGCACAGACAAAAGAAAAAGTGAAAAAAAGCCCAGGGCGTCACGAAAATTGTGACGATCGGGAAGAAAAATGTTGTGTGTCTTCATTGCGGGTTTTCGGCGCCATGTTTGCTCCACTTGCACCTCCATGACGTCACCGAGCAATGAGACGTGTGGTGAGGCTTTGTGGCTGCGGATGCGTCAACTGCATTTTGCACGCGTAGTTGCAATTGCACTGCACTGGCATCGGCTCTGAAGCCTCTCGCCGCGGCAACATGGATGGCAGCAGCGGCGGCCCTGTCTGAAGCTGGCGTGGAACTGCAACCAGTCCGTGACGTTGAATTCCAACGAGGTTTCATTGAAGTTATACTTCTTTGGGCGCGTTATGAAGAAAGAAAATAAATAAGAGTTTAAAAAAACTAAAAAAAACATGCTTTTATAGAAAATCCAACTAAAAAATATATAATAAATATTAATAAATTTAATTTAAAAATAGTGTAAGATAAAAAAAAATTATTTAAAAAAACCGTGGGTTGTATGGTGTCAATAGTTATAATTATTTTACTGATATATATGAGTAGAAGGATTATCATTTTGATAATATCTTAAAAAGCACCCCACGCTTTTTTTTAAATAAAATACATTTTTTTATTTTACACTATTTTTAAATTAAATTTATTAAAATTTATTTTATATTTTTTTGTAGGATTTTCTATAAAAGCGTGTTTTTTAGTTTTTTCAAACTCTTATTTATATTTTACCTTTTAGTTTTGTTTATTTATAAAAGCGTGTTTTTTTAATTTTTTAAAACTGTTATTTGTCCTAATCAACTATTAATTCCGTGATAACTATAAGTAACTGTAATTATTTTACGAAAAATTATTAATGTGTACAGCTGTATTGATATCAAATCTCGATTTTAGAAGCCATTTAAAATTTTTAACGTTATCAATATATACAGTGAGACTTAATGGTATAACCTTATTGACGAACAAGTGATATCGACCAGTCTTACATACTGTACGAAATTAATGCTGTGAAGCAGGAAAGGATGGGAGTTACGGATTAATTATTACGTGAAGCGTTCCACATTTACGTAACAGGAATTTTGGGAAGGATAAGGATTGAGAAAGGATGAGGAAAGGACCTGCTCAATGAGAGTGTATACAATAGGTGAGAAAAATTCGGATAGACCGGACTGGGATTCGAACCCAGAGCCTTCCGATGACATGTCGGCTGCTCTACCATCGGGCGCTCGATGTACGATAAATATGATACAAAGCGCCCCACGCTTTTTTCACAATAATACTAGCATTTTTCATTCATATATTGTTTTAAGCTTGACTTGATGTAGGCTTTTGGACATACGCCATTGCTTAGCACATGTATGTCTGCAGAAGAAAACTACAAAAAAACACAAATGACAAAAAAACACAAATTAAGCAAAAATTGCTGTTGTCAGAATTTAACGCCACACAATATTCCACAGCAGGAATATGGTCAACAAACAAGGAAAAAACAAAGAAAAATGGACTAACAGAACGAAAAAACCCCCACAAATGATGACAGCACAAAAATTCCGAACCCAAAAAAATTCACCACAACAGTTTAAACGAGACAGCCCCTTCTCAGTCGCACCTGTGTTTCCTTACCATGTGCGTCTTTGCCTGAGGACGGGAGCAGATAGCAGTTTCCGAAACGTCGCTTGTTTCTGTTTTAGAAAACTGTTGTGTTTGTTTCGTCTTTTCGTTTGGTCGTGTTTTTGTCTCGTTTTGACTGTTGTGCTGAATTTTTTGGGTTCAATATTTTTTGTGCTGTCATCATTTGTTTTGTTTTTTTTACTATTGTGTTTGCTTCGTCTTTTCGTTTTGCTGTGTTTTTTTGTCTCGAACAACGAAACTTTCAATTTCTAGACCTTTTGTGAAATAAATCGCCTTGGAGTACTTTTTTTTTTACTTTAAAAATTGTTCTTGAGTCATTACTGTAGTGAAATACTATTATCTAGGCTACTTAGATAAACTATGTTTATATTTTTTACAAAATAGTTTATAATTATTTCTGACTTTAAGACAAAGTATATAATTACTAGAGACCGGAAAAATTCGCGAATTCATTCCGCGATAGGCTAAAATACAAATCATTATACCTCAGTGCTGCCTCTGTTATTGGCTCACAACTCACCTGGATGACACTGGGCCAATGGAAACACCCAACCAAAGCTTTATCGAATCACAGGCTGCTACGCTGGAACGTCTCATAAGACAGCTTCCAATGAGAGGGTGGCATTTGACCGAGTGTACGTAGAACTATGGAGTTCATCCTACAGGTCATTGAACCCGCGAATTTTTGCGGTCCCTAATAATTACTTAATTCATAATGTTACGTTAAGATCCCTTCACCTCTGTTATAACTCTATATACTCAAATATAGTCTATATCACGGTCAAGTGCACTATTTTTACACATTCGTGTGAGACATTGGGCTGTCTCTCCGCAATTTCTATTCAACGATATAAAATAAAGTTCTTTCATTTCGAATAAAATTGCTAGCCAACCATTTACAAGTATTCCATCCCAGAAGTGACGGGGGAAAATATTCAGTTGTCAGACTGTAAACTTTAATAATGTCACAAGTCAGAAAAAGGAAAGAAAAAAACCGTGCTCGTATGATAGATTCTGTGTCATCTAAACGTGACAGATTTCAAGACTTACCACCAGCGGTGCTCATTTCCCGACTGTCACTTGCAAAGCGACGGGTTCGATGTTTACTTGCGAACGCAGCCTCATGAAGTCGCTTGAAAACCTTATGCTGACAGAACAATACTGGCGGAAGAATATATACACCATTGGTACTACTTTAAAATTAAAATAAATAAACTGTCGAATGCGCGACAAGTGACTTGACACGAGGCGCGACTCTAGAAGCAAAAATAGCACGAAGGGGGGGGGGGGGGGGGGTAGATAACACCTTCCGAGCTAAAATTTTGTATTTATTTCGGGAAGTAATTTTATATTTACCTAAATACTTAGGTTCGTAAGTTTAACCTTTTTTTTTTTATCAAAAGCTGTATGAAACTATTAAAATGATCGGTATTTGAGACCACGCTTTTGTAAATATTCCAAGGTCAATCTCCGACGTACCTATCTAATGACTAGAGACCTGCAAAATTCGCGGTTTCGATGGCCTTCAGAATAGGCTGCACATACCCCTGTACACTCGGGCAAATAACGCAAGTTCATTGGCTGCCGTCTTGTAAGTCGTCTCAGCTGGTTTGTCTGTGATTCGATCCTTCTTTGGTTGAGGGTTTATAACTGGTTGAGATTCGTCCAGAAGAACAGTAAGCCAATAGCAAAATTGTCTAAGAGGTATATGTGTTTGAATTCTAGCTTATCACCGAATGAATCCGCGAATTTTGCAGGTCTCTACTTATAGGAATACCTCCACGGTCTATCGGTCCATGGTGGAGTAAAAAACCTTATTTGTATCGTATCCCATTCCTTATGTATATATAATATACCGTCAAATATTGTAAATATATATATATGATTTTTTTTTAAGATACCGATTGATTATTGATAAACAATTTTTAGGGACAGGAAAAATTCGCGGGTTCAATGACCTACAGGATGAACTCCATAGTTCTATGTACACTCGGTCAAATGTCACCAACTCATTGGCTGCTGTCTTGTAAGACGTCCCAACGTTGCAGCCTGTGATTCGATAAAGCTTTGGTCGGGCGTTTCTCATTGGCCCAGAGTCATCCAGGTGAGTTGTGAGCCAATGGTAGAGGCAGCACTGAGGTATAACTATTTGTATTTTAGCCTATCGCGAAATGAATTCGCGAATTTTTCCGGTCTCTAACAATTTGTGTTCTGATTTGAAAATGGTTGACAAAATATAAGCACTTTGTAGCACAATAGTTATTTATTTCAATAGATATGTGTTTGCACACAATTCGATTTCTTGTGATTTTTCTTATCTTTTCAGATGGTTTATTCGATGGTTTCTGATAGTTTAAGGATTGAGTCGTGACCCACCTGTAACCCTTCCGCGACCCACTAGTGGGTCGCGACCCACCGTTTGGGAACCGCTGCTCTAGACTGTAATTAGTAGAGACATGCAAAATTCGCGGATTCATTTCGCGATAGGCTAGCATCAAAACAGCTATACCTTCGTACCGCTTCTGCGATTGGCCCACATTTTATCCGGGGAACTGTGAGCCAATGGGAAACACTAAACCAAGAAAGTGCCTAATTACGGACAGCCTAGTTGAGACGTCTAACGCGTCAGTAGCCAATGAACAGGTGTCATTTCCGCGAGTATTTAAAGGACTGTGGAGTCTATCCTAGAGGTCAATGAATCCGCGAATTTTGCAGGTCTCTAGTAATTAGTAGATACCTGCAAAATTCGCGATTTCAATTACCTATAGGATAGACTCCATAATATTCTGTGCACTCGGGCAAATTACGCCTTCTCATTGGCTACTGACGTATAAGTCCTGTTAACTGGGATGTTCCGTGATTCGATACTTCTATCGATGAAGGTTTTTCATTGGCTCCGAGTCCTTCAGGTAAACCGTGGCCCAATCACTGAAACAGCAAAAGGTGCAAACGTATTTGGATTCTAGCCTATCGCGAAATGAATCCGCGAATTTTTCAGGTGTCTAGTAATTAGTTAGAGTTGAGCCAAGGAGAAACCTCTGACGGACCCAGGTAGAGCCCTGAGCTCTGTCATGAAGGTGCGGCACGGGACGAACAGTACAGTGCGGAAGAAGAGTCAGGCTGGAAAAAAAAACGGGCTGCCACCTGGAGTCCGATGTGATTTCGAGCTCCTTAGTCTTCGTCTCCTGACGAAGACATCCCCCGGGTTCGCCGAAAAAAGAAAACAAAAAAAAAAACCTGTTCCGTCCCGCCACGCATTCCTGCGCTTTCTACGTCCCCACGCGTGTTTTCTCCGCCAGGAATCTTGTTTTCGTTCGGTTCCATCGCCTCCACCCCACCCCCCCCCCCCTACCTCCCCTCCTCCACCTCCTGTTTGCATCAGTACTCCTCCCTATACGCCCCTCCTTCAGTACACCGACGCCTTTGTTTCGAACTGACTCCATTAATAATCATGCATGGTCCAGGCGGAAGAAGGCGAAAATCACCGACGGAGACAATGAATAAATATTCGCGGATTCATTTCGCTGTTGGCTGGAACTCAAACAGTTTCCGTCTGTGGCCTCTGCTTCGGAGATTGACCCACAGTTGGTGCGAAGGTCCGGGGTGCTGTCATAACTTAGAAGCACACAACTTAGAATTTTCTAAGTTATGACTTTCTACGTTATGACGTTTTTAAGTTGTGTGGTTCTGCGTTGCGTGTTTCCAAGTTATGACAGTTCTAAGTTGTGTGTTTTCTAAGTTGTGACTTTCTACGTTATGGCGTTTCTAAGTTGTGTGGTTCTGCGTTGAGTGTTTCTAAGTTACGTGTTTCTAAGTTATGACATTTCTAAGTTGTGTGTTTCTAAGTTGTGATAGTTCTAAGTTATGAGTTTCTACGTTATGACGTTTCTAAGTTGTGCGTTTCTGCGTTGCGTGTTTCTAAGTTACGTGGATTTTTCCAAGTTTTCTAAGTTATGACAGTTCTAAGTTGTGACTTTCTAAGTTATGTGGTGTTCCCCGAAGGTCCCTGGGCCAGTTTGGAAACCCGCGCCAGAAGACGTGTCGAGTCGCAAGCAACCTAGACGGCTCGGAATACTCGCTTAATGAAGCAACCCCTAACAGTCATTGCTGACTGGCTGACAGGGATCTCATCATTGCCACGGCGGGCCTAAGGGCCGAGTGCCTGGTCTTGGCATCGAACCCCGAGACCCGCAAAGGAGTACCAGGCCGCGGCATGCGGCACACAACCCCCAGTTTTGGATCTAGAATATTTTAGGACTTGACGGTACATTTGTAAAAAATGATGGGTTTAATAGCTGCGAAGCTGTATTGTGATGATTGGGTGGCCCAGTTTTAAGTTTTAATGTTTAATTTCGCGGGGAAGGTATTGTAAATAAATCTCTCGGCCAAGCAACCAATGAGCAGGGGAGGTTTGTCCAAGTGTGCATAGGAGATAGGACTGCGGGTCTGTTCTAGAGGTCATTACAACAGCAATTTTTTTTTTTTCAGTTCCCTACTTACAGAAAACATCACATGTATGTAATTAAGTACGCGCGTTAGAAGTTATGCTTACTTGGGGTTATAAAAAAAACTAACTTCAATTTTGCATGCGAATAATTAAGATAAATAAAATAATAAAGTACTGCAGTGATATTATAAATACGGATGGTAAATGATAAATAAATTCAATATATATACACAGTATTCAATATTAATGTAAACACGTGAATACTATTGATTATTTTATTTAATAAAACAATCGAGATAAATTTTCATTAATAATGAATATTAATAAATGTGGTGAATGTTTATTCTAATTATAAATTTTAAATGTTTATTAAATAATGTAATAATTTATAGTAAAAATTAATCATACATACCTCACTTATATAAATACACTTTAAAAAGTTAAAAAACACTATTTATCTAATTAATATTCACAATAAATAATTGTTTTTAATGATATGGACCAGTATTCAATATCAATCACTAAATTATAAGTTTAGCACTCATATAATTTTTTTTAATGTAGCCTTTTTTTTTTTTTTTTCATCCAGTGGAACTTTCGTTGCTTGGTGCGAGCGCATCATAAAAATTCACTGTTATGATTTTCCCACAATGTGCCTAAATAAGTATAACTTCAAAAATATTATATCGAGACTTAGTAATTAATACAGAACTCCAACATTCGCGTTATTTTTTAGTGACACTCTTCACTCAACCAACATTACATTTAACCAGAAGAATTTTTTCCAGTCGCTACCAGTTGCTAGAGACCATAAATATATTCGTGTTTTCAGTGACCTCTAGGAAACTCCACAGTATTTCTTAAAATACTTGCGCAGATATCCCCTGCTTATTGACTACTGAATCGAGAGTTTTCTAGGCACTTCTTTACCCAGTGTCTTCCAGAGAAGGCGTGTGCCAAATAGCAAAAGGATCGCAATGGTCCAATGGTATATTTCCGGAATATTTCGCAGTTTCAATCACCTCTAGGATTAGACTCCAGTGTCTTGTGAATACTCGTGTAAAATGTCTTCTGCTCATTGGCTGCTGATCGGGTAGATTGTCTAGGTTGGGTACCCGTGATTCGATACTTCTTTGGCTGAAGCTCTCCCATTGGTTTAGAGTCTCCCAGATGAGGTGAGAGCCAATAGAAGAAGAATCGCAAAGGTATGTAGAGACCGGAAAAATTCGAGGATTAATTTCGCGATAGGCTAGGATCAAAATACACTTACCTTCATGCTACTTCAGTGATTGGGCCACATTTTATCTGGAGGACCCTGAGCCAATGAAGAACCCTTAACAAAACAAGTATAAAATCACTAACATTCTTTTTGACAGGTCTCAGGAGTTAGTGGCCGATGAGCAGGTGGTATTTTGTCTGAGTGTGTAGATGTTTGTAGAGTCTGTCCTAGAGGTCATCGAAATCGCGAATTTTTCCGGTCCCTAGGTATAAGTGTCACGAAATGAACCCGTTCGAATTATAGTTTTGTCGTGATCTGAATCTGCGGTTTTTCCCGGACTCCCAACTAACTGTAAGAAAGAACCCATCCGAGGTGCCGAATCGCAGCCCTGTGAGACACGGCGAGAGAGAGAGAGAGAGAGAGAGAGAAAGAGAGAGAGAGAGAGAGACTT
The DNA here is from genome assembly GCF_032445375.1 of Bacillus rossius redtenbacheri. Classification (NCBI taxonomy): domain Eukaryota; kingdom Metazoa; phylum Arthropoda; class Insecta; order Phasmatodea; family Bacillidae; genus Bacillus; species Bacillus rossius. The sequence goes on from NC_086336.1 coordinate 59,243,694, forward strand.
TACCCGCGGCTAAGTTTTTATTTCATTCTGGTCGTGTAAGAAACCGGACAATGGAAGAGGGCGGCCGGGAATAGCAATGAAGTAGAAAATTTGACTACGGGCTGACTACTGATTGGAATTCTAACGAAAGGGCAGCGATATCGGACATCCGGCGCGTGACGCAACGCCTGCAGGAAATGCTAACGTGTACGAAAAAAAACTATTATTTGCACCTGTTGTCTCTTCCGCTGCAGTACCCTGCGAAGTTTAAAAATTACGTATTAATACGGGCAAACTTTCTTTAAACTGGTTGCGGAATTAATTTTTTTTTTATTTAGACTTGACTTTCTTGTCAAAACGTCCGTACCCAGGCCTAGGTATAATACGAGCACAATCTTGCCTTCACTGTTATGAAATAATCTATGATATACATTATAGCAACCCATTTTTTGAGAATATAAATTTTTTTATTTTCAATAAGCGTTTGCTGTGTCTACAAATGTTAATAATAAGTGTCTATAAGCATTTTTATTGCCATCAAAAGGATCCGGAAAAATTAGCGGTTCCATTGGCTTCCAGGATGGCTACCACATTCCTCTACATACTTGAGTCAATCATCCCCTGATAATTGGGGGCTAACTAGCGATACGTCTCAATTGGGTTGATACTTATCCGTCTCTCATTGGCTCAGAGTCCTCCAGAAAGACCGTGAGCCAATGTCAGAAGCACCGCAAAGTTATAATGTGTTTGAAATTTAACCCAATTTTTTCGGTCTGTAGTTATCAAAAACCATCAATTTTGTTCATATCACAGAAAGGGTCAAGGTTCATAACGGCATATATAGGTCTATATAATATATATATCCTAATGTTATCAAGAGCAAATGTGGGTTTGTTTGTATGTTTGTTTGTCCAAAATAAACTCGAAAACTATTGGATCGACTTCAAGAAATCTTTGAGTGTTATAAAGCTACATTATTATATACCGTAACAAATTCGTGGATACATTTCGTGATAGGCAAAAAATTCAAATAATTATATCTATATGCTGCTTCTTCTATTGGTTCACTGTTTATCTGGATTAATTACAGACCCTCAATAAAGTAGAAGTATCGAATCAGAAGTGACCCAGTTGAGATGCCTCACAAGTCAGCAGCCAATGAACAGGTGACGTTTGCCCAAGTAAGCAGATAATAGTGGACTCATTGAGATCGTGAATTTTTCTGATCCCTATTCTACCGCTCTACCTTATTCCATTGGTTTTATGGGAAAAAATAATAAAAATAATAATATACTTAAAAATTACAGTAAACCAATACACCATAGATACATTTATATCTTGAAGACATGCAAATCAAGAAGAATTTAGTTTCACCAAAGAGATATGGAAGTGCGGATATAATAAATCGAGTGTGTATAAAACTCATTTTCGTTTCCTTTTTATTTGTAGTAATCATTCCATGTAGGTAACAAAATGGATATATGCTATGTTTCAGTTTAAATATTTAAAAAAAATATATATGGTTCCGTAAAATATAGCAATATTTGCAATAACTAATAACCAGAGCTCTGCAAGCTTGCCCTGAGTAAAAATTTATAGTAGTTATAAAATGTGGGCTATAATGCAAACGTAATTTGTATTGGAACTTTAAACATTGGCAGAACGCTGTTCGCGATAGCAAACTTTATTGCGGTTAGTAAGTACCACCGTGCGTCATCACTGTGGATGAAATTAAATATCCCATTGGCCATTAATAAGTAACAGGTGTTTTTTTTTTTTTTTTAACATCAGGCCTTCTATCTCACTGCATAAAAATAAAAGTTGGGATTTCAAGTACTTTGTTTCGTAACCCACGACCCTAACTTGTGAGATGGGGACGAGATTACAAGTGAAAGCACTCAGGAGCGACATAATTGAAACCATAATCCTCTCTCTGGACCTGCAGGTGGGCGAATGACGCACAACCCCTAGCGCTCCCGTGGGACGCGAACTACTTCCTTCAGCTTGGGCGAATACAATTCCCAGTTAAAATTTCAGTTGCGATCACGTCCAACGAATCTCAGTATCAAACATGCGTATATGTTGGTGTTTAGGGACCGGAAAAATTCGCGGGTTCAATGAACTCCAGGATGAACTCCATAGTTCTACGTACGCTCGGTCAAATCTCACCCACTCATTGGTAGAGACCGGAAAAATTCGCGGATTCATTTCGTGATAGGCTGAAATTCAAACATGTGTACAATTATGCTGGTTCTGCTATTGGCTCGCAGTTTAACCGGAGCTCTCTGGACCAATGAGAGACTATCGACCAATGAAGCGTCGAATCACGAGCTACCCAGTGGAGACGCCTCACAATTTAGTACCCAATGAACACGCGTGTTTACTTGAGAAATGCAGAGGATAATGGAGGCTATCCTAGAGGTCATTGAATCCGCGAATTTTTCTGGTGCCTACTCATTGGCTGCTGTCTTGTGAGACGTCCCAACGTAGCAGCCTGTGATTCGATAAAGCCTTGCTTGGGTGTTTCTCATTGGCCCAGAGTCATCCAGGTGAGTTGTGAGCCAATGGCAGAGGCAGCACTGAGGTATAACTATTTATATTTTAGCCTATCGCGAAATGAAATCGCGAATTTTTCCGGTCTCTAGTGTTGATCCAAGAATAGAATGATTTTCTCATATGTTGCTCTATCTGGACCAGGGAGTGTTTGAGAATCTGAATATTTTGATCCATTCGAAATAGCAACAAAAAAGGAAGAAGAATACTCAGGAATATTAAAACAAATCAGTTTCAGTAAAATCAAACACATAATTAGGGGCTGGCATTTTTCGCGAAAAGATCTGAACGCCTATTAGACTGCAACAAGGTATATCCGCACCTGTGGTTTCTTCCTTGTTGATTGGCGGCCGTCTGCGAGAGAAGTCGTTGCCTTATTTAACCAGGCCACTCATCAGGACGTGTTTACTTCCGCACTGAATTACTGTGGTTGGTGCTGTAACACTCAGACATTTACCTGGGAGACACTCATCCAATCACGAATCACAGACGATGCTATAGTGTTTTAACTTTCATCTAGTCTTGAAATATTTTCGCGAAACCTGCATGCCCCTACACATAATTTATTCATCTCATCTTCTACATCCTTAGACCCTGTCCTTTGAGGCAGGAAGAATTCGCGGATTCATTTCGTGATGCGCTAAAAATTTTAATAATCATACCTCTGTGAAGATTCTGCTATTGATTCGTTGTTAGTCTGGGGCCAATGAGAAAGCCTCAACCAAATAAGTATCGAATCACGAGTCACCCAATTGAGACGCCGCGCCGCACAAGACAGCAGCCAATGAACATGCGACGTTTTCCCAAGTATGCAGAGGATCTTGGAGTCTATCCTGGAGATCATTGAGCATACGAATGTTTCCCGTTCCTACCTTTACTTACTCTTTCCTGTACTTTATTTTGCATTCATTTTGGAAATTAGCAATAACTGAAATATCAGTTTTTAACATTATTTTTTAAAACAGTTGTTGAATTGATTAAAAAAAAATTATCCACCCGAGCAAAGCTGGGGCGTGTTGCTGTTGTTCCATGATTACGGACGAAAAAAAATTAGCGGGTTCAGTGACCTCCAGGATAGACTCCACGATCCTGTGCCTACTCGGGCAAACGTCACCTGTTCATTGGCTGCTGACTTGTGAGGCGTCTCAACTGGGTGACCTGTGATTGAATGCTTCTTTGATCGAGGGTCTCTGATTGGTCCACAGTCCTCCATATCTACAGTGAACCAAATAGCAGAAGTAGCACAAAGATATAATTATTTGAATTTTAGTCTATCATGAAATATATACGAGAATTTTTCCGGTCTCTATCTAATATAATAATAATGAAAGTTTGACTGTAATTCGCGTATAGCACTGGAACGGAAAAGCACCTAGAAGTGAAATTTGGTACATAGATTTTCCTGGGGAGGTACAGGTGCATCTTCAAATTTAGATTTAGTTTTATTTATTTATTTATTTATTTTGCGATTTTCGACCCTGACTATTCTATGTAGAAAAAAAAAACAACCGCATATACTGTTGACCGATTACAGTACACCTAAACACAGAAGAGTTTAATAGCTAACATAGTTAGGCCTACACAGTTTTGTCGTACACAAAAAAAAATTTCTATAATTTTACGAAAGATTACATTGGAAACCATTTGCCAAGAATTTTTGGTAATTCTACAAGAAATATATTGTAACTATGTACAACACATGGCTATGGTTACTTTTTGCATAAATAAAAAACTTCTAAAAAAAATTGGCGCATAATTTTATATTTGAAACTATGTTTCAGTCAAGCATGTATTTTTTTTCAACCCTGGATAAGATAATCGAATATTCAACAATTTGATTTTATTTTGTTGTATCGTGCTTATTAGTGTGCGCATTTAATACTGGAAAGCTATTCAGGGAAAGATTTTCAAATAACTCTAAGTATTGGAGATATTGGAACAATCAAGGCATAAAAATGCGAATGTAAGAATCCGAGCCCAGTATAACTGAAAACTCTATTTTGTAGTGATACATTTGTTTTCAGATAAATTCACAAAAATTACAAATAATAGTTCTGTTCCAGTTACAAAAAAAAATTGCATTGTAGGTCATTGAGCAGTACTAAGAAAGGATATTCGCACTCGTCATATATAATGAGCAGTGGGAGTATGTTCTGCCTTTTCACTTCCGTAGCGAAGCTGGGATACATAAGCTAGGGCTATACGTTAACTTATATGTATAAAAACATTTATTTGTGTCTGTCTTGCAAATGTTTGTCCAAGAAAGTCTTAAACAATTTCGGGAGAGAAACTTACCATCTTGACTATTTCTTCCAAGCATCTTCCAAAGTTGCACTGGAAAATTCGTCCCGGATTCAGGACAGACTACACGGCCCTCTGCATACTCGTTGGTTTCTGACTTGTCAGCAGTCTCAACCGGGTTGCACGTGATTGGTTTTTTTTTTAAATTTTGGTTGTTAGTTTCTCATTCGGCCCAGAGTCCTCCAGATAAATGCCGTGCAAACGGCGAAAGAATCAGCTCAATGATGTGTGGATTTCAATTTTAGCTCGTTAATGAAATGAACACGCGAAATTTCCCGGGCTTCTAACCGCAAGCTCGAGACGCACCAAAGGAAAAACCGAAACACTTTTGACGTGAATACGTCTTTAAAATTGCTTCCGCAGTGGGAGGCAATTAAAAAAAATATGAATAACAAAATCGGGGGATACGGTTTGGCGTTCCAGCTACATATCTATCATCTCCATCCAAAATTTAATTACACCACTGGATAGCTAAAAGATCAAAGAATTCGTTACGCTAAGTGAGGACTGTGACGCATCGCGCGCGGCGGAGGGGGAAGCGCCGCCATTTTGAGGTCATTTTGCTGCGTTTCGAGATTTCCATTTAGTGTAACTTTTGACTCTCGGATGAGAAGCTACGACGTTCGTTTGAGTTTCAATCGTCAGCTCTCGTCAAAATCTATCGATTGGATGTATAAAAAATTAGTGTAAAATAGTTACAGTGAATAAACATAGTGTTAAAATAAAATAAAAATATATAATCAAAAATATGTCGGCCTATACCCGAAGGACTTCTTAGTATTCAAACATAATTATAACATACATAAAATAGCGTATTTTTTATTTTGCATAGAAAATATTACCTGTTACGTACGCGTATTCACGTACAACACACGGCCGTGTCCATGACACAACAACAACCCATTTTTTTTTTCGCTTCTGTGCACGCGCGCATTCTCTGCCCGCACCCTTCATTGACGTCAGACATTCGCAGAGCTTTGGCGTTCGCGGATTAATGGCCGCGCCGGCTCGAATGACAACTAAGCGACCAGGTGAAGCGGTTGGGTTGTTTCTTTTCTGTGCTCAGTTCTCCGTACGGCGCCATTCATTTCCTCTGCAACGCGCATAACTTGATAAGACAGCGACGGTCGACGGCTGAATAAAACATTATCTTTCACAACGAGCTGGTCTAATGGCAGTGTTAGTTGTGGGATCAATCCGGGATTATGGGTACCGACGCTTTCTAAAACAATCTTTTGAGACCTATAAAATTAACGTTTTACAGGATACATAATACAACTTAAGTTATAAAGTGCTTTCCAAGGGTGGTCTTTGAAGTTGATGCTGAACAACATTTGTATTGTAAATATTAGAGAAATATTTTTTTTATATAGAAAACACAGCGTCTGAATTATTTTTAATTGAATGATGTTCTACAACAACCGCGAATTTTGTGGCTGTAGAAAAAAAAATTCATTGAAGTGCGGACTTATCCCAATGTTGAGTCCATGACTGGAAGCATTTCTGGAAGGTTTTTCTGAAGGGCTTTCAGCTTCTCCGTCGTGATTTCTCAATGTCGGGAATGGTGTCAAAACGTTTTCCTTTTAGCACGACCCATATAATGCAAACCATCATACTCTCGCACTGCGTTCATGATTGGACCGCAGTTATTTGGCCACGTCTATCTACGACCGGGAGCCACCGTTGCCAAGCTGGGAGACAGAGATGAAAGCGAATCAGGTAGTGCCCAGTTTAACAAGGGATAAAATTGTTCTTGCCAAGCAGTCCACCACTGGGAGGGTACACATGGGTTAAGCACACCTATGAGTTTGAATTCTTCCGTGAGGACAGACGAATACGCGGAATACCCGGGTCTCTCCATCCATGATGCGCGACAGACACGGTACACACGACCTCACTCTTCCGGCTCTGGAAGCCGACTGACAGGTCGCAACTTGTTCAAACTTGACACTGACTGTCTCAACGGATCAGGCTATGGAGCTGATTACTTCAAATATATGTAGCGTCGGCAGTTGCTGCTATGAAAATTCATTCACCTAATTTTCTGATCACACCACGTATCTGGTGACCGGCAAAATTATTGGATTAATTTCGTGATATTCTAAATGTCAAATAATTATACACATACACTGCTTTTGCTGTTTCATCGCGAAATAAAAAAAGTCAATTAGATTGCAATATGGCATGCGCGCACCCGCAATTTTTTTTACTTGTAATTGGCGGCCGTCCACAGGAGAAGGCTTAGCCTTTTTTGACCGGGCCATTCAGATGCGTTTGCTTTTGCGCTGAATTATTGTGATTGGTGTGTCGGCAGGAGACATGTACCTAAATGAAACTCTAACAATCACGAAAAACAGAAGATGCTTCAGTGTTTTATATCTCAGCTATAGTTTCGAAATATTTTCGCGAAACATTCATGCCCATAGCTAGAGACAGGAAAAAATTCGCAGATTCAATTTTCGCGACAGGCTAATATTAAAATACTTTTGCGATCATTTCACTAGTGGCCCTCGGTTCACCTGGAGGACTCTGGGACAAAGAGATAGCCTCAGCCAAAGAAGTATCGAGTCACGGGCAACCCGGAATAGACAACTCTCTCGAGTCAGCAGCCAATGAGCAGGGGATATTCGCTCGAGTATGCACAAGACAGTGGAGCCTGTTCTAGAGATGACTTGAAACCCCACAGTTAATCTGGAGGACTCCAGGAAAGTTGGATGATGGCCTCGATCAAAAAAGTATATAACCACGAGTCGCCCAATTGAGACGCCTCACGAGTCAGCAGCCGATGAACATGTGAGGTATGCCCCGAATGTGCAGAGAAGATTCGAGGAGTCCATCCCGGAGGTCACCCAACTCGAGAATGTTCATCCCAGGCCTTAAATACATCACGAAAGCTTGCAGGAGTTTCGGGTTTAGCATCGCCACCGAACCATCTCGGGAATTTCTCTGGTCGGTGGAACGTTGCTCCTAGGCCTGGGCTACAGACGACGAGACCTCCTCGCAGTGCGTCACTGTCCTGTCCGTGTGTCACTTGTCCTGTCCGTGTGTCACTGTCCTCGCCGTGTGTCACTGTCCTCGCCGACGGCATTTCCGCAGCGTGGAGTCGCGAGCGATGTTCCTCCGAAGACGCGACTCGCCGTAAATTTGCTTCCGTTGCAACTCAGAACACTTGGCGATAGAGAGAGAGAGAGAGAGAAAGAGAGAGAGGAGAGGGAAGGATGTCGAAGCCCTCTCTCTGTTCTCGCTCGCTTCTTTCCGCCTCATTTGCAGAGTTTCCCGCGGCACGAAGGAGGGAGGCACCGGCGGAAAGAGCGTCTGGGATGGAAAAGCAAATGAACGTAATTTCCCAAGTCTGCAACTTCTTGAAAGTTTTCCAACTTATTCTTTACGGCGTTGCCTTGGCATGCACCAATTTGCTTAAGCTAACTTTATACCTCTGCATTAAAAATAAAATAAAACAAAATCGAATACGGATCTCTCCCTCATCCCCCTCTCCAACCCCCATTTTTTTTTTACTTTGTTCTTGGTTTACGAAACGCCTGAAGTCCCAACCTATCAGGAAACTAAGCAGACAGCGCGGGTTCGAATCCTTGATGATTGGGCAATGGAAAATATTCGTGGTTTATTTATTCACATTGAAGTTACACTTTAATAAACGCTAAAATGGCATCTAGGAATCGTCATATTAGTTAAGACTATTCAAAATAGCATGTGATAGCAGAGTTCTGCATGTTTGAATACTACATTACTTGCATCATTAATACCAAGACTAGTGGTCAGAAGAGTAGACCTCTTGCAATACCGATTGTGTTAACCGTGCATCATACCCTGAGGTCTTTTTCACAATTGAGCTTTAACAGTATAATACATGTTGGCGCTAGTGTGCCATCGTATAGGCAACGTTAATTTAAAGAAATTACGTTTTCACAATGTTTCGTGATCTGGAGGAATTATTGATATTAATGTATAATTTTGTTTAATCATTACAAACGATGTTTATTAGTAGGGGCATGCGTTTTTCGCGAAATAATCTGCTCGCTCGTTAGACTGCAACAAGGTATGCCATTGTTCCCTGATGATTGGTGGACGTATGCGAGAGAAGCCATCGCCCTGTCTGGCCGGGCCATTAAGGACGAGTTTGCTTCCGCACTGGGTGGCTGTGATTGGTGCGCCGACAGTAGATATGCACCTGGAATGAACCCAGCCAACCACTAGACACAGAAAATTCTATATAGTTTTAGCACACAGCTGGTCGGAAAATCTTTTCGCGAAAATCACATGGCCCTATTTATTAGTCATCCATTACCCTCTTTCTCCCGCTGTCTTCGTTATATGTATTACCAAATGGTAGAATCATAATACTCAATAGAGACTTCAAACTTATGGCCACCACACTGTAATATTGCACAACATATGCGTTTTATATGTATCATGGTTCTGTTTATATTAGCACATAAGTGTTTACGGATGTTACACGATTACCCTCAGGGTAGATTACACTGTCCTCTGTAAACTCGGAAAGACAACGCCACTTCATTGGCTGCTGACTTATGTACGCACGTTACAAGTTATACTTTTGATTTAAGACACTGAACTATTTAGGAATTAATTGTAACAAAAATTTATTAATTAAGAACTCAGTATTCAATATAAATATAAACAAGTGCAAAAAAATACTATAGCAATACAATAAACAAATAAAATGTATTAATTTACTTATATTTATTTTAAGAAAAATCTGTACAATTCAGTAATAAGTATTTTTAAAGTTTTAAATTAATTACTAGATACCTGTAAAATTCGCGGATTCAATTCGCGATAGGATAGAGTCCAAATACTTTTGTCATTATTTTGCTTCAGTGATTGGGCCACAGTTTATCTGAAGGACTCTGGGCCAATGAAAAATCTTTAACAGAAGAATTAGCGAATCACTATCATTCCAGTCAACAGGTGTTACGAGTCGGTAACCAATCAGCAGATGTAATTTGCACGAGTGCGTACAGAATCATGGAGTCTATCCTTTAGGGATTTGAAATCGCGAATTTTACAGGTCTCTATTAATTACTCTTTGCTATGACTAGGGGCACGCATATTTCACGAAAAGCTTCCGAGACAAGCTGAAAGTTAAAAACACTGTAGGATCGTCCGTGTTTCGTGATTGGGCGAGTTTCATTCAGGTTACATGTCGATTGTCACAACACCAATCACAGTAAATCAGTGCGGAAGCAAACTCAGGTTACATGTCGATTGTCACAACACCAATCACAGTAAATCAGTGCGGAAGCAAACGCGCCCTGAGTCAGAGTGGCTCGTTCAAATAAAGGCAACAACGACTTCTCTCGCAGACGGCCGCCGAAATCAGCAGTGCGGGTGTACGTTGTTGCAGTTTAACAAACGTTCAGATATTTTTTTTTTTCAGCAAAAAAATGCCTGTTCTAGTTTACCAAATATAGCCTATGTCAGGGTAGTTTCATTTTGCACACCAATACTTTTGGTATTTCCCCTATTTTTTTTTTTTATGGAAGTGACAGTATTGGTTTATGTTCACGCACGTGAATCCGCCATCTTCCTGTGAAAATTTCGTTGCACGGTGCGCGCGCATCGTGAAAAAAAAAAAAAAAATTCACTTCCGTAATTCTAGAGACCGGAAAAATTCGCGGATACATTTCACGATATGCTAGAATCCAAACCACTGTACCTTTATATTGCTTCTCTGATTGGCTCACAGTTTATCTGAAGGACTTTGAGCCAATGAAAAACCTTCAACCAAAAAAGTATCGAATTGCAAGCGTACCAGTCGACAGGTGTCACGAGTCAGTAGCCAATGAGCAGGTGGCATTTGCCTGAGTGTGTAGGGGATTGTGGAGTCTATCCTAGAGGTCATCCAAAGCGCGATTTTTTCCAGTCTCTATCTATAGGGACCGGAAAAATTCGCGGTTTCGATGGCCTTCAGAATAGACTGCACATTCCCCTGTACACTTGGGCAAATAACGCAAGTTCATTGGCTGCCGACTGGTAAGTCGTCTCGGCTGGTTTAACTGTGATTCGATCCGTCTATGGTTGAGGGTTTATAATTGGTTGAGATTCGTCCAGATGAACAGTAAGCCAATAGCAAAATCATCTACGAGGTATATGTATTTTAATTTTAGCCTATCGCCGAATAATCCCGCGAATTTTTCCGGTCTCTATCTATCTAATCAAAACGTATCGGAACTCAACCGGGGGTTCACCTGGCTTGCCGAGGCGTCTCTTCCACTCGCCGGGAGAGTGAAGTGGTGGGGGGGGGGGGGAGGGGGGAGCGCACTCAAGGTCACGGCGTCGCAGAATCACATTCTATTGGCTTCCCGCGGCTCGGATTGTTTCCCGAGGGGCGTCGACTCAACGGCCACGCGACCAACCGTTATCGCCACGCGCCGCGAGGGAGGTCCGGCCGCCGACGACCAGTGGAGGGGGAGGGGGGGGGGCATGCACGTCTCGTCAAACAAAACAACCCGATCGCTAGGGACTGGAAAAATTCTCGGTTCGATAGAATCCACGATCCCCCACATATTCGGGCGAATGCCATATGCTTGGGGACAGGCATTTTTCCGCGAATAAATCAGAACGCTTGTTAAGACTTCAACAAGGTATACCAGCACCAACGGTTTCTTCCTTGCGATCGGCGGCCGTCTGGCGAGAGAAGTCGTTACCTCATTTGGCCGAGCCAATCAGGAAGCGTTTGCTTCCGCACTGAATAGCTGTGACTGGTGGCTTGAACAATCGACATGTACCTGAAAGAAACTCATCCAATCATGACTAGGGACCGGAAAAATTCGCGGGTTCATTGACCTGTAGGATGAACTCCATAGTTCTACGTACACTCGGTAAAATGCCACCCATTCATTGGCTGCTGTCTTGTGAGACGTCCCAACGTAGCAGCCTGTGATTCGATACAGTTTTGGCTGGGTGTTTCTCGTTGGTCCAGAGTCATCCAGGTTAGTTGTGAGCCAATAGCAGAGGTATGACTATTGAGGTATAACTATTTTAGCTTATCGCGAAATGAATTCGCGAATTTTTCCGGTCTTTAATCATGACACACAAACGATGATACTGTGGTTTAACTTTCAGCTAGTCTCACAATCTTTTCGCGAAATATACATGCCCCTACACATGTTCATTGGCTACTGACTTCTGAGACCTGTCAACTGCGATCCTTCCTATTTTATACATCTTTGGTTGAAGGTTTTTCATTGGCTCAAAGTCCTTTGGATAAACTGTGAGCCAATCACAGAAGCAATATGAAGGTACGTGTGTTTGAATTCTAGCATAACGCGAATTGAATCCGCGAATTTTTCCGGTCTCTACCGATCGCTCATTATATTAGTAGGGGCACGCATATTTCGCGAAAAGATACCGAGACCAGCTGAAAGTTAAAAACATTGTAGCATCGTCTGTGTTTCGTGATTGGGTGAGTTTCTTTCAGGTGCATGTCGATTGTTGCATCACCAATCACAGCGATTCACTGCGGAAGAAAACACATCCTGAGTGGCTAAGGTTAAACAAGGCAGCGACTTCTCTCGCAGACGGCCGCCAATCACAAGGAGGAAACCAATGGTGTGGGTAAACCTTGTTGCAGTCTAATAGGCGTTGAGAATTTTTTTTCCCGCGAAAAATGCCTGCCCCTACTCATTAGCATGCCCCACGCTAGTGATTTGTTAGGGGCAAGCAATTTTTCGCGAAAAAATTTGAACGCCTACTAGACTGCAACAAGGTATACGCGCATCAGCGGTTTCTTCCTTGTGATTGGCGGCCGTCTGCGAGAGAAGTTCCGAAAACAGCATTTCTGAGAACAACATTTTGGTTGTGATTCAGTTGTTTTATTGTAAATGAACAAATGAACAAATATCTGTAATTTATTTCATGAATATTTATGTTACATTTACAACAAAATCATTTTCAGTGCACTGCTGGTGTGTGATACGGCCTTATCGTGGATAACACGCCTCTTTGGGGCGTAGAGTGGTAGGCTTACCAACATGATCTTAGGAGTATCAACCCAAACCTTTTACCCGTAAAAGTACTTTGAGGAAGAGAGGTAATGTTCATAGGGGTTTGCGCCACGTGACAGTCCTAGTTCAGGGGGCGTATCTGTGTTAGCGAGACACGTGATAGGTGAGACGCTCGCTGGTGCTTCTAGCGTGGTATCGCCCCTGAACTGGCGCGCAAGTCTTCTCGTCATGCATAGGTCGACCATGACATATGTAGCGGAGATATTAAGGTAAATGCACGAGGCAAGACCCCTGGAGAATGCTTTCAGGAAATATTCTCCTGGAAAAACCACGCGTTTCAACCGTTTATGCTCTTCTAGAAATTACGGTTCGAAAACGAAGTACGGAAACAGCGCTTCCCACGCGACCTCGACGTGTTCGTGAACAGACACCGCTCGGATACGTCGAGCTGTTTTCAAATCGCGCGGTCTCTTCTGAAGCTCTGCGCATCGTAAGCGTGCCCGGGCAGGCGGGTTCCTCTAACATCACACCGTGCTCCAAACCACACGGATACCTACTCCACAGAGGGGTTCGTTTCTTGTTGGTCTTTTTTTCCGGGTGGTTGCTAAGCGTCCTTTTTCTTATTATCTCTCCTCCTCTCTTAATATTTCCTGGCAACTCTCTCACTCTCTCTCTCTCTCTCTCTCTCTTATATCTCAGGCGAAACAGAGCAGTTTCTTAATACGCGTCTCACCCCCCCCCCCTCCACTTAACCCACTTCCCTTGTTCTTCAGAACGAGATCTCTGCTGACCAATGTGCGAAAACCTGCAGTAAATACAAATGAAAAGTTTTTCACCCCATAATTTCACAGTGTGAGCATTTCACGGAGCGCCGGAGTGCTTTTCGGAGTGCAAAAAAAAAACTTTCTTTTCGAAAAAAACCGCCACGGGCGCGGCGTAGCGTTTGGCTGCGTACCAGAGCGTGGAAATGAAATGTGATAGTCGCATGTGCGTGGGCTAATGCCAGCATAATGGCCCCGCGGTATACAGACGTAACGGAAAAATAAAGTTTTGAAGAAATTTACATTAATCTCTGCTGCTGTGTGCGTAGATTCGCGGATGTGGAAGGTTTTTTTTTTGGAATTTTATTCAAGAATATCTTCGTGAATTATTCCCAGTAATATAGCTGTATACAGTGAGGAAGTTTAAATTTTGGTAATTCGTTTTTCTTAAGTGACGTTAAACAAAAATAATATATTTATCAGCTATATATTTTACTGTTTCATGAGAACGAATAAATTTAGCAAGCTCCAAAAAAAATATATATATATATATTTTTTTTTTCTGTGTTTTTATTCTGAGTAAGAACCTTATGGAAGTGTAAACAAAAGGACCGGCGAGGAACCCAGGGTGAGGGGGGGGGATGGCCTCCGCTGGAATCAAGGAAAACCCCCCCCCCCCCACCCTGAGGGGGCTCGCTTACGCGACTGAAACTGGACTGATAAACGTAAACGTCAAAACTAAGTTTCAAACTAAGTTCCACACTAGGAACGACCTTCACCCATCTGTTTAATGGATGAAAAGTATTTTACATCAAATTTAATATATTAGAAAAGATACCTCGAGTGGGTTGTCTAAAAAATTCCTGGCCAAACCATGATTAGTTAAAAATTGAAAAATGACTTTTTTTATATTAAATATTGCAATAATTAGTTTGGCGAATAAATTTAATACCAACCGAAAGTATGAAACCTATAGAATATACAAACGTTGGATTGTCTATTTTTTTCCTGGCGTAACTACTGGGTTGGCAGGTATAAACAGGTAAATCGATAATAGTTATTTTTCACCAATCTGTTTAATAAATAAAAATTCTATCAAAATGAGCGCTATTTAACTGCGAATACAATGATATAGGGTTGTCTGTAAAAAGATTGGCCTGAATGACGGTTGTCGAGGTTTGAAAGGTGAAAAGTTTATGCGCGTGGAAACTTGTGACAACGAGGTCCGAGCCAAATATCCCGTGCGATAGAAGATGACAGTACATTACAGCTGCGTGCGACGAGACCGCTGAATGAAAGAGAGCGCGTATGCTATTTATTCGTGCAACAGAGAAGGATAACGATATATTAGTAAATACTGAGCATTATTTTGGAGTAGTTATTAACCTTAAATATTGTGAACACGTGTTACTACGTATAATTGTTTATTGACAATATATTGTGTTAAAAAATGCCTAAAAAGTGTTTTTTGTGTGACTCGGATGATTCGTTGAGTTTAGTGATGAAACTTTTAAAAATTGTTTATTGAAGTTAGCTTTTCGCAAAAAAATAAAAAAATAAAATAAATACAACGAAGTTGAGTTAACCGAAGCATCACTCGATTTTGTTGGTTACCATACCACGTGTTATAAGAAGGTGACTGTTTTGGGAAATAAATATAATGAAGAATTTAGAATTATTAGCAAGGATAATATTTGAAACCAACAGGATTTATTGGGAACCAAACGCCAATGAAAATACAAGACATTGTTGAAATGACGGAAAATGAAGACGATTGTACCGAGTTCGAGGATCAACATTTCACTTCTGATGAATCAGAAACGTAATAATAATGATTGATTGTAACTTTTTTCAATAATAAAATTTTTGTATTAATTGTTCATAATATTTTAGGTTATTAAATACTCCAAACTAATGCTCAGTATTTACTAATATATCGTTATCCTTCTCTGTTGCACGAATAAATAGCATACGCGCTCTCTTTCATTCAGCGGTCTCGCACGCAGCTGTAATGTAGTGTCCTCTTCTATCGCACGGGATATTTGGCTCGGACCTCGTTGTCACAAGTTTCCACACGCATAAACTTTTCACCTTTCAAACCTCGACAACCGTCATTCAGGCCAATCTTTTTACAGACAACCCTATATCATTGTATTCGCAGTTAAATAGTGCTCATTTTGATATAAGTTTTATTTATTAAACAGATTGGTGGAAATAACTATTATCAATTTACCTGTTTATACCTGCCAACCCAGTAGTTATGACAGGAAAAAAATAGACAAACCAGCGTTTGTATATTCTATAGGCTTCATACTTTCGGTTGGTATTAAATTTATTCGTTAAACTCATCAGTGCAATATTTAATAAAAAAAAAGTCATTTTTCATTTTTAAATTAATCATGGTCTGGCCAGGAATTTTTTAGGCAACCCACACGAGATATCTTTTCTAATATATTTAATTTGATAGAAAATACTTTTCATCCATTAAACAGATGGGCGAAGGTCGTTTCTAGTGCGGATCTTAGACTAGTATATTGTACATTTTTCCTCATTGCATACATATAGGCCAAAATAGGGGCAGTGTACAATATGTAAGCACCCTATCCAGAGATGACGACTTGTGTCGGATAAAACCCAAGCGCTAAATCTCGGGCCACGCTAACCCCCCCCCCCCCCCTTCCCAACATGCTTGAGTATCCTAAATATTTGCGACCTTGGTTTAATGTATGATTATTTTAAACATTAAAAGTATTATTTTGAATACAAAGTGCAAGAATTTGAAGGTGAAGGCTTAGAACCATAGACGTGTGCAATATACCAAAGTAATGTTTTGAATTATTTTTTTATTTTAATTTCGTGTCCACACAAATCTGTAGAAAAATCATCCCTGACTTTTCCATGATCAAAATTACAAATTTCCCTTACGAAATTATGGAAAAAATAATATACCTATTTTGGAATTTTTTTTGAAAGGAATAAAGACAATTCAGCTTCCAACATCCCTGTAGCTGTACTAGTTCAAACAGAACCTCGCATAAGCCATTTCACAATGTGCGTGTCTATGCACTGAGACACAATAGGGAAAAAAAAACCCGTGTTCAAAGTATGGACCTCCTGACCAATATCAACTTCCCTTGCTTTACAGAGTGTGGGCATCCTGTTGTTAGCTCAGTGACTTAACATTCTGAGTTCCTTTAGTAATATCACAAAATTATCTCAATAGTTTAAAACATAAGAAAATAACACCATATTACTTTTCCACTGCTTGGGGATTATGTCCCATTCCAGGTATTTTTGAGTGGCTGAACTTCCACAAAATTATATATGTATACTCACACACATACACATCGCATACTTCTCGCATAATTATCTGGCAAAGTTGTATTTTGAAAACGTTTTTTGTACAGTTTGGATAATGAGGATCAAAATGATTACAAGTTTTAAAGTAAATTTTACTGGCTTCTATGAGATATGGTTTAAATTTCTTTTAGAAAATAAATATTAAATTTTATTTGGCCTATCAAAATCACCAAAATTATGATTTTTAAAGGCTAAATAAAATTTTCTGAAAGAATTTTAAACCATGCCATTAAGTAGCCACCAGCATTAATTGTGAACAAAAATTTGCAGTTATTCATTCCATTTGGTTCTCCTTATTCTTACAAGACAAAAATTTAAAAAAAAAATCATCTTTGCCAGCTAATTATACAAAAAGTATGCAGTATATTTATGCCACCCCCCCCCCCCCCCCCAACCCACATTTTGTTGAAGTTCGGCCACTCAAAAAAGTCTACAATTTTAACAGCGTTAAACGAAAAAAATAAAATAATAATGACCTGGAACAGGACACACACTCTTAAGTTGGTACGAAAAGTTTTTTTTTTTTCTTCGTGTTGGAGACCCTGAGCGGGAGGCATGGCGTCCGTGAAGCGACCCCTCGGGTTTTTGGGCTGTTTCTGCGCCGCGCGGGGCCCGAAGAAGCATCCGCCGCAGGAACGAAGAGGGGTTGAAGGCTGCCAGGGGTTGCCGAGGCACCTGGAACCATTTCCCATAGTCTCCCCCCACCCCCTCTCCAACCTTCCCTTTTCCCTTCACCAGCCGACAGCTGCCGCCTGCGACCAGCAGGCCGTGTTGGGTAGTCGGTGTCCTAACCACTGCACGGGGCGCCTTCAGAATAATGGCACGAAGAAAATGGTGCGTTATTTTATTTCGTAAAAAAAAATTGCGAGCAAGTCTTTCAGTTACGTGTGAACATCTAACTCCGGTAGTGAGCAGCAAAATTCACGTGTTCTCACGTAGGAGAAAAAAAAAAAAAAAATTATGACATGAAGATATTCAACGTAGAATTATTCGAAACAATGCCGAGCGTACCTACTTTCTGTACGCTGCCTGGATCTCAAACACTGCTCGCCACCATCACGCGCAGATAGCAGCACGAAACAGACTCGAAAATTTTAAAACATTAGAAACTACTCCTATAAATGTGAAAAAAAGACTTAAATCCTAAACCCCGGATCTGGACCTGATTTTCGAAAGGGATCTTTTATTCATTCATGAAAAGGTTAATAGGCCTACTATAAACCTTCCGCACACATTAGAAATTATACGTCTATTGCATTACTAAAATATTTATCTTAAAAAAACATTTGCGTGCCATGACTTATTATGGCACGAGCACCATAACAATCGTACGTCTTACAACCCTGCCTGCCTGCCAGCCTGACTGGTGAAATTCTGGCGAACTGCGAGCATTCTTAGAAGGCGCGGAAGGTCACAGCAGTTTGTTGGGAGGGGGAGAGGAGGGTAGGGGAACGCAGATCCTGAAAGGGTCCGCAGGGCAGTTGAGGGTCGTGGAAGTATTAGGGATAGGAGGGATTGGAAGGGGGGGAAGTAGAAGTAGGTAGTCAGGCCCCAAGTTCTGGGCCCGGAAGCGGTGGTAAGGGTGAGGGGGGGGGGGGGAAACAAAAAAAAAAAAAGGGAAGGGATACGGCCGGGTTTAAAAATTACGCCAGGAACGCAACCACGCAACCAACTCAACAAAGTCACAGTCGTTTACAAAGAACACAATCAAGTCGCAAGACGTCACTAACCACCCCCCCCCCCCTCCAGGATAACTAGGAAGTGTCAAAAAGTAAACAACGTATTTCTATCCCGGTATTCTTTAAAATAATTCATATTTATTACGAAAAAAAAGTCAATACGGTAATTTGATTTTAGAAAGTTATTTCTTAGCACTGTGTGAAAGTACGAGTTGTGTGACGTGATGTACGTATGTAGGACATCGCATAACTCAACATCAAGCCGAGAATAGTTGATAGCCCAGTAGACCTAAAATTACCATTCTGAATAAAAAAAAAACAAAACGTTTTGTAGTAGTGCTACAGTTAAAAGCATTCCCCCCCCCCCCCCCTAAATATTTTAGCTTCCCACCTCCACCAATTTATCGGATACGGAAATTATTTTTTTTTTTTGCCACACATCATAAATAACCCTACTACTGATAAGAAAATTCAAAATGAAATTAAACATGCTATATTTTTAAGATATATGCAGCAGTGGATCCAGCAGAAACATACACTTTGAAAATATTATTTTATTAATTATTTCACCGTTTATTCACTATTATGGGCCCCCCCCCCACCCCCCGGGTCAAAAGTTTATTCTGCCTTTGTCATGTCACCATAAAAAACAAATTAAATTAAATTAGTTTTATTGTCAGAGTTTATAAGGCGTTCACATATGGAAATGCCCATTTGTTAAATAAAGGGCTCCAGTATACCTACCTAGGGCTAGTTTGCCCATTAGGGGTTTGAAAAGCGAGAGCGTCAATGGGCTAAACACACACATTGAATCCTTTCGCAGCTGCAACAGAGCCATTGAATCACGGGACTGTATCAATAACTCTATAATTCTAGTACAAGCGACAGTAAAAATTGAGTATACTGTCAAACACATAAGTAGATACCTGCAAAATTCACGATTTCAATGACCTATAGGATAGACTTCATATAATTCTATGCACTCGGGCAAATTACGCCTTCTCATTGGCTACTGACGTATAGGTCCTGGTAACTGGGATGTTCCGTGGTTCTATACTTCTATCGATGAAGGTTTTTCATTGGCTCAGAGTCCTTCAGGTAAACTGTGGCCCAATCACTGAAACAGCAAAAGGTGCAAACGTATTTGGATTCTAGCCTATCGCAAAATGAATCCGCGAATTTTGCAGGTGTCTACACATAAGTAATATTATATAATTTCCATACTTGCCTTTCAGCAATAGCATGTATCAGACACTTCCATTAGCACGCAGCAATTAAATGTTGGGACCAAACATTGGTTACTGACACACTGCAGACTGAATGCGTGCAAACACTGAACACCCTATTCACTACAATTC
This sequence comes from Bacillus rossius redtenbacheri, assembly GCF_032445375.1. Lineage (NCBI taxonomy): Eukaryota > Metazoa > Arthropoda > Insecta > Phasmatodea > Bacillidae > Bacillus > Bacillus rossius. The sequence continues at coordinate 59,263,673 of NC_086336.1, forward strand.
ACGTTGCAATCCGCAGCCTTGTTCCAACTTATGTCGGCGGGTGAATAGCACTTGCTTAGACCACCTGCAGATACGGGCTGGAAAAATTAGCATCCATTACTTCATACATTAGCATTTTTAATGCAGTCTATTATAATTTATGTAAAACATGACTGTAAACATAATATTCACATAAACTAACCCTTTATTTAGTTTTGTAGAAGGAAATTTTTTTTTTTTTTGTTCCACGTCTTTAAATCAGAACCAAAAAATTATGCTTATTTTACTTTTAAAATTTGTAGTGCAAACAAAAATCACAAGTTTAAATCACAGAATATTACACAGTCAATTGGATTAATTGGGTAGGGCTTACACTTGTCAAGTTATCTACTTTGTATTATAAGTAACTTCGCTGTATCACAGACATGTAAATATCACTAATCATGCATGCTCATTATGAAAACTAGTGTAGAGAAAAATAAACAGAAAATTGCAACATTTGGAAAAATGCCAGGTAGCTGTGGCACTACTGTGGTTTGATTCATACTCACACTAAAGCAAAATGCATGGAACTGCAGCCTGTTTTGATTTCATCTTATTTGTCAACCATACACCTTCCATTTGCGATACAAGAAAATTCGCAGCAAAGATTGTGAACGTTACGTGTTGGGGTATTAACTGAATGAAAAGCTTATAGTTTAAAGTGGCGGACATAAATTAAAATACAGTAATTGAATTATACATGCGCATGTGACCTAGACACATTGCAAAGTAAAAAAAAAAAATATGAGATGAAGTCAGGTTACAAAGTGCAATGTGAAAAGATAAATCTTTTTTTTCACAGTTTTCAAAATTGTTGTGCAAAGTGTAACAGTTAAGTGACAAAATGATAAAAGATTTTTTTTACAAACACATGACATTTTGATCTAATTTAGGTGAAGGAAAAAAATATGCATTTATTTAGAAAATTAGCTAAAATAGTATTTATGTGGAAATAAGAAGGAAAAAAAGTTTGAAGTGTAAAACAGAAAAAAAAAAATCTATAGCAAGATGGTAATTTTTCTGGCCCCTACCTGCAAATGATGCATGAGGTTGGCTGGAAATGGGTAACATAGCAAATCAATTGCTTTGCTCATGTTACGGATCAGCCTAACTATGCGCAATGTGCACTAACATTGTTTTGGTGTCATGCCAATGTCACAGCTGTTTGTCAATGTTATGTTCCTGTATCAAAAATTGTAAATAGTGACTATGGTGTTTGGAGTACGAAGCTAACAGATTGATTGACCAACAAAATTATAAATCAAACTATTTTTAAAATTCAATTTTAACTTAGTGCATCTAACACATGCCATCATCCTCAATTTTCTAGAAAACCCAACAGTTGATAATGGAGAGTGTGGTTTATGCTTATTTCTTGTCCGGGGGGAGGGGGGGGGGGGAAATTAAAAAAAAGGGGGGGGGGGGGATTTTTCTTACTTTACTGACGGTAAAAATCTGCCAATTTTTAAAATTCTCTACTTAAAATCATTTCACACTTTTCCCTACTTTAGCAAACTTTACTATTGTACAAAAATGAAAATTATTTCACATGCAAAGATTGGCAATACTCTATCTTATGTATGGTGTGTTAATGGAAGTACAGGATAAAATGTGTGTTTACAAGCAATTTAATAAAAAAAATTGTATGCATTGGTTCTGTACAAAGTAAATATTGTAATGTCACCTTTTAACTGTGCAGAGTTTATAAAGCCTATGAAATTACAAGGCAGACACTTTTATCATCTCACATCGCTTGACAGCTTCAAACTGGAACACACATCAGTAATATGTCAATATTTATCCTTTTTTTTTTTTTTTATTTAAAGCCCAATTACATTCACCCCAGAACATCTCTAGCAAGAATTTGTAGAAGATATACTTACAACAGTAACTAAACACTTTGGTGAATTGTAACACACATGTTCCGTGCAACATACAAAACAAAAATTGAACAATTTCAACATATACTTCATTAAATTAACCCTTTCCTGCCTGGCGGTACTTGTGAGTCCCACAATGTTTGAAGCCCCATAGAAATAGTGTGTGCATGTTTGAAACCACATGCTGACTGTCGGGACCTCTGGGTCCCTGTATAGCTCCGCTCTGCCAGTTGTCGAAGAAGTTCGATTGACAGCCAAGAGGTTGCAGCACTAAAACGGCAGCGCTGCACCAGTCTGGAGCGCCCTTTTTTTTGTTTGTTGAGCTGGACATATGATAAATGCCTGTCAGGACTTAAAAGTCCCATCATTAAAAAATATATTAAATATAAATAAAAAAATTTGGAAAAAATTATGGCCTCCTTTTATGCCTACTTAAATCTAAAAATGAAATAAAAATTAAAAAATTCAATTTTTTTACATTTCTAGGCAGGAAAGGGTTAAACAAAATTTTTTTTCTTCACAAGTGCTGAATACATTATACCGGCTGTTTTTTTTTAAATTGGTACCAGCATTCTGAAAATATTATCAAAGCGAAAACAAATATACACTACAGTGTCAGTTAAATATTTGTCAGTAAAACCATGATAAAAAAACAACAGAAAATTATAAAAAAAGTAATTCATCAAATACACTGTACACAGGTTAGTAGAATAAAGTAACTTCTACACTACAGTAAATTAAGTAGTAATTTACTATTACTAACCTATTAAGCACAACATGCAAACAACCTTCCAGCCCTCACACACACACACACACATGCATGCTACATGCAGAAAATAATATTTTTCTGTTAGGCACACACACTTTGATTTTTATGGATGAATCATAATACCTAAAGAACTTTCCATTGAAGAAGAAAAGTTGGTACGGACAGCACACACAATGTTCAAAGAATACTGGAGTAAAAGTAATTTCCAAACAAGGTCTTGCAAAACTGATTACCACAACAAATAAAACCTGGCTATATTCCTAAAATATAGAAATGAATCATAACATATCTTGCAAAATCTCATATAATCCCAAGTCTCTTTCAACCAATCTTGAATTTTAAAAAATTAAATGTTTTCAAAGATTTAACAAACACTACCTCAAGATGACCAACGCAAACAGAACCAAAATCCAATAAAAAGACCAAATGAATTACAGAAACCAAATGTTACAAAAGTTCACTTTAAATTACAAAACAAAAATATATAGCCAATAATATTGCGTACCTAAATACGTTAGAGGAAAATACAGGGCAATAGGACATTTATATTTTAGTGTGAATACCTAGCCTGTTCTATAAATGGCAGACATGTCCAGTATGAATATTTTATTTTTTTAAAATTTAAGATACCAATATTATAAGGAAAATAATTTTATTTTCTTTTTATAAAATATTATAAATTATTTATACAAATTGAAATATATAAAAATTAACCTCCAGTGATTCATGTAGTAAAATAACATAATTTAAACTAATTGTTTATAAAACTAGCATCCAATTTTTCTCAAATGTTTATCTCAAAATTTTATTCTTTAAAGAATGCCTAGAATCAGAATCTAAATCTCATGAGTTGGGAGTGGAAAAATTAGCATCTACTATTTCATAAATTAGAATATACTATTTCATAAATTAGCATTTTTATTCCTTTTACTTAAAACTTAAAAATCTAAATGTTTGTAAATTAAATAGTTATACATACAAATAACCCTCTATTTCAGTTTCGTGCAACATAAAATTTTACACCTTTTTAGATCAAAACCAAAAAAAAATAAAGAAAATTGTTATTTAAAAAATTGATATTGCAATATCCTAGCAAAAATTAAGTCACAGGGTTAATTCATAAAATTGTACACAATTTAAATAGATTATTTGGGTGGGACTTATATTTTGAAGTTATTTAAGATACATGTAACTTAGCTGCATCACAGACACAAGGCAGCCTCATGAACAATGTTGGTGTAGAGAACAATTACCAGAAATTCACCACATGGTTTAAGTGAAACATTTGGAAGTACACCGGATGGGAAAATCTGCTGCTACTAAGTCTCAAAGTAGGTTCAACGATAAAAAACTGTATGCTAACGAGCACATGGTTAAGTTATGACTAAGTTAGTCGTTAATTCCACCCAATAAAAACGGTCAAGAAAGCAGCCATGTTATTAAGTTGAAATTTTGTAGCCTGCATTTTGAAGTGCTTTTCGGTTTGGAATCACTGCTGATTTATAATTTGTTCAGTCACATTTTATATCCATAGTGAAATTGGTTATGTTACAGACTTGAAACACCAGCCACATGGCTGATACTAAACCTAACAATTTCAACATTTCAGCTTGCAACATAAAATCCATACACAAATTAGAATCTAAGATATTTATTTAACTTGAGTATATAAATACTAGGTAGTTCATGTAATGCTAATATGTATCTATTCCAAGCCACAATAAAATGACTGTACAGTTACAAAATATATTCATTCAAAGCTTTGCCGATTCATAAAATTTTGCAGGCTATGCCGATACATCGGATACAACTGTTGCCGATTCACAGATTGCAAACCGATACATGAGAAAACATTTTGAATAAAATATATTTTATAAATTTACTACCTAAATTAATCAAAATAACTCATTCTAAGAAAAGCATGGAATGCAAATTCACATGTATTTTAGTTTATACATGAAACATAATCTCTTTGTATTTTTAGCTTGTTTTAATTTGTTTGTTGATGACCCGTTAGTTGCTTACTAAAACATGAATTTAAATGGTGGCTGGAAAATTTAATAAATACATAATTATATAAAATAAGATTATGATAGGTAACTATGAAATATATTGATTCACAAAATACGAAGTTTAAAAATATGAATTTAAAATGTGCGAAATTGAGAGACTTTAAACATGTTTACAATTCAAGAATGAAAATTCCAATACCATCTAAACGCTTGTGGCGAAAATTTACGTTACCAAACATTTATACGGAAATGAATTTCATGGTTTGCTTTGCACGGGAAACAGTAAAGTAATTTACATTATGTGAAGTCCTAAATTATTTTATTTTTTATTCAATTTTAAAAAACTTTACGTAAGGTAACTAAAAACATCTCCACCTTATTAAAAATATTTCTTTGCATTTCAACAGTTGGTATTGTTACATTGTTGTCACTTAAAGTCTAAAACACTGGGTTGTTGTGGAAAAATACATTTTGTACAATAAATTAGAAAACTGTAAAAATATGTTGCAGTTAATTGGCGTTTTATTGAGGATTAAGGATATGAATGACATTTAAAACTAATAAGCTTTTAAAAATGAGCATTTATTTAGAAAAATAGCTGAAATAAATTTATATTGGATATTAAATAATAATAATAAAAATATTTAAGGCATAAATAAGAAAACATAGCCGCTGTAGCAAGATGCTAATTTTTCCAGGCTCTAAAGAATTCCCTTTTGTGCACATGAAACATTTCCAAGGCATTTTATAATGTAGTTAATTTCAACTAGACAATGGCTACAGTTTGAACTCATGAATTTCCATTCTAGTCTTTTTCTACAAATGTTTTTTTATCCTATAAAAAATCTTTTGAACACTGAAGACAAAGATTGTATTTGAGGATTTGATTGACATATATCTCTCTACATATATCACTGCAGTGTCCCTTCTTGCTGCCAGGCATTGTCGCTTAGTTCATCTGTATTGTTTGCACAGATATGTCCTGTATTGTTTTCTAGCGTATTTGTAGTACTAAGTGCAGATACTTAATAGCTGTAAAAACAAAAGGCTACTTGTAACATTTTACGAAACACTAACCCACATTACAATAGTATTATTGTACGGTATACCGTACACACACACACACCACACTTCATACATTACTATTTACACACCTGACCTTCAGTAAGATTTTCCCAGCTACAGCTGGCCGATCTCTCCTTCGCAATCGCATCCACACAACGCTTGAGAAATTATCTTCCCCTTAAAAGCAAAATTCCTGCTTATGGAAAAATCCACTCAAGTTAGACATTTCTCTAGTAGCCATCTCTGATGGATCAAAGAACTAATGGAAAAAAAATCATTATAGGTTTTCGGAGACGACGAAGCATTTTTTTTGGATCGTAAATGTGAAATTCTCTAAAATAACTAGCCCGTCGACATCATGGCCAGATCCGGGTGGCCGCTGTTCGGAGAGCGAAACGCGTGAATGCTGGCCGTGTAACGCGGCCCGGCCTAGGACCTCCTGTTGCGGCGCTGCCTGGCGCCCCGGGAGCTGCGCGAGGAGTCGGACGACGAGCTCGAGCTGCTCGAGCTGGACGAGCTGGAGCGGGCTCGCCTGCGGTGCTTGTCGACCGCCGGCTTGCCCTTGGGCCGGCGGTCCTGGTCCCGGGACCGCCGGTGGCCCGGCCGCCTCTGGGCGTGCGACCAGGAGCGCGACGACCTGCGCCGGCGGTCCCGGGAGCCGGCCCCCCTGCGGCGCTCGGGCGACCTCGACCGCCCCCTGGCGCGGCCCTTGTCCGAGTCCCTGCGCTTGTCCACCTTCGAGCCTTTGTGGTCCTTCTCGGGCCTCTTCTCCTTCTCCTCCGCGGGCAACTTTCTGTCAGGCTTCCTCTCCGGGGAGCGAGACTTGCCTTCCGACGCGTTCCTCCTCTCCGCGCCCGGCTTCTCCGATTTCGAGCCCTCCACCGTTTCTGTTTTCGAACGTTTCTCTTTCGGACTTACAATCTCCACGACATCGGCGACTTGAGGCCTCTTGTCTGACTTCGTTATGTTTTCGCTCGAATGCGACTGTTTTTCCGGCCTGGGAACATTTTCGCCGGGCAACGACCTTTTTTCCGGCTTTGAAACACTTTCCTCAGAACGCAATCTTTTTTCCGGCTTGTGAGATTTTTCTTCAGGATGGGGTCTTTTTTCTGGCTGAGAATCTTTGTCTTCTAAAAGTGGCCCTTTTTCTGGCTTGGAAATGTTCTCTTCTACCAGAGTGCTTTTCTGAGGAGTGAAAGACTTTTCTTCCAACAGAGACACCGATTCTCTTTCTGGGGTTCCTTCATCTACAAGAGAATAAACTTTTATATTGGATTCTCTTGTGTTAGGTTCATATTCTACATCAAGCATTCTTTTCTCGGTTTGACTAGGTTCCTTGCTTTCTGAATGCTGCTTTTTCTCAGACTTTGAATCTTTCTCATTATTATGAGATACTTTTTCATGTTTAGAAGATTTTTCCTCAGCACGAAGCCTCTTTTCTGTTTTGGACTGTCTTTCTTCACACTTATCTGTCGGTGAATTTGTACTGTTAACGTGGGGTTTCTTATCAGTTTTAAAGACATTGCTTTCACTGCTCATCTTTCCAGTTTTTGAATCCTTATCATCCACTGTTAGCATTACATCCATTCTGTGCTCTCTATCAGACATCTTATCAATTTTAAGCTCTCTACTTTCCACGTGTAAATTGTTTTCGTCATCATGTGCTACCTTTTCCATTCTCGAGTCTTCAGCTTCATGATGTGTTTTTTTAACAGGTTTCGTTACAACATCAAAGCGGCTTTTTCGTTCTTTACGAACTTCTTTCTCAACGTGCTTTTTCTCGACTTTCGAATCCCTCTCTAGAATGTGATGGTCCCCATTTACCTTTGAACCTTTGTTGTGCTCAGACTCCTTTACAATTTTCGAACTCTTTTTCTCAGAGTGAAACTTTTTGTCCAACCAGCCCTGCTGTTCGGCATCATCATTTTTGGGTTTCGATTTACCCTCCCTTTGTCTTTCTGTACCTTTCGAATGCGAGTGAAGTCTTTCTTCTTTATCCAGATTGTCGTCTTTCAAACTTTTGCTCGGTGCCTGTGGGGGGCTCTTCACCGGGGGCAGCTCCTCGGACTCCACCTTATTTTTTCTCCCAGAGACGCTTTTATCGGGCTCTTTCGCAGGATCTTTCTCGACAGCTCGCGCGTGTTCTGCCTTCCTCGCGGCAGGTGCCGTCTCGTCCTCTGAGGCCCCTCCGTCCATGGTCTCGTAGTCCAGCGCGTTGTAGTCCACCACCGCCTTGATCGGGGGCTGCTCCGGCGTTCCTGGCTCATCTCTCATCTCGCCGTCCTCCATCTCCGACAGACTGCCCTTCCTCGCCGGTCCGTCCCTGAAACAAACACGTTTGGGCTCAAGTCACGTCGACAACAATGTGCAGTGAATCCTTCTTGACAATATTTCCTGCACAATAACATTATAAAAAATTTATAACTTGAACTACAAATATATACAACTTTACTTTTTTAATAAGTTTTAATCAGTAATGGGTCAAATCCCAATTTTCTCTAATACAAATCCCAAAGAGTACTTGGAATATACCCCTCAATTCTGAATCCAGGTTCAAGAGTCAATAATTAAATAATGTACAAGAAATGTTAAATATTAACAAAAGTGCTGATGCATTTAATTCTTTTAATGTTTTATTCATAAACCAAGTTCCTAGAATCATTTCATATTGTGATTTTTATCATATAATTACACGCTAACACTCACTAAGATATTGTACTTTTTGTCAGGACAGGAATGAAGAAAAAATTGACCTAGTAAACTTCGGAGGTTATCAGTGTAGAATATTTTCATTTACTTTATTTCTCTAATATTTTTCTTTGAATTTTTTCCCTCTAACATTGTATTAATTGAATTCTAAGTGTTTGATTGACCCATCCCTTAACTTTTATTAAATTACATTAAGAAGATTCTTAACAGAATTTTACTGTAATATGTACACTAAAAGTAAGAGAAATATTGGAAGGAACTGGTTAGGTCCTACGGTAAGGACATGTTTATGAGAGCCACACTTTCTCTTTGAAATTTTTTTTAAAATCTTGCTTCTCCCTTGCTTCCACTTCAAATAAATAAAAAGGTGGGTAAACAAGGACAGCCCCAACCTTAGCCTTCACAAGGTGCACCTGTCCCGCTTTCTTACTTACGTTGACATTAAAAACAAAGTAACAGTTTTCCATACATGAAACCACAGGGCCTTCACATGGCCATACTTTTATCTTTCACCCTCTGCTTTGTTGGAATAGAACTACAGTTTGTACATAAAAATAATAACACTAATGTAAAATGGACAGATTGGTGGATGTTTATACTTTTTAGTCACACAATTTTATTTATCTGCAAAAAAAAAATATTTCCTCTCAATTCGCAAATAATACACGGAATTCCATTTCAAACTGCCATGTTGTTTCAGAATGAAAATTTTTACATCAGTTAAGTCAGGGTTTTATAGCATCATGTTTACAGTATACAGAATAAGTCTGAATTTGACCGAAAAACTTCAGTTGCAGGTTCATCAAGTAAATTAAGTTAGTTAAAAACATCTGCACGACTTATGGCCCAAAGTGCCTTCCAAGGTTGGTGATAACTCTTTAGTGACGTTGGAGCTGAACAACATTTTTTATTAATTATATTGACCTTGAAAAATGTTGGAGAGCAAATTTCACGTAAAACTATTAAATTGGGTAGTTTTTTGAATATTATGGCGAAATCTAAACAATTTTGTGGAAACATCAAGATTGGTACGAAATACAAAAGTTTCCACGTATTGATAAACACCATTTATAAAAAACATCACAGGTAGGCCGCAGGTGTGTAACATACTAAACAAATTTCAATAACAAAGTATTTTTATATCTTTAATGTAGAATTTGTTTCTACACGAGCGCAAATTGATATAATTTATAAACCCCTCAAACACAATAATTTGGTCTTTGTCCATGCTGTTAGTGCTTTCTGTATAATACAAATTTATTCATCTTGTAACCTAACATCTTAGGTTATTTAGTTTAAAAGATGAATGGTTTTGTTTACAAGAGAAGCTACTATATGTATTTTTAATTTAAACCTAGTTTTTGAAACTTTTATTTAACACCTTGACATGACATAACATAACAATTTTGGCATTTTTTTCAATTGCGAAAAACTTTGTTTCCCGTAAAACTTCCCGATAAATGTGAAAAATAATAAGTAATCTATCCATTCAATTGTTTACACTTTACATTTTGTTAATTTTATAGTTTAGGTCATACACAATTGTTAAAAGTATGAGAAAACATGTAACAGTATGTTTTATAGTATGAAAATAATAATATTGCAAATGGTTTTTCATAAAATAGGGACAAAAAAAATTATGAAAACAATATGGCTGAAAAATAATTAAAAATCACATAAGAAAAACCTCTGTAAAAACCATATCTTAAAAAGAAATATATTTCAATTAGTTTTATTTATTTAAAATCTTTAAATTTTAAGTTTGTAACGTGCCCGCCAACAGTCGAGGGCATTAGAGGTGGGCACGACACCTAGACAGAATAAAAAAAAAAAAAAAACTTAAAACGGCAACAAAAATGGTCCCTGCAAGTACCTGGATACTTTCCCTTGCCAGCACCAATGTAGGCAAACTCTACCTGAGGTGAAACCACAGCAGGTAGGCATATCCACACACATGAAAACAAGCATACCAATAGGGATGGTGATTTTTCGTTTTTGCGAAATAGATGCGAAAATATGCTAAATTATATTTTTTCCGCTATAAAATGCGAAATCTAGACTATTCCGAGATAAATGCGAAATCAAGGTAAAAAAACGTAGATTCGTCTTCTCTACACAATTTTTTACCGATTGTATTTTGTTTCAGTTCAGTATCAAAAAAAACCATCATTTTATGGCGTATTCAGCACAAGTATCTTATTGTCACGTCATTCACAACACTATTGTTCGTAAATATTGAATGAAAAACCGCCATCTGTGCCTCGCGATTGTAAACAAAGCAAAGAACAACTACAGTAGAATCTCGTTATAGCGAGCACAGTAATAGCGAGAACACGGCTATAACGAGGTATTTTTGAGGAATTTACGGCGTGATCGCTTGAAGCGCGCTTTTGTTATTTGTCTGCTTTATCTCCACCCCTCTCGCTCGCCACTAGACATCTTGCCGTTGACGCCTGTCACATTCTTCAGCCGTGCAGTCATCACCTAAGTGCGTGGCTTTAAAAATAGAATCCCATCCTTTCTTTCTTTTATCAAACTTCCGTTAGTTATCGGTGCCGTATGTAGACAAAGTTTGAGATTGGAACAGAAACAACGTAAGAAAGTATTTTTTATTTTTTTACAAATTAGAAATATGTATGTTTTTGTTTTTATAATCGCGTATTTTCACTTTTTTTTATCTTAAAGGAGATAATATTAAAAAGCCGCTCTAATGAGATTTAATTGTTTCTTGGTTAACAAAAACTATTAATTATCAAATATTGTTAATTGTTTATATTCTATTTATTATTATTTACGCGACGTCATACTGTACGTGAACGCAATACGACTGGATTCGTTGCTGCAACATAACATAGCATGTTATTCGGTATCAGAAGTAACGAGTAACGTAACGATAGTAACGAATACATACAGGTACACATTTTTTCGTTACTTTTACACCTCTAGTAGGCACTACCGTATTTATTTCCGAATCGCTAGGGCAGTTTTCTTGTAACTTTTGTTTCGGTCAGTTGTTGTGGTATCTGTCCGGGAAAGGGGTAGTGATGATTTGAGTTTAATCCCAAATTTATTTTCTAAAAAAGCTGACAGGTTTCTTTAAATGAAAAAAGTATAGTTTTCCAGCGACTATTACATTTGAGGCGTATGTGCGTTGCCACAGCCGCACTCCTGCTTTTTTGTAAGGAATTAAATCGTCGCGCTACACTAGCACCACCTGTTAGCAACATTCCGGACCAACATGGCCACTAGCAGACAGCCCGCGTAAATAGATAGCAGGACAATGCTGTGTCGGCCGCGGGCCAAGATGCTATACTTACGTGGCGTGGCAGGGTATTATGGTTATTTTGACGCAATCGGTGATCGCATCCGTACTTATGGGGTATCGTTTTAAAGAGAATTCACACATCTGCTCACAGAAATTAAGATTTCGTTAATATAACCTGTTATTTTCCAATTATACAGGTTTAAACACAATTTTTATGCTATTTTCGGTTTATTTTTATTTTTTGGGGGCCAAAATTTGTCCAATTCGGTTATAGCGAGAACACGGTTATAGCGAGGATCAAACCCGGAACCGTGACACCTCACTATAACGGGACTCTAGTGTAGCTGGAAGAGTGTCAGTCATCTTGCAGAGTACAAGTTTTTAGGCCACCATATTGCGACATCTCTGCTTCGCCGCGCCCATTTTCTGTCTGTGTTTCACGTGAAAGCCGCGTTCTTGTGTAGTCTGTGGAAGGTGGTGCGTTTGCAAATACGTGCATACTCGTAAATGTGTTGTATACTGTTATTTCTCGTGGTAAAAATGGGACGAAACGTAATTTACATTCGTGATCGCATAAATGAATACAAAAATGAACAGTTCTACGAAAGTGATACGAATATTTTAATGTGCAATTTATGTAATCGCCGTCTGGAGTGGAAAAAGATGATGTACTTGAAAAGCGCATTAAATCTGAGGGACGTCAGGCTGCAAAAAAAAAGATTCACCGAGAAATCGGATGAAGAAAAAAAGTCGGTAGTACGGCAAGCAACGGTTTCTGGCATGATCGAAAACCAAAAGAAGGCGAAAATTAAAAAAAAAAAAAAAGTTTCAATAACATTATTTGTGCACTCTACATATTCTATGGCCATGAACAAGCCCAAAAAAAATTTTTTTATTGTAATTTTAAGTATTCAATTTATTGCACTCATAAGTGCTAAAAAGTTGTTTGGAAACCTGCCAAGATAGGCTATCTTTGTAGTTGTGTTAGATCTTTATTTCTGTGGTTGTTAATGATTAATATGTGTAATTTTTAATGCATTTTAAAAATATACTTTTCTTCAGTAATGTAAAATGAGAGAATTGGCTAAATCTTGTTTTTAAAAATGCTGCAAAATGCTAAATTTCAAATTCAAAATGCTAAATAATATTATTTTAAATGCTATAAATCACCATCTCTACAGATACTGTACAATTGAGTATAAAATAATGTTTTAAATAGCTTAAAATTGTAATATATTTTTGTTCTATGATTTGGTTTTTCTTATGCGATTTTAATAATCTTACCAATTTTTTTTCACGATTGTTTATTTTTTCCTTGTTTCAAGCCCTTATTTTAAGAAAAAATCTGCTTGCAATTTTTTTTATAACTATGAACTGTATTGGCTATTTCTGTACAATTTAGTCTCTGCAGTGAAAATATCTAGCTAACATAACAAAGCCCGTTGAATCCCGCCAAGTTGTTCAGATTATATTATCTGTTTTTATATTCCCGTCATCCATTAACAATGCGACCTTTCCCAATCCTCTTAAAAACTTTCACTACTAAGTTTTACAAGGCATTTCACATTGAGAATATGTAACATGATGATGTTGGTGGTGGTGATGGTGATGGTGGCCATGATGATGTTGATGATGATAATAATACAGTGAAACCTCGTTTATTCGTTCCCGCATTGTAGAATTTCCTGGTTTTATTGTTCAATGTCCGTGGTCCCGAAAAAATCCCGCAAGAACAATGTTAAAAAAATCCCGTTTCCATTGTTTACGAATATTTTTTAACCCAGTTTAACGGGTTGAACTTTACAGGCTTTTTACCGATTTCGCATTCAAATTCCCGAGAAATATTCTAGTTTACGCGTGTCTACACGACACGCAATACCAATATTTACATATGGCGGCCATTACTAAAAGAAAACGAATAAAGTGAGCATGACGCTGTTGCTAACAGGTTCACCAACTTCGATAAAACAACAGACGAAAACTAACGCTCGCACTATAGTTCTTGCTTTGTGCGATAATCGACACAACAATATAACCGTGGTCGGTATACTGTACATACTAGCCCAACGTAAACACGTTTCTATTTAGCGACAGTGAAATCCTGCGAGAAACATAAGACGAAATTGTTCATCCTAGCGTTTCCGTGGCCGGCCGTATATGCGCGAGATTTTCTTTGTTTAAGGTAAATTAGCTTTACACATTTAACTCTAATGCACGTGTGAAATTTGTAAAGGTCCATTGATATGTATCGGCCTACAAAAGAGGTTAAAAACATTAAAGAGCGTTTAGAAATTATAAATGCCGTTGAAAAAAATCCAGGCGAAAAACGGGTTGATTTGACAAAGCGCTATGGTATTCCTCCATCGACTCTTAACAAACTTGAGATTACCAACACCAAAAATATTTTGCTGCATAAAAACTCATCTTATAATTTCTCTGCATTATAAATAAGAAAGAAGTGTGCATCTTATAACATGTGGTGAGTATGTACCTTTTAAATTTTGAATAATACATACGTAATTACTTGCTTAAAACATACAAATTTGAAGTTTATTTTGTTTTGTTCATTTAAAAAAATTAAGGAAGTATAATTTTCCAATATTGATAGTGTATATACAGTGTGCTGCTGGTGTCAGTTTATGGAAATACCTAACTGATTCACTGAAAGTTTTTGCAATAGTACATACATTGTGCATTTGGTAACTTTAGAGTGTGTTCCCACATTGTAGGATTTCCTGGATTATCCGTTTTTTACTCATGGTCCATTGGAAAACGGATAATCAGGGTTTCACTGTAATTAAAAAAGCTGCTACAGAATAATAAGACCACCACTCACTGGTTCTCTTCTTTTTTCTCAGTTGCTTGTTCCTCCAGACGCTTGTCGCGTTCAGCGTGGCGCTTCTTGCGCTCCTCTTCTCTGCGCTTCAACTCCTCCTCGTGCTTCTTGCGCTCCTGCTCGTATTTCTGCACAGCAACAAGTCAACACATCCCTTAAAGCATTATCCATGCCAAAAGCTTCGAGGCTCTGGCGTCATTGCTATTACTCGGGCTGTTCCAATACTGATACTGGTATTGGATATCGGCAGATTATCAGCTCTTGGCCGGTACCACGGTATCAGAAAATATATATGCACTCAGAACTTACGATATATATATATATATATTTTTTTTTTTTGGAAATACTTGCTATGTTTATTTGTAATACAACAGAACCCTGTTATGTTTTTCAAGGTGCAATAAGAAAAAAAAAAAACCATTACAAGCAGGAATATGTTTTTAAAAGAAGGAAATATAATTTCGCAGTTTTTAAAAACATTTTACCAATGTACTCACTAAGACATACAGTAGAACCCCCATTTTACATTACCACATTTTACATTTTCCCATTATTTGCACCAGTTTATTTCAGGCCCGTTTTAACCTCATTTAGTGCAATGCAATAAATTCCCGTAGATTAAAACATGTCTATAATCTACTCCCTGCAATTTGTTATTCCTGTGTTTGTCATAGATATCTTACCTATGTATATATCACTATTGTGTGAAATACCAAATCAAAAATGCTGTTGGGAACACTAGCGCTGTAGCTCGTGAATTTTTCGAAGTGCTTTTTCATTAAATATGGTTGCCAACACTGGCCTGATAAAGGCAGACTTTGAGAAAATGTTAGCACACAACTCTGGTGCTACAGTGTATAGAAATTCCTACTGTTCATCACTAACTTATACATTCAGGATTACGTACTGTATGTATACATTTCCGGTATTAAATCTTTGTCAACGTCTGTTTAGAATAATGTAGTCGGCAACAAATCATAATGTGCATAAGGGAAATCATTGTTTTTTCCTATGAGTAATTGACTGTGTTTTCATATGTACATATTTTACAAGATGGCAGCGTGTAAAAAATGGAAAACATTTTCTATTGATGAAAAACTCAACTTCTTAAAATGTGTGGACGAGCTGAGAGGTTAGTGAGTGATGGTATTATGGAGTATGCCACTTTCCCTCAAATAACAATCATTGAGGAATTTCCATGACTTTTCCAGGGTTTGAAGTAAATTCCCTGACTTTCCAGAATGTGAACACCCTGTTATAAAACATGCTGAGCCCATTCGTATTAAATTTAAACAGTGACAAGTGTTAAAGTGATATTTCCTGCTTATAATGTTTAAACAGTAATTAGAAATATTAAATCATTATCATAGATTATTTGTCGCATACTAAAACATTTGAATACCAAATTATTCACACAACCCTAAAATCCTACTGGTTCATATAGAAATTTTGATTTGTGCACAAAACAAAGAGTATAAACAATATTTCCACTCAAGTAGATTGGCTTCTGGGTTGTAGCCGTGACCTGGTGAATAATTCACCGATGTTTCGGTCCACATTGCAGTCGCCATCATCAGGGGGCAGTTACCTAATGTAGGTAAGGGGACGGCTTCAACACAGAAGCCAAGCTACTTCAGACAATGGTCGTGAAAGCCTGCGAACATTATTAATATTTCCACTCACTTCATATTCACTTAGCTTGATCGTTCTATTCTGAGCCTGTTTCCAATGAGGCGGTGTTGCGCTTCTGGAGCGACTTCTTGATGGTGTGCGGTAACGCTGGAAACCAAAAGATGTTAAACTAAACATAAACATTGAAAGTTAACAAACACTCTACCTACAGCAAATAATATAGGTTTGTCATTTTATCTTTTTCTTCAATTTTGTTAAGCCACAAAAAATTTACCAATAAATTTTACATTGCAGTATCTCTTACCATAGCTACCCGAATAATCCAAGGACAATTTTTCGTAAAATTTTGTTCAAAAATAATGATGTTCGGCTTATTCAAAACTTGGCAATGCTGCATAGCACAAGTTCCAAGCTCCAAGGTTGGTTGACATGCTGTTGCTGAATGAATAAGGGACATCTTGTCCATGTTTTGAAAGTAAGTAATTTCGTTCAAATGAAATTGCAATGATTACCACAGGTTTGTGGTCGCAAACATCTGCAGTTGCTGAAAAAATCTAAAATAATAAAAAAATAATGAAACTGGGAATTGTGCTGCAAGAAGAAAGTACATAGTAGTGGAAAGTAACTGGAGTAAAAAACAACTTATTATTGAGTGATGGTGAAAAGTGAGAATTTGTTGTGTGCTTCTTCAGTAGTTTCCTGATTTATTTTATTTATTATTTTTGTAACGTAGCATTGATTTTGATCCCTTGTGACCAAGATATTAATGGTGCTTTACTGCAGTAAACAAAACAACTGTGGTTGGTAGCCATTTTACATTCCTAACTTTTTTCTAGCATCATTCTAAACAATGTTATTTAACAGAAGATCTGTGCGGTTCCCCAATTTTTCGTTTCCATTAAAATACTAGAACAGAAACCAACTTTCAAAATTTTCGGTTTCTGTACCTCATGTTGCAAAATATTTATAATAAGTAAACAAACACATTATTTCAATGTTACCAACATCTCATGATGAAATAACACATGATAAATGTATGTCACATAGTATAGTTACAAAGAAACTGGGAAGAGAGAGAGGAACCAAAAGATCAGTTAATACATTAAAATTCCAAAATTAATTGAACCATTTTTAAGCCGTAATTTCACTTGGTTAGTATTTGTCCTCATCAAAGCACAATATATTTAAACTGAATTCCGGAAGTTCCCTGTGATTGGCCCCTACTTACGTTTGTCCGTGTGATCTCTGCTTAAACAAGGAAATATAAAAAAATAACGAAACAAACTGTAATGGCACGAACACCGTTTAAACTGTACGGCATTCTTCAATTCTTTTTTTTATCTGGTGATAATGTATTTTGCCGATTAGAATTTTTAATGTTTGCTGGCAATTTGTACGTTTAAGGCCAGAATTACAATATAAACAAACCATGCAAGTGAAACATATTAAGTAATAAAATGAAGTACGTTCAAATTATACACTATAAGAACCAATTAAATTTGAAATGTATGAACAATGTATAAATGAGCACCAATAATGCTGAACCAGAAATCTAGAATGTATCTTTGCAATCAGGATTGTGATGTCAGGAATGACTGGCCTACCTATTCCAAGGTATGAGGTTAGTTTTAAAATACTTAAACAAATAAGTTTTTTTTTAAAAATTGTTTTTAACAACAAATATTGGTTCAGTTAACCTCATTCTTATTTAATGTAGCACAAAGTTTTTCCTGTTTCTTTATAAGAACCCAAATCGGAACCAAGAACAGAGGTTCTCGATTTAAAACCAAACCAAAACGATCATAAAATACCTAAAATGCACAGCCATATGTAACAGTTACGCCATAAATAAAATATTTACTGCCTGATATCTTTAGAGATGTATATTTTCGTAAATAACTGGTTGACGTCAACAACTGTACAGAGAATGATATTAATTATTCAGAAATCCTTATAAGATTTAAAATTTAAGATAATAAAGTCCAAAATAATCATTTATTAAGAACTTGAAATATGGTCCAAAGATATTTTTAAAAAAAATTGGTGTGAGGTTTATTACAACACAACAAATAGTTTTGCTTATAGTCTAAATATTAGGAGTATGAGTCATATTCTGGTAAATTCGTTAGTATTATAAATCTTTCTAAACTTGGTTTTGCAAGTAGTAATATGCATTACACTAAAAAAATACAACAAACAATTAATGAAAGCCAAGTTACATAAGCCCACTTAGTAGCAGCATTATGCTACCCAAAAAGACAATAAGCACAACAATAATCCTGGCACATGTAAGGAGAATTTAAAAGGAACAGAATAAAACGATCTCGTGTGAATTCTGTCAGGTGGTCTACTGCCAAGCCAAGCGACTCCATAGCTAACTAACAACACGTTTCCTTTACTCAAGTACTCGCCCCTGAAATTCCCGGGAAACAAAAAAGCTTACAATTACTTTGCTTTCGTATCGCGAGTTATAAAGTCGGCACAGGACACTTTGGCCTCCCAGGCGCTGCCGATTAATGCGGGGAGGTATGGGACTCGTGTCTCGTGCCACAGTTTGGTCTCCCTGGCTGGCAGCCTCGTGGAAACCACTACGGTGTAGAACTTTCTACTCCTGGAACCATCGGCACGGGAAGCAGTATATAAGGCAGAACACCGAGAACCGACACCGGAGGCGCTGTCTCTCCGCCCGCCGCCGCCTTCGGCACCTGTGACGTCACTATGACCAACTGTCGTTCAACGAACGTATGCTCCGGCAAGCCTCGCCGCATATAGGTTTAAACTTTGGTGTGCAAGACCGTGTGTCTGAAGAGTTTGAGTGTTTGAAGGTGTTGGGACTTGAGTTGAAACAGGGGACAGAGATGAAACAGGCAGGAACTCACAAAGACGCCCCGACCCTTGATCACGCGGCCGCTCTTGGTGATGCCCCGGATCTTGGGGCGCCTCCGCCTGGCCTGGCGGCCGTCCCGGTCTCTGTCCTTGTCCTTGTCCTTGTCCTTGTCCTTGTCCCTGTCCCTGTCCCTGTCCCGGCCCCCGTCCTTCTTCTTGTCCTCCGGCTCGGCGTTGCCGCCGCGGAACAGGAACTTGTTGGGCGGCACCTCCGGTATCTCCTCGGGATCGATGGCCGTCACAGTCGCCAGCGGGTGGAGCTCTGCCTCGGTCACCTCCTCGGGGCCCTCCTTGTCGCCGGACGCTGATCTGCGCCTGCGGGACCACGCATTCACTCGTAACACTCAAATTTATTTGAAACCATAAGGGGGGGGGGGAGAAAGAGAAAGATAGAGAGAGAGAGAGAGACACACACACAAACTCGGAATGGCCTCATCCTCTAGAGACAGAAAAACCAAACAACACAAACAAAATTGAACCCTAACACAGCATGTTTTTACAATTACAAAACTTAAAAACCATGTAAAACGATCTTTTATGGCGATTCTCCTGCAAGAAATTTAAATTTAGGGTCTACGTTTAAATTTTTTTTTTCCCAGAAATTCTGTTTGAATCACAAAAAGGTTGTATGTGTGAAAATTTTTTAATGAACAACTTAAAAAGTTTAAATCTACATTTAAAAAATTAATATAATATTACCTGTGCTTTTCTTTTTTGTGTTTTTTCTTTTTCTTTTTTTCATCTTTCTTTTTCTTCTTATCATCACTAGACTCTTCACTACTTGCTTCAGTCTTCTTCTTTGCCTTTTTTTCTAAAGTGTAACATAGAAAATTAAAAAAAATAAAATAAAAAAATTCCAAGCCATTAATGTGGGATTACATACTCTTTTTTTTTAAAATCAAGCTTATTATGATCATGATGATCATTTTGGTTATCAGCAATAGCACAGCTTCAATTATTTAATGTAATCAAGGTTAATACAGAAGGTTTTACCGTAGCCTCAAGATACAAGAACACTAACAGAGAAAAAAACAAACAACACTTAGCAGAACTTGGAAAGAGCAATCACCATTGTCGTATAATGTTAACAGTGACTACCAATGATTCTTGTAATAACAGTTCATTGCTTAGCAACTCAAATAACACTCAGCTGATAGTGAAAGGAATATTTTTGGAGGTCTTACTAGGTTTTTTGAACAATATTCATCCCTCTAGCAAACAAAAGGTTTTGCTATTAAGTAAATGAGTATCTACTAGCAGAAATGCTGTGCTTCTACTGAACTACCTGTATGAGAAGGGAGGAAGTATGAGGACATGAACAGTACATAAGAGAGAGTATTTTTTTTGACCATTTCACATACCCTGTAACAAAATAATCAAAAATATAGAAAATCCAATAAATTACTGTCACTGATAAATTTTAAAACCTCTGTAAAAAACAAAGTCCATCCCTTTCCCAAACCTATTAACAAATACACTAAATACAGTGCATAGTACAAAACTGCACTTTCATTAAACATTCATCAGTCTTATAAACCACACCACATCTCAAGAGGAACAACAGGGTATCCACACAAATCTGTAAAAAAATTTTCCTGACTAATTTTTTTTAAAAATAGCCTAAGATTTTTCTGAAAGAAACAACCAAATTACATCTTCCTATCCCTATAGCTGGCGAAGTTCTCTTTCCACTTCCTTTATTGCAAACAGAATCTTGCATCGCCATTTTATAGTGTGTATGATTATGAATGAAAACGAAAACACATTTTTGAGAGAGAAAAAAAAAATCACAGTTTGGCTGATGGCAGACAGGAGCATAACATTTTACCCTCAAATTACTACTATGGGGTATTTCCATTAGTTTTCCAGAATTTGAAGTAAATTCCATAACTTTTCTGACCGAACCCCGCTGCCCTGACTTTCCAGAATGTGGACTCCGTGAGTAAACAAGTTCCAACAGCGTGGAACTCTTCTAAGAGGGATTAGACCAGAAAATCTTGGATTTTTCCATCTTTTCACTATAGTTATAATTTTGAACTACTTATCCCAATTATTTGGCATGTCACTGCATAAATCATATCTCCCAGACATTATGTATACCTTGTTGCTACCACATGTTTACTAACAGTCTCTAGTCTGCAAAGCCCAGCTTGGACATAACTACGTAAGACAAAGCCGATTTCCACGTTATATATATATATAAAAAAACACAGAAGCTTTGTCGCAAATTGTATCAAAATAGTTGAAGATGCAAGATGGCGAGGTCTAATCCACCTTGATTACTTAGGGCAGCGGTTCCCAAACGGTGGGTCACGACTTGATCCTAAAACTATCACAGACCATTGAATAAACCATCAGAATATATAAGAAAGATCGAAACTTCGAAACAAATCCAATTGTGTGCAAACACATATCTATTGTTAAATAAATCACTGTTTTGCTACAAAGTGCTTATATTTTGTCAACCATTTTAAAATAAGAACACAAATTGTATGTATGTATGTATGTATGTATGTATGTATGTATGTATGTGTGTATGTATGTGTGTATGTGTGTGTGTGTGTGTGTGTGTGTGTGTATATATGCCATATTTGATGGTAAGTTATATATACATAAGGAAGGGATACAATACAAATGAGGTTTTTTACTTTACCATGGACCGATAGACCGTGGAGGTATTCCTATAAGGAAAGGTCGCCAGCTGAAAAAGTTCAGGAAACACTGACTTGGGGAATTAAATTGTTTGTTTGCCATATTTGTTTGCATGTGTAGAACAAGCTAGATGTCTCTGGGAGTGTCAGTCCTTGTTTAGCCGCTGCTGTGTGCTTACAGTAAAGGTTAACAGACAATGTCACAAAGCCACAATGTTATTGCAGAAATATTGGGAAAAAATATTATTTATACTTTGTAATCTACATATTATTTCCATGACAGTTATTTTTATACTAGTTAATAACCCTCTGCTTTGTTCGCGTAACTTCAGGGTATTGTTGATATTTAACCATTGTTAAGAAAAGTATTTTTTCTAAAAATTATTACAAAAGAAATAAGAGACAATAAATTGTCAGGTGTATAAAAGATTTAATTTATAACAAAAGTGTTTAAGAATGATATTTACTAAAGCCGTTATGAATAAGCATTTTTTAATTGTTAATAAAGATGAAGTATTTGATTTTATAACACGCTTCAACTGCATGAACTTCAGAATTTGATCCAGAGGGGAATGAATAAAGAGGTAAATTCAATTATAAAAATAAGACAAGACGAGTCTGATTTGTACTGCAGTTTTTTCGCTTTATTGACATGGTAGAGTTGCAGAATTTATTTTGTTTCTTAACACACATAATATGCTATATATGATTTATTATTTTCCACCAGTACATATAAGTTTAGAGCACTCAATGTTCTCGGACAACCAACATAGAGCTGACATAGTGCCCACACGAATTCCTGCCACTTTCAATGTTGCCCCCGGAACTTATTAACTGCCATTGTAAACTCTATCTTTAGCAGGAATTGCAGCATTTTAAGGTTACCCTTCAGTAAAACCGTGATGCTAACCTTCAGCTCCAGTTTGTGGGAAGGCACACCTGTTAAATCAAAGGAATCCCAAGGGGTAAGCAGAACTGTCAACGTGCCAATCAATGTGGATATATTCAATTCGCTGAATACAATGTCTAAAATCTGTTTATTTTATTTACGAACACACAAAACAATAGCACGTTTTAAATTGAAGGAATGCCATCTATTGATGGAGTTCAAAACTAAACTTTTATTAGCACCGTCAGTTCACTATCCGCCACAAACTTCACTAAGCGGATGGGTCTCGCCAAGGCTACTCCTTACTATATGACCACGTGGGGCACATAGAGATATTACACACACTCACTGTTTGTATGTCTATGACTTACCTGCTATGCTTATCGCATACCTGCCAACTTTGGCCAGTCAAAAAGCGGGAGGTTTTTTAGTGGAGTAAACAATGCTTGTTGCCCCCAATAAAACGTGGAAGGGGGGGGGGGGGGGGGGGGGGGTTGTGTGTGTGTGAAATTTTGTTTATTTTGACGGAAAAATCACGACACAAAGAAAAAAATGCAGCATGTTCACCTTTCCTCAATTGCAAAATGCACGGAAATTCGTCACTAAATCTCTTATTGTACACAACAAGATACTTCACTGTAGGCCATTTCTATTAAATCCCTATTGCGGAGTAGGCCTACAACTAAACGCGTACAAAATACTCATCACGCAACTGCTTCCACAAAATAATTTTTTTTTTGAATACACCGTTGAATTAATTCGAAGACTACTATAATGCTACCTCTACACTTATTCTGTGAGCACAGACGCGAACAAAGGTGAATTTGTTCGGGGATGAACAAACAATTCACACATAGCCGGCTAACAAACCGAAGCGAATTTGGGCACGAATGTAAACAGTGGTATCATAAACTCATTATTAACCCAGTCCATCTTTATTTCAAAACACCACCGAAAACACAGTTTACAATGTTGACAAAACACGCCATTTTGGAAAACAAACCTTTTTCTGGTTGGCTAACAAACACCAATGACGAACGTGTACCAAAACAGCTCCCATAATTATCGTAAATAACTACGTTTCTTTCTTAGATGTACGCTTAACCAAGAGTTTTAGCCGACAATTGTGGGCATTTAGGCTATTAAAATAACTACACGTTATGGTACGAACCGTAGTTACTATACAATTGTACGGAATAATGGTACAAACATATTAATTCTATAAATTTATTGGATTAAAAACTTAAAGAGAAACAGAACCAAAAAACGGGAGATTTTAATGACAAATCGGGAGGGCGGGAGAAAGGGTATAAAATCGTGAGTCTCCCGCCTAAAGCGGGAGGGTTGGCAGGTATGTTATCGCTTGTAAAACCAAATTTCTCCTCTTTTTTTCACTCCCTTAGGGATGGAATTTCATAATTATATGCAGCCTACATGTTAATCCAGGACACAAGCAACCGTTCAGCGGTTCGGGTGTGATTGCGTAACAAACATTCAAGCATTCTTTCAAGTTTATAATATTAGTAGGATTCAAAAACTTTTTAAGAGAATAATAATTTTTCTATTCTCCATCGCATGGCACGCACAAGTATTCATAGGTTATTCTAGACTAAGAGGACACTAAAAAATTGTAATTTAATATTAACAAATGTGTGTCGTGACCTCAAAAATAGTGAAGTGGCTATCACTAAGGGGGATTTTTTTTTTGGGACCTTAGTGTCACTAGTGTCACTAGTACACATGTCATTTGCTAGAGTGTGTTGCCGCCATATTAGTTTAAATCTTAGCCACTAGAGTGTAGTAGTTATTTATTATTAGTGTGGCATCCACCATCTTGACATTCAGATGCCACCTTGGAAATTCGTAATTATTTGGCTAGAAAATCGGGAAATTAGGTTTTGGGAATTTCTTCAGGCCCGGCAAACAGCCAGACGGATAGACAGTGGAGGTATTCCTATAAGGAAAGGTGGGTCGCCAGCTGAAAAAGTTCGGGAAACACTGACTAGGGGAATTAAATCGTTTGTTTGCCATATTTGTTTGCATGTGTAGAACAAGCTGGCTGTCTCAGGAGTGTCGGTCCTTGTTTAAGACGCTGCTTACTAAAGCTGTAATGCATAAGCATTTTTTAATTGTTAATAAAGATTAAGTATTTGATTTTATAACACGCTTCAACTGCATGAACTTCAGAATTTTGATCCAGAGGGGAACCCCGGCCGTCCTCACCTTTGGTCTTCAGCTTGAGCACGAGCTCGCCGCAGTTGACGACCTTGGCGTCCTGCAGGGGCCGGCACATGCGGTCCACGGGCAGCCCCTCGATGTGCGACACCACGTCCTGGCCCGTCAGCACGTGCCCAAACACCACGTGGACGCTGCGCGGCAACACACACACCACGGGCCCCCTCAGCACCTGCCGCCCGGCCAGAACATGCCACTTTTCCCTTTTCCCGTGTCCACCGCCCTGCGGCTCACGTTACAGAGATAGTGATGGGCCGGTTACAGTCTTCCAGCAGTTTAATATCGCAGCTGATTCCGTCAACATCCTCGTTTGTACTCAAACCAAGCTGTGATTTAAAAAAAAAAAAAACTTATTTATGCAACAAAAAAAAGTAAGATAGAAAAAAGTTATAAGTTACAGTGATTAAGAAACAATATAAACTATACAAATTACTGCAAATAATTTTATGCACCTAAAATTGACTATAAACATAAGCCTAAACTGCTCAAGGGAAACTTGTATTTAAATTTTTTATAGTTTTATCAAAGTTACTTTCAGTCTAGGTCATTTCACATTTTTGTCGTTGAATTCTAGGAAATATATTCAAACAAGAGATCCGAAAATTGGGCACATTATTTTGATATTTAAGTTCTCTAAATCAGTAATATTCTTAATAGAATAATTGCTGGCACTTAAGTAACAGACTCGACCCATCACTAACTTCCTAAATTAATTAAAAATACCTGCTAGGTTTGACTATTACTTAAAAAACTAAAAACTGTCTGATGTCCCTTAAATAGGTTATATGTTTTTGTGTTTCATGTCTTTCTTTTAAATTAAATGTTAATACAGCTTAAAGTATACCTCTAATAACATGCCAGACAAAATTATCCTGAAGAAAACACTTTATAACATTTCTAAGATAAAGAAAAATACTAGCTGAAAAAAAAAGTGATTTACGTTTGAAAAAAGACTAAGTTAACATTGCAATTGTACTTAAAAAATTTCGAAAAATATTTTCAGTATGGTTCATTGTATTTAATTAGGAATACCAGGGTGTCTACAAATAACCTATCAACCAATTTCAGGATCTGTAGATAGTTTCAAACTATTTATTTTTAATATGTGTCCTTTCAAAGGTACCCAAAAACTGAACTCAAGTAAGCAAAAGGCTACCGGAAAATAACGTATCGCAACTTTCAGCATCGTTGCTGTCTATTTAGGGACTTTGCAGTGACTTCCACAACCTGCGGACACCTCGAATACAATGCGGATAGTATGCCTTGATAACAAATGCTCAGGAAACGTTTATTGGACACCAGAAAAACCTTTGTAAAGAATCTGGCGTACTCACCCGTCCAAGTGGGGTGCCGGTTGCGTTGTTCTACAACAACAAAACAACAGTTACTGCAGCAGAATGGCATGGCGTGCTGGCCTCGCCCTGCTCCCTCCCACAACTAGGCAACAAACACAACAACAATCAGCGGCCGCCGCCCAAACCGCAGCCCGCTTCCGCGCCCTGGAAACAAACACTCCGTCACTCAAGGTCAACGCTACATCCAGCACATTACTAGCGCTCCTATAGGCACGGGTTCAACCCACAGCGTCAGTGCCAACACCTCGGACATTCAACTACTCGTCTCACACGAACACGCGATTAAGTCCACAGCATTCCTGACAGTTTCAGAGAGATATACCGTGATATCCCTGCGTAAACATCACCCAACACCCACTAGAGCACACAATAAACAAAACACCGAAAAATGAGCAAATAACATCAACACCATTAAATAAAAAAAAAAAAAACTTTTTGCTGTATTACTTAACACAATGCAAGGTATATAAACATTTGAGGAATAAAGTAGATTAAAACTTGAGGAAAAGCTTAGTTTTACAAATTTATGTAACATCTTAAATTCATATACAGTAATACCCTCAAATTATGCAATAGGTCGGTCCGAGCGACAACCGTGTAAGTCAAACGTGCTAAGTCGGGGTACAATTTTGCATGTAAATAAGTATATACCAATACCATTTAATTGGGACCGGAAACTAAAGAAACAATAACTTAGAAAAATGCAATACATAATATCTTAGATAATACAACAAAATATATTATTTAGTATTGCAAAAATGTCAAGCAATGTTATTTTGACATAGAAGGCTTCATAAAATCTAGCAAAAATGTCTGACAGATAGAAGATTTTATCTTCACGCAAAATTTCCTTGTAGCACGCTTGCAATAATGTGAGTCAGTGGAGACTGGAGAGCAGTGAGACATTAACAAAAGGCTAACAAATTTACGAGAAGATTTAAAAATAGCATAACTCTGGATTAACGTAAGACACAGTAACTTAAGTCGAGGCATTACTGCACAGAAAATAAAAAACACCAGACACTAGATACCTTACCAAGCACAAATCTAAGAAACCAATGTGCTGAATTTAATTTCACATAGCATACAAGTGAATAAAAAGCACTGAAGGAAATAGGACCTTCTTATATAAAATTTCATACACTGAAATTAAATTTAAATATTTGCTTTCACCTTCAAGCTCTGCTGTTCTCAATCTGAAAACAGTACGTTGAAGCAGTCAAAATTATGATCATATATAAACATAGAATATAAAGTTTTGAAAACTGGAACAAATTACTGATAAACAATATTTCTGAAAAAGTAATGTTACTTATCATCACTGAAATTGGAAACTTCTAATATCAAAATTTATATGTTTTCTGAAGGTTGAAAAAAAATCAAAAACCAACTCTTTACAAAAATGTGTTATTTTTCTTTAGTTGGCAGTCAAAGGCCTATAGGTTTACTGCAGATGGTGCAATGAAAATTCACCTAAAAATCACATACGGTTTTGCATTTGCAACAAAGTTATGTTAAGCATGGAACCCAGACTAACATGTTAATCACAATTGCACCCAAATGTTGTTACCAGCATCTGTCATCAATGGATTATTAAAAAAAAAAAAAAATATTTGTGATCTGTTAAGTATCCATATTTGAAGATTATTACTGTACAGTATAATACAGCTATTAATAGACACCTGAAAAATTCGCGAGTTCATTTCGTGATAGGCTAAAATACAAATCGTTATACCTTAGTGCTGCCTCTGCTATTGGCTCACAACTCACCTGGATGACTCTGGGCCAATGAGAAACACCCAACCAAAGCTTTATCGAATCACAGGCTGCTTCGCTGGAACGTCTCACAAGACAGCAGCCAATGAGTGGGTGGCATTTGACAGAGTATACGTAGAACTATGGAGTTCATCCTACAGGTCATTGAACCCGCGAATTTTTCCGGTCTCTAGCTATTAACTACTTCATTCCATTCCTTTGCAAGGACAACATGGAGTTTCTTTCACCCATACTGAACTGTCTGTTTCACTACGTACATAATAATCCCTTTTTTAGGAATGATGAAAGGTGTGGGGAGAGGGTGTGTGTGTGTATACACTTGTGTAAATACCAGTTTTTGATGTGAAGAGAACACCAAATAGAATGTTTAGAATATTCGCGAAGTCGAATCAAATTTTGTTCTAGGCGAAGGTGTATTATACTTATTTAACAAAATACTGGATTGAAGTAAATAAAAAATAATCATTTATAATTTGTAATGTTTTAATTGATTAAGTGATAACCTATTGGGCACTTTATATAACATAATTCAATAAAATTATAAACCAATCATGCATAATATAAATATTGAACATTCATAAGAGCCAACAGAGTGCCTTACTAAGTTTTTCTTAGTAACTAACTTCATTCAAGCAAAACATTAGTAAAAAAAAAAAAAAAAAACCCTAAATATTTTCATGAGCATATCTTGCTTGGGCTTTCAATAATTTAAAGATTTGCAACAAATGAGAAGTTTTATATGTGAAACTTTGCATCACAACCAAAGCTTCAAATAAAATGAATAGAAAATTTTCCGGAGAAGTTCAACTAAATATCGAAAAGAGCTTCAACTGATTCGCTTAGTGAAAGCTTCGCACAGGCCTAGGGGTATGACCATTTGAAGCAATGATACAATACTATCATAGAAAACATTTCATGTGAAATTAAGATTAATAACATGCAACTTGGTTACTTACATAAAAAACTGTGAGCCATTAGTATCTTTCCCCCTATTTGCCATTGACAAAAGAAATTTTGTATCATGTTTGATTTCAAAATTTTCATCTGAAAACACAAAAGCAAAAAAATTACCTTCTCTCTTGTAAATAAAAAAATAATAATAATAAAAAAAAACACAACACAACAGCAAATTACTGGCTTCAGTTTTATAAAATATTGCTGGTGACATGACATTATATCAAACAAGTTTTAAATTTTTCACAAATAAAACACTTTCTTACAAATTAAACAAAGTACTGTAAATTGTTAGGCTTGAGGGGAGACCTTGAGTTTGCCAGGCACTGGTATTTATTACCCGATATACATATTGTTATATGTGTATTATTAAAATTTTGATAAAATGGCAAATAAATCCAACAAAATCGTACTTTAATACCCAATTTTTTTTTATTACCAAGCATGAAAACAATTTATGAACCTGATTTTCAATGATGAATATATCACCCTTAGCATTCGAGAAAATATGGAAGTGGCTAAAGATTTTATAGCTCAATAGAAATATCTAACATCTGAAAATATTTTGGGTTACCCAAATAGGCTATGTAAAAAGAATTTTTTTTTTTTTTTTTTTGCACAAACTCAACAGCACTATGAAGGTTACAGTAAAACTATGCAAGTAAATTTTTGACTACACGAAACTTGGTTCATAAAAAGTAGCTTAGACTATGTATAACTATGGCATCAAGACAAAATTAAATATTGCAAAGTTAAGTAGTTACAAATGAAAATCAATGTCAATCTTCAAAAGGTTCAATCCACTTGCCTGCAAAGGTTCCTCCGTAAATTGATTCTCCACCTGTTCCGTTTCCGACAGAGAAATCACCACCTTGAATCATGAAGTCCTTCACGACACGGTGGAAAATGATACCTTTGTAGTGCAATGGTTTGCTGGTCATTTTGCCTGTCCCTTTCTCGCCCGTGCACAGGGCGCGGAAATTCTCGCATGTCAGAGGGCACACGTCCGAGAACAATTCGAACACGATCCGACCCATCGGCAACCCTCCGACTTCAACGTCGAAAAAGCACCGTGGACGATATGTCTTCGTTACGGTCATTTTTCCAGAAAATTTCACCTGCAAGGCTGAAAGAGACAAAAATAAAACTGATGATAAATTTATATAAAAAATAGTTTAACACATACTTGCTAAAGAACCCCAAAACCAAAGAAGATTCATTATGTAATAATTTGATTTAATTAATATACTGTCATTACCCAAAAATCAAGCAATGGGTGGAAAGATTTGACATCGGAAAAATATATAATGAAATAAAAAATCACCAATCCTACGAAATACGAAGAAGCATATGATAACTCACCTTCGCAAAAACTTACAACGAATCAAAATTGGCGAATGTCTTGTTTAAAATATTCATCATGGTGGAAATCATATTTTCAATGCAAAAACTACTAGGTACACAATAATTGCCTCAGAAGGTAATGAAATAAAACAATCCATTACAGATTTGCTGTTATCTAGAATAAAAAAACAGCTATAGAGTAATAAATAGACACTGTTCCTTGAGGTTACCAAGTGTGTTGTAATACCACTGCAATGTCAGGAGATGTAATACCAGTTTTCTTAGATTTTTTAAAACTTAGGATTACATTTTACTATAACTATTTTAGTTTACAAAATATATTTTAGGGTAGTTTCACTACCATAAAGTTTTATTTGGCAAACCGATACGTTTGGTATGTACCCTAATTTTTACGGAGTGACTAAATACAGTTTTATGTTGTTACACATGGGTCTGTCATCTTTGTGTGGCATTTCTGTTCATCGACTTCCGTTCCATTTTCACAAAAATTCTCTTACCAAACGCTGTATGCTGAGCACTAAGATGTTTACAAATCAAAAAGAAGTTTTAAGTAGGTATGTTATATTTCAGTTCTACTGATCAGTGTAGTGGTTCCGTTGCAAGTGGAGTGCAAGATTGTGAGATTTTAATTTAACTACTTGCAAAAAAGTTTATGGTTCAAGAAGTGTATTCAAGTACAACCTTCATTAGCACCATGAACTGTATTTGTTTTCTTAGTTTTTGGGAGAATTATGTTGATAGTTTAAGACGTATTTGGACTCGCATAGGTGGATGAAGGAAAAAATTGTCAAACTGAATTTGTTGTTCACACGTTATTAGGTGAGTTGATTTCAAAGTGAAAGCATTAATTTATTGGAAGGAAAAATTTATGGTCGTGTAGCCTACGCTGTCATAGCCACAAAAAGGATTGTACTGAGTTTTATTAATCGTAATTTCCATGGCATTTAAATTTTTAGTACTTTATTTTTAAATTATTACCTTTTTTGTAAATTTTAAACTTAATTAATTAAATTTTGGTAACAACCTATAGCAGGAAATTTTTAGAAAAAACTGTATGCAAGTTAGTAACACGTTTAAGACTCAAGAATAGTAGAGGGTGCATTACACATTAAAATTTTTTAAAATTAAACCTCAAGGGTTTAGTTTTAAGTAGCATAAAACTTAGTACGTTTCATAATAAGACTGAAAATATAGTGTGCGTGGGCGTGTCTCTCTCTCTCTCTCTCTCTCTCTCTCTACACCCCCCCCCCCCCCCCCCCCAAGAAATACGAGTGGAATAACTTTGCGCCGGACTGGCAGACACAAGGAGTGTGACATGTTGGGGCAATCAGGTGATAACTTGCCACGACCGGGCCTGCGGAACTGTCTTACGTGAACATGGCTTGTAAAATGTTTCCGTGCGTGCGGTGGTATCACCATGATATAGTGCTTGAATTTTGAGGTGCTATAGTGAAACAATTTATTTCTGTTTCGGCAACACAGTACTGGAAATAGGCGTTCGTGGTGCTGCGATGTATTTTGCACTGCGAGAATGTGCGAAATTTTATTTTTGCCTGGAGTACAATGGGTCAGTTGCTTGTATCTGGTGTTTGATGGTGTGCCTTAAAAAATAGGCCTTTAAGTGATGGGCCAGCTTAACCTGTTACATTTGGAGGACAATGCCTTAGCACTTTTTTGGTATTCATGGCTAACCTGCTGGTGCTACGCATCCACAATGGATTAAAGTTTTTTTTAATAGTGCTAACCTAATCTAAACTACCAATCTCACAATGTAACAAATTTGTAATATTTGTACCGAACATGCACAAATGCAACCTGCGAATGGACTGGTAGTGAATATTAAGTTTTCCAATTCTGTGATTCTGCATGTAAAAGAACGTAAAATAAAAAAATTGCGACGGCTGCATTGATGCATAGGTAAAAGTTAACTATAAATGGTAATTTCTCAGAAACCAGCTGGAACATAAAGACATTGTTTTAAAGGTAAATAATGTAATGTTTCAAGTTTTCAGAAAAAAAGTTTCTGAATTTTATCATTACTTTCCGGGAAAGCCGCGACATAAAAATATTACTATCTAAAACTTTAAATTTATTAATATTACACCTTGTTACTGTGAAAATAAAGTTATCACTTTGATTGGGATACATTGAATACATTTTAATCTGTTCTGTTGTCTGTCTTAATTATATTTTTTTATAATGCAGATATAATGATACATCATGCATATCATGTATCAAAGTTTACCTATCCTTTGATTCCAATAGCATGATACTGTACACATTGATCTTGCAGTACATGATGCTTGCTATTTTAACTTGTGGTACCTACACTGAATTTTTCAAGTCCAATGAAAAAATTTACATAACAATTGACATAATTTATTTGGCTAGGGTCTTTCAACGTGATAAATTAAAACAGCAAGCATTATGTACCACAGGAACTATACATACAGGTTCAAGGATAAACTTGAATATATGTGATACGGAATAATTAAGGTAAATATTTACTTGGGCGGTATTTCCGAAAAAAAATGTTAAAAATCCGAAAATACCTTTATTTTATGCTCTTCAACTTCCCATTTTCATTAAAATCGGCGGAGATTAGAAATTCCAAATACTTTAGGAGATATCGAATTTTTAAATTTCTTCATATGTAGTTGAGCGGTATTTGCGAAAAAAAAATGTTAAAAATCCGAAAATACCTTTATTATATGCTCTTCAAATTCCTCTTTTCATTAAAAGCGGCGGAGATTAGAAATTCCAAATACTTTAGGAGATATCGAATTTTTAAATTTCAGCACAAAACCAGCGCATTCCTGTGGCGTGCGTGCACCATTGTTTCTTGTTTACGTACGAGATACGAGTATCTATTTTTTTATTGGATAATGATGTCACGTGATTGTTCGTGATAGGCCAGAATTCAAATGAACTAATACGTGATTATTTAGTTCAATTATTGTTTAAAACGGTGTTTAATTACCGCCTCCAACTTAGGTGAGTTTTTAACGTTTCTAATTTTAAAGTCTTATTTGTTATTTTGATATTGTTGCGCAAGTAATAAGTAACAAAAAAAATTACGTGAGTTGTTACTGTACATCCTTTGTTACGGGTTTGTTAGGTAAGGTCAGTTACATTATAAATAATTTAAAACTAAAGAATAATTAAAATTAATTCACATTATTTTTAATATCTCCTTAGTTTGAAAGTATTTATAATGTAACTGACCTGACCTAATCGACCATTTTAGTTTACTGTTCACCCTCTGTCCGGGCTTGTTTGGTCAGGTCAGTTACATTATAAATATTTTAAAACTAAACAGCCATTAAAATTAATTCACAAAATAATTTTTAATGTCGGCTTAGTTTGAAAGTATTAATAATGTAACTGACGTGACCTAATCAACCATTTTATTAATTACGCATTCACGATTCACGTATTCACGAACACACAGCAAAATAACAAAAATGGCGCCGCTCGAATGGTTCTACAGGTCTTGTATTGCAAAATAAAAAATTCGATATCTCCTAAAGTATTTGGAATTTCTTATCTCCGCCGCTTTTAATGAAAAGAGGAAGTTGAAGAGCATATGATAACGGTATTTTCGAATTTTTAACATTTATTTTCGCAAATACCGCTCAACTACATATGATGAAATTTAAAAATTCGATATCTCCTAAAGTATTTGGAATTTCTTACCTCCGCCACTTTTAATGAAAAGAGGAAGTTGAAGAGCATAAAATAAAGGCATTTTCGGATTTTTAACATTTTTTTTTCGGAAATACCGCCCAAGTAAATATTTACCATAATTAATGCTGCCGCCCTACTGTTTACTTGACACAAGCAAGCTACATTTTTTTAAATGCTTGTATGGTTAACGGCTTTCGCCCACAACCAGAACTATATATTATCCGAATCTATATCATATCGTAGCAATAAAATCTCTTAATGTAAATTAACACCCGGTAAATATTTACAATCGCGGTAGATGCCAAAAATAATGCCAAAAATCCGAAAATACTTTTATTCTATGCATTTTCACTTCCTCTTTTCAAATCAACCGGCGGAGATAAGAAATTCCAAATACTTTAGGAGATATCGAATTTTTTAATTTCATGATATGTAGAGTCGCGGTAGATGCCAAAAAAAATGTAAAAAATCCTAAAATACCTTTATCATATGCTCTTCAACTTCCTCTTTTCATTAAAAGCGGCGGAGATAAGAAATTCCAAATACTTTAGGAGATATCGAATTTTTTAATTTTGCAATACAAGACCTGTGGAACCATTCGAGCGGCGCCATTTTTGTTATTTTGCCGTGTTCGTGAATACGTGAATCGTGAATGCGTAATTAATAAAATGGTTGATTAGGTCAGGTCAGTTACATTATTAATACTTTCAAACTAAGCCGACATTAAAAATTATTTTGTGAATTAATTTTAATGGCTGTTTAGTTTTAAAATATTTATAATGTAACTGACCTGACCAAACAAACCCGGACAGAGGGTGAACAGTAAACTAAAATGGTCGATTAGGTCAGGTCAGTTACATTATAAATACTTTAAAACTAAGGTGATATTAAAAATAATGTGAATTAATTTTAATTATTCTTTAGTTTTAAATTATTTATAATGTAACTGACCTTACCTAACAAACCCGTAACAAAGGATGTACAGTAACAACTCACGTAATTTTTTTTTGTTACTTATTACTTGCGCAACAATATCAAAATAACAAATAAGACTTTTAAATTAGAAACGTTAAAAACTCACGTAAGTTGGAGGCGGTAATTAAACACCGTTTTAAACAATAATTGAACTAAATAATCACGTATTAGTTCATTTGAATTCTGGCCTATCACGAACAATCACGTGACATCATTATCCAATAAAAAAATAGATACTCGTTCTCGTACGTAAACAAGAAACAATGGTGCACGCACGCCACAGGAATGCGCTGGTTTTGTGCTGAAATTTAAAAATTCTATATCTCCTAAAGTATTTGGAATTTCTTATCTCCGCCGCTATTAATGAAAAGAGGAAGTTGAAGAGCATATGATAAAGGTATTTTCAGATGTTTAGCATTTTTTTTGGCATATACCACGACTCTTTATATGATGAAATTAAAAAATTTGATATCTCCTAAAGTATTTGGAATTTCTTACCTCCGCCGGTTGTTTTCAAAAGAGGAAGTGAAAGGGCACAGAATAAAAGTATTTTCAGATTTTTAGCATTTTTTTTGGCATCTACCGCGATTGTAAATATTTACCTAACACCCATGCCTTACCCGGGACTCGAACCCAGAACCCCTCGCACCGTAAGCCGGTGCGCATCCGACTACCAAGCAAGCTACAAATTGAGTGTGATTCTCAGATCCTCTGGCGACATGGGCTGACGTATTATAAACGTTGGGGTATTGTTATTGCAATATACATAACCGTTGTTTTTATAGTCAAAACAACGTACGCCAGAATCCGGCGATTATTGTAGAATAGGTACAGTTGCCCCTCCCTTATCAATGGTTGCAACTGGTGTACTGCATAAAAATATTCGGGCACTGGCTTAGAAAGAGTATTAAACCTTAAGTGCTAATGAAGCGAAAGTTACTCAAACAAATATCACGAGAAAAATACAATGTAGTAAAAAGTACACTAAATAATCTAAATAAACTGCAAACAAAAAAGAAGTTAGAATGTAAATACTTTATTTCTATGTACTTACAATTAAGTATTCGAAATTTTGTAGAATCTACACAATTTCACTTCCTGATTAAAGTACTCTTCGAAACTTTTAATGGCTACACAGACGTTTAGAAAGCTTGGCCAAGTTTGTAACCAACTTCGTTACGGGCACGGCCATTTTATTCATAAGCTGACTACTATGCAAAGAAAGTAAAATAACTTATAAGTGATCACAAATTAGAGGTGGGTCGAAAAGTATCAACCTGATACTTTGTCACTGATACGCGCCTGTATCAGGAACGGCAAACGAGTACACTTGAAAAGTATCAGAGACTTTAGTATCAGTTCAGAATTCAGCTGGAACAACTCCACGACCAATGAATAAGGTACACGATCGCAGATGACGGTCACTTGGGCGGAGCTTGTGAAAGGGGAGGGAGCAGGAACGACGAATAAGGGATAAAGAAGGGAAAGAATGTAGGGGAGGAAGCGCAGGGGAAGGCGTTGAAGCCTTGAAGGAGAGGCGCAAAGCGATATTGTTACAAGCAGGGCTGCCACTCATGGGTTTTTCCACCCAGATCTGGGTTTTTCCAATGGTGTTTGGGTTTCTGGGTTTTTAAATAATGAATTCCAACAATTCTAGGTTTTTTATAATTTTAATTATTTTTATACCTAAAACAATAATAAAGGTCGTAGCTACTGTATCTGTTGCAATATCTGTTTGATAAATGCAAACAAGTCTATGTGTTTCACACACAAAAATACATATAAACACAAAACTAGTTTTCAAGAAGCTAAGTCGAATATTAAATTAGACACATTCTTCAAAGAGGCTTGCAGGACACAAAACCAATGCAACAATTAACCTTCAAACCAATCTTGTAGAATCAGACTCTGAATAAAGACTAACGTACATGATGCAGTTTTATAAAAACAATTACCGGTTTAAAGGATGCAGTGATGGTGTTTGTTTTGTCATGTATATATTTGTAGGTTTTTTTATGATATGTACTGGTCCAAGAATTACTTATACAGCCATTTTGCTGCAGTGTAATTTTCTTGTATTGGTTGTATTTAACCGTTTTCAGTCTTGTAAGGTAATTAATTGTTTTATATTAAAACCAGTTATGTTTATATTTTTGAATTAGTACGCAAACATTTTCAACGATAGCATTTTAGACGCATCTGGGGTTTTTACCCATGTGTCTGGGTTTTTTTTGTAGGTTATCTAGGTTTTTCATGAATATCAGAGTGGCAGCCCTGGTTACAAGTCGTTTTGTTTATTTTCCTACTTCAAAGTACGCTCAGTGCGCAGTGCGTGCACAGTCTCGTTCAATAATAAAACTAATGAAATTTTAATATTAAAAAGTACATTAATACAAGATATAATATTTATATTTGTGCACCTAACAGCTATGAAAATGCAAATAAATTCTCAGTTGACACTAATAACAGATGTAATCAACATATGGACTTTCTTTTTTCGAAAACAATTAGTAACATTTTTTTATACATTAAAAATTCACGATTTTATCAAAAATAAAAAATAAAAAAAACAGTTAGGTACATTAGTGAGCATACTATATCAATGTTTTTTCAAATGTTTCTTCAGATTAGTCGATGATTTATAACTCAGTTTTTGTTTACACAAATTACAATTAGCAAACTCATTATTTTCCGTGAAAAAAATTCCACACAAATGAAGTCTTTTTCGTGCACTTATCCATTCCTTATTTCACTATAAAGATACTAACTACAGCCGGCAACAATGTACATGGTGATACACGGCCAGGACGAACTGCAGTGAATGTTGAACTGATTGATACTGGTTGTATCAGGCGGGCATGAGAGTAACAGAGGTAGAGAATTACCGGGCGTGATAAATAATGTATCAGATTCTCCTTCCGGTCGCACGGTCTGCGTACGCGGAGCTTTGTTGCCTCCTGGGACCGTCTGATACAGAAGTATCAGAGACTTGTACCTAGGTACATCACTGTATCAGTATCAGGTTGGGACTGATACCGAAAATTGCTGTCCCAACCCACCTCTATCACAAATATATCTTTAGGTCTTCGAGAAGTACATTATGTACGATCAAAACTATATTATTGCAATAGTCACATAATTTTTATCTTTTCTTATTTATAGATGCAAAGATTGTTTATTAATTATATGGCGTTGATGCTGTTAAATACACTTACATAAAATATTTAATTTAATGCTATATTGATATATTTAATTTGATGATACATTTATATATTTAATTTTGTCAATCGTTCAATGTTAAATACTGAATGTAGATATGTTGATTCTTCTTAATTTTATTCTATTATTTGACGTCATCCCAACCATGGCCTCTAGGCCCGTGCACCGCACCGCTAGTACCAGATCTCGTTTTTGGAGCGCACCCCTAGCCCAGCGGGAATGAGTCAGGCGAGCGCCTCGGGCGTGACACCATTAGACTCAAATAAACTTAAGGGCACGAAACCCCGGGGGCTCGACCCCTTAAAACAATTAAGGAACGAGACGATAAGACATAATTATTAATTCACAGGCATGAAACAAGTATGATACAGAGAATAGAATAAAGTAAAATTGACCTATGGCCTTTATAGCTGTCTGTAGGCCACATAGCATATAAAAAAAAGTGTAGTATCTTTCTCCATGGCTTTCTCTAATCTCTATGTAAAAGTGATTAACGTTATTCTATGGTGTAACTCCCTTTCATTTGTTGAAAAGAAATTTGGCGGGAATATAGTATACGTTATTCGATGTAATTTGCTAATTTACCACTGTGATGTACGAAGTATGAAATACAGGAGATAACAATTGGTATATTTTTAATAATTTTGTGATTTAAGTTAATTATTAAGACTAAAATTTTTATGACCATTACAAGGAAATATTTTAAAGTATGGTAGATATTGGTTTTTATATTTCTTGTGAGATAATCCTTGTGTGGTGTTCAAACTTCAATTTAATTTAGCCAAGGTAATTATGTTTTATTTTGATGATAAAAGTAAACCTATATAATTCAGTCATATCTAGAGACTGGTGGGGACAGTAGTACAGCATTAAACCTAGACACCATTAAATTTAATTTAATTATAAGCAAGGGTAAAAAAGGTTTTCAAAAAATAAGTATGTTTTAAAATCTGAATTTTTTTGTGGTTTTTAATTGCAAATCTCTTGTGTCATTTAGCTTCCTGGAGCGAATGTGGAGGTCACCCGTAAATCAAATGTCAAGACAGAAAACGCTCACTTTCGCCGGTCGTTTAAATATTGTGCCGAAAGGACATGCGGGGGCGGAGGCTCATGAAAAATATTTTATGAGTGCTTAGAGACTGACAGTTTCATATCTGGGTGCGGGGCTTGTGCTGCAATTAAGTATCAACCTTCGTTTTTATAATTTTTCATACTTATTTAGAAATTAGACCCCAGACGGGTGGCGTAGTCCCAGCTGGTTCGCTGGTCCATCGGAAATAATTTTCCATGTATCTTCGTACCAAATCGACAGAGTCGCTAGGTACATTATGTTGTTAAGGAACAGGATTGTAACGATCGGCAAAAGTGAGTGTTTTCTTTGCTACTGATTTTGTAAAGAATATGTATGTTTGTCATGTTAAGAAGAATAAATTTAAAAATTCAGTTCAAACATTTATTTAAATGCAAGTAAAGTCTTTGAATAACTACATACGTATTAATAGAGTTTTACACCCAACTACCAGCAACAGTCATTAATATAGTTTTATACCCAAATACTAGCAACATCTGCAGGAAGACTTGAAGAAGCTGGAAGTTTGGTCGTGGGCAAATGGAATGGGATTAATATCAACAAAACGAAGGTGGTCAGATTCACAAGGAGAAGAAAGGTTGTTAAGCAAATATATAGTTGGAAGGGGCAAGAGATTCTGGAGGTAGGGGAATACAGATGGTAAAAATGGGAGTAACCCTACAGAGTGACCTAGGTTGGGAAAAGCAGGTGCAGTGGGTGGTAAATAAGGGGAGGAGAGGGATGGGGCTGATTGCTAGGATACTGAAGGGGACAGGACGGAGAGTAAAGGAGAAGACGTATCCTATGTTAGTGAGGCCAACCATTTAATTCTTTCAATATCGCAAAACACAAACCATCATTTTCCTGGTCTCTACTACAGTCTCAACCAAACATTATTTCTCTACACTGTATCGTTATATTAATTCAACATAAATAAATATGACCGTGCATTTCTCTCCTTAGTACTACACTCATTAACAATACATTTTTTACCACCTACTAAATATTTATTGTGTACTTATTTATTTACTTTATAAAGATATTCTGTTCCACTTATTTCTTCACTCTTACTTGTACCACAACCGCAATTATCGCTCCAAAACTCACATCACTCGTGAAAACATTCCACCATAAAATGTGCATTCATTTGAGCTTTTTGGAATGTGTTCATACTCAGATTTATTTCAATGTAAATAAAATGACTTTATAGTCCAGTGTGATTTGGTGTTTTGAGAATGATTAACAAATGATACTTCACATTAAAACTAAAATATTTGTTGGTTTACCAGTGATTTTAGCACATTTTTTCCCCCATAAGTGCTGATTCTTTGGTCACCTTATGCTCAACTTGATGTTAATTTAAATGTGCTAATTTTTTTTTCTTTCGAGATACCTTCTTGAAAGTTTC
This sequence comes from Bacillus rossius redtenbacheri, assembly GCF_032445375.1. Lineage (NCBI taxonomy): Eukaryota > Metazoa > Arthropoda > Insecta > Phasmatodea > Bacillidae > Bacillus > Bacillus rossius. The sequence goes on from NC_086336.1 coordinate 59,304,331, forward strand.
ATTAAAGTGTTAATTTTAATGAGTAAAATTGGTAAAATGGCTTTGGCAGGCAATGTTGGTGAATAATCTAATGATAAGAATGCAAGGAAGGTAAATTTATTACATAGTCAGTTCATCACAGGCTTAGTTTGTTTGCCTCTGTTTATCTACGTGGTAAAAATGAACAAGTGGGTTTGAATTTTGCCGTCATTGAGATCACTGGAGTTGATGAGGGGTGAGAAGATGAGAATAAAGTTTTGTTGGTATAAGTAGGTTGGGAAAACGGGAGTATCCAGATAAAACCCACCGGCCCCATGCAATGTTAGCTACGTTTCTCACCTGCCGAAAATCTTGTGTTTGACCCAGACGGGAATCCCTTGCTTTGCCTTGGTAAAAATATTGGTAATGCTTTCTGGTCAGGTAAATAAGCTTGTTACTGGGTGAATCCACTGTGACTATGCTCGTAGATTGATTGGAAGGACCGAGGACCAGCGTGGAAAATATTGGGTCGAAGCCAAATGGTTTTTATGACAATTTGCCGGAATTGGTTGTAACCGATCACCTCCTTATTTTGTGTAGTAAGTGTACTTATTTAGTTTATGTAATGTTAATTGTAAATACAGCTAATCGGTTACTAATTCATAATGTTTATTTTCAGTGGAAAAATGAATGGGACCTGACAGAATGGAGCCACCCTGTAAACAGATACGTTTCACTTCTTCTCTAACCGAGGATTTATTTTCACAATTCGTACACAGTCCAAAAAAAGGTTTTGAGCGACATAAAGGTGATATTTCTCTTGAAGGCTCTTTGCCCTTTGATGATGAAAAAGATACATTTTCGCTCCAGACACTTCAGAGATGCGTGGTTATGGACGTATCGGAAGCGAAGAACGGGAAAATACTAAAGTTACAATCCCCTGGAACCCACAAGTACACATCGTGTTTGGTGTCAGGCATTTGGGACTTGTTAGAGTACAGACCTAATGACATAGTGAATATCCAGGCATGCAGATCACAAAAGGATGAATTCGAATGGATTATTGATTATTCAAATGGTTTTTTGGTGTACTGCCCAGACACCATCATCACACCTTCCACTATAATGTCGAGCTACCCCTGTGTTAGAAAGAGTATTCTTTCGACCAAGTTCAGAGACGATGGTTTTCCTGAGGTTGCTGCAGTTGGCATTCTCATCCACAAGCTTCTCCAGAAGTCTCTTACGTTGGGATCGAGCAAAGAAGCTGATGTCAAGGAGATAGCATTGGAGATTTTGAGCTCACCTCAGTCAAAGATGTGCTTGTACTCATCGGGGCTAAACAAGAGTGCAGCAGAGGAGAAAGTTCTTCAGTTTGTGCCCAGAGTTGTCAAGTTCATGAGGGACTTTGTGCAGCTAGACTCTGTCACCGCTCAGCGTAACCACAAGGCCCCACCGGGTTCCAAAGGCTGCTGGGAAGGTAAGATTACTGCCGTGAGGGACATAGAGGAGACGGTGATGGAACCAAAGCTGGGTCTTTACGGGAAGATCGACATAACGGTTGAAGTTTCCAAATGTGAGGGCGGCGGGGCAGTCAGGAAATATGTCTTGCCGCTGGAGCTGAAGACCGGGCGGCCGTCGTACTCGATACAGCACTGGGGCCAAGTGGCTCTGTACTCGCTGATGAAAAACACGAGCTCGGGCCTGCTGCTGTACCTGGCGGATGGCAGCATGCAGGAGAAGGTCACGAGGGACGTGGACAGAAACGGCCTGATGCAGAGAAGAAACGAGATAGTTTACCACAGAAATAAGCTGCTTAACCCGTCTTTAGATGATTTCACTGGAACTTGTTTGAGCGATAGTCTTCCCCCTCCGATAATGGATAAAAGAAGTTGTGAGTATTGCCATGTGAAAACTGTTTGTGGTTCTTTCTTGAGGAGTAGAACGACATCTGACAGTGTTTCGGATGATTTCCCTCCTCTTAGTTCTAGTTCCCACTTGACAGTTGAAGAAATTGAATATTTTGTAAACATGGCTGTGTGCTTACAGCTGGAAGAATACGACAACAAAGGTTCAGGGAGTAATTTGAGCGATTTGTGGCTGGTTCCAGCCGTCGAGAGAGAAACAAAGGGAAGCTGTATAAGTAACCTCATCGTGAAGTCAGTGCAGACTACAGATGATGGTTTCGTACATACGCTTGCTCGCTTCCCAGGTAACTCAAAATTCCCAGTTGCTAATCTTTCTGTGAGTGCATTTGAAAGTGAGTCATGGGTCTATGTTAGCACTGATGATCAATTTGGTTTTGCCCAAGGCTATGTGAAAAAGGTTTTCGAGAAATTTATTTCTGTATCTTTGGACAAAGATATACGGAAACAATCTCATGGTAAAAGGTTTCATATTGACTTGAAACACTATGATCAAAGCAACTCTTGCTTGTGGTCAAACTTGGGAGACCTCATATCCGATAACCTTCCTGCAAAAAGACTGCGAAGCATTCTCATTGGCCGGTTACAAGCAAGCCCTATTCAGGAAGGTCTTGAGATATTTCATACTGTAATGCCTCTGATTACAGGACTTAATGATGACCAGGTGAAAGCAATCTACAATGTTTTATTTTCAAGTGATTTCACAGTCGTTCTGGGCAAACCCGGTACTGGAAAGACTATGTTCATTGTCGTGTTGGTACAAGTTTTGGTTGTCCTGAACCGCAGCGTACTTATCACAAGTCACACACATGCAGCTGTTGACAAAATTCTTTTAGAATTGCAGAAAAGGAACATACAATTTTTGAGAGTTGGTAAAAAAACCAGAATCAATCAAGATATCGATAGTGATTCCACAATTGCAGCGGTCGAAGAATCTGTGCTCACGCCAGACGACATGAACAAACTGTTCAAGGAAGAACTCGTCGTCGGTTCCACTTGCTTAGGCACGAGGCATTTCATCTTCAAGGACAAGGTGTTCGATTACTGCCTGCTGGACGAAGCGTCCCAGGTCAGCCAGCTGGAGGCGATACGCCCGCTCATGCTGTGCAGGAAATTCGTGTTGGTGGGAGACACGAAGCAGCTGCCTCCGCTCGTCGTCAGCCGGAGAGCCGTGGAACTCGGGATGTCCGAAAGCGTTCTGGAGCGCTTGAGCAAACGGCCGGGCCACACCGTGAGCGAGCTGAACTGCCAGTACAGGATGAACCGCACCGTCATGAGCCTCGCAAACAGGTTCGTGTACGACGGCAGGCTGGTGTGCGGTGCCGCCAACGAGCGCGACACGCTGGAGGCGCCCGGCTGGGGCGTCCTGGAGAGGAACGCCGGGAGCAACCCGTGGCTGCTGCGAGTCCTGTCCGCGAGGCTGGAGGACGCGGTCGCCGTCGTGGACACGGGAGACGTCCGCCACGTGGAAACCCAGGACGGCCGCGTCCCGGAGCTCCGGGACGGCGCGCTGAGGACCGTCAACCTGGCAGAGGCCGGGCTGGTGTACTTTGTGGTGTCGGGCCTTCGCGTGGCGGGGGTGAGGGCCGAGGACGTCGGCGTGATGGCGCCCTACCAGCAGCAGGTCGGCCTGCTCAAGAGGGTGTTTGCCGCGAAGTCCGACTACCACGGGCGCATCTCCGTCAGCACGATAGACCAGTACCAGGGCCAGGAGAAGTCTGTCGTGGTGATCACGTGCACCCGGTCGTCCCCCAACAGGGCTGCGGACTCCGGCCGCGGCAGCATCCTCGACGACGCGAAGCGCCTGACCGTGGCCATCACCAGGAGCAAGCACAAGCTCATCATCATCGGCAACGTGCAACTTCTGATGGATAATTTTTCAGAAATGAACAAACTGTTTTCTTGCATTGAAGAGAACAATAAAATTAGCTGCAAAGATCTTGATTGGGGTTATATGGTGAGGAAGACACTCAAATATTTGGATAAATGTGATAATTCGCGTGGTCAGTTTTTATAATTAAATTTTTCTTGTTAGTGGTTTTTTAATGTAATTTTTTATATGTTTTTTTTGGACAAAAATGTGGTTGTGAACACGTGTGTGCTTTTTCGTGGTACATAACTCAGTATGTTTTTTACATTGTGATAAATGTGTTGTAAATAAATAGGTTACTGTTTTTATTTGCCATTATAGTTGGTGATTTCTGCCCTGTAAGTTTATTTAATAATTTAACAGTAAATAGCAGTTTGACTGAACTGTAGTACATTCTATATACTTTTGCGCATGGCGTATAAATTTTGATAGTTTTTTGTAATATGTAAGAGTATTGGATCTAAGTACAGTAGAACCTCACATATCCGACCATGACGGGACCGGGCCATGGTCGGAACGGCCAAAGGTTCGGATATCCGTAGGAGCAAAAAAAAAGCCTTTCCCAGCTATACAGTGTGTACAGTAATACAACTTTATTTGTAAAAATGTTGCTGTATACATTTCAAACATTTACTTTTGTTAAATTATAAATGAGACGATAAATACAATGTAAACATACCTTATTTAAAGAATTCAGTAATGTATTTTTATTTCAGTTTTGCCAAATCTTGATTTTGCAGAAGTGTCCCTCCACTTTTTCTACCCACAATACATTACGTTACGTTTAAAAAAAACACAGAACAGTACAAGATTATAGTAGGAGCACATTCTGCACCAACAATCACGGCTGAACTGAACAGTTTGCGACACGAAGACATATTGTAGATGCGTCACTTTTTAAAGTCTGAACAGGCTCGCCAACCACGGAGACTAGGTCGGATATCCGGAGGAGTCGGTTGTGGGAAGGTCGGATATGAGGGGTTCTACTGTATTGAAGATTGTTCGTGTTGACAGAGGTATAGTCACAAGTACTAACACACGACTCATAAATTTAGCTTTGGATTAATTTGTTATTGTAAATTATTTCTTGCAGTTAATCTTAAGTGTACCTATGTTTTAATTTTATATTCAGCAAAATAATTTGATTGAAATTTACAATTTTAACACCTGTATACCAAGATATTAGCAGTTAAGGTTTTTTTTTTGCATGTGATCTGTTAACACTTTTTATAAATATATATTTTTATATCTCTTACCATTATGCAAGCATTAAATTATGTATGTTCTAAAAGTTTGTAGCAGTGTTTGTAAATATTTCTTTATGATTTTAAGCCTAAAAAATATTATGTATCTGAACTTTGTGTAACTCATTTAATTCGTGTACTTATTTGATACCCATAATGAGAACTATTTTCGGAGTAGCGTTTGAAACATTTTTTACCCCCCATTTATACTGTTCAGTATGCTCTTTTAAGGGTGAATCCGGAAAAAGAAGGGGGGGGGGGGGGGGGCAGCTGTCTCACCTTTCGAAGTGGGAAAAATTAAAACGAGGAGCGAGAAGCAGTAGTTGGAGATTATTTGTAACTAACCTTACAAACTCGATGACGTAGGGCCTTGCACGTCCTTATCTGCATGTCGGTAGTATGTGCCCGGACACCACCGTATGTTTGTCAGGCACTTGGACCCGGTGAAGACTCCCTAACAGGGTCGTGAGGTCGCCTGTGTGTGGACGAGACTCGAACTGCTCTACCTAAACCTCCTCAGTCCTCCCAGACCTGGTCCGCCCTAGGTATCGGACATGCTTACACGAAGGGCGGGCTCCTAGAGGCGGCCCACGCACCTGATACCAGAAGTCGATGTGCGATAAGGAACTAAACACATCCCACATTTATTGGCATTGTTACTTATGCGCAGCTTACACATCTGTTGCTACAATACTTTCAAAATGCCTCGTGGCACGAATCGGCATAGTTGTAGTTGTGTCACCCTCGTGACCGAAATGTTACGTACGCAGTAATTTCAAAGTCGCTTATAAAGGGTTAAAAATTATTATTTAAACAGTTAGCCTCCTGCGGATAGTTGCAAAATGATTGAGGACATTTAGGTGAAATAACAGAAGTAAGCAGACAGTGATGACAAGGTATGCGGTCTCTTCTGGGGTGTAGATGCCTCCTACCAGTGGCAGGGCTTGATCGAAGACTGGGTGGGACTCTTCCCGCCTCTTTAATGACCGTAGTGTTACTATATCCGTTCCGCTTAAGTTCCGAAACTTATACGAGAAACACTTCACATAACTACAACATATTAAGTTAAGTTAAGTTAAAAAAAACCTTTACAGTTGCTGTATTTTAATATGTACGATTGCAAATAATATTGTTGCTCTGGGGTGCGTCCCGGAATGTCTGAGGCTACCAGAATACATTAGAATTAATAAGGTTATTTAATAAAAAAAGTTGTTCGTTGTTGCTGAAAAGAAACAGAGCCTTTGGGGAGTAAAAGGAAAAAAAAATATTACTATGTTACATTTTAATGTGTTTATGGGAATGTGTACTGCATTTAACGCAGTCACTCGTACCCACTTCTGGGTCGACAGTGTGCTATTTAAACACTGGCATGCGTCGCTCGCACGCACGCACACACATACACAAACACACACGTAGATAGATTGTTGTTGTTTATTATTGTATGGCTCCATGTAACCTCTTCAACCATGAAAGAGGTTTAATTCCGAAAAATGGCCCCCCCCCATCCCTCTTTTCTGTCAAAAATTCCCACATTCATTCTGTTTTGAGCTGGATACGACCTTGCATACCTACATTATATTAATATTAGTCTAATAGTTTAAATAGTTAAATTTTTTTAAATTACCATCTAGATGGAATCTCAGTTGTATTCATTGTGGGTTGAGTATGAAATGAATATGTATCACTGTTATTATTATGATCCCAAATGTGGACTGAAAAGTGACCATTGATCTGTTAACCTAGTACACTGTAAAATAAAATGTTTTATGAGACCCACTAAACATTTTTTAAATGAATAAACCCTGGATTTTTTTAGCATTTAACTGTGTTGTTTTCATGTTCGCCAACTATCATTTGTTCAGACACAACAAAATAATTAGTTGTTGAAGAGAGAATCAGCCATCTAATATATGTTAAAGTGGTGGTTTTACCACCATTCAGTTGCTTTTGAACCAGAAATAATAGTTTGTATGTCATTGCAATTATGTTACATGCTTAAAACACTACTGAAAAAAGTTTTAAACCATCCAGTTATCTTGCAGTCATGATGCACATGTACAATAACCCAGATTTATGGCTTTGTTTGGGCTAAGTTTACACACTTAAGTGTGTGTTTTGGTAATTTAGTAAATCACAGACACTTTTATTTTTAACAGTAATTTTTATTTATATAAAATTAGTTTGCATAGGTATGAAAACTGTACAAAATTTCTTTTTGAGCTCCTGGAATATCTTCGATTCTGGAATTAACATACATTGGACTTGGAATTTTCATCCAATTGATGTTTGTGCTATTTACAGTTTATATGCACTTACTTTGATCAATCACATTTCCCATCTGTTTATAAATGATCACATTTTATCGCAGTCTTCTGCAAATACCCTATTTACCAAAAAAAATACCAAACATTCTTATACATACAGACTCACTCAATCACATTGTTGTACTGATTTATTATCCTAATTCCATCACATTTATAAAATGTGGACTTCATTTATAAACAGTAGTATGGCATTAGGAAGTGGAATTTTTTTTTCTGACCTACTTTTTTGCTATTGTGTAATAAATAAATTTCTGAAACAATTTGATATGCCTAGTGCTCATGAGCACAGAATATTCAACTATTGTACTATTATTTTTACTGCCAAGAAAGTATTTTAAAAGTTTTTGGTGGAGAAAAAGTATGTATTACATTATGTACAAAAATATAAATTATAAAAATACTTAGGTACCAAGGGTTATTTTAATTTATATACATTAAAAATATTCAAAATTAAATTTTTGCAAATTTTTTTTTTACAATCTTTTCATTTTAAATAGAAAAAGTTATAGTAAATTTCTGTTTGAATACATAAAAATATATAAAATCTAGTAATTTATTTCAGACTTTGTTTGGTGGAAATGTTCCTCCAAAATAAAATATCAGCAAAATCGTTACAATTAATGATACAGGTAACATTTTCCCCAATGAAACACAGTTTCAAATATAATTAGATTAAAACTTAAATTTAAAAAATAATATCAATTTTAAATAATATTTACTTTTATATTACTAGTTCACATATGTTTGTTACATAGTTATTAATCTTAAACTCGTGAAAGAGCTGAAAGTTTTAGAATGTCTTTAACAACAGGGGATTGTAGTGTTCATTAGCTATTTACCTCCGAATACATAACAGTTTCATTTTCATTCCCGTCACTAATGGAAAAATGCCTGACGGCAGTTATTCGTCACTCAACTATCCCTTAAATTCACTTGAATCTCTGTTCCCCTTCAAGCATGCGCTGAATGTTTTTGCTTAGAAGCTGCATCTTGCTTGCGAAGCATTGAGCGGTGCACTGTCACTGCTTGCATCTTATTCATAACGAGTCAAAATTAGAGATGTCACTTCCCTGAAAACAAAGAAAAAAATTATGGGTTAAAATTTTTTTAAAAAAATTCATGTACAGATGAGTTCTGCTAATCTGGACTGTCAGAATCACAGAAAGTACAGATTAAATAGATTTTGCCTTAAAATGCACAAAATACAAGTTTTTTTTTCACTTCACTAATATAACTTTTAGTTTTAATATTATTGTATAAGTAGATCTAAGTTATTAAACTACGAATTAATGTAATATCATAAAAAATAACTTTGTAATTAAATATATTTTTTTAAAAATCCTGTCCAGATATTTCGAGGTCAGGATTAGCTAGGATTAGAGTGTTACTAAATTAAATTTATTTTAAGACATATTTTGTGATTTTCTATATCCTGTACATTTAATGCCGTTCTTCATATGCCTAATTTACTCAATTTGAAGTTGCAGTAGCATCTTGGTTCTGTCTTTATGACATGGAAAATGAGTTATTACTTATAATCAGTGACATTGTGCATTAACAGGCAAACTCATCACTGGGAAAAGTTTAAATAAAGCAGGTAATTTAGTGATCCTATGAGAACATATTTAAAATGTATAATGGTCTCTCAAAATACATAATGTGAAATTTGCAGGTACATATTTAGACCCCTTTACTAAGGCTGAGAGCATCACATTAATAGATTTTCCAAGACTAAAATAAAAGTAACTATTGATTAGCATTAAAAATGGATGTTGTCATTCATAAAAAAAATTAAGTCAATAATGAACTGAAGTCATTTATAATGGGAAAATATTTGTTAGCCAGGCATTAGGTTGAATATTGTTCTGTGACCGAACGTAGCCCAAATTTAAGTGAGAAATGATAAAAAGTTATGATGTTATGCCATAAAATCCTTAGTATTTGAAGGATTCAATATTCAAGGAAAAAGATTCTGAAGAAAAATATTAGAGTAAATTAAGTAAATTAAAAAAAATTTCAACACCTTAAAATTTACTAATTAATTTTTTTTTCCTTCACAGCTATCCTGTTACCATTCCCCAAAATATTGTACTTTATAAATGTAATAAATAAATAAAACAATATATATTGATTCTGGAAACTTGGTTTGTTTTAAATAGTTTAATATTTCAACACCATTGTTAATATATTTACTTTCTTGCATATTATTTTATTTTTGACCCTTGAGATTCTAGTGGTATATTCGAGTTACTTTGAGATTTTAGTTCAAGATTTTGATTTGAGAAAGTTGGGATTTGACCCATCACTAATTACGACCTGTCTTATCAGTGGCAGGTTCAGAAGCTCTTGAAGAGGAGGGGAAGGGATTAGATTCATTGATTAAATTTTTACCTATTTTTCCCCCATAGAACACAATTTCATGGTGTATATAATTTTTTGGGTTGAATGTGTTGTAGATGAGTTCATTAAGTGCGATAACACACAAATAACCAGAACAGCGATTCTGGGGAAGGAGTTGGCTTTGGCTGATAGGGTCGTCAAGAGAGTGGGGGGACGGGGACAAAATCACGGAACTTGCTTGAGTTTTGAGATTTTTTTTAATGCTTGGTTTTACTCTGATAGCACTAAAATCATGATTCTATTGCTAAAATAATTCGTAGGACCTTACAAGTAAAGTGATACGCACAGGTGGTTACGTTTACAGTTAAGGATACAGTTATGTTTAGTCTTTTTTTTTAAATTAAGGGGTTTGAAAATGGTTGTAGGCCAGATGAAATTATTTGTCCCAGAGACCTTGGTTTCTCATGATGGCCCTGCCAATCGAATGGATACCAACCAGCAATTTTCTGGAGTGATTTCAGAAGGCAACAAAAAAACCTAAATCACTACGGATTTGAATCCAGGTCCTCCGGGATGCAAGGACAGGGTGTTAAACACTGCACCACCTCGCTCCATTTCAACCAGTCTGTGTTATCGCTGCCAAATATTGTGGATTTCCTGCAATTATTACTGTTTTGGACATCAAGTTACGAAATTATCAAGTATTTAAAAAAATTTTTTTATGGAAACTGTATGACACATCTGACATACCGTCTGCATCAGCATTTCGATCAATAAATTTAACTCGTGTAACAAGAAGGAAAACCTTTTTTGTAAAGCTATTAATGTTCGTAAAATTCCTTATACTTGTTTTAGTGCTTTAAATATTAAGTGGCTTGCAAACTTGTGAAAATTTTAAGTTATTTACTGTACGGGGGCGAGAATTAATTATGTATTTATTAGAATCTTAGTAGGCTACGTGGCGTTAACTGTTTCGCGTTTGTGTTACGCGTGTCTCACGGTACACGTAAATGCAATTGATGTTGGGGCGAGCCCGGCAGTTGGCAGCCCCGGTCCAGTCTGATGAAGGCGGAGGCAGGCCCAGTGGACCGGGAGACTCACCCTGTCCGGCTTGTAGAGGTGGGTCTGGGGCATGAGCAGCGTGGAGCCCAGGTCTCTCTCTGCCATGGTGTGCGCCTCCTGCAACAGTCACGCGTCAGTCCCGGCGATCCATCTGCGCTCCACGCAGGCCGCCAACAGGGAGGGGCAAGGACACCAGGGGATGGTCGCAATTGAGTTTCCAGGTTTCCTTTTAATGAGTAGGATTACTCTTGATAGGACGAAAATCACAAGTCTGTTGTTAATAGAACCTATGAATATATATACTGTATAGAAGTCGCCAGCCCAGGTTTAAATTTCTAATACGGTTTGAGGTAGTTGGTTAATTCACCGCTGCAATCGCCACCATCTCTAGGGCATCGACTTGTGGTGGTCCCTAGCGGACAAGTGTCGTACTCTTCAACACCCCTTCCCCACCCTCCCTCAAATATGTGTTGTCCTCCACCCACCCTCTACCCCACCTCTCATCCCTACAGTTTTGTGACGCACAAACTCCCGTTGAACGACCTTGAGTTGCAGTGAATGTTGGGTGGGGGGTGCGGGGGAATGACAGCGGGCGACAGTGCTGCGCTCTAACGTGTAAATAACAACCTAAGATGATACAGGGCATTACGGCAGCGCACTGCAGCGGTGAATTTCCCAAGATGCTCATCATATGCTCCTGAAAAACGTAGAGTAAATCCTATCCACTCGCGACTTCTATACAGTATATATTCAAAGATAGAACTGGGTGTTCTTGGGTTTCAGCCAAGGGGTCATGATTAAATTCAATTTTTTTTTGCTTGCTTTCCTTAAATTTCGGTGGCACTTGTTTGGTGTGTAGCACGTAATGCTACGTAATATGTTACTCATAAGTACCTCACTGTTGAGCCATGGCATTATGCGCAGCGGGCTTTATCGTTCACGCATAAGGTTTTCCTGCTGACCACTCGACTGTATTTGACTTTCACACAGTTGAAGGTGGTTGTGAGAAATGGAGGTATGTTCATACAAGGTACTATACAAACGATCTAGAGCAGTTTTAAAAAGTTTCATGACCTAATGTTTTAGTTTGTTACAAATACTGGTTTGATGTTAGAGAACAGGGCATTGCCAGATAGTAGTCAATATGCTATGAAGTATTTGTACTGCATTATCTGTCGGGAGTGATTTCTCCTCGTGCCACACGAGCGATACTCACATCGTTGTTGAGCGTATTGGACCCGTTCTTCGAGCCGTAGTGACTGTGTAGTGCCTTGGTTGGAGCCTGAATGGTCGTCTCGTCGCAAGACCTAGCCTCCGACACCGTCCTGCACAAAACACAAAAAATTTTGATGGTTGTACACGCAGAACATTAATCCTCTCTAACACAGATTTTTTTTTTCGCAAGTGGGAAGTAATCGTGGTGGACCCTGGCTTGTGCCAGTTGGATTTCTCAGGGTGCTCCCTGGTTTCCCCCCCATTCATTCATTCAACAAGTGCTCCATTCTCATCTCATCCATCTCCCCTTGCTGTCTTTAACGACCAGACGTTGAAGAGATTGATTTAGAAACTTGTTGCGGTATAAATTAGTTTTTGACGTGATAACGTCTTATAAATCGATGAACGCCGGCTGCACGCACGAAAAAGCATGACTCATTGTCACGTTCCGCCTAAGCCGAGCGTGCAAGAACCAGCCAACCACAGTGCGAGAAAATATTCTATAATATCAAACAGGTTAAGGCGGGCTTTTTGAAAGCAGCTATTTAAAAAAAAATTGATTTATTTGTCCAATTTCATCATTTCAAATTAACAATTTATTGACACTGATTTGATTTTAGTTTATTGGGCGCCGCCATCTTGTCACGTGGGGGCCGCCATTGTTGTTGACATTGGCTACCAGGGCGCGCCACCGTCGCCGCCACTGGGCGCCGCCATTGTTGTTGACATTGGTTACCAGGGCGCGCCGGTAGGCCGCCATCTTAGTTCAGCCTTTAGTTACCGGAGCGCGCCACCGTCGCTCCGAAGGCGGGAATTGTATACAAAAAAACCTGGGCACTGGGTGGATTCGATCCCGGGGACGCACCAACGTCGTGGTTACGAGGCGTGCGCCTTGACCACTTTTTTTTTTTTTTTTTTTTTTTTCTTAAAAAGATTGATGGCACACTGGCAAGTTTGGACAGTCACCAGTGTGCAACAATCTCCCCCCCTTAATGTTGTAGTTGGAAGTCACCCCGAGTCATGGAGGAATGGTAGTGTTCGTTGAAGGTTGTTATTAAGACAATACAAATTACAGCCATGTCTTACCCGGGATTCGAACCCGGAGCCCCCGCACCGTAGCCCGGTGTGCCGTCGACTGCGCTACGGAGGCCGACTTCCACTAGACCACGGGACCTGATGAAAATAATGAACATATGCTTTAAAGAAGCTATGTCTTTAAAAGCAATACTAGCTATGCGTAAAATTCGAAAAGCAAACGCCATGTCTTAAAAAAGTATGCCTATAGACCCCACCACTCCACAATCGCCGCCATGTTTAAATTTCGAAAAAATATGCTTAAGTTCGAAAAATAAAATATCGCTATGCCTATAGACCCCCACCACTCCACAACCGCCATATTGTTTAAAAAAATATGCTTAAAAGAAGCTATGCTTAAATTTCGAAAAGAAATAAAATAACGCTATGCTTAAATAATACAGTCATTCTAGCTATGTCTATAAAACCCCACCCCATATTAGCTATGACTAAACCCCTCCAACCCCCAACTACAAGTATGCTTAATCGCAATGTTTAATTCCCAACCACCAAATTTCGAAAAAAAGATATGTCTATAAAACCCCACCCCTATATTAGCTATGACTAAACCCCTCCACTACAAGTATGCTTAATCGCCATATTTAAATTACGAAAAGAAATAAAATAACGCTATATTTAAAGTTAAAAAAAATACCGTCATGTTTATGAAATCTCGAAGAAAACAACCCGCCATGTTGCAGTATGCTTAAAGCCGCCATATTAGCTATGACTAAAGAAACATAACCTCAAAATCCCGCGCAGAGAGAGCGAGATGTTGCCTGCTGGAGCATCACTCGTAAACTGCGCAATTATAATCCCCACATCATATTATAAGCATAATAATGTCTTTAAAAAAATGCTTTAAGTAATAAGCATAGAAATGTGTTAAGCATAGTTACTATCACGTCGAGTAAAATAAATATTAAGCATTTTTAAAATCCATAATAATGTATAAACAATGTGTTAAGCATTACGTTACGTCGAGTAAAATAAATAATAAGCATATTTAAAATTAATAATATTAAGCATATTTAAAAACACTTTGTAGTAACTGGCTCTCGGCCAATGTGTTCAAACGCCGTGCTGGAAGCCCCGCTCATGCGACCAGGAATGTAGTAAGGGACCCCTGCAGTTAACACGTAGCGTTCAGTAATGAAAAAATAAAATGTAGCTGCGGCAATATCGTCAGAAACAAATTACGTATGTAACCGAGGTAATAAAAAAAACTATAGGTGCCACCCCCACTCCTAGTATGCTTAAAACACCCACCCCCACAAGTATGCCTAAAAGAAACCCCAACCATACTAGCTATGCCTAAATCATTTGCAGCCATGCTTAAAAACCCCCGCCATACTGGCTAAGACTAAATGGAGTGCCACATATACACACCGACATCTTTAATGTCACAGAGGAGAGCGAGAAACGTAACGTAAAATATGCTTGAAGTAATAAGCATAGTTAAAATTTATAATATTGTAAATACATAAAAATAAGCATAGTTAAAAAAACCGTAGATCACCATTTAATAGTACTGGACCAGATAACATATGCCATAGCGATAGCATGAATAAGCATAGTTAGGACCCCTACAGTCAACACGTAGCATTCAGTAATTAGCTGCGGCACGATCGTCAGAAACAAATTACGTATGTTACCGAGGTAATAAAAAAAAATAGCAAATAAGCATACATAAAAAAAACTCACCGGAACGCATCCCGCCCACCCCGGCGACTTGTAACAAATATAAATAAACGTTGAACAAACGACCGTGTAGGGGAGCTGTAAGCCTGTTCGCGCACCGCAAATAAGCATACATAAAGGAAAAACTCACCGGAATACACCCACTCCAACACGGCGACGTGTAATTAAAAATAAAAACGCAGACGAAAAGAGATATTAAAAATAGTAACACCTATGTACGCCGTGTAGACAACCGACAGCGAATAACGATAAGTAAATTTATAAAATATATTACAAAGCGGGAGCGCACGTCTGTAGTCCGTAGACGCACTCCTCGAACTGTTTTCAAATTCCCGGTGCGACGAAAAGAAAGCTGTTTGTCGACCCTGGCCCGCCGCGTGCTATAGTAGTTTGCAGCAGATTTCACGGAACACAATAAAAAACGTACAGCCCAGTGATACATGAAACCGCCGAATGCATGTGAAAAAAAAACTACCATAAATAACAAAAAAAAAATTAAAACATAACAAAAACAATCAAAATGCACTCACAAACGCAATACAGCGCAATGCAGTGAAAACTCCCATGAAATAATAAAATCGCTTATTGAGACACCATGATGCAAAGAGTAAAAAATCCCTATACGTAAAATAAAACAAACGCGAAACTTTAAAAAAATCTATCTATGAGAACAATATTATAAAAATACCACATTCTCCAACACACCAAATGACACGGCCCGATAAATGACAACACAAATAAATATCAATAACCATAAATACCTACATAATCAAAATATGTTATTAAGCAACCGAAAAATACACTACAACCCACATAAGACCTCGCGAACGAACGGCACAACACCAGAGACAAAACATGCTATTCCCATTTGTTAAAAAGACGCAAATACGAGTCTGTAGTGCTAGCCCAGCTAGTATACATTCATTAATAAATAAAATCGGTTATAGTATTTGTGTAGTCATTAAATAGGAAGTACAAAGTGATATTGCCACAAGACGTTATTAAAAATATAGTAATAAAGTGTATGTATAGTTATTAAATAATAATATATGTAAGTAAAACGTGTTATACCCTAAACTAAATACCTGCAGGTTTATACAGTCAAACTTTGTAGGAATATAAACATAAGTCGTTTGAACGGTCTGTGTAATACAAATGCTTATCATCAGCTCTGAGTAATTTGTCCTTCATATAAGAAAACATAGCATGTTATTCTAATAAACTATGTATCATTATAAAATAGTTATACCATCGTTAATAAATAATCACACAAACAAACATTAACAGCTATCCATCCTTCCCTTTCACTCATGACATAGTGTGTGGTGTTCTAAATAAGGAGTGAAAGAATATTATATGAGTCATGTTGTAAATGCTTATAAGATTATTGTTAACTTTCCATCAAGGCTAGATAAAAAACAATCTCTATATATGGTAGATGAATAAACAGAGACCAACTATAGACTTCATACTAGTAAATAATAATTAAGGACATATCGGGGTAAATAAAACAAAATAACCTATATAAATACACCCAATAAGCATAGGAAGCTCTGGCGTTAATAACAAAACGTAAAATAAAAGGTTACTGGTTCAGGTAAGAATATATATTCTACTACTATGCATTCCATTAAGCATAAGAAGCACTATAATCCCATTCCGACGAAACCAGAATAGAACACACCAGTAATGTTCGTGAAAGAACACACGATGATATTCATACTAATAACCACTTAGCCAAAATCGTTTGCAGAATAACAGACATAGCAATTCCATGTCTCAAACACCACATCGCTTCGGCGATAGTCCAGAAAACACAAAAATTATATCTGCCTTCCCCAAGAGACCGCCACAGTCGCCTCGGCGAACCTCGTGAGGTCACCAGTAAGTAACGTTCACTTGCCGGAGGGGCAGACGGTAATAACACACACGCAGCCACCCCCGAAAAAAAGCCTCCAACAAGAAAAAAACAATATATCAAAATATCTAAAACAACAAGGATGCCTTGCAAACTATTAATTACACCACCCATACCTTTAAACTAAGTAACGTGAACGACGAAGCCCGACAACGACTTTCAAGTGACAAGGAGTAAAGAAGGAAATAATAATTACATGAAAGTAAACATGTGGTGTACGAATACTCATTGCCCACCAACTATGTACTACCTACTAGTGCTTATCCATGTATTGCCAGACATAAAATAACCAATTCTCTTCTATATAAAATATCTTTACATTAAAATAAACATAGTGTCAGGATAATACTAATAATAAGTATAGAAGTAACTGAAGCGTGTACACAAACAAAACTGTATAATTCTCATCATAAACGTTCCTTGAAATTCTACCATCACATATATAATCCTTTAATATTATCATAATATAGTTACCAGAAATAACAAGTCAACTCGAAAAAACCAAAACAACGCCTACAGGCATATTGCAACCTACATCGAAACGATCATAAGACTCAAACCCAGACACTTCATAAACCCACAGAGATGGTCAGGAGAAATTACATTTCATATACTACAGATGCTGTACTAAAAAGACACATGTATGCCAATAAGAACAGGTGTAACCGCCATAACTGAAAGTATTATATAAAAGAAACAATACAATAAATATCACAGCCTCAAAAAACATAAGACAGGAGAATGAACCAAAAGAGAAATTTCAAAAGTCTAAACTGAACAGAAAATTAGGTAAATATCGACGTAAACACATGAGAGTACAATTAAGTAGAAATATATATTTAAAAATTTAAAATACCTAGCGTAAAAAAAAAAAAAACGCATTCAGAAAGATCAGACATCGCTTCCCCAACACAAAATTTTCGATGGTAATAGTCACAATCCCTAATAACATACATGTGAAATAGAAAGAGTTAAAGACACAGACTTTAAAAAGAGAATCACTCGTTAAAGACGTGTAAAAGTTAAAGGACTAAGCTAAATGAATATAATGAAGCGTGCGACAAAACACGTTTCCTATACTAAATGTCACATCCCAAATAAATTAAATTCATTATTTAAAAGAAAAAGGTTATTTTTTTGTTCACCTAACCGAAATCTAAGTTTAAAAACCCACATGGAAGAGAGATTCCGCATTATAATTAAGTATATTGAAAGGAATTGCGAACTCTTGTTCGCACAAATCATTTTAATTATGTATGTTCGCACACAAGTTGAGAAAAAATGGATTAGTGTAAGAAATTTGATGTTTGCTCAAGTGCTATGTAGTGACAAGAAACGATAAATACGGAATTATGTATATTTAGATACCAACCATACAATTATAACAATTTAAATAAGAAACATATAAAAAAAAAACCCTCGGGTATGTCGTATATCTAGAACCATACTGTCACCACTAGTTGCCTGTACACATAATGAAGTAATAATAATAAAACATCCAGTGGTTACAAACATAAATATTACAAAAATATGCACTTAACAATGACTTAGGTTATCCAGAAGCATATAGATATAAATATACAATTAAAAAGCAAACCAAATTACCAATAATATGGAATCACTTCAAAAAGTAAACAAAGTTCAGTCATTA
Organism: Bacillus rossius redtenbacheri; assembly: GCF_032445375.1. Lineage (NCBI taxonomy): Eukaryota > Metazoa > Arthropoda > Insecta > Phasmatodea > Bacillidae > Bacillus > Bacillus rossius. Next base: position 59,322,610 of record NC_086336.1, read on the forward strand.
CAAACACAGAAAGGTGAAAAAAACGCATCAGTAAGATGAGAGACCAATTCCCTCGCGGATGAAGGATGATAATCATTGCAGTAGCACACATTGTCCCACATATGTATCGAAACACAAGGTTAGATCGTAACACACACACACACACACACACACGACTTCCAGGATGTTTCCACCATCATGTTTGGAACCTTTATACTTATTTTAAATCTAAATTTACATTGATTAACAACGAGAACTGTAATATATAAACAACAGCACCGATAGTAGCTAAACACAACACACTTAATAGAATATTCTCCATCACTTTCACAAACCCATATAAAGACATTAAACTCTGCCGGCCACCGCAGCCCAGCACGAGTTGCCAGACGTGTCCTTCACAGACAGAAGGGGTTGCCATTGCGCAACCAATATGTAATTATTGTAAAAGACGCATCTAAAAAAATCAAACATGTACGTTAAACCAGGCTAGCAATCTCATAGTTTAAGTGAAAACAGGTCGGAAGACAACATGGTAACATAATATTAGCTATTCCTAAACCTTAAATACATACAATGTAAGAAATCGCACTAGCCAACTTAACACTCATATTCCACAAAACATAAGTTCACCGAGATACAATGACACACGAATATATGCATGAATGATAGATAAATACTATACAAGACACAAAGTTAAAAACATATTTATCAAAGTACCCTTTCAATACTAACCCAATGAAGCAGAAAATTCCATTACATCCCAAGCATTGTATATGAAAGTAAGCACATATCACAATTGAACTAGAAAAAATAAATATAAAAAAAAGCTAGCGAACACACAGACAAATATTCATCATAGCACCATTGGGTGGAAAGAAGATAGTAAGTACCATCAATTTCATCTCTACAGCCACATGCATTAAGAAAAAAAAAATATATATATACTTTTATTAACCTCACAGGAATCTTTTAGTGTATAATCGTTGTGAAGCAAAATTAGGAGGATAAAATTACAATGTATTTAAAAAATAAATCTAATTACAACTATTAAAAAGTATGTGCGCTAACTCACAATTGTAAAACCATTAATGAAAAACCTACAAAACCTCTCTCTTCATATCTCTCTCTCTCTTTCTCTCTCACTCTTTATCTCTCTTATTCGCTCTATATACTGGTTGCGAAATTCCACGATTGATACAATTAACTTAGAGATAACCCCCACACCGATGCATTGTAACGTCAACTACATTCCGCTTTTGAGAGGGAAACTAGAGCAACTCGAGAACACTCGCAGGCTCACAGCAACGTCCGCCACATTTACACACAGAACTAACCACTCGTACCCACCGGATGGGATACGAACCCCGAGCAAAAGGCAAATACCTCCGCTTAAACACAATAACAAGTGATCTAAATATAGAACGATAGTGCTAACGCGAGCAAACACATTGGTTGAAAACTTTTTAGAGTAATGGAAAACAATACGCTCTTCAATTCTGTGTGTGTCAACTCTGGAAAATCATTACGTAGCGGCGGCAATATTTTACAACATCTTTTATAAAGAACCCTAAAGGAAAAATATCTCAAAGTAAACGATGAAAACAAAAAAACGTAGTATTTGTCGGTCGATGGTAGTGAAATAATGTGAGATAAAACATTAAAATAATGTTAAATAAATATATTAATTTTTACTATAAAATGAATCCACGTATAACCATAAGTTTTTGATAATAAATCAACAAATCAACATAGATTTAAATTAATTAAAAAGTTGTAATAATAAATTCTTAAATAAATTTATTTCCTTTAACAAATTAACATATAGGTTTCAATTAATAAAAAAAATAGTTTAATGCGAAATTCACCGACATTTCGGTCGACATTGCAGTCGCCATCATCAGGAAGCAATTATCTACAAAGTAGTTGTAATAATAAATTCTTAAAATAAATTTATTTCCTTTAACAAATTAACATATAGGTTTCAATTAATTAAAAAAATAGTTTAATAATAAATTTTAAAATCTATTCATTTTTTTTATTATAACAGGACTCTGCTTTTAACCATTAGTTTTTGATAATTTTCAAAAAATAAACATAAATTTACAAATAAACATAAATTTAATTATTAAAAAAATTAATTCATAACAATATTATTAAAAAAAATTTTGCGGCCGCAAATTTTTTTTTAATAATATTGTTATGAATTAATTTTTTTAATAATTAAATTTATGTTTATTTGTAAATTTATGTTTATTTTTTGAAAATTATCAAAAACTAATGGTTAAAAGCAGAGTCCTGTTATAATAAAAAAAATGAATAGATTTTAAAATTTATTATTAAACTATTTTTTTAATTAATTGAAACCTATATGTTAATTTGTTAAAGGAAATAAATTTATTTTAAGAATTTATTATTACAACTACTTTGTAGATAATTGCTTCCTGATGATGGCGACTGCAATGTCGACCGAAACGTCGGTGAATTTCGCATTAAACTATTTTTTTTATTAATTGAAACCTATATGTTAATTTGTTAAAGGAAATAAATTTATTTAAGAATTTATTATTACAACTTTTTAATTAATTTAAATCTATGTTGATTTGTTGATTTATTATCAAAAACTTATGGTTATACGTGGATTCATTTTATAGTAAAAATTAATATATTTATTTAACATTATTTTAATGTTTTATCTCACATTATTTCACTACCATCGACCGACAAATACTACGTTTTTTTGTTTTCATTGTTTACTTTGAGATATTTTTCCTTTAGGGTTCTTTATAAAAGATGTTGTAAAATATTGCCGCCGCTACGTAATGATTTTCCAGAGTTGACACACACAGAATTGAAGAGCGTATTGTTTTCCATTACTCTAAAAAGTTTTCAACCAATGTGTTTGCTCGCGTTAGCACTATCGTTCTATATTTAGATCACTTGTTATTGTGTTTAAGCGGAGGTATTTGCCTTTTGCTCGGGGTTCGTATCCCATCCGGTGGGTACGAGTGGTTAGTTCTGTGTGTAAATGTGGCGGACGTTGCTGTGAGCCTGCGAGTGTTCTCGAGTTGCTCTAGTTTCCCTCTCAAAAGCGGAATGTAGTTGACGTTACAATGCATCGGTGTGGGGGTTATCTCTAAGTTAATTGTATCAATCGTGGAATTTCGCAACCAGTATATAGAGCGAATAAGAGAGATAAAGAGTGAGAGAGAAAGAGAGAGAGAGATATGAAGAGAGAGGTTTTGTAGGTTTTTCATTAATGGTTTTACAATTGTGAGTTAGCGCACATACTTTTTAATAGTTGTAATTAGATTTATTTTTTAAATACATTGTAATTTTATCCTCCTAATTTTGCTTCACAACGATTATACACTAAAAGATTCCTGTGAGGTTAATAAAAGTATATATATATATTTTTTTTCTTAATGCATGTGGCTGTAGAGATGAAATTGATGGTACTTACTATCTTCTTTCCACCCAATGGTGCTATGATGAATATTTGTCTGTGTGTTCGCTAGCTTTTTTTTATATTTATTTTTTCTAGTTCAATTGTGATATGTGCTTACTTTCATATACAATGCTTGGGATGTAATGGAATTTTCTGCTTCATTGGGTTAGTATTGAAAGGGTACTTTGATAAATATGTTTTTAACTTTGTGTCTTGTATAGTATTTATCTATCATTCATGCATATATTCGTGTGTCATTGTATCTCGGTGAACTTATGTTTTGTGGAATATGAGTGTTAAGTTGGCTAGTGCGATTTCTTACATTGTATGTATTTAAGGTTTAGGAATAGCTAATATTATGTTACCATGTTGTCTTCCGACCTGTTTTCACTTAAACTATGAGATTGCTAGCCTGGTTTAACGTACATGTTTGATTTTTTTAGATGCGTCTTTTACAATAATTACATATTGGTTGCGCAATGGCAACCCCTTCTGTCTGTGAAGGACACGTCTGGCAACTCGTGCTGGGCTGCGGTGGCCGGCAGAGTTTAATGTCTTTATATGGGTTTGTGAAAGTGATGGAGAATATTCTATTAAGTGTGTTGTGTTTAGCTACTATCGGTGCTGTTGTTTATATATTACAGTTCTCGTTGTTAATCAATGTAAATTTAGATTTAAAATAAGTATAAAGGTTCCAAACATGATGGTGGAAACATCCTGGAAGTCGTGTGTGTGTGTGTGTGTGTGTGTTACGATCTAACCTTGTGTTTCGATACATATGTGGGACAATGTGTGCTACTGCAATGATTATCATCCTTCATCCGCGAGGGAATTGGTCTCTCATCTTACTGATGCGTTTTTTTCACCTTTCTGTGTTTGTAATGACTGAACTTTGTTTACTTTTTGAAGTGATTCCATATTATTGGTAATTTGGTTTGCTTTTTAATTGTATATTTATATCTATATGCTTCTGGATAACCTAAGTCATTGTTAAGTGCATATTTTTGTAATATTTATGTTTGTAACCACTGGATGTTTTATTATTATTACTTCATTATGTGTACAGGCAACTAGTGGTGACAGTATGGTTCTAGATATACGACATACCCGAGGTTTTTTTTTTTATATGTTTCTTATTTAAATTGTTATAATTGTATGGTTGGTATCTAAATATACATAATTCCGTATTTATCGTTTCTTGTCACTACATAGCACTTGAGCAAACATCAAATTTCTTACACTAATCCATTTTTTCTCAACTTGTGTGCGAACATACATAATTAAAATGATTTGTGCGAACAAGAGTTCGCAATTCCTTTCAATATACTTAATTATAATGCGGAATCTCTCTTCCATGTGGGTTTTTAAACTTAGATTTCGGTTAGGTGAACAAAAAAATAACCTTTTTCTTTTAAATAATGAATTTAATTTATTTGGGATGTGACATTTAGTATAGGAAACGTGTTTTGTCGCACGCTTCATTATATTCATTTAGCTTAGTCCTTTAACTTTTACACGTCTTTAACGAGTGATTCTCTTTTTAAAGTCTGTGTCTTTAACTCTTTCTATTTCACATGTATGTTATTAGGGATTGTGACTATTACCATCGAAAATTTTGTGTTGGGGAAGCGATGTCTGATCTTTCTGAATGCGTTTTTTTTTTTTTACGCTAGGTATTTTAAATTTTTAAATATATATTTCTACTTAATTGTACTCTCATGTGTTTACGTCGATATTTACCTAATTTTCTGTTCAGTTTAGACTTTTGAAATTTCTCTTTTGGTTCATTCTCCTGTCTTATGTTTTTTGAGGCTGTGATATTTATTGTATTGTTTCTTTTATATAATACTTTCAGTTATGGCGGTTACACCTGTTCTTATTGGCATACATGTGTCTTTTTAGTACAGCATCTGTAGTATATGAAATGTAATTTCTCCTGACCATCTCTGTGGGTTTATGAAGTGTCTGGGTTTGAGTCTTATGATCGTTTCGATGTAGGTTGCAATATGCCTGTAGGCGTTGTTTTGGTTTTTTCGAGTTGACTTGTTATTTCTGGTAACTATATTATGATAATATTAAAGGATTATATATGTGATGGTAGAATTTCAAGGAACGTTTATGATGAGAATTATACAGTTTTGTTTGTGTACACGCTTCAGTTACTTCTATACTTATTATTAGTATTATCCTGACACTATGTTTATTTTAATGTAAAGATATTTTATATAGAAGAGAATTGGTTATTTTATGTCTGGCAATACATGGATAAGCACTAGTAGGTAGTACATAGTTGGTGGGCAATGAGTATTCGTACACCACATGTTTACTTTCATGTAATTATTATTTCCTTCTTTACTCCTTGTCACTTGAAAGTCGTTGTCGGGCTTCGTCGTTCACGTTACTTAGTTTAAAGGTATGGGTGGTGTAATTAATAGTTTGCAAGGCATCCTTGTTGTTTTAGATATTTTGATATATTGTTTTTTTCTTGTTGGAGGCTTTTTTTCGGGGGTGGCTGCGTGTGTGTTATTACCGTCTGCCCCTCCGGCAAGTGAACGTTACTTACTGGTGACCTCACGAGGTTCGCCGAGGCGACTGTGGCGGTCTCTTGGGGAAGGCAGATATAATTTTTGTGTTTTCTGGACTATCGCCGAAGCGATGTGGTGTTTGAGACATGGAATTGCTATGTCTGTTATTCTGCAAACGATTTTGGCTAAGTGGTTATTAGTATGAATATCATCGTGTGTTCTTTCACGAACATTACTGGTGTGTTCTATTCTGGTTTCGTCGGAATGGGATTATAGTGCTTCTTATGCTTAATGGAATGCATAGTAGTAGAATATATATTCTTACCTGAACCAGTAACCTTTTATTTTACGTTTTGTTATTAACGCCAGAGCTTCCTATGCTTATTGGGTGTATTTATATAGGTTATTTTGTTTTATTTACCCCGATATGTCCTTAATTATTATTTACTAGTATGAAGTCTATAGTTGGTCTCTGTTTATTCATCTACCATATATAGAGATTGTTTTTTATCTAGCCTTGATGGAAAGTTAACAATAATCTTATAAGCATTTACAACATGACTCATATAATATTCTTTCACTCCTTATTTAGAACACCACACACTATGTCATGAGTGAAAGGGAAGGATGGATAGCTGTTAATGTTTGTTTGTATGATTATTTATTAACGATGGTATAACTATTTTATAATGATACATAGTTTATTAGAATAACATGCTATGTTTTCTTATATGAAGGACAAATTACTCAGAGCTGATGATAAGCATTTGTATTACACAGACCGTTCAAACGACTTATGTTTATATTCCTACAAAGTTTGACTGTATAAACCTGCAGGTATTTAGTTTAGGGTATAACACGTTTTACTTACATATATTATTATTTAATAACTATACATACACTTTATTACTATATTTTTAATAACGTCTTGTGGCAATATCACTTTGTACTTCCTATTTAATGACTACACAAATACTATAACCGATTTTATTTATTAATGAATGTATACTAGCTGGGCTAGCACTACAGACTCGTATTTGCGTCTTTTTAACAAATGGGAATAGCATGTTTTGTCTCTGGTGTTGTGCCGTTCGTTCGCGAGGTCTTATGTGGGTTGTAGTGTATTTTTCGGTTGCTTAATAACATATTTTGATTATGTAGGTATTTATGGTTATTGATATTTATTTGTGTTGTCATTTATCGGGCCGTGTCATTTGGTGTGTTGGAGAGTGTGGTATTTTTATAATATTGTTCTCATAGATAGATTTTTTTAAAGTTTCGCGTTTGTTTTATTTTACGTATAGGGATTTTTTACTCTTTGCATCATGGTGTCTCAATAAGCGATTTTATTATTTCATGGGAGTTTTCACTGCATTGCGCTGTATTGCGTTTGTGAGTGCATTTTGATTGTTTTTGTTATGTTTTAATTTTTTTTTTGTTATTTATGGTAGTTTTTTTTTCACATGCATTCGGCGGTTTCATGTATCACTGGGCTGTACGTTTTTTATTGTGTTCCGTGAAATCTGCTGCAAACTACTATAGCACGCGGCGGGCCAGGGTCGACAAACAGCTTTCTTTTCGTCGCACCGGGAATTTGAAAACAGTTCGAGGAGTGCGTCTACGGACTACAGACGTGCGCTCCCGCTTTGTAATATATTTTATAAATTTACTTATCGTTATTCGCTGTCGGTTGTCTACACGGCGTACATAGGTGTTACTATTTTTAATATCTCTTTTCGTCTGCGTTTTTATTTTTAATTACACGTCGCCGTGTTGGAGTGGGTGTATTCCGGTGAGTTTTTCCTTTATGTATGCTTATTTGCGGTGCGCGAACAGGCTTACAGCTCCCCTACACGGTCGTTTGTTCAACGTTTATTTATATTTGTTACAAGTCGCCGGGGTGGGCGGGATGCGTTCCGGTGAGTTTTTTTTATGTATGCTTATTTGCTATTTTTTTTTATTACCTCGGTAACATACGTAATTTGTTTCTGACGATCGTGCCGCAGCTAATTACTGAATGCTACGTGTTGACTGTAGGGGTCCTAACTATGCTTATTCATGCTATCGCTATGGCATATGTTATCTGGTCCAGTACTATTAAATGGTGATCTACGGTTTTTTTAACTATGCTTATTTTTATGTATTTACAATATTATAAATTTTAACTATGCTTATTACTTCAAGCATATTTTACGTTACGTTTCTCGCTCTCCTCTGTGACATTAAAGATGTCGGTGTGTATATGTGGCACTCCATTTAGTCTTAGCCAGTATGGCGGGGGTTTTTAAGCATGGCTGCAAATGATTTAGGCATAGCTAGTATGGTTGGGGTTTCTTTTAGGCATACTTGTGGGGGTGGGTGTTTTAAGCATACTAGGAGTGGGGGTGGCACCTATAGTTTTTTTTATTACCTCGGTTACATACGTAATTTGTTTCTGACGATATTGCCGCAGCTACATTTTATTTTTTCATTACTGAACGCTACGTGTTAACTGCAGGGGTCCCTTACTACATTCCTGGTCGCATGAGCGGGGCTTCCAGCACGGCGTTTGAACACATTGGCCGAGAGCCAGTTACTACAAAGTGTTTTTAAATATGCTTAATATTATTAATTTTAAATATGCTTATTATTTATTTTACTCGACGTAACGTAATGCTTAACACATTGTTTATACATTATTATGGATTTTAAAAATGCTTAATATTTATTTTACTCGACGTGATAGTAACTATGCTTAACACATTTCTATGCTTATTACTTAAAGCATTTTTTTAAAGACATTATTATGCTTATAATATGATGTGGGGATTATAATTGCGCAGTTTACGAGTGATGCTCCAGCAGGCAACATCTCGCTCTCTCTGCGCGGGATTTTGAGGTTATGTTTCTTTAGTCATAGCTAATATGGCGGCTTTAAGCATACTGCAACATGGCGGGTTGTTTTCTTCGAGATTTCATAAACATGACGGTATTTTTTTTAACTTTAAATATAGCGTTATTTTATTTCTTTTCGTAATTTAAATATGGCGATTAAGCATACTTGTAGTGGAGGGGTTTAGTCATAGCTAATATAGGGGTGGGGTTTTATAGACATATCTTTTTTTCGAAATTTGGTGGTTGGGAATTAAACATTGCGATTAAGCATACTTGTAGTTGGGGGTTGGAGGGGTTTAGTCATAGCTAATATGGGGTGGGGTTTTATAGACATAGCTAGAATGACTGTATTATTTAAGCATAGCGTTATTTTATTTCTTTTCGAAATTTAAGCATAGCTTCTTTTAAGCATATTTTTTTAAACAATATGGCGGTTGTGGAGTGGTGGGGGTCTATAGGCATAGCGATATTTTATTTTTCGAACTTAAGCATATTTTTTCGAAATTTAAACATGGCGGCGATTGTGGAGTGGTGGGGTCTATAGGCATACTTTTTTAAGACATGGCGTTTGCTTTTCGAATTTTACGCATAGCTAGTATTGCTTTTAAAGACATAGCTTCTTTAAAGCATATGTTCATTATTTTATTCCCCATACTTCATCAGGTCCCGTGGTCTAGTGGTCAAGGCGCACGCCTCGTAACCACGACGTTGGTGCGTCCCCGGGATCGAATCCACCCAGTGCCCAGGTTTTTTTGTATACAATTCCCGCCTTCGGAGCGACGGTGGCGCGCTCCGGTAACTAAAGGCTGAACTAAGATGGCGGCCTACCGGCGCGCCCTGGTAACCAATGTCAACAACAATGGCGGCGCCCAGTGGCGGCGACGGTGGCGCGCCCTGGTAGCCAATGTCAACAACAATGGCGGCCCCCACGTGACAAGATGGCGGCGCCCATGGGGGTACTGGCGCTGTGTTTACATTTCTATGTTTACATTGGTCCAGTACTCCTTCGTCACTCCTACTAGTAGTTCCCACATAACAGCGTATTAGGGCTTAAGAAATTTTGCAGTTGATCTACCAACATAATGAAACTAAATGATTTTAAGATTTTTTTCCCACTTAGGACCTCTGCCTACCTGGTCACACATAAATAGAATGTGTAGAGCTTCAGAAGAAACCACACAATTTGAAAACTGCTTAAGATATCTGAGTGGTGCCCTGTTTGTGAAAAGAATTTAAGAATACGCTGAGGGTGGATGGGTAGTCTGTTTCCATATTTCATTTTCAAACTGTATTTTTATCGGAGGGAATATAGCTAAAAAAAAATGTTTTCAGAATAAAATTTTTGGGCATGAAACACATGGTATACTATATATTATTCTTGAAAGCATTCAAGGGACATGCATTACACCTTTTATCTTCACTTGTCCTCCATGTAATGTTGTGATTACCTCTCAAATCTTATAGCAGGCCTACGCTGCGTGCCAGTTAACAGCCTTGCACTTAGAGGTGATACCACGCTAGAAGTGCAATTGGGCATTGTAAGACAATACAAAAAATTGTCCCTGCGAGTACCTGGGTACTCCCCCTTGCCGACACAAACGTGGGCAAGCTACACCTGAGGTGTAACCACAGCAGGTAAGGCACATCCACAGTTGGCCAAGCATACCAGATACCTACAAGTTGTTTCGGGCCGAAGCCCGGCAGAGCCTCACCACCTCCTCCTGGAACTGAACCCGTTTGGGTATGCCAGGAGCACTACTTTGTTTGTTCGTCCAGATGTCAACCGGTGGTTTGCCGGCATCTGGACGATTGGCCTCGGTTGTGCCATATTATGCCAATTTCAGAATGGTGTGTGCCATTATTTTGCCTCAACCAGAAACAACTTATCCATTCTGTTTTAGCCGCAGTGCCTGCAGCCAGAATGTAGCTTTGTCAGATTATAAGATTTTCTTTGTCCATTTTGCATCCATGCGTAAAATGTGCACGACGGCTGATGTTAAAAACACTACAGTCATTCCTTGTGGGATCTCTCGCACGCCATTGCTCCGGGACGGTTGCCGGTACCCGGGGCAACGAACTTGCAAGGGCACTGATCCCAACCAGGTACCCTACAGTGGACCAGGACGAGAGAGATGACCGGTACTGTGTGCGGGTACCTCTCTCCGGTGCGCTGCGCCGCAGACGCCGCCTGGTGGCTCACGGTGGCCGACACCTCGAAGCCGGCGGACACCAGCGCCCCGCACACCTTGCTGGGCGCCCCGCCCGCCGCCGACTGCTTCCGCAGCTGGGAGTGCGACGTCTTGCGGGGCGGGGGCGGGTTGGAGGCGGTGCTCTGCTTCTTCACCGGCACCGCCGGCATCACCGGCATCACGGCCTTGGCGCGCAGCTCCTGGGAGGGACACCACAGTCGCGGTTCAACAAGCAAGGACGGAAGGAAAAAAACAAATTAAGAAGGAATGACAGAGGGAAGCCTTCTTTTCACAGACGAGAGAGCCAAAACCCGAAGTTCCCCCGAAGTTCACGCTTTGTTTCCGTATCTTTTATGTAACTATCCTAACCAAATCAACCGTCCGCAATGTTTTAAAGTATTTATAACGTAGCTAACCTAACCTAATTGACCATTAGTATCCTTTTATCAACACCGCCATATTTATTTACAATGAACAAAAAAAAACCAGAAGATGCACGATCAGGCATTTGGCTCTCGTCTGTGAAAAGGATTACCAATTACAGAAATGAAGGAAATAAAGAAAGATTAAAAGAAAGGTTGGTATGATTTATATAAAGAATGAAATAAGGAAAGAAAGATAGGAATGAAGGATTAATGTAAAGTAGGAAATAAGTAAGGAAAGAAAGGAAGAGAAGAACGAACGAAGGAATAAAAGAAAGAAGAAAAGAGTAAGGAAAAAAAAAGACAATATTAACAAACGTCACAATGTACCACACTTCTTATTAATAGAACCTACTCCTTTTCAATCGGTAATAATTCTGTAGGCAGCAGAATTTACTGAAAAATTACAGCATGCTTTTCAAGCTTCTGATTTGCTGCTGAAATCTAGCCCGCAGTTACCGCACCATTTGCCGGACTTTCTTTTTTTACTGTCGTAAAAAAAAAATACACATGTTTCGATGATGTCGTTTATATGGACATATTTTAAAATTATAATTTAGCTTGCTTGGAAATTCAGTAAATTCCAACCAAGACATATTATTGTAGCCATAAAACTAGTAAAAATTGTTTGACTACATTACAAAGATTTTTTTTTAAGTATGTGTGTAATATATAATTTTTACATACTGAATTAAATAATTTTAAGTCTAAGATTTGAAGTATGATACAGTAAAAAGAAATCTATATATTAGAAAAATCAATTTTTTTTAAAAGTCAAGAATTCAATAAATCTGTGGGTGTTTTCTACCACAACGCCGACAGTCTGGGGACCGACAGACTGCCGGAGTGTGTCTCCCGTGGGGGAGCCAACCTGCTTGCCGCCGCTCTCCAAGTAGCTGATGAGCTTCTGCTCGTGCGCGATGGCCCGCTTCTCGGGCGCCCCGAACGTGGACATGGTGAGCATGGGCGGCACGGGCCGGTACTTTGCGCGCGGGATCATGACGGTGAGCGAACGGTCGCGCTGGTCCCCGGCGTCGGGGGGCTCCACCGTCGTCACCACCTTCTTCAGGGCGCTGGGCTTCTTCAGCGGCCGCATCGTCTGCAGTCCCATCGGCTGTGAAACAGTCACACCACTCTCTACGACCGCACTTTCTTCATCACCGCATTTTGAAAGAAAACTGATCACCACACAAAAAAAAAAAATGGTTGTCTGTAAAGTCTGTTTACGGACAATATTTTTACGTGATAACGTCATAAGGAAAACATTTGAAGCGTCAGGATCGCCGCTTCATTCGAAATCCGCGCGTCAGCGCGGGCGTTGGCACGTCGTCCCCTCCTTCCTTCCCCCTCCTAGTGTGTGCTTGCTTGCTCGCTCCTCGCCTCCCCTCCTCCGGTCGGCGCATGCGCGCTGTACCGAACCTATGCCTTATAAACGGCTGTAAAGCCTTAATTACGGTCTTGTTTGTCTTGTCTCGTCTAATTTCTCTGGTCTCGTCTTGGTCTCTTTATGAGAGCTCGAGTAGCTTTGTAATCCAGCATGTAGTCAGTTAGGCTTAAATTTGTACGACGTGCGCGAGCGACCTCAGGGGAAAGAAAATGTAAGTTTGGAGTGAGGCGGTGGCCCTTGCCATAATGTAAGCATTAAAATATCGCATACTTTTTAATTTTCTAATATTATTTACAATTTTTTTTTTGCAAAATTTAATTTAAATAATTTGTTTAAATATAATCACGAACAATTAGTTAAAAAAGCCCGCCTTAACCTTGTTCGATATTATAGAAGATTTTCTCGCACGGTGGTTGGCCGGTTCTTTTCACGCTCGGCTCAGGCGGAACGTGACAATTTTTCGTGCGTGCAGCCGGCGTTCATCGATTTATAAGACGTTATCACGTCAAAAAAAAATCGGATAATAGTCGACTTTTAGAACTCCAACATTTAGACATTTAAAATTCTTGTTTTTATTTAATTGTTTTTAATAGTTTGTTCTTAAGTTATCTGAATATTTCATTAAAACAAATCTTAATGCCTACATGTTTTTTTTAATGTTATTAAATGAATGAAAGAAACCTGTGAAGTTTCATTCTGTCAATTTTTATTGCATGCTGCGTGTGCATCGTAAAACTTCATTCTCATCATTTTTTTTTCTTTATAATGTGCTTTAAGAAGTGTAATTTAAAAAACAAATAAATAAATAATCTAATTATTTTTTTTACATCAACTAGGGGCACGTATTTTTATGTTATGATTCTCTACATGCACCGCTTCCTGTGTAGTAATGAAATGAGTAATGAAGCAAATATCAGATTAATCATAAAATAAACATAAAATTTCTATAGGCACATAGAGGTTTAGCGCTGTGGAACTTGCTAAAATATAATGAATGTTTTATGCTATTGTTTCGTTACTTAAACTAACATTGCCATATTTATGTTACTCATTTTATAAATCTGTGCTGAATTAAAAGAATCAGTGCAGAGTCTGCCGTGTGTCCGCCCATGCTACTAAGTCGTCGGTCGGTGTTCAGACTGATGTGTGTGTGTGTGTGCCTGTGCCTGTGTTTGATGCGCCAATATTCTTTAAGTAACAATATTTTTTTTCCAATCAAGTAGATTATGAAAAGAAAACTTATTTATGTTTATAATTCTGTGATTTTCCGTGCATTAAAATTATTTGTTAAATTTTTGTTTTCAAAGTTTAAGATCAAGAGACTGATATGTTAGTAGATAATTTTTGCAATAAAAAAATTGTAACACAAATTTTTAACATTTTATTTTTGGCCACTAAAACTTGTTTAATAGTTCAAAACTAACTATTTCTACTTGGATCACTGACTGTTGGACTATTGATTAAAAAAATTGGTTGTCTGTAAAGTAGGTTCGCGGACGATAGTTAAACGTGACAACGTCATAACAAAACATTGATGTAATGATTGCATACTTTTATGAATAAAATTGAATCATTTTTATTGAATTATCACTATTTTGTATGGATACAAAGAAGGAGTGAAATGAAATCTACAATTTAATTGATAAATTTACTTTTATTTTCACTCATTAATTCAAATATGTTTATTACTTTAACGAACAGATTATTTTAACTATAACTTTTATACATGTTTGATATTTAACTTCTTCCAGTCTGTGTTATTCTGTTAAGGATGGGACAATGATAGGAAAAGTAGGAAACAAATGGGAGTGTTTCAAGCTTAATGTGCCTCGAAAAAGTCAAATTGATGGTTGTTCCAATCGAGTGGAAGGGAGATAGATGCGGCGCAAGGGGACAATGTGCGTAACGGGACACTTTTTCGTGCGTGCAGCCGGCGTTCATCGATTTATTAGACGTCACGTCAAAAAAAACTATGTAGTACTGAAAGTACCGGGAATTTTCGGTTCCGTTGATTACTACTACCGGGGAAATCCGCTGCCGTTGCGTGGGGCGGTTGTTACCTGGGGAGGGGGCGGCGGGGCGACGAAGGACACGGGCCCGTTGTCGACGCTGCCCTCGCTGCTGGAGTCCTGCATGATGGCGCGCTTGTCGGCGCCGCGGTGGTAGCGCAGGAAGCCGGGGGCGTGTCTCCGGGGCGGGGGGACAGCCCCCCCGGAGGCCGCGCGGCAGCGCTTGAGGCAGGCGAGCGCGACGCAGGCCACCAGCAGCGCCAGCAGCAGCGCGCCCAGGGTCGCCAGTGCGATCAGCAGCACTGCGACACACAGGTCCATCCACGTCGACCATCACCAGGGACCTCCAGGATAGACTCCGCGATCCTCCGCGTACTTGGGCGAACAACACCTGCTTACTGGCTACTGAATCATGACACTTTTTTTTTTTTTTTACCGGCATGCTTTTCGTTTCGATGCTTCTTTTTTTGTTGAGGTAAACTGTGGTCCAACCACTGAAGCAGCACACGATATGGTGCTTAGCCAATCGCAGAAATGAATCGGCAAATTTTTTTCCGGTCTCTACCTACTACACTTGTATTGCGTCTGCACGAAAGGGCAACTTGAAAGGTCGACAATAAAGTGAGCACTTATTCCAGTTCTGGCTAGAATGCATCAAAGTGGACAATACACATGTAACAAGTTTGTATCAAGTTTTTCCTCGGGAACATCGCCTCCAAACCCCCACTACGTAAAGTCTCTGCTCTGAGAGTGATACCATTAGACGGGCTTTGCTTTTAATCCATTGATAAGGTGTTACACCATAAGGTATCATACCTCATTGGTAAATTCACCCCCAAAATAATTCTTCAAACTTGACATAGTCGAGCCTAGGCCCATTTGCGGTTTTGCCTGTCCCCCAAATCCCTCAGTAGGTCTCACCTCCTTGAATTATGTCTAGAGAGTGCCTCGCTCGTAATTTACAGCCATACGACCTTTATGTTGACAAGGCATCAAACCCTAATTAATTAAGTAATTAGTTACTTCTAGTTAGAGATACCTGTTTTATAATACATATTCACGTGACAATAATCCAGTGAAGGTTTTAGTGTTAAATAAGAAAGTTTGTCAGTAGAAATGCCAGTTGCCATCGGGTTGCGGGGGAGGAAAATACTTTTCTTCAAAGGAATGTTTTAGTGGATTTGTTTGCTAGAGTATTACGTTTTCCATCATAGTGAACTCTGAACCACTAGGGTAGCAAGTTCTCTGAAAGATTCCTGCTATCGGGAAGATTGATTCAAAACATTATGTTGGACATGCGCCACTTACAGTCAACATGAGGTAGAAGGCGGCGGGGGAACCCACCTTTGAGGTTGATGTGGCAGGTGTCGCCGGTGTACCACTGGAAGCACTCGCATGCCACCTGGTCGTCCTCCCGCCAGCGGCAGCTGCCGTGGTAGTTACAGTTCTCGCAGCCAATCAGCTCGGCTGGAACATTGCGACGGTGTCGAAGCAGTTCATAGAGTGGTCAGTCGTGGCAATCAAAGATGTGAATACAGTAGAACCTTAATTAACCAGTGCAATGGGAGGGGGAATATCAGCACGGATAAGCGGAAATCACGGATAATCGATTTCAAATATAATTAGGTTATACAATACAGAAAAATAAGTAAGTAATTTAAACAGAACAAACGTACAAGTATTACAAACTCTAACACTAATTATTACTAGTATTCCTTTTCACGGGCAATTCTAGTCCTTTCCTTTGTCCGTTTGTTTCTACTTTTAATACGTAGTTTTTAGTTCTACTCCTTTCTTGTCCCTTCCACAATGAATTACACTTCGCAGGCTTGGTTCCCCCCTTTCCCCAAAAAAGGGTTACATTCTTAATTGAGAACCCGGTTAACCGAATGCCCGGTTAATTGGGTCACGGATAATCGAGGTTCTACTGTGTACTTGAAAGTAATGATGTATATATAAAAAAAGGTGATTTAAAATAAACAAAAGGGTATTTTCTTTAGTTGTTAATAATTATAATATCTGAGTAACATTTTACTTAGGGTATGTTGTTTATTGAAAGAGAGAAGTTTTATGGTTTTATTCTCAAGATGATAATTTTTTAAAACAGGAGATTTCAGTGATGAACAAATATGACACGTAAATCATCCATGACACTAATTTATCCAAAATAGTGTCATTTTGGGTGATGAATGATGCACTTTTACATTAGACATGCTTATTACAATAATTTGTAATAAGCATGTCTAACTATTTGGAACAAGAAAAAAAATGTTGAGTATTTTTGTGTTTGAAAAATGTACTAATTAGTTAATTATGATAAGTGTGAAACCATGGTAATCTAGTGGTCAGTTGAGAGAGCAAGATAACATTATGTATTCAGACTTGTAAGTCTGCCCTCGATTATTTAAAAAAAAAGGTACGAAAGTACAGCGAGTTAAGGGCATGCCTCCCATTTCAAGTCATTATTTTATATTTATATTAATCACTGATAAACTTTTAGACTTTTTCAATTGTTTAACTTTCACAAAATGAAAAATTTATACAGCGCATACTTTTTGCTTAATTAGCCGCCAAAGTTACATTTTTAACGTTTTTGGGTTGTACAAATAAGGAGAATTTAATTTATTGCAGAACTGAAACTTTTTAGGTTTAACTACAATGCCACTGGCTACTTCATGATATGGTTTGCATTTCTATCACAAAAAATCATTTCGTGTTTCTTGGCTGTCAAAATCGTAACTAATTTGAGAATTTTGAAATGCCAGGTAAAATTAATTAATATTTTCTGAAACAAAATCCAAACCACACCTTGAAGTAGCCAGTGGCATTGCAGTTAAACCTAAAAAGTTTCATTTTTTTTAATAAAATAAATTCTCCTTATTTGTACAACCCAAAATCGTTAAAAAATTTAACTTTGGCAGCTAATATTAAGCAAAATGTATGCGCTGTATAAATTTTTCATTTCGTGCAAGTTAAACGATTGAAAAAGTCTACAAGTTTATCTGTAATTACTGTAAATATGAAATCTTGACCTGAAATGGGAGGCACCCCCATAAGCAGGGTGAAGTAACACTGGTTGTTTGCTCGCGAAGGGAGGAAGTCACCTGAGCACACCCTGCCGGGGAACAGATTGTTCTCGGAGAGGTCTGCGTAGCCTTCCTTGCAGCTGCACGTGTAGGTCCCGCGCAGGTTGAAGCAGTACGCGTTCTCCGAGCAGTCGTGGAACTTGCCGCTCGAGCACTCGTTGAAGTCTGGCGACGTAACCGGAACAACTTCATTGATACACGAAAACCACACTGTCCCCACGAAATAAAGTGGGCTTGTACACGCAAAGTACACGTTGCCACCTGTTGACATGCTGTGATGTTTAGTTCACGTGTCTTGGACTCAAATTGTTATAAATAGTAAGTTCAAAAGTTTGGTTGGTACAAACATACAGAGGCGCAAATCTGTAGGATTCTCCAGGGAGGCCCGCATGGGGTTAACCAACACAAGTCAACTCTGGATACAGTGCTTGTACGTTTGTACACTGCCGATATTTTGGCTCATATACATACAACAAGCTGAAAAATTAAAAATATACAGAAAGTTTTCCATAAGACATCAAACCCATTTCACAGTCACTTGTTTGCGAGTACAGGCAGGCGCCCCCCCTCCCCTTCAATGAGAGGCTTCTTAATTCTAGGGGGGGCCTGGGTCCCCCTGCCCCTCTAGAATCTACACATATGCAATCATCTTAAATACAAATACAAAATACAAATTATGGTCTCCTCAGATGCACATCAATGGGTTTTACTATTCCTCATTTTTTGATATAAAACTTTTTTCTGGCAGTGTAAATGTCAAAAAGAGAAAACCGAATGTATTAAAACCTATTGTCAGTGTGCCATATATTGCCTGAATTATATTTAAAATTTTATTATGCACATTTGACTTGTGAAAAATGACTAAACACATTACAAATTTCCTTTCGAGAGCTGTGCACATGAAAACATGAAAAGGATGGAAGAAGGAAAAAAAAATGTTTCTTGACTGGAGTTTATGTTAGTAATAATGACAAAGAATTAACAAAATGTTGTGTCACAAGTCACCAATTCTCTTTCTGTCTTCTCGTGCTTTACCTTCAGCTGTGATAAGGTCTAAGAGTTTCTTGTCTGCAAAGACGTCAGTGCCACCCAAACTGTAGTTGGTTGTGCGGAGTGACTTCTTGAACATTTCCGTCAGCCTTTCTTCGTCTGTGTTTTCCGAAAGCTGGAAATATCGGCATAAAAATACTCAAGCAAATGCAGTTTTGAGTGCTAGAGGAAAATACAACAAAAAAACACGCAATGCATACAGATTGGGCACTCACAATTCCAAATGGAATTTAATTACATACAGAATTTATAGAGGATAAAGATATGCAAGCAAGACATAAATTGTTAAAAAATGAGTTATTCAATATGAACTGGTAAGTAAAGGTACAAACATTAAAAAAAAAAATCTTGTGGTATGAGTACAATGAAAATTAAAAAAAAATTAATAATAATTAAATTAATACATGTTAGTTCAAATTAACAGCTATTCTACCTTGATGTTGACAGGGCATAAAACCTAATTAATTAATCAATTTATTTTTATAATATTCATGTGGAAATAATCCAGCAAAGATTTTAATGTAAATAAGACATTTTGTCAGTAGATATGCCATTTACCATCTGGTTCTGGGGAAATACCTGTCTTCAAAGGAATGTTCTGGGGTGATTTTGTTTAGTAGGGTTTTACGTTTTCTGGTTTCGCACAGTCGCTTAGATTATATTGGGTTATGAACCTCTAGGGTACTAAGTTCTTTGAAAGATTCTTGCAGCCGGGAAGAATGATTTAAAACATTATGATAGACATACGCCATTTCTAGTCTACACTATGTGTCGTAGAGAAAACCTGAAGAACGGACAAATAACAAATGAATGCACAAACAAACACATACAGAAAACCAAGCCAAAATCAGCCTATGTCAAATGTTAAATGTATAGACAGCACAGAGAATTCCGTGGAAGAAATTAGAATAATATCACAGCACAGGAGAACACATCACTGGGTTCATCTTTTTGTCACAGTGTTGCCCAAGGTTGTTGTTGCAAATAACTCATCACTAGCCCACTGTGTTCATCTGTGCTGTGATGTTGTTCCACGGAATTCTCTGTGCTTTCAACATATGACATTGGCTGACTGTCCATTTTTCTAGGTTTTTCTCCATGACACACAGCGTAAGCAAGCAATGGCGTATTTTCAATATAACGTTTTAAATCACTATGGTACCTACTGTCTGGCAAGTTTGGCAAAAACCCTTGTGGGGAATTTTTTTTTCCTCAATAAAATCCAGGTTTTTCTTCAAAAAGTAAGCATTTTGGTGGGTTTTCTGAAAATGTTTTTCTAAAAAAAAAAAAAAAAAAATTTGTTAATATTAAGCATATAGAACACCTAATGATATTTTATTTACCTATTACGTGGTATGAATTTCTTAGCGGTTAAATATAACACACTAAAAAATCAGCCTGTGTTTCGTACTTTTGGTGCATCTGTAACGTACATACGTACTTTGTATTATGTATTTACGTTAAAATGTAAAACATGTTATTTTTTTATATATATTAATATATACCTAGTATATCACAGACTGGGTTTTATTGAAGGAAAAAACCCCCGCATGTCGGGTACACACGGCTGCCTGGTGTAGGATAGTGTAGGATAGTGTAGGATAGTGAAGGATAGTGTAGGATGGTGAAGGATGGTGTAGGATAGTGTAGGATAGTGTAGGATGGTGCAGGATAGTGCAGGATGGTGCAGGATGGTGTAGGATGGTGTAGGATGGCGTAGGATGGTGCAGGATGGTGTAGGATGGTGTAGGATAGTGTAGGATAGTGTAGGGTGGTGCAGGATGGTGTAGGATAGTGTAGGATAGTGTAGGGTGGTGTAGGATGGTGTAGGATGGTGTAGGATGGCGTAGGATGGTGCAGGATGGTGTAGGATGGTGTAGGATAGTGTAGGATAGTGTAGGGTGGTGTAGGATGGTGTAGGGTGGTGTAGGATGGTGAAGGATGGTGTGGGATGGTGCAGGATATTGAAGGATGGTGTAGGATGGTGTAGGATGGTGTAGGATGGTGTCCCCGCACCTGCACGTAGAAGTCGACGAGCACGCCGGCGCCGCGGTGGTGCGGCGGGCGGAACCCGGTGACGGCCACGCCGCGGTAGACGTCGCGCAGGTCGGACTGCATGACGGCGCGGTCCAGGCCCTCGCGGGTCGCCTCCGAGAGGCGGCCGTGCTTCAGCGAGCCCGCCTGCCCCAGCGACGCGTCGTACTGGAGGCGCGTCCTGCCGTGCCGCTCCAGCGGCAGCCTCACGTTGTAGGTGTAGGTCGCTACACACACACCCTCCGACACTCGCACGCGCTCAACTCACAGCAGCCGTCACTTGGAGCTCCCGAGAACAATCCATCCACCTGAAAGCTTATCTTTCTACAATTACCGCATAAACAAGGAGTGGCCAAATTAAAGTATTCGGCAAAGACTAAGGTGTTTGTGTATTTAAAAAAAATGCATTCAACAGGACTACGAAGGCCACCGCCTCACTCACAAGAAAAGACACTTACATAGCTTTTCCCCCAAGGTCGCTCTCACACGTCGTTGATAAAGAAAACTCTACTTGACGACTACATGCTCATGACTACTAAAAAGAAGAGTGAATAAAACCCTGACAGCTGCTTATATGGAATCGGCGCGGCACAGCGCGCATGCGCCAACCCCGAGAGGAGAGGCGAGGAGAAACAAAACACAACACTAAGAGGGAGGGAAGGAGGGAGGGAAGGATGCGCCGACGCCAGCGGTGAAGCGCGAAGTTTGAAGGTAGCGGACCTGACCGCTGCATACCGTAGTTTAGAACTGCCATAAGACACAACAATCGTAACTTAGAAAAAACATAACACAGAAACATGTAACTTTGAACCAACTTGTGTGTTTCTAAGTTATGACAGCAATCCCGCACACGCCTACCCTACATTGAAAACTGGAAATAACACTTTTCATAAAAAATTACACAATTCATATCAAACATTAGGTTTAATTAAAAAATTACAAGAAAAGTAAATCTTTTTTTTTTTCATTACAACCTTAATTGTCGGCACCTTCTGAGAAGAGCAGTTTGCAGTGAAGTTAAACTATATATTTGCCTGCAGATTTGTAACATTTTACATTAACGTACAAGCTGTGTGTTGTAATATTCAAGTTAATCCTTACCATTAAATTTGTGACCATATTATAGGTATTAACATGTATTTTGTTGACATACAATTATACGTTTATAATACTTCTCATGATTAATATATTATACAAATTGGACTTCAGAGAGAAATAAGTTACCCCTAGAAAGCCACAAAACTTATCATTTTGCATCTGAATTTTAGAAATATACCCGGACCCCCTTTTTATATGGGGCTAAACATCCCGGTAGAGCCCATAATTTTAAAACTGCGCACACGCCACTACGTTACAGTCTTGGCTAACCCAAAAATAAATCCTGGAGTTGCCCCTGTGTCTGTCTATGCTGAATATATATATATATATATATATATATATATATATATATATATATATATATATATATATATATATATATATATATATATATATATATTACTAATTCCTTCTACGGAATATTTTGTGGTGTCTATTCAAAAAATGGTATTGAATATGTAGGGCTTGTACACAGCTGAGAAATTTCATGCATGTAAAATGATATGCTGTTGGTTTCATCTGGTGATTTAGTACTATTGTACATCATTGTAGTCTGGTGTGATTAATGCGGTTGCATAACACTGGAATCTTTCACTTCCATTGAAGTGCTTGGCTTGCTTTGAACTTTCACCATTTGTGAGCCCAGGAAAGTGAAGGTCTCAAGATTAAACGATGTTAGTGATTATATTTTGTGTTTTCATTGATAATTTATATCTTAATGTGGCAATTATGGGTATATAATGAGGAAATATTGAAACATCTCTATATAAATAAATGTTTCAAAAAGGTTACACAATTTTATTTGCAGTTTATGATCAACAGATGCAGAGAAACAAAGAAAACAAAAATGAAACAATATATTGTATAGGTATAGTAAACATATATGTATATAGTAAATAAAGTAAACACAGAAGTTACAGGAGAATATATATTTTTCTAAAAAAAAATCTGATTTAGAGTAGCTATTATATAGCTGTACCTTTTATATTAATGATACATTTTATTTATAAAAGAGTAGGGTTACATTTTATTTTGTATATACCGGAATGCATCTCTGATCACACAAGGAAATAATAATTAAAAATTGTTGAGGTTTTGGTAACCTAACTTACTGTATGCAGAGCATTTTGTGGCATACAAAAGGGTGGAATTTAAGTCTATCCCAATTTTTTAGCATAAATATAAAACAAGTGAGAGCTATAAATTAACATTAGAACAAGGAGACTTCAAAAATACAAATTTGAAGCCATGTTTTTTCTGTATGTATTTGTTTCAAACTAAATTTTCAGACATTAACTGCCTGTTATCCCTTGATTACTGATTTAAACCTATCTCATATTGTTGATTTGAAACAAGTAATTATAAAAATGTGAGCGAGTCTTTAGTACTCGCCAGTGATGTGTAACATCTATCCTTGGTAATGAGCAAATTCATTGTTCTCATGTTGCGAATATACTTATTATACGAAACTTGAACATAAAATTTAATGTATAATTGTTGAAACTAATGCGATTGTGATGAATGTATGCAAATTGTGTTTTCAACTAGATTTCTTGATGCGAATCACACGTAGTTTCCGCACCCGCCGCCAGAATTCGTTGCCGGAGCAGCTGCGTCGACTATCGAATCATTCGATTAGCAGAGAAAATTTTTAAACTGTACAATGGAATAGCTTTGATAAAAGCGTAAAAGACTTGAAATAAAATATTAAAGCCGATCGTTCACCTGTCTTTGGACCTGATTTTGGACAAGGAATTCGACAAATATACTGCCCATATTGTTAAAACATTTAAACGTTTAATACTATAAAGTTACCTTTTTGTATTTGTGAACTTTGGTTGGAACTGTGGTTGTTACACTTTTCGTGACTTCCATCGCGTTCACGAAATCACTCCCACCAAATGCTGTGCACCGGGAGCTAAGATGTTGCACATCAACATTTCTGTAGCACGTGTCTAACTGACGTGATGGGAGTTGTTACTCACGTTTGCAAGGCTGGTCGGGGAACATCCTGGCGAAACCCGGCCTGCACACACACCGCATGCGACCCTCCGACTCCAGGCAGAGCTCGTTCCGCGAGGCGCTGCAGTCGGAGCGGCAGGACGTGGCCGAGGACTCGTCGTCAGCGGGCTGCGAGGTGCCCGGGACCAGGACCCCGCCCAGGAAGACGGCGCTGTCCAGTGGACCCTCCTTGCCCGGCTTGCGGTCGTTCACCACCACGAAGAAGGACTCGTTCTCGCGCTCGGTCGCCGGCCTGCGCGTGGCCGGCTCCGTGGGGCCGGACTCGGCCGGTGCCTTGCTGACCGTGCCCGGGGTCCCGACCAGGGTCGTCGACACGGTGGTGGTGACGGTCGCCGTGACGCTGGTCGGCCTCACCAGCGTCCTCGTCTCCGTCACGGTGTCCACGACCGTCGACGTCTGCGTCTTCGTCAGCACCAGCGTCCTCGTCGACGGCGCCTTCCCGAGACTGCTCACAACGATGGTCTCCGTCGTGGTCACCGTCAGGGTCTGAGTGTGCGTCACGTACCGGGTAGGCAGCGTGTAGGACGGGACCTTGTCCTCGTACGGATCTTCGTCCCCCAGGAAAACGATGGTTTCGTCGTTAGAGCTGGCTACGCCGAGATCGGGCTTAGTCTTCTCGTCGTCTTCGTCATCAAACACGTCTTTCTCAGGAACGCTGTTATGAAACTCTTCAGGCCTGTGGCTTGGCAAAGCGTCTGTCACTGTTGTCGCAGGTCTGGTGAACAGCTCACCGTAGTACGTCTCTGAGCCTGTCACGAGAGTTGATAAACTTATTACTTCAGTTGTGGATGATGATGATGAGGGCAGAGTTGAAGTTGGCTCAAGTCTTTCTTTAGTAAATGAACTATCCAGTTCCAGACTGATGATGTCAGATGACGACTTCTTCACTGTTGTTGGGGAAATATCTTCTTGTAGTACGGGCTTGCCTATTGCAACAGTCTGAAGTACTAAATCATCAGTTTGTTTTGTGGGTTTGACAGCAGTACTTTTATCAACCACTGCTGTATTACTCGCTAAGGAGATAGTGATTTCTGAAATAGTGTCTTTGGAAGGTACTTGGCGTGTTGCTTGAACTGAAGATGGACGTAGAATAGGTTTGTTTATGTATGGTGGCTTGTAATGTGAAATAATTGGTCTGTATGTACTCACAGAATCCTTTATTGTACTAGTTTCTTCTTGTAACTGTACAGGATTAAATGTTTGCCTTGGAGGACTGGGTATTTCGTGCAGTGCTGGGCGACCCCAAGTAGGTTTATCAGTGCTTGGGTTTTCTGTTTTTGTCACAATTGTAAATTTGTGTGGTGGCTCTGGTCTCTTGTTAGTGTCTTCATTACCCGTATCTGGTATTTGGGATGGAATATTATGATTGTTCTGATTGGATTCTGTATGTATTTGTGGTCTGTAAGGCACATTTATCGGCCCTGATAGAGGTGGTCGCTTGTGGCTCATTTCTGGTCTTTGCGATGGAATATCATGATTGTTCTGATTGGATTCTTTATCTGTTTGTGGTTTGTAAGACACTGCTGTTGGCCCTGATAGAGGTGGTCGCTTGTGGCTCATTTCTGGTCTTTGCGATGGAATATCATGATTGTTATGATTGGATTCTTTATGTGTTTGTGGTCTGTAAGACACTGCTGTTGGCCCTGATAGAGGAGGCCGCTTGTGGCTCATTTCTGGTCTTTGGAATGGAGTATCATGATTGTTCTGATTTGATTCTTTATGTGTTTGTGGCCTGTGTGGGATTGGTATCGGCCGTGACAAAGGTGGCCGTTCGTAAAAAGGTTTGGGCGTGTTGCTCTGAACTTCGAGATCGAATGGAGGTGGACTTGTGGAGGGATATTTAGGTCTTTGAATGTTTTCATCGGGACGTTTGTTCTGTGAAGTGTTCTTGTCATCCATATTTGAGCCGAACTTTGAGGACGGTGGCCTACCACCATGATGTAAATTTGGAAGATTAATTGGCGGTGGCATAAGATGCACATTGAGATCTGGTAATTTATTCTGGAGTTTTTCTTCGTCATACAAAATGCCTGTATTATCCTCTACATTTTCTTGTAGCACATGATGATTACTAGGAACTATTGGTGTATTGAAATTTGGTGATACAGGCTTTTGGTTTTGCAGTTGGGCATTGATGTCAACAGCATCTTCAGGGACATAAGCTTCCACCGGCTGAGGCCTCCCAAAAACTGCAATGTTGTGCGGCATGTTGTTGGGGCGCTGCATTGGCTGCTGAGTACTTACGTAAACATGAGGTAAATGAGGGTGATCTCTGTGGTGGACTGCGTTGTGTTTGTTGTTGGAAATTGGTCCTGGTGGTGGCTGTGGTTGTAGGATTGGTGCAGGCGGCTTGTCAATGTATGAGATAAACGGTCGGTTTTGTCCTGATGAATCATGAAACTTTGTTCCAGGTTTCAAATTCGAAGTTCCAGGGAAGAAAATTGGCCGGTGTGTTGAAACTGAATTATGTAGTTTCAGTTCTACTGGTATTTGTCCAGGCCTTAGTGGTCGTCGGACAGATTCCTGCACCACTTGTACTTCACCTTCCAGTTTATCATTTCCATAAGGATTATCTTTCTTTTTATGACTGTTACTGTTGTCCTCTATCCTCTCTTCATTCAAAGGAATAACCATTGGTGGTCTACCTGTTGCATGGTCTAATTTAATCTTGGATGGTGGAGGTGGAGGAACCATAAACCCTGAAGGAACTAATGGAATTTGCAGGTTTTGCTGGAGATTTTGGTGATGTTGAGGATGATAATAATTAGAAGGATTAAAAATAGTGCCTGGATTATAAAATTCAGTTTTCAAAGACTCTGTAATTATTCTGCTTGGAGCGACATGTACGGGAGACACACCTACATTGAGCCCTTGCCCTGGTGATATGTCCACATTTACACTACCTGCAGGAATTTTAATCTCGGGCTCGGTCTGTGGTGATTTTTCATTGTCACTGTGGACTGTTCCCACACTGTGCTGTCCACTGTCATCGATCCCAACAAATTCTGAACTGGGTTCAGGGACAGGGAAAGGAGATTTATCGAAATAACTTCCTACATCACCACCTAAAGTATAGACACTTTCAGTTGAGCTTCCATGAGGAATGTGGACATTGGCAACTTGTGATGGCTGGATATTTACCAACATAGGCTGTCCACTAACACGGTCAACTGAAGGTATTCTAATTGGAGCTGGCTCTGCATGTGCTATTGGAGGCTCTTGCATTCCATGTATTATATCATTAGCATTATTGTGGTGCTCATAGTGATTGTGTTTCATGGGTTTACCCAAAAACACGGTTTGCACATTTGATGATTCTAATGGTTTGCCTGGGCCAAAATTAAAAACATTTTGATTATCTGGTATTGGAAGACTATAGTGATGGTTTTCTAGTTGTGATGGGTTATCAGATGCAAATGGGAAATGTGGTTGACGACGCAGATTTTCTTCTGGCATGGGTCGGAAGGGTGGATGTACGTGGGGAATGACAGGTTTTGTGTGTAGTTTTGGTGGCCAACTTTCTGGTAAAGGAGGTGGTTTCATTCCAATTGGCACATCATTATTGTTATTTAATTTTGGTGGACGAGGCCCCATAATTGCTGGCTTTCCAATTATAACATCACTGTTTGCAGTGATAACCTGACCTGGGCTAATAGGGATTCCATCAGAGAGAAGTGGGCTTTCCATGGTTGGCCGGCCCATAATTACATCCATAGGTCTTTTCCTTTCATGAACATCTGATGGCTGCGACAACCATTTCATGTTTCCGACATTCAAATTCAGGCGATTTTCATAGTTCTGACTTTCAGCAGTTGATATATCATCCAAGTTTTCATCATAATCAGATGCTAACCCTCCAACAGGTATGTAAATGGGTGATCTTACGCCAGAATTACCTTGTAAGTTTCCGGCAGACTCAGGTACATACACAGGATGTGGCTGCTCAGAAATTATTGGCTTCGGACTTGTTATGGTGGCTATATTTATGGTATCATTCCGCCTCTTCGAGTCTCCCTTATTAAGGTTTCCCTGAATGAGTCCTGCCATCGCATTGATGACAGGGCCCAAAGCATTCAGGCCATTGATTCCTAACGACCCTAGACTCAGGAGATCACTTACTTGGATTTCACTGCCACCCGAAGTGTCTCCAGAAATGGGAGAAGATGATGGCCTTTTGTTAGCAGGATCAGATACTGGGATCATTGTGATGCTTCCATTGGTCTCGGTCATCATGATAACTTGCTCCCCTGGTTGAAGAGTGGCACCATTTGGAGTTACTGTGGATGTCGCCAAGATAGTTGTTATAATTGCTGGAGAACTGTATGTTTCGTCACCAGATGTTGGTAGTACAGTACTTGCAAGTGGATTTTGTATGTCTTCAGAGCTGCTTTCCTCGGGAGACACCTCAGTTGTAAGAGGCAGTGGTTCTAAAGGTTTCATGGTGGTTCCATCTTGCTGCAGTAATGTGGTTTGCACATACGAATCTGTTAATGCAGGAGTGGGTTGTGCGTATTCAGATGTACTTTCTTGATCGAAGTTGTCAAAGAATATAATTGTAGATCCTGTTATAATATTGCTTGGATTGTCACTGGATTCCTCCATAGATGATGCAAGCTCAGGCTGATGAATGCTTGTTGAGTGAACATCATTCTGTGTGAAAGGAGGAGATGTGTTTTTGTCTCGTTCAATAGCAGTGACAGTCATTTTGTGTCCATCAGAGAGTGTTGCAGTCGCAACTATCGTGTCTGTGGATTCCTCTCTCATAGAATTTGTCATAGAGTGCATGTAGTCTGATGGAAGAAGGCTTGATGGTATGGTTTCAGACACCACATTCTGTACTACCTTAGTCCAAGAGCTTAGAACAGTGGAAACTTTATCATTACCTGCATCCTGGAACAGCGTTGTGTAGTAAGTGAATGTCGTCAGGTACGTTTTTGTGGCGTGGACATCAACTTCTCTGGCAGGTTCTTGAGACATTTCTTGGTAGACAGGCGTTTTCTTCTGTGGCACGAACACCTTTTCTGTAACCACGTCCGATGATATCGCGATGTCGGACTGTACCACCGCACTGCCGTCTTGCAGCACTGTGTTGTAGTACGTGTAGGTCACGAAGTAAGTCTTAACTATGTCCGTGAAGGATCCTTGAGGCATGGGGCGAGTAGCGAGCAGCTGAGGGTTTTCAGACTCGGTGATCACGACCTGCGTGACCACGTCGTTGGTGCTGGTGATGCTGACGTCACCCGCCTCGTCTGTAGTCGTCTTGTTCAAGGCGACTGTGTTGAGATATGTGTTCGTATTTAAACCTGGTCGTGTAACCTGCAGACATAGTACATACAATTTTATTTTAATTACTTGCATATTAAATGCTGAATCAACTGAAAAGGCTTTAGCGTATGTGTGTTAAGAGACATCCAGCTTTATCACGTGACATTCAACAAAAAATAAATCTTGAAATATTTTAATAAATCCCAAAAACACTGCATTTCTTTAAGCTGACTCATTTTAATTCCCTCCCCCCCCCCCCCCCTAAAAATTGAAAACCACAAAATAATGTTATTAGAAATAACTTACTATTCAGAAAATTGCCAGAATTATGGAATTTTTTATTCCAAAGAATGATTGTTCTATTCTGCCGCATGACTTATTTTTCCGAAATGACTTTTTAAATGTATTTTGATAAACATTTAATGTGTTTAGGGTCCACTTAAACAACGAAAGTACCTATCCTTTATTTTTTTTGAACTTGATGAAATTATCACGCATTTCCTTCCCAAGGCAGTGGTTCAATGGGCTGGTCACAGGTCACTCACCGCCAACGAAATTTTTCAGTCTATCCACAGGGATAAATAATTTAACAGTAAAAAAATAAAACTGAGAGGTAGAGCACATGCATGCATGGGTATTTTTTATCTTTATTTTTTTTTAAATTTTTTTAAAGCGAGGTAGGGTTTCAAAATGGAGGAGGTTAGAAATGATGTGGGCCAGACTGTGCGATGGCAGGAAAATACAGCGTGTTCATAAAATAATGTCCCAGTTTCAATGGTATATTACAACAGTTTAATTTAGACTATAATTTAGACTATTTACAACAAATCACACATTAAACTGAAGGTGAACTAACCTGGTTTTTCTTAAATAATTTCAATATGTGCACCTTTATTTGTACGGCACACATCCAACTTAAAGTCCAATTCTACCCACACTTTGTTTAACAAATCAGGAGTGATGTAGGTAAAGCAATAACCTCATCAATGCTGGAAAATCATTAGGTACAGTAGCGGAGGAACGTGGACACAATCTTTTATAAAGCCCCGAAGGAAAAAAAATCGCATGGCGTTACGTCAAGTGAACGTGGAGGCCAGAGTTTAAGAGCTTATTATGCCATCGCCTGTGCCATCGTCGGATGTTTTTGCCACATTGGGGATCACAACTAAACATTAAACGAAACGCACGTTGAACTGAAATTACAGATTCACTCTTGCAAATTGCAGAACACAAAACGCTTTTCGCTCAGGAGTCGCCCATTTTGCATAGGTGGCGCTACGAGCAAGAAAACAACAAAGCAGTACTCGCTCATACGCTTATCTGAAACTGTCTGAGTTACTCTTTAATTCTGATACTGAACCAATACTATGCAACGCTTATAGTTGATACGATTGAAATTTATAACTGGGACATTATTTTAAGGATTAACTTTATAAATGCTCACTGCTCTTCGCCCTTTTACATTTTTCGTCATATCTTCAATCGTTGACGTGTCAAAATTATTGCGTCCACACGACCCAGGGAGTAGAGTTAGATTGATTTTTTAGAAGTGACAACATTTCTGGTACGCAAGAAAATGTTTCTTTACGCAAAAAAAAAAAAAAAGACTGTGGGCTTTCAGAGTGCTCACACAGATATGTAATACAATTATCGTGACTCATCTCTGAGATTGCACGAAAAAATATTAAACTATCCCTGGCTATTTTATTTTTTAAAATAATATACTTATTTCGCGGTTTTCTGAAGAAAAAAAAATACAGCACTTACCATTTCCATAGCTGACCCAGAATTAATAAATTTTAATATTTAATAGCAGAACCTCGTGTACTACACTTTATAGTGTGAATTATTATACACAAAAACAAAATTTGAAAGTTTTTTCTTTCACAGTTTGTGCGATGGCAGGCTGGAATATGAAAATTTTCTCTCAAATTACTACTATTGGGGAATTTCGTGGACTTTCCGTGACCGATTCCAACATTTCTGAATACTCCCCTGACATTCCAGAATGTAAGAAAAGCAGCGGCGGAAAGCGACGACATGCAATCCGAGGTGTTTGGAGAGGAGAGATACAATGAGAGGCTGGGGCAACTTATCCCAGCATTACCGAGACCCTGGCTAACCTGTGGTTGACTCGAAGAATCCCTGTCCCAAGAGTACCACAAGGCGCCCAACCCCCGGACAACTCAGAGAATCTGCAGGGACGTACCTCGGACAACTGGAGGCGGGCGACACTGGCAGAGGTCGGGCTCACTTACCTCCACCCGTCCTCCCAAAAATATGCGCCCTTTAAGGGTGGATCGGGAGTCAGCTTAAAGTTCGATTTTTAACTTTCCAAAGCAAGTAAGTTCAGACAGAATTGTCAAGGGATTACTAACTCCACCATTTCAATCGGGAGAGGTGTTATAGCTTCGGCTATGACCAAAGGGTTACCACCTCGGTCCCCTGCCCCACTCAGCTAACCAGAAAGTCGGACCTTATCAGCATAGTCACCACCTCGGCCCCCTGCCCCACTCAGCTAACCAGAAAGTCGGACATTATCAGCATAGACACCACCTCGGCCCCCTGCCCCACTCAGCTAACCCGACAGTTGGACCTTATCAGCAAGGTCACCACCTCGGCCCCCTATCCCACTCAGCTAACCAGATAGTTGGACCTTATCAGCATAGTCACCACCTCGGTCCCCTGCCCCACTCAGCTAACCAGACAGTTGGACCTTATCAGCAAGGTCACCACCTCGGCCCCCTATCCCACTCAGCTAACCAGATAGTTGGACCTTATCAGCATAGTCACCACCTCGGTCCCCTGCCCCACTCAGCTAACCAGACAGTTGGACCTTATCAGCATGGTCACCACATCGGCCCCCTATCCCACTCAGCTAACCAGACAGTTGGACCTTATCAGAGTAGTCACCACCTTCGCCCCATACCCCACTCAGCTAAACAGACAGTCGGACCTTATCGGCATAGTCACCACCCCGGCCTACTGTCCCAGTCAGCTAACCAGACAGCTGGACCTTATCGGCATAGTCACCACCTCGGCCCCCTTGCCCCACTCAGCTAACCAGACAGTTGGACCTTATCAGCATAGTCATCACCTTGGCCCCCTTCCCCCACTCAGCTAACCAGACAGATGGACCTTATCAGCATAGTCACCACATCGGCCCCCTGCCCCACTCAGCTAAGCAGACAGCTGGACCTTATCAGCATAGTCACCACATCGGCCCCCTATCCCACTCAGCTAACCAGATAGTTTGACCTTATCAGCATAGTCACCACATCGGCCCCCTGCCCCACTCAGCTAACCAGACAGTTGGACCTTATCAGCATAGTCACCACCTCGGCCCCCTTGCCCCACTCAGCTAACCAGACAGTCGGACCTTATCATCATAGTCACCACCTCGGCCCCCTGCCCCACTCAGCTAACCAGACAGTCGGACCTTATCGGCAGAGTCATCACCCCGGCCTACTGCCCCACTCAGATAACCAGACAGTTGGACCTTATCGGCATAGTCACCACCTCAGTCTCCTGTCCATGGGCGTTGCAACCGGGGGGGGATTGGGGGACACGTCACCCCCAATAATATAAGTCTTTAATTTCGCCCCCTCCATTAATATATTTAGTTTCGTAGTTTCGTAGTTTCTCCTGATGTTTAAATTAATGATTTTGTGTGGATACCTATAGCACCAGCAGATATGTTAACTGTGTTTTTACAAATGTGTTCCCGGAAAATATTTTTTTATAAAAAATAAATTATACATTGCAACCAACTATAATTAAAAAAAATTAGTAAAGAAAAATGCCTAAAAACCACCTTTTTTCACCTTCAAACCCCAAATTTTCCCGTGGGAGGACCCCCGGACCCCCTGCTTCCCCCCCCCCCCAAGGGGATGGATATTCCTCAACAAATAAATCAATTGAAGTCCCTCCCCCCCCCCAAAAAAATATATATATATATCCTTGCAACGCCCATGCCCTGCCCTGCCCCACAGTAGGCTGGCACCTACAGTCGGCCCACCTGCGGGAAGTGCTGGTGCGGGGCAGTGACGGTGTTGGCGACCGTGTGCTTGGACGTGAGCACCAGCGGGCCTCCCTCGTCGCCCGCCACCGTGTTTAGGTAGGTGTAGGTGGTGCGGAACACGCCCGTCGCCATGCTGGGGCTGCCCGTCAGCGTGTAGGCCGACGAGGGCCGCACGGGCGGCAGCATCAGCCCGTCTCCGGCGTCCTCCGTCACCACGTTGGACACCAGCTTGGTGGAGCTGGACACGGTGGTGGTGCCGCCGCCTTGCAGGAAGGTCGTCATGAAGGTGTAGGTGGTGAGGTAGGTCTTGGTCACCAGCTCGCGGCACGGCAGCGACGTGGACGGCGGCGCCTGCCGACCAGTGATGCCAACTCCTACAGAGTGTTCCATCTAGGACCAACTTCAAATCCCCATAGATTTAGATAAAAAAAAAAAACTCTAAAGTTTTTATTGTACAACCTGTTTGAGAGCTGAAATTATTCTCGCCACTTGTGTTGCTGTTCTTTCTTCACTTTGTTTTCAAAATATACACTTTAAATTCACGCCCTCAAAAATTTTCTTAAATAATGTACACGCTAAAAAATCCCCCTAAATAAATTTACCCCCTATAAAAACAGCATTGCAGCTTTGTTCCCCCCAAATTTGGGGGGGGGGGGGGAAACCCCAAGTTGGCATCCCTGCTGCCGACACCACCGGCGTTCGGAAAACTGCGTGATCTCGGGTATTCGGGCCCGTCACGCAACGACACGCAGGCGGAGACGGACCCCGCAAGTGTTAGCTCGACAGTGCTGAGCTCTACCGTTTACGTTTCTCCGTGCGACCAATCAGTGGCGTAGCCAGGATTTGTGTATGGGGGGGGGGGGGTGTTAAGAAGCATGGGTTACCCCCCCCCCCCGTATTAAAGCGGGGGGTCCGGGGGTCCTCCCCCGGGAGAATTTGGATTTTAAGGTGTAAAATATTGCTATTTTAGCAGTTTTCGGTACTTAAATTTAAATATTGTAATGGTAAAAATTTTATTAATTTTAATATGAAATTTGTTTGAGTGATGAATAAGAAATTAATTAAATATTTGGAGCTAAGGGGGGGGGGGCCTTGAACCTTTAAAACCCCCCTCTGGCTACGCCCCTACGACCAATAGAAGTCAGGTACTTGGCTGCGGTCGTAGCCATGTTTGTTTGTATTCTATAACACTTTAAAAAGTACGAGAATTTCCTAGCGTCCTATTATAACTCTGCCCGTGCTACTATTTAAATGCATAACACTTTTCTTTTTGTAAAATTTAAATTAATATTTCTTGACCTCGAAAATGTGCTGGGTGCCATTTGTTACGTTCACCGTGCGTTGCGGAAGCTACTGAAGCGACAGTAAAATGTTCCGGGTGATTCGTCTCTGCTTCCGTGCCGCTGTAGGACGGGCAAGTACAGTAAAATTACAGGCTGAGTGTACGGTGTGGAGTTTTAAGTTTCTATAAACCTAAAAAAAAAAAAATTCTAGAAATTTATGTTAAGAGACTCCAGATAAAAGTTTTTAATGTGAAAGTTATATAATGGGTGTGGCCTTCCTTTATTTAGTATGTAATTCTATGACACTAAGCCTTTAACGATATTTAGTGGATTGCTGTTAATAATTACATTCAGACAAAAAAAAAAGAGTCATGATTTTAAGTTAATTCCCCGACTTTCCCTAGAAAATTTTAACTACCCTGACTTTCTTGTAATTTTTTCTGACTTTCCAGAATTTGGACATCACATTTCCTACCACAAAGAATGGAGTTGTGTACCGAGGATTTCTTGACGACTCTAACCAAAACTATAATAAAATGTTTTTTTTTTTTTTAATTTTTTTCATTGTGTCCAACTGCAGCAAGACGATAGATACACTTTGCAAGACACGAGCGTTGGGGCATGGGCGACGCAACCGGGGGGGGGGGGGGGGGGAGGAGGACACGTTCCCCCCAATAATAAAAGTCTTCAATTTCGTCCCCTCCAATAATATATTTAGTTTCACAGTTATATTAAAAATATTACTTCTGTGATATAACCCATATGTTGCGCATGGTGCATTTAGTCCAATCGTGGTAATATGAGCACTTTTTAATTCGATCTTCGTGTAAAATAAAAATCAGTTCCGATACCGAGGAGAGATACTATAATAATAGTAAATATAATCACTTTATTACTTATGTTTGTGTACATGTGCGAAATATTCTTAATACTGCTGCGGCATTTAAGTGTAACATTCAGGTTTCTCCTGATGTTTAAATTAATGATTTTGTGTGGTTATAGCACCAGCAGATATGTTAACTGTGTTTTTACAAATGTGTTGTCTGAAAATATTTTTTATAAGAAATAAATTATATATTGCAACCAACTATAATTAGAATATTTAGGAAAGAAAAATGCCTAAAAACCACCCTTATGCACCTTAAAAACCCAAATTTTCCCGAGGGAGGACCCCCGGACCCCCCGCTTTTAATTTCCAGGGGATGGATATTCCTCAACAAATAAATCAATTGAAGTCTCCCCCCCCCCAAAAAAAATATCCTTGCGACGCCCATGGTTGAGGTACTTGACAGATACATTTGCTGGATTGGTAGATGAGGTCCTATGGGACATGCACGGTCACCCCGATATCACGTAAACTGGTTTATTATTTATCTCGTGAGGCCA
Organism: Bacillus rossius redtenbacheri; assembly: GCF_032445375.1. Taxonomy (NCBI): domain Eukaryota; kingdom Metazoa; phylum Arthropoda; class Insecta; order Phasmatodea; family Bacillidae; genus Bacillus; species Bacillus rossius. Next base: position 59,358,688 of record NC_086336.1, read on the forward strand.
CGTTTACTCTCTGATCTCGTCCTGCGGACACACATAGGGACACATCTAGAGGGGAGATCCTGGGGTAGGAATCCCTCCCTTCTAGGATTTAATAAAGAAAAAAAAATTGGTTGTCTGTAAAGTCGGTTTACGGACGATAGTGTAACGTAACAACGTCATAACAAAAACATTGATGAAATGATTGCATACTTTTATGAATAAAATTGAATCATTTTTATTGAATTATCACTATTTTGTATGGATACAAAGAAGGAGTGGAATGAAATCTACAATTTAATTGATAAATTTACTTTTATTTGCACTCATTAATTCAAATATGTTTATTACTTTAACGAACAGATTATTTTAACTATAACTTTTATCCATGTTTGCTATTTAACTTCTTCCAATCTGTGTTATTCTGTTAAGTATAGGACGATGATAGGAAACGTAGGAAACGAATGGGAGTGTTTCAAGTTTAATGTGCCTCGAAAAAGTCAAATCGATGGTTGTTCCAATCGAGTGGAAGAGAGATAGATGCAGCGCAAGCGTACAATGAGCGTAACGGAACAAAGCGTAACGGGACAATGTGCGAAACGAAACAACGAGTCATCCTTTTTCGTGCGTGCAGCCGGCGTTCATCGATTTATTAGACGTCACGTCAAAAAGTAACGAGGACAAAATAAGAAAATTACAATAATTAGACTACATGAGGTTATAGAGAGATTATTTTGGGAGGGTATTGTTCACATTAGTGGACTACACTACAATACGCATTTACTGTCCGTTATACCCGACATGCCTCAAACAAAGAAGCGGCAGGAATTGTATTCCCACGCAGTCAGTATCGATATAACATTACTTAGTAAAAACAGATGGGCACCCACGTTTTATTTCTGGAGGGAAATTGTATCATTAGCCAAGTTTTCACTGGTGCAAGACTTCTGTTATAATAAATATTATTCCTGGATTTATTGCTTAGCTTCAACTAGTTTTCTAAGTTAAAAATACTGTTTCGAAATTAATTTTTTTAAGTGCGAATTTTTTTTAGCTATCAATTTAGACAATTTAAAAAAAATTAGCAAATCCTTGACTTTACAGGTAATTGAACACGGAATGTTTGATTTCAATGTTACATTCTTCTTCCTATTGGGCAACGGTCCATTATATTATCCCCAATAATTTTTTAAAATTTAGGTGTATTTCAGTTTTCGCCAGAGATGTGTAACATCTTTTCTCGGCAAATACACTTCTTAATATGAAACTTGGAAGCGAAATTTAAAGTAGAATTCTTTAAAATAATGCCGACTGTGATAAAACTGTGTTCTCAACAACATTTCTGGACGCGAATCGGATGTAGTTCCAGCTTACGCCACTAGAATTCGCTGCCGAAGCTCGACTTTAGAAACATTCAATTAGCAGATAGAAATGTCAAACTTTACAATGAATCGATTCCGTTAAAATGACAAAAAAAAACTTGAAATTTTTTTTTACCAAACCCCGAATTTACTTCGCGCCATCGCCATAAATACTTCCGTCCCACTGACGAAAATACTCCAAACCAAATACCTACTGTATACCGAGAGCTAAGATGTCACACCATAAAAAAAAGTCGATGTTTAAAACTGTTACGTGAGTTTGAATGTAACACAGAACGTACAAAAAGAAACAAAATTTTCATAACCTATAAATAAAAAATAAAAAAAAACGTTCTATAGAAAATAATGTTCGCAGGCTTTCACGGCCATTGTCTGAAGTGGCTTAGCTTTTGGGTTGTAGCCGCGTCCTTGGCGAATAATTCACCGACGTGTTTCGGTCGACATTGCAGTCGCCATCATCATCACTGAACGTTCTATCGAAGCGGGCCAACGCCGGCGATGTCGGCGGGCGAGGAACGCACCTGGGCCTCGGACGGCGGCAGCAGCATCACCATCTGGTCGGACAGCGTGATGGGCCGCGCCAGCGAGGAGGTGAGCACGCGCAGCACGCTGGAGGGGTCGCCCCCGGGCAAGGTGCTCCTGTCGCCGGCGACGATCACCTCCACGCCGTTGCTCATCACCTTGGTGGCGAGGTGCAGGCGCGCCTCGTTCGGGTTGGCGGTCGCCAGCAGGCGCGCCGAGGCCGCTGGACAAGCAGTTCCCAGCGTCACTCCCTCGGAGGTATCGGTCCCCACTCCCCCGGGGAAATGGGTCTACCCCTTAACCACCCGTCAACCACCCGTCAACTCGCCCCACCCACCAAACAACATCATAGACACCCTCGACCCCACAACAACAATCACCACTTCCCCTGCTCCACCCTCCATGGAAGGGCACCCCACAACAACAATCATTCCTTTCCCTGCTCCACCCTCCATGGGTAGGGCACCCCACAACAACAATCCCCTCTTCCCACGCTCCATCCTCCATGGGTAGGGAACCCTACAACAATCACCCCTTCCCCACTCCACTCTCCATTGGTAAAGCACCTCACAAAACAATCACCCCTACCCCCGCTCCACCATCCATGGGTAGGGAACACCAAAACAACAATCATTTCTTCCCCTGCTCCACCCTTCATGGGTAGGGCACCCCACAACAATCCCCCCTTCCCCCGCTCCACCCTCCATGGGTAGGGAACCCTACAACAACAATCACCCCTTCCCCGCTCCGTCCTCATTGGTAAGGTACCCCACAAAAATCACCCCTTCCCCACTCCACCCTCCATTGGTAGGGCACCTCACAAAAACAATCACCCCTTCCCCCGCTCCACCCTCCATGGGTAGGGTACACCACAACGATCTCGCCTTCCCCACTTCACCTTCCATGGGTAAAGTAGCCCAAAACAATAAATTTCCCCGCTTCACCCTCCATGGGTAGGGCACCCCACAACAACAATCACCCCTTTCCCTCCTTCACCCTCCATTGGCGGAGGTAAAATGGTTGTGACAAATAATGAAAGCACAGTATAATTTGATATTGGGATGTACACACGTTCTTAGAATTTTTTGTTTTTGCAATCAGGAAATGGAATGTAGCAAAGGGTAATTCCATTAGGTCCTGAACCATCCTTTCCGGGATTTAAAAAAACGCAAAGGAATTGTGTTTCCTGTTACTGTAAGCATATCTATCATACATTGACATGTGTGTTTAGTGTTTTTAAAACATTACAATATTTTTATTTATGACTTGGTTAAAGAAATCATTAAAAAATTCATTTAAGAACAAAGTATTAAAATTGATTATAAAACTAAGATATATAATGTTCATTATGTTAAAGAAAAATCATTACTTGAATTTATACTTGTAAATGTTGGAGTTATGAAAAGTTATCTATTACCTGAGATTTTTATTTAAGCGTAACAGTAAATTTTCTTTCAAACTTCAGTTACGTCTTCGTGGGGAAGATTGATTTAAGATAGTTTTTGGACATATGCCATTGTTGGTTATACTGTATGTCACAAGAAACCTTAATAATGGACAATAAAGTGTTTGTATATTCGTCATTTCTGAACCGTTATTGAGGTTTCTCTTAAGACATCCAGTGTAACCAGCTATGGCAAATGTCAAAAAAGAATCTTAAATCAGGGACCTATACATGTTTATGGTTTTTTTTACATTCGTATCAAATACATAAATATTTCACCACTGACTCTTTCTTGAAAAAAAAAAAACAGTCCAAACTTTCTTTTTAATTTGGCACATTCGGGATCACAACCGTGTCGGAACACCGATTTTGCCGGATTATAAAAGTCAATACAGTTTTTATCAGGAATACAAACAAAAACTATGGCTGTACAAAGTTTTAAAATTTGCAAACATGATAGGTAACCCCGCTTTAAAACAAGAATCCACATGGGAAAAAATAAAAAAGGTGATAATTGCCAAACTAAAGAATGTGCCAAAATGAAGAATGTTGAATTTAAGAGCTTAAATTGTGTTGTTTTGTTGTATGAATAAATCTTTATAAATATTTTGTAATACAAGTGTACAGAATGTTTTCTTGAAAGATTAGAATTCGCTCTCGTTGAAGTTTCAAAGGATCATGCATCACTTTTTTTTCATTTAATATTCTCATTATTTAACTGACTTAAAAATAAAAATCATCATTAATATGCATTTTCCTATCCCAAATGCTCAGTCACACTAAAACGGGCAAAAACATTTAAGAAATCAAGAGCATTGTGGACTAAAGTTCTTCACGCCAGCAATATGGCAAGATGTCACTCACAAATCATTACTTTTTTAAGGCTTAGCTGGACGGCAGTCAAATAACAGGGAACACTCCGTCTAAAGGCTGTTCCTAGAACTTAAGACTTTGCTTGAAACAATAAGCAACTACCCCATTTCCCTTGTGTCTTTCACTATTCTGTAATGAAAGTTTGTTGATGTTGCTGTGATGGAATAATGAAATGGAGAAAAATACTTTTTACAATAGATTTTCAAATACTACATTCCCAGTAACCTCACAGACAGAACACTCATAAAAGGAAAGAAAAGAGCAAGAAGTTTGTCCACTATCGAGTATTAAAAACAATCAGACAGACTGACAAGAATGTGATTTTCAGTTAGTTTTTGAATGAACAGTAACATAAACACAAAGAAATAAATAGGTTTAAGAAAATACAGAATCTTTCAAAAACATACCTTGCGTACTGGCCACTGTTGTCGTCACTGGCTCGGTAAGTGTCACTTTTGTCACATGAGGTTTGACTTCTGTAGTAGACGTGACATATTCATCAGTGCCGTCAAAACGAGTCACAATAAATGTGTAAGTGCGCAGTCTGGTGGTGGTCAAGATACGTGTTGTGAGTGCTGGCATTACTGTTTGTGTTGGCTGTTCAGAGTCCGTCTGTTCTTCAGGTGTGTCTACCTCCTCCGAGACTTCAAATTTGGTTTGTACATCATCGTGTTTTTGCGAGGTGGTGGGAGTAGCTGTAATGTGCTGTGTTGGGCTAGTCAGTGGAATTTCTGTGTTGATGTGAGGACTGTCTGCTGTTGTTATTTCTGGCAAGGGTGGCGTCTCTGTGGTCACAATTTCCGAAGATACTTCAACAGGATTTACACTAGATGAAGTTACAGAATCATGGACACCCTCATTTAAACTCAACAAACTTAATTCTTTAGTTGGTTCTACATGCCCATAAGTATATGAAGAGTCAGTTGCCTCTATCTTGGGCAGCCTTGTAGAACCTTTAAATCCGCGAGGAGAGTTACTACTTCGGCCAAACGACCTAGAAGATGATTTCCTCCCTCTGTACGATGTTTTGTAATCGCTTGAAGGCGTAGTCCTCTGGGTTGTTGATGGTGACGAGTTTCTTCGTTTCTGACCAGAAAACGACAACTTTGTTCTTCCAGGTTTCCTGGTAATACTAAAACGTGTTGGGCGAATAAATCGTGGACCTTCGTAAGTGCTACTTGATTCTACTTTGTCTCCTGATGTTTCGGTAATTGATTCTTGTTGTGACTCAGTATCATTTTCTTGAACTTGTTTAGATCTCTCTGCATTTGTGCCCTCTTCTTGATGGTCTTTTTCGATCAAAGAAACTGCCACATTTCGAAGTTTTTCATTATTTATTGACTCATCAATTACTCCTTCTTCCAAGGGTGGATTACTAGATATTAAATCTTCTGTTGCTACAATTTCTGGAACACTGGGTTCATTATTCAGTGAGCTTAAATGATCAAGTGAGGCAATAGAGTCCTGTTCTTTTCTCAACAGTGTAAGTAGTGAGCCAAATGTGCCATACTGTTGTTCCTGAACAGTCGACTCTATGGCTGATGTATATAAAGGAGTAGTAATGCTTTTTAAAAATGTTTTTTCTGCGTCCTCTGTCTTGTATAGTGATGAGAAGTCATCAGATGTATATTCTGGTTCACTTTTTTCGGTATTTATGTTCTGATTGTTATGATCACCAATTGTTTCTGTGGCTTCAACTGTTGGATTAAAACTTTTCTGAGTGCCAGTTGCTTTGATGTCAGTCGTAAATGAAGTGCTTTCACTTACGAAAACTTCTGAGATCCCCACCATTTTGTCAGTATCTATGCTTTCTTCTGTGTTCTGTTCAGTTACCTGTGCCAACATAGGCTGATAGGAGTATGATGTTGGCAGAGGCATAGACACAGATTCGGTGATTAATATAGCTGAGTGTGTTTTATGTGCTGGTCTTCTTTTAGTCACGATTATACGCCTTTTGTTGCTGCTATGTGTGACTGGCAGTTCAGAAAGAGGATGTTTTTTAGTCACACGAATTAATTTTCGAGAAGAACTCACAGGATACCTTGAATGCACAGAGCTATTTGGTTTTTCATTTCCTTCAATATTGTCTTCATTGCTACTCACAGCTGATCCATCATACGAGTTTTGATTTACTGTCTGGTCGGCTGACTCCAATTCTGCTCTTTCTTGACTGTGCATTGGTTTCAACTCATGCCCAAGTGGTCTTTTTCTACGTGCCACTAGTACTCTTTTTACATGTCTGTTGTCATCCTTTCTTTCTTTGCTGTTTTCAGCATTGTTTGGTTTACGGTTTCTAATTACCTTTACTCGACGCATCATGGGTTTGTGCTTGTCACCAGCTTTTAGAAAATCGTCATTTTGTTCTGAGGTATCCATATCTGGAACAATTTCTTTCCTTTGGGCTTCAGAAAGAGAAAAAATATCACTTTCCTCTTCAGAATTGTCTCTGCCTCTTTGAATGGGAACTTTTACTCTTACTATTTTTCTGCGCCTTTTTCTCATATTGTTATTAGTATGATGTTGCTCACCAGACTGTGATGTTAGGTCTCTAGCTTCTCTTTTTAAAGATCTATAGTCATCTAATGGTGTACCTCTACTGCACATATTCATAGTCATGAAAGAAGCATAACATTTGTGGTTTTCAGAAAGTTTTTGGGATTTTATAATGCCCCTGTTTAGTGAAATATTGCCCTTTCGCTGGAGTCGGGGAAACTCAGCGGGGCTGTTCAATAAAAAATGACCGGTACCATTAATTGTTTTGATTGCAGTTGAAGAGGCATCATATTCGTTTACTTTCCGTGTTGTTGAAGGGTTTGCAGAGTGTACTTTCATTGATGTTTGCACCACAGATATGTAGCGACTGACATCACCCACCATGCTTTCGAGACTTTGAGTTTCAGTGGTGCTAATGTCAGTATATACTTCATTAATGGCAGAAGTTATAAAATTGTTTGTAATTTCATTGTCTTTATCAGTGAAAGAGCTGACAATATCTGGAAACTTTGATGTATCTACTTTAATGATGCCAGCAGAGGAACCATATTTGTGGTCATTTCTTTGAGTCTCTAGTTGTACTGTGACAGTTTTTTCAAACATATTTGGTAATTCTCTTTTTCTTCTAGAAGATTCTTCTCCCAATGTTACAGTAGACAGAACAGTACTGAACTCTCCTGGTCGCCTTCCGGAAACATATAATGTTACAACACTTGTTTCTGCTGGTGCTTGTGGTGGATCAGGTGGTTTTGTGTCTGATGTTTTCAGTCTTCTCCTCTTATTTGGCTTAGAGTTTTGGGACTGATTGTCATCTTTAGCAACTTGAAGAGAATCATTACTATTCTCAAAAAGTTCATCAGATTCTGATTCTCTTGCAAGTCTGTCAGCATCATCATCTGTTCTTTGTCGTGTTTGTATTCCTCGCCTCCTCACTTCATCATCCAGAATTGGAACATCATTCGGAAGAAGCCTAGCATTTTCAGATTGTAATAATTGTTGCTGTAAACCCAACAATGGGTTACTGGTAGTTTGAGGTTGATTCTGGCCTAAAAGTTGTGCTTGAAGCAAAGCTGGCAGTAGAAGAGAATTTAATTGATTATTGGCAGCTGTTGGTGTCACAACTATTGTTTCTGTTAAAAATTCAGTGGCTGTTATTACTTCTTCGGACTGGTCAACGATTGTGGTAAGAATTTCTTTTCCTCTGAAAGTCAGAGGGATAACAGTCGATGTACCTTTGGTGACAGTTGTGACATAACTTGTTGTGCGTGTTTTGTATTCAGTTGTTGGAGAGGGAGGAGGACCATTGTTATTATTGAGAGCAAGAAGAGGATTAATATTAGGCTGAAGGTTAAGGTTTCCCAACAGTAGTTGTGATAAAAGAATATTGGCCAATGGTGCATTAGGACTAATCTGGGGCTGCAGTGTACTTACAACCTTCTCAACTGCATACACTGTACTTGGAACAACATGGGAGAATGATGTTTTCCGACCTCTAATCACAGTAGGTGTGAAGATAACACTGGTGGTTGGTGAATCACGAAGAAAGAATTGAGTAACTTCTGTCACTCCTCCAGGCAATATGCCTGTTGCTTCACTCGTAAGAAAATACACAGTGTTTCCTTCTTTACCAACAGTAGCTGTATATTGGTGTGGACCCAATACTTCAGTACTTGGGCTAGCTGTGATTATATTTCTGTATTCAGTGACCTTGCCATTTAACACTGGAATAGTTACTTCTGTTGGTACCTGGTGTGTCACTGTTATTGTGCCATCAAAACTGGTGGGCGTGAATGTAAATGTGTCGTAGTCTGAAGTCTCACTGCGATAGCGTGTTCTAGTATTTCCCCTGCCTCTGTTAGTATTACCATTTGAGTTTCTGTACCTTGGCGAATTGGCTCTTGTGTATGTTGTGTCTGTTTGTTGTGTGTGTGATTGTGTTTTCTGTGTGTGTGATTGTGTTTTCTGTGCATGTGATTGTTTTTGCTGTGTCCTTAATCGAGGGGGTTTTGGTCTTTGTGCAGCTGGAGCAGGAGTTGTCTCAGAACGACTGTTTTTGTTTGTCCTCCGCCGTGGAGATGACGATGTTGATGGCCGCTTGAAATTCGTACGGCTGCTTGTGCTCGAGTCCTTCTCTCGCAGTGTAAACTGAGATCTTCCTGAATTGGATGTTGATGATGTTGGTCGAATTTTCTGAGTATTTTGCGGTGCCTGATTACGTTGTCTTGGAGTAAACCTTCCTGTACCAGAAGATTTTGATTTTGGGGGATCAGGTATTACCACGGTTTCCTCTACTGTATCAGCTCTATCTTGAGCTTGAGCTCCTGGTTTCGACCCTGGGCGCCTAAAGCGTCCATATGTTCTGGCAGTGCTACCTTCCCTTCTTGTACCATATTCTGCTTGTCGTTTTGACCTAGGTTTTCTTAGAAATCTTGGAAATGGACGAATTTGAACAGTTTGGTATGAGTTACCTATTCTTCTGTTAGCTTGCTGAACAGTCGTTTTTGATTCGGTTTTCTCAGAACCCTCATAGTCATTATCACCTATTTCTTCTTCTGCAATTTCATCATCTTCATCTTGATTATCCTGCTCTTCATTCTCACTTTCCTCATTTTTCTCATTTTCTTCTTCATTTTCCTCTGGTTCTTGTTTCCTGAAAAGACCTCTAGGTGGAAACAAGCTATTGCCAGGCCTAGGTCTGTTTGCCACAGGATTGTACCTGCTAGCAATACTGGAGGCTGGTCGAGGCTGCAAACGTTTTGGCGTAGTAGATGGTGTACGATTTTCATTATTTTGTTTCCGTGAACGTGGGCCTTTCTTAGATGGAGTTGTATTAGTTCTTGGAGAAGTGCTCTGAATTTGTTGTGTTCGCAAATTCGGTGGTCTTCGTAGTCTCAAAAGTGGATTTGTATTTCTCCTAAATGATTCAGTACTAGTTGGCTGAGTGGGTGTCTCTTGGTCCTCTTCGGCATATAGATCAGTTTCTTCTGTTGCAGTTAATGTGGTATCGTCAGGACTTAATGTATCATCTAACGATTTCGGCGTGGTCGAAACACCAGTTGTTGCTGAAAATCCTCGCCCAAATCCCGATGAAAGTGTGGGACGTATACGCAGTCTCCCTCCAGCCCCACCTGGATATATACTAGAAGAACCACGTCCTTGGGAGCTTTTGAATATGCTTGCACGTCTTGATGGGAATCCAGAACTTGATGTAGAAGTAGCAAATATTCTTCCAGATGTGGAGGAACGACCTCTGGCCCTACCTTGGTAAGTAGATGAGCCATGAGATATACCAGAGGTAGAGCTTCCTCTGTTACGAGAAAATCTTCTTGATCCAGAGGATGAACTAGGTTGTATTTCATTAGCCACATTGTTTTGTGAACTTTGTCTCCGGTTACTAGAAAATCGTCCTCTTGATGAGCCTCCACCTGGACCACTTCTTTCATTTGATTTAGCTGGTGATGCTGTGATTGTGGGAGTTACTGCATTTCTTGTTATAGTCGTAGCACTACTTTTATGCCTAGGATTGAAAGCAGGTCTGTTGCGTGATTTTATAACGAAAGGTCTTATTTGTGGGGTGAAGGTGTTTTTCCTCGTGGGGAACGTCAGTCTCGATTTTACTCTGCTCTTACCCGGTGATGAAGCTTCATCGTTTTCTTCATCGCTGTCCTCTTTCTCATCATCATCTGCATGATCACTTTCACTACTTTCTTCTGTGTCTGTTTGAGTTTTTGATTCTCCGTCATCAATTGAACTTTCAATAACCACAGGAGATGGCAAAGTACTAACAGATGCAGTGGGCAGTATATCTTTTACTCCAGTCTTAACTGAGCTGGCAGATATCAATCCTGTTGGCACAGGTGTTGATGTCATGTCTATCTTAAAACTAGATGTACTTTCAATTATTTGTGCATAACGCCCATCAATTTGTGTACCAACAACTTTAGACTCATAAAATGTGGTTGTGTTATCCTTAACAATGGTACCATCTATTATTCTAACAAGGCCGGTGCGGAAAGGATCAGCTGTGGTTTTTAAGGCAGCAATTAATGATTGCTTTTCAGGATCGACTTTCAGAGAGGATGAACTTTCAATTACTTGTGCATACAGATTGTCAATGTAGGTTCCTATAGCCTTTGTTGTATAAAATGTTGTAGTAACACCATCTGCATCTATTATACGACCTTCATTCAATGATATAATTCCAGTTGGTTGAATTGTGACTTGCAAAACTGGAACAGGTGATGGTTTTGGAGTAACTATTGTTGTCGAACTTTCTAAAACTTTTGCATAAAATCCATCTATATATGTACCAAATACGTCAGTTGAATAAAGTGTAGTAGTTCCATTATTTACCAGACTTGTGAGTATGGTGGACAACAAGCCAGTTGGTAATAGCGAAGGTGATGAGCTTTTACCATCTATTTTGGAATTTTTTATAATTTCCTCCACCAACTGTTCCTGTGGGGAGGTACCACCTAAAGATCTTCCTGACTTGACATCATTTTCCGGTGTAGTATTGTTCAGAACTGAGCTTACTGTCTCCAGTCGACTGTTCACCACAGTGCTATCACCTATGTATGAGGTCATAAAATATGTGTAAGTAGTGTATACTGTAACTAGCTCATTACTATCAGTGGGTGATGTCAATACCTCTGTGGATGTTGCTGAAGGTTCGATTACTTCAGTTGGGTCTGAACCTAAAGAACTTGGCAGTTCTAATAACTCTGATGGTAGAATTACAGGAATAGTATTCACTGGCTTGGATGCAGACACAATCTCTGTTGAGAAATCTCCTGTTGTGGCTGTTGGAGTAATAATGTTGGACACAGTTTCCTCACGGCTTGTGATGGTCGAAGCGCCATCCTTGTACAGAGTGGTCCAGTATGTGTATGTTGTGAAATATGTTATTGGGAGTGACTGGTCATCTGTCTCAGTAACTTGCGTAGTTGCTTGAGGACTTAGAGTTTCTGTTACTACATTTGTGACAGTTTCTAAACGACTGACAATGTCGCTTGAAGATGTACCTTTGTAAAGTGTTGTGAAAAATGTGAAAGTTGTAAAGTAAGTTTGTAGTAATAAAGTGGCAGATGGTTGTATTTCTTCTGTATTGCTTTCAGAACTTATCTGATCATCTAGAGGATAATTCCTGTCATTCCTTTCTAGCATGAGCATTTGCCCACCTCCAGATGTACTACTGGTGACATCAGTACTCATACTTTCTACAACCATCCTTTCAACATTTTCTCCCTCATTGTTCTCATTTATTCCTCTAGAAGCAATGGGTGATTTTGTATCTTCTACTTTTTCTATCCTTTGGGTAACACGTGGTCGTGATATAGTAGTACTGTAAGCATATTCTCTGTCCAAGTAAGGTGTTCCATCAGACAATATCTTGTTTTCTTCATCATCTACTGCCTCAAAGTTATCCTGAAATGGAGAGATTTTATTTTCTGTTTTTTGGTTATTTCTGAATATTGTGCTGCTGTAGGAATAGCGTGGGGTAGATTTGAACACTAGTGAACGAAGAGGTGTATATTCACTTGTGGGCTGAATTATGTTTGGTATGTTTGATTGTGGAGATTCTAACTGATCTGTTATGGTTGTAGAGAGAGGTTCATAAACATTTTTAGACGAGGAAGCTTCTATTGCAGTCTTAGAGACACCAATAAATTGCTTGTTTGGGGTAATAATGTTTGTGAATACTTCAGTCTTACTAGTTACCGTAGTTTCATCATCCACAAATATGGTTGTAAAGTAAGTGTAGGTTTTGTAAAATGTCTTCGGTTTGCCATCGTCCAGATGTGTGGAACCAACTTCGTTGTCAAGTGTTGGGGTGGGTGATGCAAGCTCTTTTTCTAAATCAACTGAATCGATCACAGATGAGAATAGTTCCGTATCTGGGTTTGTGATTTTCTCTGGTAAGTACTGTGTTGTTGGCCTACCAACACCTACACTAGTTGGTGTGATCTCAGACATGACTAGTGAGTCATCCCTTCCAAGCAAACCAGCTACAGCTGGATCTGTTTCACGTGTTAGGAAATTCTTATCAATAGTCGATGTTACAACATTAGTCTCAACAACTTCTCGACTTGCGACACTAGTTGTGGTTTCATGGAAGTATGTGGTCAAATAAGTGAATGTAGTGTACAAGGTCTTGAATATCAAATCTATTTCTTCTTCATTGACATCAACTGCATCACTGAGTTTTATAGGTGGTGTGGGGAAAGGCGAAGATTCAGTTGTACTTTCTGCTTCTGTTATATCGTTATTAGGATTTTCTGTTGTTTGCAAAATATCTACTGGATAATCACTTCCAGTTTCTAAATCATATTCTGTTTTATTTTTTAGATCAGGTTTAAAATTGAGTTTGGGTTCATTAGTTTCCAAATTTTCAGCAATTACTGTAGGACTGGAACTTATTTGCATGGTTAGTGAAGTTTTAGGTACATCAATAACCTTTGTCAATAAACTTATTTCTTCTGTCGTTACTTCTCTAGACCTTATTGAAGTTGTGGTTGATGTTGGCCCTACTGGAATAAAAAATGTAGTGAAATATGTAAATGTTTTAAAAATCTTGGATGGGATAAGCTGAGTTATTTGTTCTAGGTCAGATGTTTTCATAGCTATGTGCTGTAATATGCTTCCTTGCGAAGGTTCCACATCATTTGTATTGTCATTGGTTTCGGAATGGTCTTTAATTGCTTCAGAACTTTCATCTATTTGTGCAGTAGTTTGATCAGTTAGATTTGAGTTGGCACCAGGGACAAAATCTATTTCATTGGCCACATCATTATTTATTTCTACTGTGGTTGTTTCTACTGGTACTGTACTTAGTGTCTCATTATCATGAACTATTTTTGGTGTTTCATCTGTGGATGTTTGTGTCACTGATTCTTCGGTTGTAGTAGCTGGCAGTTCCACTGTAGCTTGTGTAGTTGGAACTGCTTCAAGCACTTCAGTTGAAGGTGGAGCCTCGACAACTGCTGTAGGTTTTATGGTTTCAGACTCCTGTGAGTAAGGTGTTGTGGTTTCATCCACAAAAAAGAAAACACTAGATGTAGAGTGGATAACTTGCGTGTATTTACCTGCTTCATAGGTTCCATATATAAGTGAAGTAAAAAGAGTAGTTGTACCATCTAACGCCCGAGTACCAGCAATAGCCTTAATTAGACCTTCTGGTGTTGGGTTGTCGCCATGATTTATTGCTTGCGTTCTAGTTGTTGCAAATGTCCATGGTAGCTCTGTGGGCTCTGAAATAATTTCTGTTAAATATGGTGTTCTCTCTAAAACTTCTTGGTCACTAGTGCTCACTGCTTCCGATATCGTAGGTTCGATAGTGCTAGACATAGTGACATCCACCAGAGAAGGCTCAATTTCATATTCTGAGGAAGCTACTGCATCAGGAGTTGTGCTTTGAAACATTTCTTGTTCACGGGCCAGAAAAGACGATGTTTGTTCAAATGATAATTGATCGTAAGTGCTCTCAGGAGGTTCCGTTACTTCATCTACCTCTGCTTCAGTGACTTCTGTTGATGACTCTAAGGCCTTGTCGTTTCGGATTCCTGAGCTGGGTGTTTCTGGCAGCACCACCATCGTGGGCAAAGCTGTCTGCATGCTCAGAGAATGGCCTGTTACCGTGCGTGTCACCATCCCTGGCGTGTGTGACATGAAAGTCTTCACGGTGGTCACTACAGACACTAGTTCACTCGACAGCGTTGCTGCTCCAGTCATAGACGTCACAGGCACGTTCGGAACATCGGGATTTTTCGTGTTGGGCATGAATATGATCACCGTGTCACCCACCGTCGTGCTGAAGTCCGCAAAGCCGTAATACGTGACCGTGTCAAGTTTCCTGAGGCTGTTGAGCGCGCCTCCCCTGAACAGAAGTTTCCCGCCCCTGGGCCTGCCGCTCTTGGCGGTCGACGCGCGCCGACTCTCGGTGGTGTCTTCGTCCTCCTCGTCCACCGAGAAGCCGCTGGGGGCGAAGTCGTGGCGGACGGTGAACGTGGGCAGTCCGTCGACGGGGCGGACGACCTTCGCGGGCTTCAACTCGTTCAGGTCCGCCTCCTGCGAGCCGCCGCCCACGAAGTAGTCGCCCATGCGCTTGGCCTTCAGCTGGTTCTCCGAGCTGTCGTCCTCGCCGTCCGGGTAGCGCGCGGCGACGGGCGCGGGGTCCTCGTAGGCGGCGAACTGCGTGCCCGGCCCGAACTTCTTCTTCACGTCGTTGGACCGCCTGAGGGCCTCGTCCAGCGCATCGTCGGCGTACCGGCGCTCGGTCGTCGAGGTGGTCTCGGGGAGGGCGAACACGCTGACCACCCGCTCGTCGGCGCGGGAGGGGAGCGCGAAGGGCTGCTTGGAGGGGTAGACGACGTGCGGGCGCGGCGGCGCGGCCTGGGGAGGCCGGCGCCCGGCGTCGTACAGCACCCGCGAGGTGGTGAGCAGCAGCCGGGTGTAGCCGCGCCCGCCCCCGGCCGGCGTGGCCACGAGGCGCGTGGCGTACTCCGTGGTGGTGCCGTCGTGCACGAAGGTGCGCGCCGTGGAGGAGAGCACCCCCAGCGCGGCGTCTGCTGCGGGGGGAGGGGGAGGACAGTGAGACAGAGAAGTGGGGCGCACACACACCGCGCATGCCCTGCACCCGGCCTCTATGTACACATGCACTCTCCAACACATCACTTGTCCAAATGTTTTGCGGAGAAAGTCAAGCATTGCATTTTTTTTTCAGGAAATACGTTCTTACCTGCACATATATATTTTTAAAAAACAACTTTCCATCAAAAATAATAATAATTTGTACTTTCACTACTTAGCTTAATAAGACAATTTAATATATATCATGCATCTGGGCTTCATTTTTTTTGTCCCGAATACACAAAATTGTGAATATTGAATGAAGAAAATGTTCGAAAAGTTTAATTATTTACAGGTATGTAAAAAATAAATTATTCCCACTCTCGTTTCTGTATTTTGTTATTTGTGTGTTTAGTCGTCAGGTTAGTTGTGATTTTTTTTAGGGTACTGTTACAAAAACGATGGCACCAATTTTTTTAGTGACGTTTATGTTAACAATAGCATATACATTCTACAAGTTAAACAATGTCTAGTAACTATTTACTACTTTCAAATAAAGATAACACATTATTTTAATAGTGATTTGTATGTGTTAAAAATAATTCATATATCCTGTATAAAAAATATTAAATTGTTAGTAAATGTGTGTAGTGCTCCAAAAATGCATTGCTTTACTTTTCTCGAAAAAAATTTAGACAAAAATTTTTTTTCACGAAATACTTTCAGAGAACTATCTAAATTTTGTCTCTGCTCTTTGCCAAATCAATCTGCTTGTTAAACACGCTAAACTGACAGTTGGAGAAGAAATGGATGTGACAAAAAACACAAAATGGTAACACTTGCTATTTTATTTCTGTACATTATTCTACAGGTTCCACTAGTTGTGTAATATCATTAAGAAAAAATGAAAATTTTTCTTAAGAATTAAAAATCAACCATTTTTTTTTAGAAACAGGGGGGGGGGGAAATTTAAATTTTTGCGATTCCTTCACAAAATATTACTTAACACATAGTTACTGTAAAATAATATATTCGTAGGAAATAGTTCAGCAATTCTATGAAATGTTAAAAATAACAGACAACTGCCGGCTTGAATAAAAATGAATTGCATTATTTTCCACTTAATTATCTTGTAGAAAAGTTTCGTTTATGCCATAGGAAAATAAAGCTACATATAATCTGAGATGTGTTGTGAGTAATTTTTTTTATGAAACTTTGGTTGCGTTTGTTAAAATTGAATATGGACCATCACGCTTGCTTGGACAAGTTTAAGTCTATATCGACCAAACCAACTCTTCAGATATTGCTGATTACTTCGCCGGTTATATGTAACAATATGCATAGCTATAGCCACTCTATTATTCCGCAGATTCTGTGGGCAGAAAAGTAAACTTGAAGCACACTTTGATTTTAGGACTATACAGATTGAGTCTGAATTCAACCGAAAAAAACTTTTGGCTGCAGTTCCATCACGTGAATTGCTTCTAAGGCTGGTACAGTTTTCGAAGTTTAAGCTGAACAGCATATTTATTGTAAATAATAGAGAAAGTATTTAAGATGGAACACCGACTGTCTGGATTATGTGTAACTTATGAAGTTCTCTAACAACCCCGAATTTTGTCGCTGTCATAGAATAATTTCATTGAAATAATTTGGAGTAGTAACAAGTCACGAAGTATGGAAAAAATAAAGGTATTACTTCAAATAATTTCAATAAAATAATTTTGCGACAGCAACAAAATTCGCGATAGTTGTAGAACTTCATAAGTTACACATAATCCAGACAGATAGTGTTCCATCTTAAATACTTTCTCTTGTGTGTATATATATATATATACACACACACACACACACACATATAAATGTTTGTTTGCTTTGTCTCGTATGCGTTCCTAAACCATTCATCCGATTGAGCCGTAACTTTGCGCAATTGACCTTCGAAACCTCGAGGGAGGTCACTGACTACACGAGATTACGAAAAACCACACCCATACCCCCGTTCCCCTCCCATTAAAACAGAACTTCATCACTACTTTATGAAATTTTGTTCACTTTGCGTTTAAAATATATGATGTAACTGTGGTCTATATTTGTTTTTTATATATATATATATATATATATATATATCTAATATATAAAATTCTCGTGTCACAGTTTTCGTTGCCATACTCCTCCGAAACGGCTTGACCGATTTTGATGAAATTTTTTGTGCTTATCCGGTATCTATGAGAATCGGCCAACATCTATTTTTCATCCCCCTAAATGTTAGGGGTAGTCCACCCCTAATTTTTTTTTATTTCCAGTTTTTGGTAGGAAATCACCATGGCAACAGCTGTTGCTTTGTTGATGCTTCATTCGTCTCTATGGCAACGGCTATTTCATTGTTAGTGCAGTCCTCATCACCGTTGAAATTTTGCAAGTACTTTAAATATCAAAAATTGCCCTTTTTTTTCAAGTATATATATTTTACAGACTTGAAACTTCACAGTAATGTTCCTTATGTTACGCAGGATGACATTTTCCGAAAATTAGATCCCATAGCATAGGTGGTTAAAACCAGGCAACAGTGGGTAATTTGTCTGCATGAGAACAGTATTTTGCATTGTTCATGCCTTCTGCGTCTCCATGGCAACAGGCATCGCGCGGCAGTGGCGTACCCACAACGAGGGGCATGTATTATGAGCGGCGCAAGAGTGATCTGCCTGTAGACTGCCGTAGCGAAGTACGGGTACATCAGTTTTATGTTGCGTGCACGAGTCGGGAAACCATCGGTACATTATACAGCATTGTAATAAATTTTCACGGAATTTTTTATTATTTACCATTACTGTAAATGGGAGATGTGGCATAATTCTTTTTCCATTAGTATAGCCGTGCGAAGCCGGGTCGGGCAGCTAGTCTTATATATAAAATTCTCGTGTCACAGTTTTCGTTGCCATACTCCTCCGAAACGGCTTGACCGATTTTGATGAAATTTTTTGTGCTTATCCGGTATCTATGAGAATCGGCCAACATCTATTTTTCATCCCCCTAAATGTTAGGGGTAGTCCACCCCTAATTTTTTTTTTATTTCCAGTTTTTGGTAGGAAATCACCATGGCAACGGCTGTTGCTTTGTTGATGCTTCATTCGTCTCTATGGCAACGGATATTTCATTGTTAGTGCAGTCCTCATCACCGTTGAAATTTTGCAAGTACTTTAAATATCAAAAATTGCCCTTTTTTTTCAAGTATATATATTTTACAGACTTGAAACTTCACAGTAATGTTCCTTATGTTACGCAGGATGACATTTTCCGAAAATTAGATCCCATAGCATAGGTGGTTAAAACCAGGCAACAGTGGGTAATTTGTCTGCATGAGAACAGTATTTTGCATTGTTCATGCCTTCTGCGTCTCCATGGCAACAGGCATCGCGCGGCAGTGGCGTACCCACAACGAGGGGCATGTATTATGAGCGGCGCAAGAGTGATCTGCCTGTAGACTGCCGTAGCAAAGTACGGGTACATCAGTTGTACGTTGCGTGCACGAGTCGGGAAACCATCGGTGCTATTCATTTTCTCTCCGGTACATTATACAGCATTGTAATAAATTTTCACTGAATTTTTTTTTATTTATTTTTTATTTAACTGTAAATGGGAGATGTGGCTTAATTTTTTTTCCATTAGTATAGCCGTGCGAAGCCGGGTCGGGCAGCTAGTATATATATAAAAAGAGTTTGATCACGTTCTACATATAATGAATCAAACAAATCCTTTTGATGTAATTTAGCACACTTTGCGTTTTAAAGAAGGGGGGAAATTGTTGTCTTCAACTAATTTATATAAAAAAAGGAAATTTCGAAAAAAAAACTACCCCCATACCCCTTTCCCACCCTTCAAGGCAGAAATTTGGTATTTCTGGATGCAAATTTGTACACATTTCTTGGCAACTGGTTTCCAATGGAATCTTTTGCAAGGGCGTCGCCAGCCGATGGCATAGGGGATTGGGGGGGGGGGGGGCAAGTTGTGGGAAAAGTATGTATTTTTTTTTGCATTTGGCTACATTATTTTATATCTCTAAGGCTCTAGGGGGGCAACTGCCCTTGATCTTTTGTAAAAGTATTGTGCGTAGGCGTGGGGTTGGGACACGAGACACGCCGCCGGCCTGCTCGGGCGCGGCCGGAGACGCCCGAGTCGTGCCGAAGAGGCGCCTGCAGTCACGACCGGGAGCGAACACGAGGCCTCGAACTCTGAAGCGAGAGTCAACTCCCGTCTGTCTGACGCGACCCGGCGCGCGTGCTGGTCAGGGGGGGGGGGGGGGGAGCAAGCGGGGCAAGCGCCCCGGGCGCAAAGCTGTGGGGGCGCCGAAATCGCCTGCATTGTAATTCCTACTACAACTGGTAACTGGTAAAACGTTTTTTAAATTGCATTCCAGGAATGTCTAATCTGATTTACAATGTAACGTCTCCAACATATTTAATGAACAAGTCTAGTGATTATGCGGACTACTTTATGAACACAGTGGGTTCATGCGTGGAAGGTACAGTAGCACCGAAACTGTTACATGTAGGTATGTAAAATGCTTAGATAGCACCATTTTTCCATGGGAGGGCCCCCGGACCCCCCGCTTTATTGGTGTGGTATGTGCAAAAAAAGAGGGGGGGGGGGGACGACGACGATGCATGAATCCATTCATGCCCCGGGTGCCAGAGACTCTAGTTGCGGCCCTGGTGCTGGTTGATCGGTCCTTCGCTCGTCTCGCGAGTGAACTGTGGGCAGTTCTCACACGGGAGGATCGCCATCTTGGCGTAACACTCGCCGCCGTGTCAGGCTCGGACCACACCTGGGGAGATTCGCTTTATTTTCTGGCAGCAGGATGAACTCCACACCATTGTACACAGATAAGCGGGTGCATACTGTCTAGGGCCGTGCATATTTCGCGTAAAAGATTCAGAGACTAGCTGAAAGTTAAAACACTGTAGCATCGTCTTGTGTTTCGTGATTGGGCGAGTTTCACTCAGGTACAAGTCGATTATTACAGCGCCAATCACAGTAATTCATTGCGGAAACAAATGCGTCCTGAGTAGCTCAGCCGAATAAGGCAACTACGTCTCTCGCAGAAGCGCGCCTATCAGAAGGAAGGAACCGCCGGTGCGGGTATACCTTTTCGCAGTCTAATAGGCGGTCAGATTTTTTTTCTCGCGAAAAATGCCTGCCCCGAGTTATTAGTAGAGACCGGAAAAATTCGCGCTTTCGATGACCTCTAGGACAGACTCTACAAACATCTACACACTCAGACAACATACCACCTGCTCATTGGCCACTAACTCCTTAGACCTGTCAAAAAATGTTAGTGATTTGATACTTGTTTTGTTAAGGTTTCTTCATTGGCTCAGAGTCCCGCAGATAAAATGTGGCCCAATCACTGAAGCAGCATGAAGGTAAGCGTATTTTGATCCTAGCCTATCGCGAGATCAATCCGCGAATTTTTCCGGTCTCTAGTTATTAGCATTGAGATGGGACTCTTTTTATATCTTCCTTGCTATGTGCCTAAATACTTATTTCTGTGTGTTGGTGAAGGGGTGGGGGGTTGGGGAAGGGGGAGGGAAAGGCGGGGAAGGTGGGGAGGAGGGCAGGCGGTGGAGCAGGAAGCGTGGTCAAGTGTCTGGACGCGCGGGCTGCCCCACTGACCCAGTCCTGTCCCCCCCCCCCAGGTCCCGCTCACCGTTACACTCCACCTCCCTCCTTCCCACCCTCCCTCCTTCCTCCTTCCTTCCTCCTCCTCATCCTCGCTCGATAAACGAACCGAGTTATGCGGGGAGGAATGCCACCTGCAGTTGGCTCCCTTTTGCACGTCCAACAGCGCAGAAACGCTGTAGATACACAAACGTGTTTGAAGTTTTACTTCTTTACGCACGTTATGAGGGGGAAAATAAATGAAAGTAAATTTTTTACAATGCGCGCGCAGCATGCAACAAAAATTGACCGAATGTAAAAGGAAAAAAAAAATTGCTATATACAAATACAAATTATATACGTGCTTTGAAATCATATGCTTTAGCGATTGATACTTAATACTAATACATATAATTAAAAAAATATATTTATTGTGAATATAAACTTTTTAAAGTGTATCTTCAAGTGCATTTATATAAGTGAGGTTTTGTTCTCACATGCATAATTTATTAAAAATAAGAAGTCAGTATAGACATTCAGAATGTTTAAAAATTTTTCATTATCAACTTTATTTTATCTCGATTACTTAACGAAATAAAATAATTATTATTATACCCGGGTTCATATATTAATATTGAATGCTGAGCATTTATTAAAAAAAAATTGGTTGTCTGTAAAGTCGGTTTACGGACGATAGTTTAACGTGACAACGTCATAACAAAACATTGATGAAATGATTGCTTAGTTTTATGAATAAAAATTGAATATTTTTTATTGAATTATCAATATTTTGTAAGGATAGGTACAAAGAAGGAGTGAAATGAAATCTACAATTTAATTGATAAATTTACTTTTATTTGCACTCATTAATTCAAATATGTTTATTACTTTAACGAACAGATTATTTTAACTATAACTTTTATACATGTTTGCTATTTAACTTCTTCCAATCTGTGTTATTCTGTTAAGGATAGGACGATGATAGGAAAAGTAGGAAACGAATGGGAGTGTTTCAAGTTTAATGTGCCTCGAAAAAGTCAAATCGATGGTTGTTCCAATCGAGTGGAAGAGAGATAGATGCGGCGCAAGCGTACAATGAACGTAACGGGACACAGTGTAACGGGACAATGTGCGTAACGGGACACTTTTTCGTGCGTGCAGCCGGCGTTCAGCGATTTATTAGACGTTGTCACGTCAAAAAACAAGATGATGTATTCACTCTATAAAATGTTATCATTTTTTTACAGGTGAAAACACATGTAAAAAGTGATTGAAGGGAGAAAAGGGTGAAATGCGCCAGTGAAACTGCTTCCGAACAACCGACAGTGCGGTTAGACGAGTCGAGCATCGCTTCCCGACGCAAGTCAGAAACTGCGCAGGAAAGTTGTCACCGCCGAAAAACCAATAATTAAGGAAAAAAGTGGAGTAGGCCAATGGCGGTGCGAACCGTGCCAAAAACACTTTTCTTTTTGCAAGGCTGGTTTTATAAGACTCTCAAGGAACTCAAGAAACGCAGAGAGAAAGAGCTGCTTGGTCCAACCCAACAACTGGTTT
Source organism: Bacillus rossius redtenbacheri (assembly GCF_032445375.1). Taxonomy (NCBI): domain Eukaryota; kingdom Metazoa; phylum Arthropoda; class Insecta; order Phasmatodea; family Bacillidae; genus Bacillus; species Bacillus rossius. Next base: position 59,381,155 of record NC_086336.1, read on the forward strand.
CAGCAGTTGAAGCTGTAGGTTAGGACAGTTGTTCAGACAGAACAAGCCTTCTTAAACGAAATTTTACCGACCCACACACACACAAAAGTTTAATCAATAATTTTTTTTTTTTTTCAAATTTCTTCAAACATATGAATTACGAAATGATTTCACATTGCATTGCTTTACGTAAAAAAGGTTTAAGACGTCGGGATCCATAGGGAGCGTGATCTAGCCCCCCCTCCCCCCCTCCGTGTTTCCTACCACGGAAAATTTGAAAAATAACTTCTTTTAAACAACTATTTAAGAAAAATCCGAAACTTCATTTTAAACGATGGTATTGCTAATTTTTCTTTTAAAAAAACTATTTTTTTCTCTAATAAATTATTCTCTGTTTAGTTTTATAAATTCTTCCGATCGAATTTTGGTAAAATAGCGTCATTGTTAAGGAGGGGGGGATAAAATATATTTGAAAGTTTTTCTTGTATGATATTATGAATTTGATTGGATATTGGTCAGCGCTTTAAATGACGCATGCCACAAAAGATTTAAAATTTCTTTTCCCATTAATGTCTATATTTTTAGTAGAACAACAGAAAAAATTTTAATCGGCCGGTGTGGGTTCCTGGGAGATTGCCCGTCTTTCCCGGCCCTGGAGTGGTCCCTGTCCACAAATAAGTGAAGCTTTCTTTCTCGTAACTCCGAATAACGTAGAAAAAAAAAAAGGTTGAACACAAAAATATATACCATCCGCGTATCCAATGATCTGGAAAGCAACACTTACGCTATAAGGTTAAGTTTTAATTTACGACGGTGGTTACGGCTAATTGAAGACTGGGCATCGCTGTTATTATTTTATTTCTCCTCCCCCTTCCTCCCAGGGACACTGAGGAAGAAACACGTTGCGTATTTCGGTCTGACAGGTTCCGAGAGATTGACCTCGGATCGTAATTCAAACCGAGGTCGGACTATCAGGGGCCTCGATCCGAGTGATTGAACACCATCTTCTCGGACGCCCAGATTCTCTCTAATGTATTCCCCGGATGGAGAGAGAGAGAAAACCTCCAGCCTGCAGGGACAGTAGCCTACGCGTGATCGAGGAACGAAATTAATGAGCCGTGAATACACCACACGGGATTTAAACGATCGGGGCCCCGTTTACAATGACCTCCGGTTGGAACGAAAGTCGATTACTTTAATCGATGCTTATAATTCGTTTCCCTTCTCCAGATGCGGTGCCTTTCGGCTACATAAATGGACGTTAGGCTTTATCGCTCAAAGCGACCCTGATTTATACGTAAAATACCACGAAAGAACGTATGTAATTGGGTTTTTTTTTCAAGCCATGAACTTTCACAGTAAATGAGCGTGTGGGTGAAATGCAATTCAGAGAGGTTTTACTTAAGTGGGTTTACATTCGACTCATGACAAAGAAAAGATCTGGGCCGCTAGAAGTCATGGGGGAAAATTACAACGACTGTTGAAGAAGAAAATATAGATCAAATAGTCAAACGAGTCTCCAAACCGGGAAAGAGGGAAAGTTGTTCACTTTCATTGTAGTTTTGAGTTATGGTGGAACGAATTAGGCATGTTATCTGCCAGCCTGTCGTTTGTATGCTTTATTGAAGACATCCCTTTATGGTTCGTAACTGGATATTTGTCTTTTTCTGAACTTAAGTATGTATTAATTTTTTTGTCAATAGTTCATCTAGGCCTCAATTTTTTTTTCTGTTCTACGCGGTGTGTCATTTCTGTGAAACCGTTGGAGACTAGACATAAGCATGCTGTAATCATTGCTGCGGAGTGGACAAATTTAATATTTTTTTGTGTTTGTCTTATTCACTAATGGGGAGGTAACAGTTTTCGCATGGGTTGGTGCGGGGTTTGAAATTGCATCGCAGACTTCTTCTCTTAAACCCCAGGCAACGAAGGTACACATGAGACTTAAAATGTTTCCTATCCGCCGGCGTTACGATTAATTTTATCCTTAAAAAAATATGGTAATCGTGATGTATTACTGCTATAAGAATTTGAAATATACTTTTTGATTGCTTTTCATAATGCAACACACAAAACTTGTCTTATTTTTTTATTCCTGTTTTAAAGACAACGATTTATCGTTCTAATCTACATAATTTGCGCAGGTACCGGATTTTTAAATTTTATTTTGTGTTCGCTTCTTCCAAGTTTTTAGATGCCTATCTGACTGGAAGGTTCTCTGCTGAATTCCTAGGTCTTCGTCTCATTTTTTTTTGTTTTGTCTTTCAGCATTTCACTCATGATTTGCTATTAGATACCCTTAAACAAATAAGTATTGAATCACAAGTTAGTCAGTTCGCAATCCAGCAGCCAATTAGCAGGTGACATTCGCCAAAGTATGCAGAGGATGGTGGAGTCTATCCTGGAGGTCCCTGAACCCACGAATGGTTCCAGTCCTTACAACTACAGACAGAAAGTGTTTATTGCTTGCTATCGAGAGCTTTGATTCGATTGTCAATACAGTTAAATATAAAACAATCCAAATGTAAAACTACCACATTAATGATTCTGGGTCTTCAACAACAATATTTTTTAAAAACGGTGCCAATTTTTAATCATGTAAAACCACCAAATTTCTATAGGCGGCCAGTTGTGAAACATTTTTGAACGAGACAAAACTTCCATTTCTCAACACGTGGTAGTTTTGGATTTTTGGGAAACGATTCTGTTACCAACCGACTGTGAGCAATATAACCATAGATACACACGTGTTTTTTTTGGTGGCATCTTCGTAAACAAAAAAAAAAAAATGCAAAACTGATACATGAACAATAACAATGGACTTTTAATGAATTTAAACTGGAAAATATTTTTTCGTCCCAGAAAGTAGCAGACGGCTTTTCGACATTAAAAAAGGGCGTAACTGAAAAACCTGGCAGTCTCCGAGTTGTGGCGGGGTTGTTGCGACATCGGACGCGCAGCTTTACGGATTGTCACCAGAACAGAAGATAGTCCCACGTGTCGAGTTCGCTGCACTTCCACAATTCTTGCTGCGAAACGAACTCTGCTGGTTCAGGCGCGTACAGCGGCATCGCCGGTCTCGATGTTGTCCCTGCAGGGGTATTATATATATATATATATATATTTATTTGGCGTGAATACGTCTTTAAAATTGCTTTCATAGTGGGAGGCAATTCAAAAATTGAATGATAACAAAATCGGGGTATACAGTTTGGTGTTGCAATACATATCTATCATCTCCATCCCGAAATTTAATCACACCACCGAATAGATAAAGGATCAAAGAATCCGTTACGCTAAGTGAGGACTGTGACGCATCGCGCGCGGTGGAGGGGGAAGCGCCGCCATTTGAGGTCATTTTGCTGCGTTTCGAGATTTCCATTTAGCATAATTTTTGACTGGGAGAAGCTACGACGTTTGTTTGAGTTTCAATCGTCAGCTCTTATTTAAATCTATCGATTACATATACAAAACATTAGTGTAAAAGAGTTACAGAGAATTTATATGGCGTTAAAATAAAAAATAGCTTATTTTATATTTTGTATAGAAAATATTACATGTTACGTACACGTATTCACGTACAACACACGGCCGTGTCCATGACACAGCCACACACAATTTTTTTTGAGTCGTGGTGGTATTGTTTTTGCGTGTGCGACATCTGGCGAGCAGTGTTACGGATCGAACCAAGAACAAAAGACTATCGCTCGGACTCGCTGACCGGGCACGCCGAGGGAAAGGTTTTGTTTAACTAGAAATATACACATATTTGTTTGTGTATGGCCAACTAAATACATACGGTTGATTGGATCACATATTTTGTATCAGGAAATATTTGGTTGACACAAATAAATGGTTTTGTTATTTCAGCCATAGGCTATACAGATTGTCCATAAAAAAAATGTCCCAACTTCAATGGTTTGTTGTAGCAGTTTAATTTAGACAATTTACAAAAAAAAAAATCATACATTGAATTAAAGGTAAAATAACCTGGTTTTTCTTACAAATGTTCAACATGTGGACATTTAGCTATACGGCACACATCCAACTTCAAGTTCAATTCTTCCCCACACTTTGGTTAACACGTGCGGAGTGATGGAAGCAACAGCCTTTTCATTCCTGCGTCCCAACTCTGGCAAACCATTAGGTAGCGGCGGAACGTAGACACGATTTTTTGTAAAGCCCCAAAGGAAAAAAAAATATTCGCATGGCGTTACGTCAGGTGAACGTGAAGGCCAGCAGAAAAAAAAATAAATAAAAAAGAGCTCCGTCATCGCGACCACCGGTTCGATGTTTCGTGCCACTTGGGAGGATCGCGAAACTGAACTTTTGACGGTACGTCGAACTGGAATCACAGATTCACCTCCTTGAGCAAAATGCAGAACACAAATTGCTTTACGCCCAGGAGTCGCCCATTTAGCGCAAGTGGCGTTGCGGGTGAGACCAACAAAGCAGTAGTACTTCGCTCATGCGCTCGTCCGAAACTGTTCGAGTCACCGTTTGGTTGTGGACTTCGGAACCAAAACTCTGGAAATCTCACAGTTGCTGTGCTAGTAAAGTTCGCAACTGGGACATTGATGATTGATTGTGACAGTTGATGCTGGTATTTTTTGTTGCTGTGCAGCCTCAAACAGGCAGTTTCCTCTACGGTAGGTAGGCACACTCCCCAAAGACAAACTCTGGAAAGCTTACAATTGTTGTGCTAGTAAAGTTCGCAACTGGAACATTGATATGTGACAGTTGATGCTGGTATTTTTGTTGCTGTGCAGCCTCAAACAGGCAGTTTCCTCTACGGTAGGTAGGCACACTCCCCAAAGACAAACTCTGGAAAGCTTACAATTGTTGTGCTAGTAAAGTTCGCAACTGGAACATTGATATGTGACAGTTGATGCTGGTATTTTTGTTGCTGTGCAGCCTCAAACAGGCAGTTTCCTCTACGGTAGGTAGGCACACTCCCCAAAGACAAACTCTGGAAAGCTTACAATTGTTGTGCTAGTAAAGTTCGCAACTGGAACATTGATATGTGACAGTTGATGCTGGTATTTTTGTTGCTGTGCAGCCTCAAACAGGCAGTTTCCTCTACGGTAGGTAGGCACACTCCCCAAAGACAAACTCTGGAAAGCTTACAATTGTTGTGCTAGTAAAGTTCGCAACTGGAACATTGATATGTGACAGTTGATGCTGGTTTTTTTGTTGCTGTGAAGCCTCAAACAGGCAGTTTCCTCTACGGTAGGTAGGCACACTCCCCAAAGACAAACTCTGGAAAGCTTACAATTGTTGTGCTAGTAAAGTTCGCAACTGGAACATTGATATGTGACAGTTGATGCTGGTATTTTTGTTGCTGTGCAGCCTCAAACAGGCAGTTTCCTCTACGGTAGGTAGGCACACTCCCCAAAGACAAACTCTGGAAAGCTTACAATTGTTGTGCTAGTAAAGTTCGCAACTGGGACATTGATATGAGACAGTTGATGCTGGTATTTTTTGTTGCTGTGAAGCCTCAAACAGGCAGTTTCCTCTGCAGGAGGTGGGCACACTACCCTCAGACACGCTTGTCTCGGGCACCTGTCATCCCCACGTGATCTCCGAGCAGCGCAAGGAAGGAAGGGCCCCCCCACCCCCCGGCCAAGAGACGCATCATGGAGAGGAACGACGCCAGGTTTAACAGAACCAGTGGATGCTTGGGAGAAAGCAGGCGAGGGGGACCTACCTACTCCCTCCCCCCCAACCAAACACACAGACCCGGGAGAAAGCAAATCTGTACGCGAGAAAACACGAAACGACGGCGAAGTGGGACAGGAATAATCGACGCCGATAGGGACACGGGACTGAAAGCACGGGGGGCGCCGCGTCAGGGATGCGCGGTGATTGATTGCGTGATTGGACTGCGTGATTGATTGAGTGATTTTGACGTCGGTCTCGAGGACCACGCAGGGGGGCGTACTTTGCTCGAACGTTAGCTTTATGACTTGTGGGGTACTACAAACAAGGCTCATAAGGCACACACGAGAAATCTTTTGTGAAAAGTACGAAAATCTATGTACGTTCATTTTTGACGTACTCCAGGGACGTTAGGTCCCAGCCGGACCCCCCCCCCCCCCCCCCCTCGGACCAAAGGCATGTTTTTCTCTTGGTATAGTGAGGGACAAAAGTCGCTATAAAAATAAAAATAATAAATGTAATTTTTGAAAAATCGCTTCTAAGCGCACGCGGACGACTCCTGGAAGATCTATGTACCGAATGCCACTTCTATTGGCCTTTCCATCTTCGCTTAGCGAACTATAGTCAGTCAGACGCCCTCTCTTGTTATTATAGATTAAACTAACGTACTATTGTTAGGGATGATAGTTTATCGCGGGGAAATTAGGACTGTTTGATAAGCTTCTTTATAAACTTTGACCGTACTTGAAATAGTTTTATTTTCTTATTGGCTCTGGTCGTATAAAGAGGCTCGTTCCGGCACACAATTCGGCCAATGAGGGAACACGTATCGCGCTGCAGAACGTCTGTGATGCATCCTGGAATAATACCTCGCCGTGTAGAGCATCGTAGGATGTTACAGTGAATTGCGGCTTATCTTGGCACAAAAAATGTTTTGTGACCGATCACCATCTCTTAACTATTTTTTATTTGTACATAATGTGGTTGAATACTAACTACATTCGATGTATTTACAACGTGTTTTCTACGTTGTTATTTGCAATATCTTAGTTTTTAAAGTTTATTTTAACTTTAATTATTGACCAAGGAAAAAAAAAACACCTGCCCAATTCAATGTGCTAGTTAAAATTATGTCTTATGTATGTACATAGGAAATTGTTAGACTACACCTGAACCAAGCGAAGTATTTTACATCACATACCTTATGAAATAACAACGCGAAGTCTAAGATTACTAACATGTTATCATCTACGTCTAAAGCAAACAGATGGCATTGAGTGATATATAAAATAGCCTTACAGTTAACGGTAAAATACAACACAGTTAACTCTCACAACACATCTCTCAAGCTAACAAATATTTAGAATGACAATGGGAATCGCAAATAGCAAAAAAAAAAAATTCACAGCAGCATTAAGAATATATCGTATTGATTGTTTTCAAATTACATTATAAATTAGTGACGCCTTACAAAAATATCAATGCGTCCAGTTATCGAGCAAGTACGTTACTGTTATCACATTGTAATAATAATTGTACAGGAGGAGAGTCACACGTGCTACGTTAGAACAACACAGGCTATCACAAAACAAAAGAACATACACATGAAAACAATAGAATATAACAACTATGTACAAAATCTGTAATTTTCATGCTGTTTGGTTTTTGAAAATACAGCAGGACTACGTAAAAAAATGTCACAGGTCTACACTGTACACACAAATAATATACGGTAATTATGGATAGAACAGCAAGGGCGTAGAGGGGCCGATATGTACAGCAAGGGGTAGAGGAGAAGTAGACATCTACTGCAGTTATCAACTTACCATCCTGCCTCCTCTCTCGGTTGAAATTTTCTGAATATAACCTATCCGCTTCAGTTTCATCTGCAACACAAAGGAAATGAGATCATAATTAAAAATAAAATTATCACAAGTTATTACATCTGGCAAGCATCCTTACATACTATAAATGGTATAATATAGAAAGTTGTAATTTCCACTATAAGCTGTACGCACACACACAAACAATTCATCAAGTCCCTCACTACAAAATTTTCAATTTGAACAAGGTTTTAAAACATCCAATCATCATCTTATAAACCTTCTACGTCATTTTCATGTCTGGTTGTAGGTACCTTAAAAAAAATCCAGCGTGTGTTCTAAAATATATCAAAATTTTAATTTTTGAACATTTGAACATTAATTGGCCAGTTGTTTTAAAACAACTCTGAAAGCTGAAAACACGTTTGCCTCAAAAAATCTAACGTTCTTTCAAATTGTGCAATCGTGTTTGTTGTAGCGTTTTATAAGGTATGTAGTAAATAGTTGAAAAAATGTAATTAATATCCTTAAAAATATTTTTGTTGTTTGATAACAGTACATTTGATTTACAGAGTTTAGCCATTAACTAATTAAAACATCCTGTAGGTATATTGTTATGAACAAACACTAAAAATTGTGTTAAAAATCTTCCACAGGTTTTTAGAAGTTATTATATATGCACGTAAAATAGAACTATTTTTGACATAAGGATGTGATGTATCACCGTAAATGTTCCTTAATTTTTACACAGCTGCATTTACTAATTATATTTTTCAGTCGAATTTTCATTGTTGCTTTAAATGAAAATCGGAAATAGTTAGAGGTTTGAAATTCAGCTCAGTTATAGGAAATATTGCATATTTAAAAACATTCAATGAATAACTACATTTAAATAGTTTCCATTTACGAGCGATTCTTTACTTACGTTACATGTCATGAAAACCAAATGAGTGAGTTAATTTTAATTATTCATAATTTCGGAGGGAAGCATGTTTCTTCCTGTAAATTCCCCTAATCTCAGCTACGTCCTTCGCCGGCTCTTTAGTAAATGATTCACGAGATATTAAAGGTTACAGAAATTAAGTTAAAGATTTCTTGGTAGATACAATTTCCTACAAATTGAGTGACAGCTGTTGTTCCTCGAGTAAGATAAAAAAAAATTGATAACTTTTAATTGTGGCTACGGATGTGAACGTGACGCATTAGACGCAGAAAGCTATAATGAACTCTAAAAGAACAGTCGCAATAATGTTTGTGTTAGCTTTGGATCACTGAGAACTGAAATTCATCTTTGAAGAACTGTGCAAAATTTATAATTTTGAGGCTGCCTTAAGGTAGTATCCAACATTATTTTGTATATTATTGCATATTATATTAAAATTAATATATTTAATTGTTTATTAAAGGCAATTTCTACTAAACAAGTACTTATTTTTTTATAAACTTAATGGTAAACTTTTATGTCAGTCCTATTTTGTACTGAAAGCATGAGATCATGTGGTAAACAGGTTTGGATCAGCAGTTTGTATGTAGCGTTCGTCTTAGTTTATTGATTTATGAAAGATAAAGGTTTTAAGACAAAGGCTACGTACGAATGGTTAACGAAAACTGTTTACCACATGTTTTCGTGCTTTCAGTAAATGCTAATACTGAAATTTACAATTTGCCTTTAAGTTTATAAAAAAACATTAAACATTTTCAACATGAAAAAGTAAAAATAGTTTAATATGGTAATACTGTGACTTTATTTAAAATCACGTGCAAAAACACGAGATTATAGACGAAAAATAATTTATAAAGCTACCCCCCTTAGGCACACTGCGTATTGGACGGAATCGGCTTTAAGGGGCCTCCCTAGTAGCTTCAGAAGTTAGCGGAACACTATGTTTTTTAAATAATGATGGGACTTTATTGATCGACACTACGAATCTGAAAATTTTTCACCCACGAGAAGATACTACACGAATTGTCTGTATACTTTTACATTTATGTTTTTTTCTATCAAAATATGAAATAAAAAATCACCAACTTGTCCAACTTTGGGGCCATTTTATACTGCTTAGGAGAATGACAGAAAAAAAGTACAAGTCTAGAAAAAAATATAATTTTTTTCTGAAGAAATTCATGTATTTAAAACATATAGTCATCGCTTTGAATTCCGAGATATCTTTTCCGCAATTTCTGCAAATCCTGAAAGTTTTCCACCGTCTCGTGCTGCCGCTCGGCGAAGCCAGCTCGCCGCCCACGGCTCAGGTAGCGTGGTGGTGGACCCTGGCCCGGAAGGGAGGCAGGCTACCTGTGTGTGTGCGTTCGTGCGTGAGAGGGAGACAACCCACAACCGCAAAGGTAAGATAATCCCGTGACCGAAAGAAATTCTCAGAATTGCTTTTAGTGTGCCTCGCCACAGTACCATGTGCTCGACTTACTCTGTGCGTATATTCGTGTATCTCTAAAACATAGCTTTTTTTTTAACTACTAATATCCTAAAGTTTACAATACTAGATCATGTATTACGAAATAAAGTATTGAAACTGATCAATCAACACGTTGAAATTTGTCGTACAAACTATTTATTGGTGACTTTACAGTCTCGCTAGCTAATTCGACAAAATTTTTATTTAACTTTTAACATGAACATTCACTTCAGTGTTTTCCTTCTATTTTTAATAAATATTAAAAAAACAATTATTATACTACCCTAATTTTTTTTAAATTATTTTAGTTTTCCAAAATGATTTTACACATCTTACAACGCTGAAGAAAAATTTATACTGGTATTAACCAAATGGTCAACTATTTACAAAAGTTTTCATACTTAAAAATGTAGGTTTATATAAAATGTATCTTAAACTAAAAGAAAAATCATATTTTGAAAACTAAATGTTATTTTTCTATGTTTTTTGGTTAGATAGATATCTGATGGTCTTCTCTGTTTTAAAAATGTTCATGGAATGATAAATAAAAAATAAAAACAAGGGGAGATCTATAATAAATAAGCTAGTCAGAAGTATATATATGTTCCTCCTGGCGCAGGAGTCACGAGGAGTATTGAAGATGAGGTCAGTGACCGATCGCTCACATATGTAATTATGGATGGTACGTTATTAATTACAAAATTCAAAAACCATTTGGAAGTTAAAAAGTATAAATAGTGGCAATGTTTAATGAAGATGACATAAATTTTTAGATAAACTTATTTCTACAGCTCGATTAATTAATAAGGACAGGAAATAAATTTTTTACAGCAATTATACAAAATTATTAAAATTTTACAAACCACAATTAATTTATCCAAAAACCAAAATTAAGTAAATATTGCCCATACATTACAACATCCACGAAAGAACCTTGCAAATTATTATTTTTAGATGCATTATTTTGCATTCAAGTTCTTTTTGTTTAATACTTCACCTACTTATAATTGTTACATATTTGGCACATGGTCCGTCACGCCCAATTAAAGGGCCTGAATAAAAAGAACGCGTTTCTAATCAAATTTCACGCCTGTTACTTTACCTGCAACCCGGAGCAGTGTGACATAAATTATTGTACACTCGTGACGTTGGCAATCAACTTAAATATTATTGAGTTAAAACTAAACATAACTATAACGGATAATCAAAAAAAAATGTAAAATTTTGAAAGCTTGTTATGTTTTTATATAGTACACAAAGCAGTTAAACCATTAATCATTTGTTGTTGAAAAAAAAATCCGTAATCTTTCATGCTTTTTTCCTTGATTTTTATTTCCAGATATTTTCGTTCTAGAAAAAAAATTAAGGTAGCCTTATTCCAAATTTGTTATGATAGACGTTAGTTAACTAATAATAAAAAATTCGCTTTACAACCACAGCTTGTACACAAGTCGTAAAAAAACATGGGTTCTACTTACAGGCCGTATTGAACTTAGTAGGTTTATGACAAACACAACAGCAATAAACATTATGGCTGAGTCTGCTTCCATGTACACTTTTGTTTTAAGTTATCACTTTTAAAGCGGGTAAAGTGTACCTATCAAGTAGCTTAGCATTACCCAAAGTGAATGTCGTGCTCCAGAAAATGTTCGAACTATGTAATATTTGCATCACTGTTGCGTTACAGACCTGCAACTTTTTTCAGTGCGCGATGTCACTCTTATGTAAAAATATGTCGTGTTTAGCGCAAACGTGTTCGAATGAATCCACATAGAGCTGCCAAATAATACCTATCGATGTCGGCAACATACATAAGTATGCAAACCATCGTTTACAAGTGTATTCATACGTAAGTATATAACTGGCGGCGGGCCATGATGCAGTTGGTTCTTCGCGTACAGTCCACTGACGGGATAAGAAGCGTCAAAGATCTTATATGGCTATTCTGTAAACTTGTATGTAATTTCACTGCCTGCTTTAGACAAACAACATCCATTACTTTCAGCTTTGGCTTGAAAAGAATTACTCCGGCCGGCTTTCTTATAAGACTTATTTCAGCTCCTCGTGCGACCAGTGTGTATAATTTGTCCGCGGCCTTATCTTTGGGTGAAAGTTATTTGGAAGGGAAGTTGTGTTGGTAATGTTATTGTTCATCATGTATTACATAACAATTCGACTTAGATACGCACATGTGTTTTTAAAATATAGGTATGCTTAATAACTTGCAATACAAAGTACCTATGTGTTGAATTTCATGTATTGAATTTTTTATTACATGATGTACGAACATAATAATTACAATATTTCATGAGAAATTTTTAACACTTTTTACAATCTCTAATTTCTTCCACACCTCATGGTTAACCTTACTATTTTATTTCATGTTTCAGTTGATTTAAACTGTTTGGAATCATAATATGACGGACAATGAAGAATATTAGTTTCAGTAAATTTTATGAGAGGATTTACTTATTACATTAAATATACCTCAATTTTTACCTCAAAGGAAAAAGTTGCATATCATTAAATGATAAATATTTGTTTCCCTTTAATATAGTTTATGAACATAACTTATTGTGATAATACCTATTAGTTAAATTGTGTTTTTGCAATGCTCTCCTATTGCAGTAAAATTCTTGGACAAATTGAATAGCATATAGTCGATCTTTAACATAAGCTTTTAGAATACATAAACGTAATAAATTATGTTCTCGTGATTTTAACAATTAAATATTTCTTCGCATGAAAAAATTAATAAACTAAAAAAATATTTCAGTAAATTTATACTCAAGGACTAAAAATGTTTATTTTAGTTTTAAAAAATATTGTATGTATGTATACTTTTCTGAAAAAAGTATATTCAAGAAAACAAATTTTCTTCTTTTTTATTTTGATCTTGAACTTACTTGACAAGCAATATTGAACTTCAACTTTATACTTTCGGTATAGCACTTTTCGATTTATTCTTCTTCAAACGGGAATTAAAAGTAATGAATAAATAGTATTTTCCTCTATAATTATTGCAGCCGTATACTGAAAAGTTTAACTTTCCTTTATTTGCATGACGCGGAACTCCTAACTAGACAAAACGTTTGTTATTTATTTTGAACGTTATATTTATGTTTCCTTTCGAACTTAAATGAAACTCTTAACATTTAATTTCATCAAAAGTTATACAATATAAGTATCAAGTTAAAATATTTTTAAGTGAAGTTGTGGCTATTTTGTTGTTGAAAATGACACTCTGAAGTTTGAATAAAAGTGAGAAATGATGAAATTATATTTGTAGTTAAAAACAGTTAATTCATTTCAAATTAAATCTTTTGTACATGCATATTGCCAAATAAATTCCACAATATATTAAATTCTATGCATTTGAATTTATTCGTATATTCTGCAGCATTAATTCCTATAAGCAAATACTTATTACGTACAATGTACTTTTAGTCCTGTCGTATAGTTATACAAAAATTTTTATCAAAATTATTGTTTCGTCTATGCGGTTATGGTTGAAAAAGAAAAAAAGTAATTTATATTATTTTTAAATTCGGTTGTTAGTAAGAACACGTATTTAGTGTAATATGACATACATTATTCTGTTTATTAAAACATTACTATCGATAACTCTATTTTAGATTTATCTGTCTATGTTATAGGTATTTCAGCTTGATTCTTTTTCTTCGGCTTATGACAGCAGCAAATTTTGTTTTATCGCATATGTAATGTTTTTATGTTTTGCATATTATAATTAATGAGTTAGTATTTGTTAGCGGGTGAGGCTTTTTCACAAATGGACGCGTTCTTGGCGGCTAGCAGGTAGGACGCGTGTATTACGCAGGCTGGATAGGGAAGTACGACTGCGGGCGAGCTCCATGATAGAAGCAACGGGAGAAGTAGCACTCGGCTATTTGTATAGGTTGGGATAGCTGTGCGAATGGTAGAACAGACCACAGGTCTATGGTGAGGAAAAAGGTCCCAAGCTCGACATCCCGACGATGAGACCGTTTACGAACTGTCGATGGATCATCAGGAATGTCAACAACTTGTTCAGAAACTTGAGTCCCTCTTTCAAAATTCAGTTTAATACCTGGAGATGACTATATTCGATGTTCTACCAAGCGAAGCAAACTCTTAATTCATTACTAGTTGATGTTTAATATTGTGACGCAAAATAAAATTGTGAATTAGCTTACTTTGCTCATGCTAGGTTTTACAAGTTTGGTCAAAGTTAATTAAATGAATAAAAATTATGTCCCTTTGCTGCTGGCTACCCGCAAGAAATTATCATGGTGAATAATAGATAATAATTTAAATCGACATGGAATATTATACGATTTTTATGGGATTGTGTTTTGGTAATGGTGTGTGTATTTTTAAGAAACTGTCTTGTGTATTTTATTACATTCACTTCACGTAACGAATTGTCTGAACGTAATGTTATTGTTTGTTTGTTTTAATATTTCGTTTAATTGAACAATAATACATAGTTTGCCGCTTCGAGCGACTACAGAAATGACAATACAATTAGTTTACAGTGTTCCAAACATTTTAGTTTCCTCTACTGAACATGGGGCGAATATGTCTTATGTTATGTTTACTGAAACCATATCATTATACATGATAAGTGAGATGTTGCGATTGAGTAGAAGCGAAAATATGTCTTAAAACCCTGGTAATGCTATGAATTCCATTCATTAGTTTACTCGGTGATCCGCAGGGTCTGTTGTTATGACTGAATACATGTGCACTTCCTCTATGTAGCGTGGCTTCATTGAGATGAAAGCATAGCTCACGTTGATGAAATACTTATTAATTAAAAAATAAAAATGTTATTTTATGCTTCAATTTCTGTTAGTGTCGTACACAGATTTAAAATGTAATGCAGAGTTCCTTAGTTTTATGTATATTGAAATTTGCTCATGTGTAGAGTAGTTATTAAAAGCATAAAAAACATATATGACGAATTGTTGTGTATTATTTCCATTAGGCGTAACCATGAAAATAGATAAGATTTTATCATTATATGAAACCTACATTTGAAATGTTGGCGTTTAAATATTTATAAAAGCGTGTGAACTCTTAAAGCGCTATTTATCTATTTAGGAAGTAGGTCGTTTCTTTGATTTTAGAAGGTTTTTTTTAACAAACAACTAAATTAATTCAAAAATTTGAACTACTGCAAGCAAAAAATACTTTATTCAATTTTTATTTTAAAATTAGCCTTATATTCTACCTTGCTTACACTTTATTATCGAAAAGGATTTTTTTTGACAGAGATGAATACCGTAAATTAATACACAAAACAAACATGTTTTCGTATGATACAATAACAGCTAGTGACAGTGACGAAACCAAAATTATTTTGATAGTTTGTATAGAAAATCCCCAACAGTAGTGGTGATATATTTAGGGATTTCGTTGTAGATGGGTACTATTTCACAATAAAAAGGAGTTATCGTCAATTATCAAAGCAGCCATATTTCGTATCTTCTTTGACAGCCTAAATACAGCACCAAATTACGTACTTGGCTAAAAATTAATTCCAGCTGCATGTGTACATTCCGGGAGGAGGGGAAAAATCTCAGGGTGGCCCGAACCTCCCTGAAATAAAAAAAGCCCATCGGAGGGGGCCCACTTGGATTTGAAAAATCTTCACGTTATCGCGCGGGCCTCATGGGAATCCTACAGATTTTCGCCCGTGATTCCAGCTATACATTTCACTGACACCTTGAGCACAACAGTCAGTGCACACTGAGTTCTTACATACCACCCGCACTTGTCTTCGATAAAATCTGAACTCAGGTGGATTCAGCATGACTGACTAAGCCTGCAGTCTGAATCCACCTGTAGGCCGCTGTTGCAACAGCTAAGAAATTTACACTGCTCGTAAACAGTCTGTATGTAACTCGGAACGGGATTCCAGTTCATTCGTGTATATTTATTCATCATATTATGCAACGTTAAAGTCATTAAAACATATTAAAAAAAATAAAATGCTAAACATGTAATAAGTGCCAGAAAATAATAATATGCTGTAATATTTAGTGTACCTAAATACGACGTGAACCCTAGAATACAAAGTTGACCATGTGTCGTTGGTGGGATCACTTGTTTGTTCCTGACATTTTTTTCTCTACAGAATTTTAAAGTGAGTTTGACATGTACTTTTTCTTCAGGAAGTAAGTTAAAAATTTGTTTGTCGTTATTGCGATTTCAAAAGTTGATTTGTGTCTAAGAGTAAAAATATTTAATATTATTTTCATCATTTTATTCCCAGTTTTATTACTCAATCTATTAGTAGGACGTGATTTCTCGTCGCGGTGCGGAAGACTTTTATGAATGAAAGCATAATGTTCGTGAAAAACCATTCATCACACAAATGTCAGTTCTAAAGTATAATGTTGTAAATTTTTTTTTAATTATAATAATTTTTACAATTTTTTTTCTGAAAACACAAGCTTACGCATCAATTTTTGGTGACAATTTTTTGTAATGTATGTAAATCTATTAATTATGTAGAACATAATTAAAAAATAAAAATAAATGTTTTAAACAGAATTGACGATTGTTTGTATTTAATGGATATGGACTGGATCGCAACACTAATTTAATGTTTCAAGTTAATAAACACTGTCAGGAAGCAAGCAAGGCAATATGAGAACATTATCTTTTGGTTGAATGTAGCGAAAGGGAAAAACAGTCACCTTTCTTGCCACGATCTTGTTCGCAGATAACGCAGGTATAAGTAGTAAATGGACTCCACACAATGACAACCCTCCCATTATTCCGCCCCCCTCGCTGAAACGCCCTCTCCCCCCTCCACCTCGGCGCAGGCGACAGTCTCAGGTATATCGCCACGCCCAACCACTGGCAGTAGCACGTGGCCAGTGGCCCACCGCGCTAAACATTTTTACTAGGGAGGCCCCTTAAATACATTGCATTCTATTCTTGCATGTAATCGATTAATCGATTCTTAAACTGGTAAATCGATTCACCATCATCATCATCCTCCTCACACGACAGCATGACCCTCAAAGTATTTATTTTATTTTGCTGTTAGCTGGAGCGCCAAAATTTAAGCTCACAGAATCAATCTTTTTTTAAAAAAAAAAAAGTATTTTGCTGATTTATATCTCAAAAAAAATTATGAATTAAAGTTAATAAATTAGGAGATAATGAACAGGCCACGAGTGGAAAAAAAATCTATGAAAGCACGAAAAGAAAAAATAAATTTAAGAAATTACATGATAAGTTTAAATAAC
The DNA here is from genome assembly GCF_032445375.1 of Bacillus rossius redtenbacheri. Taxonomy (NCBI): domain Eukaryota; kingdom Metazoa; phylum Arthropoda; class Insecta; order Phasmatodea; family Bacillidae; genus Bacillus; species Bacillus rossius. The sequence goes on from NC_086336.1 coordinate 59,398,291, forward strand.
AAAAAGAGTAGGCTAATCAATAATCGATTCAATGCGATTTTCTCCTGCGAATCGATTTTTTTAAAAAATCGATTATTAACATGACACGGTTTTGCCTGTCGCCGGGACGGCATCCGGGGCCGACCCAGAAGGACAACAATCCCAAGGTTCCGTCGGCTAACCGCAGCAGCACTTTCACCGCGTCACACCCCACCCCCCCCCCCCCCTCCCTTCCTCAGCTCTTGACACACGCGTAACACTCCCGTCGGGATAGGCCCGGCCGGCAGCCATGACGTGTGCAGTGGTCACGTGGACCTTACGACCTTACGACCTCCGACAGCCTTGTCTCCAGGGCGTCCATAGTTAGTACTTTCCTACTAGATCTAGTACTTCTATAAGTTTTTTCAGTGGTCTAGTACATTTACTCTCAGATCTAGTACTTTAAATGAGTCGTGTATTTCCCAAAACCGGCCATCTCCACAAAAAAAAAAAAGAAAGAATGGTTTTGTTCCAGTAAATCAAATTCCATGGTAACCCACAGTGAATAAAGAGCATTTAATTACAAAAGCGGGCCATATTCATTTAATAAACCGTCTTGAATGCCACATTCATGGAATTGAGTAAACAGTTTTCCTCGATTTGTGGAAATACACGACTCTTTTTTTCTTTAATATAATAATATTACTGTAACTCCAATATGTTTTTATTACTAAGCGTAATTACTTATAAAAAAACTATGGAATGTATGTGTGTGTGGTGTGTGATATTTAAGTTCGAGCATTGCAATGTCGTAATAACTTCCTAAATGGTTAAAACCATAACAAATTATAATTTAGTACTTTTTTTTTAGATCTAGTACTTTTTCTCGCCTAAGTTGGTACGAAATATTTTTTTTTCCTTGTGGACACCCTGCTTGTCTCGGAGAACCTGAGACGTGACGCGCACGAACATCGTCTCACACAAAAACTGTACCTTTACAAAATACTCCTTTGGGACCCAGTTGCCAAGAAAAACAGTTTGTAATACCACAAGAAAGATATCGTAAAGTTGTACAACACATGACTATAGTTATTTTTGTATGTATGAAATACGTTTTTTGACGTGACAACGTCTAATAAATCGATGAACGCCGGCTGCACGCACGAAAAAGTGTCCCTTACGCACATTGTCCCGTTACGCTGTGTCCCGTTACGCTCATTGTACGCTTGCGCCGCATCTATCTCTCTTCCACTCGATTGGAACAACCATCGATTTGACTTTTTCGAGGCACATTAAACTTGAAACACTCCCATTCGTTTCCTACTTTTCCTATCATCGTCCTATCATTAACAGAATAACACAGATTGGAAGAAGTTAAATAGCAAACATGTATAAATTTTATAGTTAAAATAATCTCTTCGTTAAAGTAATAAACATATTTGAATTAATGAGTGCAAATAAAAGTAAATTTATCAATTAAATTGTAGATTTCATTTCACTCCTTCTTTGTATCCATACAAAATAGTGATAATTCAATAAAAATGATTCAATTTTTTCATAAAAGTATGCGATAATTTCATCAATGTTTTGTTATGACGTCACGTTAAACTATCGTCCGTTAAACTATTGTCCTTTACAGACAACCAATTTTTTTTTTCTCTTGAGATAATTCTGAGTGTTAATTTTACATTGTAATCGATGTTTCATTCAAGCATAATTTTTTTAAAACATGGATAAATGACGAATATTAAAAAAATTGGACTTTATTTTGTTTTTATTATGCTCATTAATGTACGCAGTTGATATCGGAAAATTATTCAGGGAACGGTTTACAAATAACTTCAACTATTGGAGGTACTGGGACAACACAAAGCATAAATGCCCGGGTAAGAATCCGAACCCAGTGTCACTATTTCGCAGTGACACAGTTGTTTCCATGTAAATGTACGACTTTACAAAAATCTTCAATTTTACATGAATATTTCTGATCCACTTACGAAAATATGTTTACAGTGTATGAGAAAGATTTGGAACCGCCTTGCAGGCACCCAGAAATGTGTCCACAGGACAACAAAGTCAAAAGAAACACGATAAAGTATCAAAACTGGAGGACTGGTCATGAAAGTAACAACCCCCCCCCCCCCCCGAAAACATGGTTTTCAGTCCTCGCCCCAGAGATATGTAACATCTGACCTCGGTAACGAGCGAATTAATGAGTTTTCATGTTGCGAATACACTTGCAATACAAAACTCTGACACGAAACTTAACGTAACTTAACGTAGAATTCTTTAGAATAACACCGAACGTAATAAAAATACTAACATTTTGTTTCTAACCAGAATTTCTGGACGCGAAACACACGTTGTTTAAGCGCCCACCGCTAGCATTCGCTGCTGGGGTAGTAAACTATAGAATAATTTGATTTGCAGAGCGAAATGTTAAACTACGTATATAACGAAACGGCTCCAATATCAGCGAAAACGTTTTGAAAAAAAAAAAAAAAAAACTTAACCCCGGCTTTGGACCTGATTTTCGACAAATAATTTTATTAAAGTACTGCACAGCTTGTTAAAATTCATTAGACAGTTAATACTAAAAAAGTTTCCCTTTGTTTTTGTTGTTATTGACTTTGGTTCGCGCGATCCTCCACAGATGGCAGCACCGCGGTTGTTACACATTTCCGTTTCTTGACTTTGGTCGCATTCACGAAATTACTCCCACCACACGCAGTACATTGAGAACTAAGATGTTACACATCAAAAACCTTTAATGTCTTTTACAACCGATCTTAGCTTTACTTTCACACGATTGAACAGCGGAAAAAAATTATTAAATAGTTTTTTTTTCTTAGTGTAACTGCATTTTACGGACACCCGCTCCCATAGTTCACAAATAAATTTAGTAAATAAAACAATAAAAGTTAAGCATATATACACACAAACGAATTATAATATTAACAGTGCACAGTCCAACCATAATTTAAAAAAAAAAAAACTTCTGACACTCACTTTAGTAACATCGCACCCGCGACACGATGTAAACATAACATCTTTCTCAACGGAAAAAAAATCTGTCGCACCTGCGAATTTTGACGCACTGACGTCACGGATGCGTCGAACGTGATTGGCTGGATTCACATCGCGTCGTTATTGTGATTCCAATTTAAGGCGACATGCCGCATCAGGGCTCAAATGCTACAATGACTTATCTGTAACAAATTCTTAATATTCGGCTGCAGTATATTTGGTCACATTTGTAACCTCAGTAGAAAGAAAATAATTAATTTGATATTATCTCACACGAGAAATGATGGTATTCACTGAAAGCATCATTAAAAAAAAGATTCTGCGTGCCATAAAAAGCTTTGATTTTTTAAATTAATTTCATGTTCTTATGAACGTTGGAAAGTTTGCCCTTTCATCCAAAATGGACGCGAGAGTTTCTTCTACACCTATGTAAATAGGTACCTGCAGTGTAGTGGTAGATTAAAATTTGCAGTCATTTCAAACGTTTAAGTTTAGTAAATTATTTTTTTTGAACATTTAACCAGCGATTGTTATATTAAATCGTTAATTTTGAATAGCTAGTGCAATATAAGTAACCTACAAACGAAGTTAAATAAATAAGTAAATACAAAAAAAAGTGTAGCCAAATTTATCACCACTGTTCTTGCGCTAACCAGGTCGTTAACAAAAAATCAGTGATCCAACCACGATCACTAAATGAATCTAGAATTGTTTTCGAATTTCCTCTAAAGGCTTAAAACGTAAAGGTTATTTACCCCAGAAAATCATTCTGTCGGTGATTTTCTTTTTTCCCCTCTTTTTTCTCTCTTTCTTTCAGGAGCGAGTCACGACTGCGATTGTCGAGTTGCTAATTTCGGAACATCCTGTGACTGTTGGCATCACAAAGGCAGGTTTACCGAGAGATCGGCGTGAACACGACCATTTACCTGCTGGGATTGCTCGGTACTTTCTCTCTTTCTCCGAGTGCCAGCTATTGTGTTCCTCCACGGGTACCAGATGTTTGAGAGAGAGAGAGAGAGAGAGAGAGAGAGAGAGAGAGAGAGAGAGAGAGAATTCTCCACCACACTCACGGTTTTCCACCGCTCACTTTCTCCTTCGTAAACAAGTTGTCGGGACTAATAGCAGGATCTCATGAGTCCTGTTAGCGGCCCGAAAGAGCGCGAACGCTAAGGGCGAAACTTGGCACGTTTGCCGAGTGCCCCTCGTCTTAACGTCTTTATATTTAAAATGTTTTAACGCTCTGGGAATTTTTTTTTTTCTCCGTTTCAGACCCGGAGCGGAGCCAGGTTCCAAGAAGAGAGAGAGAGAGAGAGAGAGAGAGAGAGAGAGAGATCCGGACGAGTGAATGGACGTCGACGAGTGGAGAGGAGCAGGCATTCCGCGGGGATGTGGGTCGCGGGCGCCGGGCCACGCTTCAGTCTTTGAATATATATATATATATACTGTATAGAAGTCGCCAGCCCAGGTTAAAATTTCTAATACGGTTTTAAGGTAGTTGGTCAATTCACCGCCGCAATCGCCACCATCTCTAGGGCATCGACTCGTGGTGGCCCCTAGCGGACAAGTGTCCAACTCTTCAAACACCCCATTCACCCTCCCGTTGAACGACATTGAGCTGCAGTGAATGATGGGTGGGGGGTGTGCGGGGGAATGACAGCGGGCGACAGTGCTGCGCTCTAACGCGTAAATAACAACCTAAGACGATACAGGGCGTTACGGCAGCGCACTGCAGCGGTGAAGTTCCCAAGCTGCTCATCATACGCTCCTGAAAAAACGTAGAGTAAATCCTATCCACTCGCGACTTCTATACAGTATATATATATATATTCAAAGCTTCAGTCCTCCTCCGACGCGCGGACGCCTGGACGCCGCGGCGACGACGACCTTTCCCGTCCGGCACACTTGGCGCGCGGCCCTCGCCTGCTCTTCCAAGTCGGCCGCCGAGCTACCCCCCCGGGTCACGCTACGAACACACCTTTCCCCCGTCTCCACGCTTCTCAGACGCGCTGACCCAGCTATGCACGGGACCTTCCCACAGTCCGGTCTATCGCGGCATGCGCTCCAGGCATGTCCGCGATGTAATTACCGTTCGGCCATTAAAAAAAAAAAAAAATCGATTGTCTGTAAAGTCGGTTTACGGACGATAGTTTTAACGTGACGTCATAACAAAACATTGATGAAATGATTGCATACTTTTATGAATGAAATTGAATCATTTTTTATTGAATTATCACTATGTTGTATGGATGCCAAGAAGGAGTGAAATGAAATCTACGATTTAATTGATAAATTTACTTTCATTTGCACTCATTAATTCAAATATGTTTATTACTTTAACGAACAGATTATTTTAACTATAACTTTTATACATGTTTGCTATTTAACTTCTTCCAATCTGCGTTATTCTGTTAAGTATAGGACGATGATAGGAAAAGTAGGAAACGAATGGGAGTGTTTCAAGTTTAATGTGCCTCGAAAAAGTGTAATCGATGGTTGTTCCAATCGAGTGGAAGAGAGATAGATGCGGCGCAAGCGTACAATGAGCGTAACGGGACACAGCGTAACGGGACAATGTGCGTAACGGGACGCTTTTTCGTGCGTGCAGCCGGCGTTCATCGATTTATTAGACGTTGTCACGTCAAAAAATAATAAACTCACGGTTTTAGTTAACTATACATCTACTTCACATTATCACATAGTCACCACCCAGTTCCAAGCACTTTTCGTAACGCCTGCACCAGTTTCTTTAACCCCTCTGCACAGGAGTTCGCCTTCTGGGAATAGAACAGACCTCTTGGCCATAGGCAACATGGACTTCTAATACGCAATGCGTGTAGCCGTAAGTACAGGCGCTCAGTAAACATCTCCGGAAAACGTTTAAGCGATCTCTATATTATAGTCGAAGAAATGAGAGCTAAAGTTTTTTTTTAAACGATGTAAGCGTCATTTTCGATGATTTAACTAAACCAGGCTCAACAATTACAGCAAAAATCACCAAATTACAATTGTCAACTGGTAAGAACCTTCACATCTTGGCGTCATTATTTTGAGTTTGAGAAATTGGTTTTGGACCTATTGAAATTGAACCACCACGCAAGTGGTAAACGTAAGACCAATCAAAAGAATGGGTATCATTCAGAACCAATTTCAGGCCGGGGGGGGGGGGGGGGGGGGAAGTGAGACGGAGGAGACACCTGAATTAGGAATATTTCCAAGTGACCCTATTAAAAATTTATTTTTAATGCATTTGTGTTTCTGACTGATAAATATCGTTTATAAAATGTACTTACAAAGACTAATCTTAACGATATAAAACGATAAAGATTTACTACAAAAAATTTCTGTACTTAAAAAAAATTATATCCTTGGAAACTAGATCTCAAGAAATTGTTTGTAATACTACAAAACATATGTGGCTTTGTACAACATATGGCTATGGTTATTTTTACATACATTAAATAGCTGAAGTACCCGGGTAATAATCCGAACCCAGTATTACTGCGAACACTATTTTGTAGTGATACATTTGCTTCATGTAAATGTACAAATTTACAAATATCTGTAAACTAAATGCAGTGTATCTCGCGCAAAAAAAATCTCAGCCAATGAAAAAATCATTCTAAGATCTGTATTCTTTAAAATAAAACCGAGAGGGAGTGGGGGCAAGAAAGAAATATAAGTTTTTTTTTGTGGAAAGCAAGAAAAGGGAAGGGGATGCTAGCAATGCAAATATAATAGTTTTATTTTAAACTGTTAGGAACGCCGCGTTATCCAACGGTCTCGGGGAAATGAAATCCGGAGCCCACAACGCGGACCAGAAGCGCGGGTCCAGGAGAAAGTGCCCGCTTCGACGCGACAACTCGTTCCTCGCCTGAGCCGTCAGGGAATGGAAAAGGGGGGGGGGGGGGGGGAGGGGTGGTCTCGCCTGCGCACGCAGGGCTCCTGGTATTGGTCGACTCCGTCCTCTTCCTGCGAGGTCTTAAACGAAGGTCCCGGCACGCAAATTAGACTAAGAGGCTGGTAAGGCGCCTAAGGCGCCCGTTCAAAAATACGAATACAAAAAAAACTTTAGTTTAACACACACGAAATATTTTTAATAAAAATTAAATTAATTTCAATATAGTGCAAATGAAAATTATTTTTGACACACACACATAATTATATATATATATATATACACACACACACCCACACACACACACACACACACACACACACATATATATTTCAAAGGAGCGTAACAACAAAAAAGCAAATCTCCCAAAAATATCTTTCGTACATACAAACATATATTATATACATAAAAAACAACAAATACCATCGGTTTTTAAATGAAATAATAAACTTTAAATATACACGGATATTTAAGAAATAATAAAAAAATAGTTTCGAAAGGGCATAAGTTCCAAAAAAATAAAAGGTTGCCAGTGACGCAAATTTAGATTTTCAAAAAGGGAAATAAATGTTTACAATTTTTGCTTTTGGAGCTACACGTTTTTAGACATAAGCCCTTTTAGTAATTATAAGCATAGTTCTTTGTAAGGCACCACTTAAATTTAATAATTAAGGCGTGTTCCACTTATGTAGCTGTAGTTCAACAGTTCGAAATCGTTGGAGCCATTCTTGAGAAAGCCAATACATACAAGAATTGATGAATCGCTCGTTAAATAGCATAAGATAAATAATGAAAAAAAAAAATGGATTTTTTAACTAGACTTGTTCTAAGACGTAAGGGAACACATTGGTATTAAAAATTATTAACTCAGTTGGTATCCAATATTTTTTTTATGTTTTTCAGGTTTCTTAAGACAGCATTTCAATTCCCTGAGATTTCCTTCTGTTTTCCATATTTTCCTTATGTTTGTCCGTATGTTGTGTTGCTAAATGTATTGTCACTGTATTCATATATTATTAATTTCGTATCTGTAACAGTGTTTTTTGTGTAATTGTGTATTGTGTATATAATTGTACGTTATATATATTATTTATATGTGTAATTCTATTAATGGCCTTCAGCTGTTGGATGACACATATAACCAAATAAATAAATAAAATTATAATAATACGATGCGAAACCTTCGTTCATTATTCTCTTTTGTTATTACGAAATGTTCTGGCGGTTCCACGAGCCTGTTAAGTTGCCATAAGGTCGACTGGACTCTACGCGCCTTGCGACACGATCGCCTTTTAAGTAAGCTGAGATAATAGCACAGGAACCACCATTCATCAAAGTTATATAACTTTTATTTTTAGGACGATGTTTCACTGATTATGTATGTATAACTAGAGATAGCTGCGGTTTGGAAAAAAAAAATCTTTGATGTTAGCATCAGATATTTCTCAATTTACTCTTTTTGACCGGAATGTAACCGATTACCATATCTTTTGTTCTAAATTTTGGATTAAAGTCCGTTCCCACGGATATGTAAAAATATCTAGAGCTAGGTCTGAAGAAACGGAGACGTAGAACCAAATAAGCTAGAAACCAATACCGGCTAGTTCTATACGATCAAATTAAGCAAATGCACGACAAATTATCCAGGGGAAAGTTCTACAATTACTATAATAGTTTATAAATAAAAAGATTAAAAAAAGTATTTCATTATTGGGTAAAAACATTATTTTTTTAAAACTTTCATTAGGAAATTTGAAGCACATTAATTTAACAAAAAAATTAGTACAGTTATTGAATAAAACGTAGCTGGACACATCATAGAGGAAAGAGGCTCACATATTCTGCAACCTGTCGGACTGCTAGGTTGAGTTTCTGCACAGCAGTCTCGTAGCAGTCCGGTATTAAGCCTGTATCACACGATGCAAGGTTTTATACAGGCTCCGCTAGAAGCTTTTTATTTGTAGAGACTGGAAAAAATTCGCGGATTGATTTAGCGATAAGCTAGAATCCAATCTCGTTTAAATTCACGCTGCTTCAGTGATTGGACCAAAATTTACCCGAAGGACGATAAGCCAATGAAAAACCCTCGACGAAAGAAGTATCGAATCACGAGCATCCCGGTTAACAAGATTCATGAGTAAGTAGCCAATGAGTAGCTCTTATTTGTCCAAGCACCTATAGGATCGTGGAGTCTGTCCTAGAGGTCATTGAAAACGCGAATTTTTCCAGTCCCTATTTATTTGTTACAGATGCAGTAGCTGGAGGACGACAGACTGACGCATGGGTATTACTAGAGACCTGCAAAATTCGCGGATTCAATGACCTTCAGGATAGACTCTACTACACTCTACACACTCGGGCAAATACCACCTGTTCATTGGCTGCTGACTTGTGAGTCGTCTCGACTGGGTGGCCTGTGATTCGACACTTCTATGAGTGAGGGTCTCTAATTGGCCCTCAGTCCTCCAGATTAGCAGTGGACCAATTGCAGAAGCAGCGCTAAGGTACAATTATTTGAATTGTAGCATATCACGAAATGAATCCGCGACTTTTGCAGGTCTCTAGGCATTACTTGTTCGTCTCGATCGCGTGAATGTGGCGGGAGGTGGAGAGTGATGGGGTGGGGTGTGGAGGGGGCAGCCACGCGCGGAGACACGTGACAAACCACGCCGCGGGCCACGTCGTGGTGGGCCACACGGCGTCCTTGGAGCCGCGCGGCCGTCGACGTCAGCCGCTACCCTCCCCCCTCCCCGCACACCCTCTCCCAGCGCGCATGGGGGGCAAGCTACCAAGCTGAACATATTTTAATGTTTATTTTAATGTTTATTTACATTTTTAAATTCAACAGCGTCTCTAGAGATACTTCGACTGTAGATTCATCAAGACTAAATAAGTTGAAAACCTCCGTACACCACCTGTGGTCTAAAATGCTTCCGAAGGCTGGTATAGGTCTCTGATTTGGGCGCTGACAAAAGTTTTATTGTAAATATTAGGCAAAAAAGTATTCAAGTTTGAAAAAAATTAAGAATCTGAATTATGTTTAGATGAATAAAGTTCTATGACCACCACGAATTTTGTCGGTATTTCATTGAAATAATTGGGGGTGATGCCTTGATGTGCCCTGGCCGTTACGGGAGGTGCTTTAACTTGGCGCGTGGGCCAGTTCCACAATGACACGGGAGCGAGGACGAATCACGCAAACGGAGACGGATCCGTACGGATCAGCTCGGCATCGATGGGCTCTTCCGTTTACATTGCTCCGCGTGACCAATAGCCGTGTTTGTTTACGTTCTAAATACAATAAAATTTTGTTTAAAGTACAAGAGAATATACATAACTTATACCGCCGTTTATTATTTATTATTTTATATCCAATAAATATTTCGTAACCTTTGAGATGCACGTCAGATGGTTGCAATTTTGTTACGTTGTTTCCCGTGCGCGTCGCGGAAGCAGCAGACGCGATAATGGAATGTTCCTGGGAGAAGCCTCCTACGCTCACGCGCCGTTGTGGTGGGACGGGCCTTTTAAACACGCGCTTTCCCGCGGTCATCAGCTGTCTAATTGGGCGGCTGCCTCCGGCGGCGACCAGGAAGGCGCACCCCCCCCCCCTCCGGGTGCGGAGGCGGGGAGAGAACAATGGGGTCTCCCCAGGGGCGCGTGGGAGTCCTCCACGGAGCCTCCACTCCCCGGCTGACGGCCCACCAGAGCGAGGTGTCGGCGGAGGGAAGGAGGCGGCCCAGCGAAAATTAAATCAAACAGACCGAGCTATAGGACCCCGCCTACACTGTCAGAAATTACAGAAAAAAAAAAAAAATTGGTTTGTTCTGTAAAGTCGGTTTACGGACGATAGTTTAACGCGACAACGTCATAACAAAACATTGATGAAATGATTCCATACTTTTATGAATAGAGGCCCGGAAATTTCGCGGATTCATTTGATATAAGGCTAGAATTCACAGTCCTCATATGCTTCCCTATTAGTAGAGACCTGAAAAATTCGCGGGTTCATTTCGTGTTATGCTGAAATTAAAATAATTATACCTTAGTGCTGCTTCTGTCATCGGTCACTGTTAATCTGGAGGACTGAGGGTCAATTAGAGACTCTCACTCATAGAAGTGTCGAATCACAGGCCACCCAGTCGAGACGACTCACAAGTCAGCAGCCAATGAACAGTTGGCATTAGCTTTAGTGTGCAGTTGATATTGGAGTCTATCCTGGAGGTCATTGAACCCGCGAATTTTTCCGGTCTCTACCTATTAGCTAATTCTTTACTGTAGGACCTTCCCCTTCTTTGGAGTGGGCCGGCGTGATTCGGCCACTCTGCTGCTGGCTGTTAGTTGATTGGCCCACAATCGTACAAGTGTTGATAGAAGTGTGATCCAATCGTCGAAGTAACGGAAATATGTAAAAGTTTGCAGTCTACCTTGACCAAAAGAATACGCTAAATTTACGTCTCTCTAGCTGTTACAGCTTTTCCTTGGAATAAAACTGCGACTTTTATTTTCCCATCGTTCCCTAATAACGATTCACGGCCGAAGAAGAAGGATTGCAGGTTAGGTGAAGGGGGGGGGGGGAGGGTATGGTCACTACGACCTGTCGCTGGAGGCCGGACAAGGCTGCCGCCCAGATCTGGAGCAGCCTCTGGGGGAAGGGAGGGGGAACTTCGGCAAGGACTCTGCCCTCAAGGGCGGCCCCCCCCCCCCCTCGGAACGAGGCGACCAACTGGGGCGCTCTGCCCCCCCCCCCCCTTCACCATCCACACGAGACACCGATGAACAATCGTGGATTCACCTCGTCATATCCCGAATTCAAATTATTAGAGACCGGAACAATTCGCGGATTCATTTCGTGATAGGCTGAAATTCAAAAATGTGTACAATCCTGCTGGTTCTGCTATTGGCTCGCAGTTTAACTGGAGCTCCCTGGACCAGTGAGAGGCTATTGACCAATGAAGCGTCGAATCACGAGCTACCCAGTGGAGACGCTTCACAATTTAGTACCCAATGAACACGTGTCTTTACTTGAGAAATGCAGAGGATAATGGAGGCTATCCTAGAGGTCATTGAATCCGCGAATTTTCCCGGTCCCTACTAATTATCATTATTACTGTGCTGCTTCTGCTACTGGCTCACTTCAGCTACTCAATTCAGCTAGTCCTTATATGAATTGCGTAAACAGACCCTCCCTCGGATATCTTGAGCGAGTTTTCCAATCACGTGTTTTTTTTCCTGAATCTCTGCACACACTGTGTGTGTGTGTGTGTGTGTGTGTGTGTGCCCGGGTACACTGGAGGATTCTGGGCCGATGACAGACCCTTCGATCAAAGAAGTATCGAATCACTGGTTGAGACGCCTCACGAGTTAGCAGCCAATGAACGGGCGACGTTTGTCCAACTATGCACAGGACCGCGGAGGTCACCGAACCCGCACCTGCTCATTAACATCTCTTCTTTCGGGGGCCACGCACGACTTCCTTCGCATTCCTTTCACTTCGTCATTACTTTCCTCCGTGACTGCAACCCTTAGCGCTAAGGGGGGCGAAAAAAATTGGTTTCATGCGATACACAGAGAAAAAGGTTTGTTTGAATCAAACAAATATTTTTTTATATATGGCGAAACAAATATTTTCTTGGTGGAACAAAATATTTTGTTAGCTAAACCAAGCAAAAATGACTTGTTAGACCTGACCAAATATTCATTTGAGTTGACAAAATCATTTTGTTGGGTCAACAGAATCTTTCCTACTAAAAAATATTTGCTTGAATTGACAAAATATATTTATTTCGCCATATACAAACAAATATTTTGTTGAGGCAAACAAACCTTTCTCTCAGTGTACTTACGGCAGTTAGATGCGTAGTCTGTGTTACCTCAACGGCAGTGTCCACCAGCGACACAGCGCAGAACCTGCAAGCCCGCACCGGCTTCATGTCCAGTTCATGGCCGTGTCATTATCATCGAGAACATTGTAGAAATTATACAAAAAATGCTAGCTAGGTACATCAAATAAAAAAAAAGTAAAAATTTTGGCTGCATGGAATATGCGAAAAATTTTGATCTACGCTGTTGTAATATTTTAAGAACACATTGGGTGATTCGTACACAAAAAAAAATTAGAATTTCAGAATTTTCTAGGATGTTTCAAACGAAATATGAGCTTCAAAATTATATGTGTACATGTGGTATCAGCTGACTGGGAATTGTTTTTTATAATTAGTAACAGCGGATTGCAGTACTGCTATGTTTTGCGTATTTTTTTTGCTCTACAAAACACATAACTTAGTTTTGGACATATGACGAAGTCAACACTCGGCATTTTTTTTAACTATTACTTCAATTTCAGTCGCCTACATGAAATAATTAATTATTTCCTGTAGGTGGTTAGTTTTAAATAATAGGCTATAACAACGGAAATAAAATGAGATGATACGCATGTTTCATGATCTGCCGTGCCAATGATTTAAATAAACCATTAAAAAAAATGTTATAGCGAAAAATTGATGGATCCACCTTGGAGTTAGGTGTCTGATCTTACTACAACATGGATATATCTTGACCCAGCGTTTATTAGCCGCTCAACGCAATTTGATATCCAGATGAAAGTTCTCGCATCCGAAGCATCCGCGAGTGAAATAATTAATTACTTTCTACAAGGAACGAGCGGCGATTATTCAATTAATCCGGACAGCGATCTCCAGGAGTACGCCTCTTCACGGGATGCGTTGTTTAAGGGGAGAAAGTAAACAGCCAAACACGTAACTCAATTACATGTGGGATTTGCTAGGTACGTGGCATCACAAACCCCAAATCACATGGTATTTTTTTCTCTCAGAGTGGTAATCATGTCAAGATGGGCACGCATATAAGATTTTAAGTATAATTACGGTCAAAATTACCGTTCAGGTTTACAAATACAGAGTCGCGCAGCGCTTTCACATACTGCGTCCACTTTCACTCACATACGTGTAGTCCCTACAGTGTTGTATACTCCACGATGAACTTTGTACCGAAGATCACATTCAATAGGAAAATCGTTGTAACGTTAATGTTAAAATCGGTAATTCTAAAAAAAAATTGTAATGATTATTTAAAACATCTTGTGCATTTAGAGGTTTTTTGTAGGGGCATGTTTTTTCGTGAAAAAAAAATCAGGTCGCTCATTAAACTGCAGTAAGGCACGCCCACGCTAGCGTTTATCCCCTTGTGATTGGCGGCCGTCTGCAAGAGAAACCATTGCCCTATTTGGCCGGGCCAATCAGGACGCGTCTGCCTCCATACTGGATGGCTGTGTTGTACTGACAGTTGAAATGTTCCTGATATAAACCTAGCTAACCAGGAAACACAGACACTGTATACAGTTTCACACACAGCTGGTCTGGAAATCTTTCCGCGAAAAGCCCATGACCTTAGGTAATTGTAATGATTCATGCACGTTAATTAATAGCGAAAAAATTAAAAAAAATGAACAGTCATTCAACAGTAGTGGAACATTTTCAGAATGATCAAATTGTCCTGAGTACTGATTGCGAGTTAAAGATAATTTACCTGTATTAAATGAAATCAGTTCTGGGATGCAAGCGAGCTTTGCTGATTATATTGGCTGTCATGTTACTGGCTTGATTTTATATTTTTAACAGTGTAGTTAAATATTCAGTCAGCGTCAGTTCAGGTGATCTCTCTGCACACACTTTCTACTGGTTGGAGGCAATATATCAGTAATACTTGAACACTTGTTATGAAAAGCGGCTACGTTTAACCCTGCAACTTATGGATGAGGTGTTGGTAATAAGTGTTGGGGAAGATCCTAAAATGGTAGGTTAATCGTCTTCCTGCTTTTAAATAAAAGTACATATTTTCGCAATCAGAGCACAGTGTTTTTTATCCACGCAAGCCAGGACACAGTTACAAGCAGGACTGTGGCTAAGAACTATGAACTTTGGACTATCGGCGAGATAATCCAGTGCTTATCACTACAAGATGACACTAGCGCAAAATAACTAAAAAAAAAAAAAAAACCTAATCGAGTCTTTCAATACTCGCCAGAGATGTGTAACGAATAACAATAACCTCTACACCGAGCAGATTCAAGTGTTTTCGTAATGCAAATACACTTATAGTACGAAACTCGGACACGAAAGTTAACTTAGAATTCTTAAAAAATAATACCGAGCGTGATAAATTTACAGGAACAATCGTGTTTTCAAAAAAACATTTCTGGGCGCGAATCACACGTAGTTTCCGCACCCGCAGCTAGAATTCGCTGCCGGAGCAGCTGCGTCGACTATCGAATCATTCTATTGGCAGAGCTAAATGTTAAATTATGTAAGAAATGGCCAGATTAAAGTGAAAAAAGGTTTGAAAAAAAAATTTACTTACACCAGGCTTTTGATCTGATTTCAGGCAAGGCATTTTATTACAATAGGTACTGCCCAATCTTGTTGAAATTCATTAAAAAGTTGATATTAAAAAGTTTCCCTTTGTCTTTGTGAACTTCGGTTCGCGACATCCGCCACAGATGGCAGCACCGTGGTCACTCCTACCAAGCACAGTGTGCCGAGAGCCAAGACGTCACACGTGAAAACCGCGGCTGGCGTCTGTTCTCTCGCTCCGCGCGACGTGAGTCAGCCGGCCGCCGCGCCCAGCGCTCGATACGTCCAAGTGACGTAACAGCCTCAACGGCGTTGCCAAGTTTCCCCGCCGGAGCTCGTTTCGAAACCACGCGAAGGACGCTGGAACGGCCCTGGTGGCAACAAGTACGGAGTAAAAGGTGGGGTAGGGGGGGGGGGAATATTGTTAAGAGGGGAAAAGGGAGGGGGGAGATGTGTGACCTCCCTTCCCACCGAGATGACGGCGGGAAAACTGTCGCCCGTCGTCTGCTTCTGAATCGAAACATCATTTCACAGCCGGTGGAGTTCGTTCGTCTCTTTTCCACACAGAGCGCCGTGTTAGTCCAGGATTCTGATTGGGTAGGACTCGTACTTGGTATTGGTGCTCCGATCGCTCGGAGCAAGCTGCAAGGGTTCCCTAGCCCGACGCGGATTCGACGTGGAGAGCGACGACACAGCTCCGGTACCAGCCCGGACAGCTAGCAGAGGTTTGGATAGAACCTCCACCGGACCACGGGTTCACCGGGTGTTTTGAGGGGTCCCAGCGCGATGTGGGAGATCAGGGAAGGCACCAGCAGTGCTGAAAACGTCTCAGGGCTCAGGACACAGCC
Organism: Bacillus rossius redtenbacheri; assembly: GCF_032445375.1. Classification (NCBI taxonomy): domain Eukaryota; kingdom Metazoa; phylum Arthropoda; class Insecta; order Phasmatodea; family Bacillidae; genus Bacillus; species Bacillus rossius. The sequence continues at coordinate 59,414,391 of NC_086336.1, forward strand.
AACTGTCTGGTCAGCTGAGCGAGGTTACAAGGGCTGAGGCGGTGACTATGCTGGGTTGGTGGCCCCCAGCCACTGGTCATTGTCGAAGCCCTAATACCCTCCCGGTCAAACAAGAGGGAGCGATCCCCAACAGTTCTGTTTTAAATAAGCTCTGGAATGTTATAAAAAAGCGAACTGGAATGCTACTCCCATCCTACCCTATTATGGCGCATATGTGGGAGGGGAACGTGAGAACGCCGACCGTAAGGTCGGAACAATCTGTTCGCTGTGTTCGCGATGTACGCGAGTACTACTGCATCTCGGCTGTCGCTGGCCGCACCGAGCTGTGCTGGTGACGTCACCGGGTGTCTGGCTCTCGGCTGTCTTTCTAAAGCGTCGCTGACTTCGCGCATGCGCAGATAATGAAACCAACATCTGTTTTCACGCGGAGTCGGGCCGTACTTCTGCGTTTGCTTCTTACATATTGTTGTTTTTCCCAATTATTTTTGATTTAAATATAGTTATTTCGACGGAAAAGTTCGTCGAAGGAGTCCGAAAATATCAATTTTTTTATCGATAATAAATCGATGAAAGAATATAGAAGGCAGAATATGCGTGACAATGCCTAGGCATCGATTTCAAGGAAACGCTATCAAACTCAGTTTTATTTATTCTGAAACAATCAACAAATTTTGGTCTTCGTACTCACACGCTACTGCTTCATCAAATGATTAAATTCTTCCAATTTGTTTTTTTTTTTAGAATAACTTTATTAACTTCATTTATTTCTACGTTCACTTACTGTGAGAGCCTAGGGGTAAAATATTATGTTATGAAGGAGGAGGAGGAGGGGGGGGGGGGGGTCCGGGATATCTTGTGTGTCTTTACATAATGTGGGTAAAGGAGGGGTGTCAAAATAGCCAAATTCGTTTTTACGTAACTAATGAACGGCCTCTAAGTCGAGGCGATGACTCATTAGACCACTCTAGCGGAAAGGGGAAGGGGGAATCTGTCTTCTACAGGGTCTTTTTTTTTCAACCTCCGATTTGCTATAAAAAAGACATATTTAAATAACGTTATAATATTACGACCAAACTTTCAACATGGACTTACTTATTTTTCTACATCGTCACAACGATCGAGGCAATTGCCACATCGAAATACAAGCTTCTCGATGCCTTCTAAGAAGTTAGAAGTCAGTGAACAGAGATACAGGGCCAGCGCCTGGGTCTGCCTCCACCTCATGACGCCGCTGTGAGGCGGGTGGACTAATAGCGCGGCGCACTGGCTCCCTAGTCAGGACATACCACAAGATTTGCGAATAGTGGGACGGGAATGCACAAACGATTCCTTTGGAAATCAGTTGCCAAGAAATAGTTTGTAATACTAAAATAAATATATTGTAACTTTCTACAACACATGGTTCTGTTATGGAAAGCGGCTACGTTTAACCCTATATTGGCGCATAATTTTATATTTTAATTGATGTTTCATTCAAGCATAATTTTTTTAAACCATGGAAAATATAATCGAATACTGAATAATTTGACTCTGCTTTGTTGATGTGCGTAGTTAAACCTGGAAAGCTATTCAGGGAACGGTTTACAAATAACTTTAACTACTGGAGGTACTGGGACGACACAACGCATAAATGCCCGGGTGAGAATCCGAACTCCAGTACAAATGCGAACACTAATTTGTACAGATACAATTTTTTTCCATGTAAATGTACAAATTTATAAATATCTGCAGTTTTACATGAACATTCATGTTCCGTTTAGAAAAAAAAGGGGGGGGGGGGTTTGTCAGTAAAGTCGGTTTACGGACGATAATTTTACGTGATAACGTCATAAGAAAACATTGATGAAAAATTGCATTCTTTTTAATTTTCAGATATTATTTACAGTATATGCAAATTTAATTTAAATATATATTTTAAAAATATAATCACGAACAATTAGTTAAAAAGCTCGTCTGAACCTATTTGATATTATAGAAGATTTTCTCCCACGGTGGTTGGCCGGTTCTTGCACGCTCGGCTAAGGCGGAACGTGACAAATTTTCGTGCGTGCAGCCGGCTTTAATCGATTTATAAGACATCACGTAAAAAAAAAAATACGGTGTGTCGGATTCCGTACTTCCGATTTCCAGCAGGGTCTCCCACAGGATATTTATGCTTGTTGGGAACGTGACGGACGTTGTCGGGCGACCTTCGGAGTTTATCGGGGTGCTCCCGTTTGCCCCATATGCTTACATTCCTGTCCCGTCGCCACTACATTCCAGCAGCTCGTCCGACCTTCGGGTCATGCCGGGCGCCAACGGATTAACATTCCTTAAGTTTGTCACCAGGTGGAGGGCGCCCCGCTCTAGAGTCCACGACAACTCACCGTTACTTGCATTAGCTAGAGACCTCTAAAGTTCGCGATTTCAAATCCCTAAAGGATAGACTCCATGATCCTCTATGCACTCGTGCAAATTACATCTGATGATTGGTTACCAACACTGTTAACACCTGTTGACTGGAATTGTCTTGATTCGCTAATTATTCTGTTAAAGATTTTTCATCGGCCCAGAGTCCTTCAGATAAACTGTGGCCCAATCACTGAAGCAAAATAAATGTCAAAAGTATTTGGACTCTATCCTATCGCGAAATGAATACGCGAATTTTACAGGTCTCTATGCATTACGTTAAAACAAATTGGAGTTAAGTTTAGACCTATTTGTTTTCATCTTTTGAAAAAGCGGGAGGGGATTTTCTAAATTCATGTATCAACATTTTTTTTAACGATGTGCAAAATATGCTCAATGGACGTGCAAATTAAAGTATTCAGCCACGTGTAAATATAGAGACGTCAATGGCACGTACAAAAAGGAGGTTTCCATTAGTACAGAACGGATCTGAAACTTTAACGCTTATACAGAACGGAAAGTTAAATATATGTAAGCAATGGAAACTTTAATGGTTGTGCAGAACGGAAAATTGAATAAATGTATGGAACGAACCTTTCATGTTAGTACGGGATGGAGAATTTAATGCTTATAGCATCGAAGTCTTCATTTACATACAAAATTTACACTTTAATAACGTGCCAATCGGGTACATCAATAAATTTCATAGTATATTTAATAAAGTTCATAAAACACCTACACAAAGCTGATTGGTAATCATTAAAGCCGGGCCGTTAACATCTTCAGTAATACACACACACACACACATAAGAGTGAAAATTTTACTTTAAAATTAAGGTTGTAAATGTCACGCAATTGAAAACGAACCCTGAGAAGCACCATATATTAAGTTGAACACAGTTATTTACCGTTATCTTCTAGACAGATCTATATAAGTCCTGATGGGGAGAAATCGGGTCATCTGTCACCTAAACGAACAGGTGATGGTCATTTCAGAGAAATCGAAGGGAAATCAGTAATTAAAAAAAAAATACCAACGAACGTGTAGATCTACGTTCATTAGCTGAAGAGGTGAGGAAATTTCCCGATCGTGTCGGCAAAAGGCTAAATATTCTTTGCAGAAAGCCAGGTTTGCATCTGAATAGGTTGTACGTGATTTTCGGTTACTAAATTATTGCAATGGCGTTACTAGAGCGGAGATCTACAGGTGCTCCACATATCATCACACATAAAAAAAAAATTCTATACTTTTAGAAAATAATCCTTTAAAACCAATTGCCAAGAAATACTTTTAATACTTTAACAAGATGTAACTTAGTACAAAATATGACTATGGTTATTTTTGCATATATGAAATGCGTTTTACGAAATAATACTGAGTATTTTCTTACGAAAATTGGGGAAATATTTTATATTTTAATAGATGTTTCATCCAATCATTTTTTTTAGCGAACTATTGAAAAGATAATCGAATATTCATTAATTTTACTTTATCTTGTTGTATCATTTTTATTAACTGCGCAGTTGATACTGGAAAGCTATTCAGGGAACGGTTTGCATAAGAATCCTAACCCAGTCAGCTTATTACTGTGTACACTATTTACTTTTTCGTGATACGTTGGTTTCATGTAAAAGAACAAATGTAAAAATATCTGTAATTTTACATGAATATTTTTGTTACAATTACACACACACACACACACACACACACACATATATATATATATATGCCGAGAATGAAATCGAATAGAGCCGTTACGTAATGGCCAGGGCATATGCAGGATTAAATTTCGGGGTTAAGGATTTATAGAATTTAAAATTACGTAATCTACAAAATTTAATTACTTTATAATCGCACAGATGTGCTGTACACGCCACGGAGATCTCATTGGTAGAGGCAAGATTATAGGATGAATAACGATAAAACAGAAATAACAGCGAAATGAAGTCAACACACCTGTTGAAGCAGTTGATCAAAGTAATTTTGTTCTGTATGTACTTATTACATTTGTATTAAATTTCTAATGACTTTAAAGACGAAATACGCCATTTTTTATTGACGAAATTAGTTTTATCATGACACCAAGAAATATTGGCTATTACTCACTGGCAGCGCCACCACAACGCTTTGACCGCTGTTTGCTTTCGATTTATTTCCTATTCGTTGGAAGGGAATGTCTGTAGGATTGTTTAGGATTGTCGGTTTGGGAGTGGGGGTGATCTATTTCCCCTCCCTCCGCACACCTTGCGTACGCCACTGTACGCCACTGTTATAAGGCGCCGACGAGTAACCAAAGGTCGGCGGGCTTCAAGGTCACGTGTTCGATTCCACGACAGCTGCAGCGCCCGGAGGGCTAGAAACCCCCCCCCCCTCCCGCCGTCATGGGTCTCGGCGACCCCCCCTCCGCCCCTAGGTCACCTTGCGCGCGGGCCAATCAGGAAGGGGGAGGCTCCGAGGATTGCAGAATAACTGGCTGCGCGGCTGTTGTCGACCGAAGGCCGCCGACTCGACGAGAAAAAAAAAAAAACGTGCCAGGGATAGGCCGCAGTGCTTATCCGGGATCACTTTTTTTTTTTAACGCGTGGGTGATCGTCATGATACGCAGGTGCTTCGAGGAACAAGCACAGATAAATAATAAAAATTCTGAAATTTTTACAAAATAATTCCACTCGGTTAAACGACGGGCAGACGTTTTTGAGTGCCTGTTGTTTCATAAAACCCAAAATTCGCGTGTGTGTGTACATCGCATACGTTTTGCACAATCAGCTGGCCAATTTGCATTTTTAAAGTAGTAGAGGAAAGGAGAATGAAATGGAATATAAAATTTGAACTTTTTAGTTTCAAAAAAGATTTTACTGTCAGAAAATAACTATTTTATTTTACCTAGCCTTTTAAAATGATCAGAATTTTTATGACATTAATTTTTTTTTTCGGAAAGAAATTTAAACCACACAGCACGCAGTAGACACCAGCAATAGTTTTATATCTAAAAAAAAAAATTCTGTTATTTATTCAATTTGGTTCTCCTTATTTATATTGAACTAAAATGTAAAAAAAAGGGGCAACTTTTCCTGCTAATTATTCAAAATTGTATGCACTACATATTTTACAGCTTGTTGAAGATCGGCCACTCAAAAAGTCGGAAAGTTTAACAGCGTGGAACGTACGTAAATATAAAAATAACTAGCTGAAGCTGCCCGGGCAAAACGTAAGGAACCTCACTACCGGGTTTCAAGTCCGTAGGACGCAAACTTGTAAAACGGGAAATTTTGATTTTAAAGTCCCACTGATTGCACAATCTCGGTGCACCGAGGGCTTCGCATCAGCTAAACCGGGACGCCAATCTTCAACTTCGTTTCGTATTGATGAAGTTGTAAACTAAACTGTTATTAGCGCATTTAGTTCGCTAGCAGCCGCGAGCTTCACCAAGCGGATGGGTTTCGCCAAGGAGGATAGGAAGTTGCCAGACCTTACTATATGACCGTGTGGTGTACACTGAGAAACCAAATAAACCGCACGCAATCAAGAACCTACCGGAAATCAAAACCAGAAGCGATGTTGATGATTTCATTTTCTTGTCGTTACTGAATTATTCAAGGGACAACAAATTTTTATTTGATTCAATTATTTTTTCCATATGTTTCGATGGTAATTTTTCTCCAATTTTTTTTTAATTTTTATGGATTGTTATTGTTATAGAATTCTGAAAATTTTATGCAAAAAATATGCCAACACACATGTAGAAAATAAAATAATGAACAATAAAAAACGAAAAAGGAAAACAAATATAACTTAGTTGTATTTGATTTTGATGGTAATTAAATTATAATTATCTAAAACTAGCATAAATATGTTCCTATTTTTGTTTAACTAATAAGCATTTATTTTTAAGTTACCTCTATTACTATTTTTTTCCCACCAAACCTATTTACAAATAATGTTATAATTTTTTAACTCGAAAAAAAATATTTAATTGAAATGAGATATCATCGGGGAAAAAAATTATCGAAATAAAAAAAAAAATTATCGATACCGAAAAACAATCGATATTTTAAAAAAATCGAAGTATCGATACTTCCGATGTAGGTATCGCTGCGTCGCCGGCATCCCTGCGGAGCGCAGTTAACGTTGCTCGCCGGTCGGAAGGACGGGAGAGAGTGATGGCAAGAGGCAGGGGTGAGAGGTCAGTGCCGCGACAGGCACGTCTTCAGGCAGAGGGTCTCACGAGGCCGCCATCAGCCGCGTATTCCACTCTCCCCCCCGGGGGGGGGGTGAGGGGGGGGGGGGGGCACGAAGGCCCACGAAGGCCCCGGAAGGGAAGGGGGGAGGGGTGTGTTACGTCGCGAGCCTCCCTTCACATCCTCACCGTGGGAAGCAGTCCTCATTGGCGAAAGGGAAACTCGAGAGGTAGTAAACAACCCCCATCCTGACTCATCGGAACACTCAAGACATCAACCCCGTCGAAAAAAAAAACGGGGACGTACCACAACGCCGAACGTACAATAACGCCGAAAACCATAACGCCGAATGCCAAATTGACTACAACGCCGACATCTAGGAAACTGCTGTGTACCACAACGCCGAAATACATTAACGCCGAAAAATGTCATTGCAGGACTGCCACAAAGGTTAGGTTAGGTAAGGTTAGCACACAAATTCATTCAGTTGTTTTTCAATTTGCTCCTGCGGTCCCCCCCCTCTCCGCAGCAACATTTCTCGGCGTTACTGTACTTCGGCGTTGCGGTACACAGAAGTTTTCTAGCTGTCGGCGTTGCGGTCAATTTGGCATTCGGCTTTATGGTATTCGGCGTTATTGTACGTTCGGCGTTGTGATATTTCGGCGTTGTGGTAACCACCCGAAAAAAAAAAACCTCGAACCTTACTGAAACTTTTTTTCCCCTTCAAACCACGGAAAAAGATAATCAAATATTCAACAGTTGGACTTTACTTTATTTCATCATGCTTATTGCTGTGCGCGGTTAATACTGGAAATCAATTCAAGCAACGGGTTTACAGATACATTTAAGTGTTGGAGGTACCGGGACAACACAAAGCACAAATGCCCGGGTAGTGACATAGTTGTTCTCGTGTAGATGTACAGATTTACAAATACATCTGTAATATTACATGAATACTTACAGAAAAATTAAATTATTTCGAAAATAAATTTACAATGAAGAGACAAGTTGCAACCAGAATAATAAATACAGGAAAAAAAAAAAAAAAAACAGCTACGAAGAGACGAGCCCAACGATGAGACTAAACAGGTGATGCGGCCGACGCAAAGACGACAGCACGGATGAAGTCAGCAGGCACACACATGCAGACAGCACGTGGCACGTGGCACGTGGCACGCCCGACCACAGACGGTGCCGCCCGGAAGGCGACAGGCGAGAGCAGGTGAAAGTGTCCCAACCTCCAGTGTCCAGCGAGCTCATCGGCGCCCCCCCCCCCCCCCGCCGGGCCAACCACCAGTATGTAATATATAACTGACGTTTCGATCAAAATTGCAGTCGTCATCGTCAGGGTAGAGTTACCTCAGTAGCTACATCACCGACGTTTCGGTCGACATTGCAGTCACGATCATCAGGGTATATATCAGCGACGTTTCGGTCGACATAGCAGTCGCCGTCGTCAGGGTACTGAGGTACTACTGGTACTGAGGTACCTGCTGGTGCGGAGAGCCAGGTCGCCAGGGACGGGACGGACTGCGTCACGCGGCTCGGCAAATGTCAAGGAGAGCGGACACCTCGCCTGGCGGCGCGCATGCGCGGTGCCGCCGTGCCGTGAGCACAGCATCCAGTGCCGGGCGCCTCCTTACTACGTCACCTTAGCCGTCTTACACGGCCGTCTCAACCGACATCACTAACGAAAATTCTAGTTACGTGGATTAAAAATAAATTAAAAAATATATATTTAGGATTTTTTTTTGAAAAATTGGAGGATTTTGAGTTGTAATTTTTTTTCTAAATGGAACATAAATTTTCATGTAAATAATTTGAATTTGTATATTTACATGAAAACAACTGTGTCGCTACAAAATTTTGTTCGCAGTTATACTGAGTTCGGATTCTTACACCCCGGGCATTTATGCTTTGTGTTGCCCCGATACCGATCATAGTTGAAGTTGTTTTGTATACCGTTCCCTGATCAGCTTTCCAGTATTAACTGCGCACTTTAATGTAAAGCACGGTTAAAAAGTCCAATAATTGAATATTTGATTTTCTTTTCCATGGATTGGAAAAAAAACATGCTTGAGTGAAACATAAATTAAAGTATAAAATTATGTTCCAATTTACGTAAGTAACCGCATTCTATAAATACAAAAATAATCATACCCATGACTTGTGCACGTTACGATATCTTTCCAAAGGAATCATTTCTTAAAGTACAGAAAGTTATTTTTCTTCTTCTGTGCGGATGATAGCGGGGACATGACGGGGCACGAGAAAGAGAGAGAGAGAGAGAGAGAGAGACGGATGGAGATGGAGTTGCGGTTAGGATGGCCGCTAGAAACCAGTCGTACCGCAAGGCTCGCGGAGATGAGCAGAGGAGCAACCTTGGACGGTTAAAAATACCGATTACCCGCTTCACGGCTCCGTGGGAGTAACGGGGAGCGGCTCCGCTCGGGTGTGCCCTAGGGTTGGCAACACTGCTGCGAGCGCTTGGGTGTGTCCTAGGGTTGGCAACACTGCTGCGAGCGCTTGGGTGTGTCCTAGGGTTGGCAACACTGCTGCGAGCGCTCGGGTGTGTCCTAGGGTTGGCAACACTGCTGACAACACTCGGGTGAGCCCTAGGGTTGGCAATACTGCTGATAACGCCCTAGGGTTGGTAACACTGCTGCCTACGCTCGGGTGTGCCCTAGGGTTGGCAACACTGCTGCGAGCGCTTGGGTGTGTCCTAGGGTTGGCAACACTGCTACCAGCGCTCGGGTGTGCCCTAGGGTTGGCAACACTGCTGCGAGCGCTTGGGTGTGTCCTAGGGTTGGCAATACTGCTGCCAGCGCTCGGGTGTGCCCTAGGGTTGGCAACACTGCTGCCAAACGCAAGGGTGTGCCCTAGGGTTGGCAACACTGCTGACAACGCTCGGGTGTGCCCTAGGGTTGGCAACACTGCTGACAACACTCGGGTGAGCCCTAGGGTTGGCAATACTGCTGATAACGCCCTAGGGTTGGTAACACTGCTGCCTACGCTCGGGTGTGCCCTAGGGTTGGCAACACTGCTGCGAGCGCTTGGGTGTGTCCTAGGGTTGGCAACACTGCTACCAGCGCTCGGGTGTGCCCTAGGGTTGGCAACACTGCTGCCAAACGCAAGGGTGTGCCCTAGGGTTGGCAACACTGCTGACAACGCTCGGGTGTGCCCTAGGGTTGGCAACACTGCTGCCAAACGCAAGGGTGTGCCCTAGGGTTGGCAACACTGCTGACTAAGCTCGGGTGTGCCCTAGGGTTGGCAACACTGCTGCCAGCGCTCGGGTGTGCCCTAGGGTTGGCAACACTGCTGCGAGCGCTTGGGTGTGTCCTAGGGTTGGCAACACTGCTGACTAAGCTCGGGTGTGCCCTAGGGTTGGCAACACTGCTGCCAGCGCTCGGGTGTGTCCTAGGGTTGGCAACACTGCTGCGAGCGCTTGGGTGTGTCCTAGGGTTGGCAACACTGCTGACTAAGCTCGGGTGTGCCCTAGGGTTGGCAACACTGCTGACTAAGCTCGGGTGAGCCCTAGGGTTGGCAATACTGCTGATAACGCCCTAGGGTTGGCAATACTGCTGCCAGCGCTCGGGTGTGCCCTAGGGTTGGCAACACTGCTGCCAAACGCAAGGGTGTGCCCTAGGGTTGGCAACACTGCTGACAACGCTCGGGTGTGCCCTAGGGTTGGCAACACTGCTGACAACACTCGGGTGAGCCCTAGGGTTGGCAATACTGCTGATAACGCCCTAGGGTTGGTAACACTGCTGCCTACGCTCGGGTGTGCCCTAGGGTTGGCAACACTGCTGCGAGCGCTTGGGTGTGTCCTAGGGTTGGCAACACTGCTACCAGCGCTCGGGTGTGCCCTAGGGTTGGCAACACTGCTGCCAAACGCAAGGGTGTGCCCTAGGGTTGGCAACACTGCTGACAACGCTCGGGTGTGCCCTAGGGTTGGCAACACTGCTGCCAAACGCAAGGGTGTGCCCTAGGGTTGGCAACACTGCTGACTAAGCTCGGGTGTGCCCTAGGGTTGGCAACACTGCTGCCAGCGCTCGGGTGTGCCCTAGGGTTGGCAACACTGCTGCGAGCGCTTGGGTGTGTCCTAGGGTTGGCAACACTGCTGACTAAGCTCGGGTGTGCCCTAGGGTTGGCAACACTGCTGCCAGCGCTCGGGTGTGTCCTAGGGTTGGCAACACTGCTGCGAGCGCTTGGGTGTGTCCTAGGGTTGGCAACACTGCTGACTAAGCTCGGGTGTGCCCTAGGGTTGGCAACACTGCTGACTAAGCTCGGGTGTGCCCTAGGGTTGGCAACACTGCTGCGAGCGCTCGGGTGTGCCCTAGGGTTGGCAACACTGCTGACAACACTCGGGTGAGCCCTAGGGTTGGCAATACTGCTGATAACGCCCTAGGGTTGGTAACACTGCTGCCTACGCTTGGGTGTGCCCTAGGGTTGGCAACACTGCTGCCAGCGCTCGGGTGTGTCCTAGGGTTGGTAACACTGCTGCCTACGCTCGGGTGTGCCCTAGGGTTGGCAACACTGCTGACAACACTCGGGTGAGCCCTAGGGTTGGCAACACTGCTGCCAAACGCAAGGGTGTGCCCTAGGGTTGGCAACACTGCTGACAACACTCGGGTGAGCCCTAGGGTTGGCAATACTGCTGATAACGCCCTAGGGTTGGTAACACTGCTGCCTACGCTCGGGTGTGCCCTAGGGTTGGCAACACTGCTGCCAAACGCAAGGGTGTGTCCTAGGGTTGGCAACACTGCTGCGAGCGCTTGGGTGTGTCCTAGGGTTGGCAACACTGCTGCGAGCGCTCGGGTGTGCCCTAGGGTTGGCAACACTGCTGACAACACTCGGGTGAGCCCTAGGGTTGGCAATACTGCTGATAACGCCCTAGGGTTGGTAACACTGCTGCCTACGCTTGGGTGTGCCCTAGGGTTGGCAACACTGCTGCCAGCGCTCGGGTGTGTCCTAGGGTTGGCAACACTGCTGACAACACTCGGGTGAGCCCTAGGGTTGGCAATACTGCTGATAACGCCCTAGGGTTGGTAACACTGCTGCCTACGCTTGGGTGTGCCCTAGGGTTGGCAACACTGCTGCCAGCGCTCGGGTGTGTCCTAGGGTTGGCAACACTGCTGACAACACTCGGGTGAGCCCTAGGGTTGGCAATACTGCTGATAACGCCCTAGGGTTGGTAACACTGCTGACTAAGCTCGGGTGTGCCCTAGGGTTGGCAACACTGCTGCCAGCGCTCGGGTGTGCCCTAGGGTTGGTAACACTGCTGCCTACGCTCGGGTGTGTCCTAGGGTTGGCAACACTGCTGACAACACTCGGGTGAGCCCTAGGGTTGGCAACACTGCTGCCAAACGCAAGGGTGTGCCCTAGGGTTGGCAACACTGCTGACAACACTCGGGTGAGCCCTAGGGTTGGCAATACTGCTGATAACGCCCTAGGGTTGGTAACACTGCTGCCTACGCTCGGGTGTGCCCTAGGGTTGGCAACACTGCTGCCAAACGCAAGGGTGTGTCCTAGGGTTGGCAACACTGCTGCGAGCGCTTGGGTGTGTCCTAGGGTTGGCAACACTGCTGACTAAGCTCGGGTGAGCCCTAGGGTTGGCAACACTGCTGCCAGCGCTCGGGTGTGTCCTAGGGTTGGCAACACTGCTGACAACACTCGGGTGTGCCCTAGGGTTGGCAACACTGCTGACAACACTCGGGTGAGCCCTAGGGTTGGCAATACTGCTGATAACGCCCTAGGGTTGGTAACACTGCTGCCTACGCTCGGGTGTGCCCTAGGGTTGGCAACACTGCTGCCAAACGCAAGGGTGTGTCCTAGGGTTGGCAACACTGCTGCGAGCGCTTGGGTGTGTCCTAGGGTTGGCAACACTGCTGACTAAGCTCGGGTGTGCCCTAGGGTTGGCAACACTGCTGCCAGCGCTCGGGTGTGTCCTAGGGTTGGCAACACTGCTGCGAGCGCTTGGGTGTGTCCTAGGGTTGGCAACACTGCTGACTAAGCTCGGGTGTGCCCTAGGGTTGGCAACACTGCTGACAACACTCGGGTGTGTCCTAGGGTTGGCAATACTGCTGCCAGCGCTCGGGTGTGCCCTAGGGTTGGCAACACTGCTGCCAAACGCAAGGGTGTGCCCTAGGGTTGGCAACACTGCTGACAACACTCGGGTGTGTCCTAGGGTTGGCAATACTGCTGCCAGCGCTTGGGTGTGTCCTAGGGTTGGCAACACTGCTGACTAAGCTCGGGTGTTCCCTAGGGTTGGCAACACTGCTGACAACACTCGGGTGAGCCCTAGGGTTGGCAACACTGCTGCGAGCGCTTGGGTGTGTCCTAGGGTTGGCAACACTGCTGACTAAGCTCGGGTGTGCCCTAGGGTTGGCAACACTGCTGCCAGCGCTCGGGTGTGTCCTAGGGTTGGCAACACTGCTGCGAGCGCTTGGGTGTGTCCTAGGGTTGGCAACACTGCTGACTAAGCTCGGGTGTGCCCTAGGGTTGGCAACACTGCTGACAACACTCGGGTGTGTCCTAGGGTTGGCAATACTGCTGCCAGCGCTCGGGTGTGCCCTAGGGTTGGCAACACTGCTGCCAAACGCAAGGGTGTGCCCTAGGGTTGGCAACACTGCTGACAACACTCGGGTGTGTCCTAGGGTTGGCAATACTGCTGCCAGCGCTTGGGTGTGTCCTAGGGTTGGCAACACTGCTGACTAAGCTCGGGTGTTCCCTAGGGTTGGCAACACTGCTGACAACACTCGGGTGAGCCCTAGGGTTGGCAACACTGCTGCGAGCGCTTGGGTGTGTCCTAGGGTTGGCAACACTGCTGACTAAGCTCGGGTGTTCCCTAGGGTTGGCAACACTGCTGACAACACTCGGGTGAGCCCTAGGGTTGGCAATACTGCTGCCAGCGCTCGGGTGTGCCCTAGGGTTGGCAACACTGCTGCCAAACGCAAGGGTGTGCCCTAGGGTTGGCAACACTGCTGACAACGCTCGGGTGTGCCCTAGGGTTGGCAACACTGCTGACAACACTCGGGTGAGCCCTAGGGTTGGCAATAGTGCTGATAACGCCCTAGGGTTGGTAACACTGCTGCCTACGCTCGGGTGTGCCCTAGGGTTGGCAACACTTCTGCCAAACGCAAGGGTGTGCCCTAGGGTTGGCAACACTTCTGCCATACGCAAGGGTGTGCCCTAGGGTTGGCAACACTGCTGACAGCGCTCAGGTGTGCCCTAGGGTTGGCAACACTGCCGCCTCGTGGTCTGCAGTGCGCGCTTCGTCAGCACTTGTCGGATCTCCTTTCAGTTTTTTTTAAAGAACTCTCGCTGAAACGTACTCGTCATTTCTTAAAGAACAACACTGTCTGCCACGCAGTTATTCTATTTGCGTCCTCATTTGCAATATCACTGCGTAGACGCCTCGTGAACGAACGAACGCGCCGGTCCTGTAAGAGCCCCGACAGTTAATTTCACCGAGGGAAAACAGTGGCTGACAGAGAGAGAGAGAGAGAGAGAGAGAGAGAGCCGACGTCACGTTAGTCGCTCGTTCTCCAGAGTGAATCTCTCCAGCGAAGTCACTGCCGGACGCGGGTGCATTCCCGAGTCGGCCTGCCAATGGAGTCTCTCTCACCGCCGGCCGGGTCGGGCGATCTGCCAGAGACGAGCGCCAGAGGAACGTGGCTTCGGCGCGAGAGTAGAATCGGCGACGCTTCAATAGTTAATTCATCGTGTTAACTGGAGTTGCGGTTAGGATGGCCGCCAAGTGTTCTTCACAGCAAGAAATACACGATTTTATGTTTGTTTTGATATGAATGACTGATGACGGACAAACGGAACCAACGATGAAACTAAACAAGTATTATGCAGGGGTGCCCACAAGGGGGGGTAACGACGCAGACTGCGTCATTAAAATTTCAGGGGGGGGGGGGGGGTTGGTTAAAAGACGAGAAAAATGTATATATTATTTACATAATTATAGCTTATAATGTGAAAATACGTTTCTGGTGCTTTGATAATTGAAAGGGATCTTGTAAATCAAATTGGCAACCCCACACTTTCCTCAACAAAAGCAGTTTGGCATCTGTCGGTTCAGGATGGAAATATTACCTGATATGACCAAAATTATTATTATTAGAAAATCAGTTTTAATTAATGCAAAATGTGATAAAATATAATACTAAAAAAGTATAATATTATAAAATAATCGAGTAAATCATTGAGAAAATGGCATAAAAATTTCGGGGTTTGGGGGGGGGGGGGGGGGGGCGCATCATTAGGTTGGGGGGGGGGGGTTGAGTCATAGTGTTTGGGGGGGGGGGGCACCTCTGTATTATGAACAACACAACGACGACATCACGGAGAAAAAGGTTCAACCTCCAAATATCAGACAGCATAAGAATTCCGTCGAAGGAACTTAGTCATGAAAAAAAGTATAACAACACAAACACAGTGGGCTGGCTAACAACGACGAGACAGATTAAATGCAGGCAGACAACAAAACTGGACAACGCAGCAAACATATAAACACAACGATGAAGATAAACAAGTACTATGGACGACGATAACACCGACGAGGACGGAAGGTCTCCAATGTCAACAGTTGTGACGTTTCGGGAACTGACATCGTTCCCGTCATCAGGCAGAAACACATTGATTTTTCAGAATTTTTTCCATGACAAACAGTGCAAAACTGCAATGGCGTATGTCAAAAAAAACTGCTTAAAACTGTGATTGGTGTTCTGACAGTAGACACGTATCTGAACGTGGACGTACCTGAACACAGTGATAAATAAAATCATGTGGAGGTTTTCACAGAGCAGTGATACTGGAAAAATGACAATTACTGCTCTTTGGAATTGCTTACATACATAAAAAAAAATGCGCGTGCAACTCAGCACACGTGATAGAAGTCCCTTCATTATAAGTAGGCCTAAATTCAATGCACTTGAATGAAAAGTGGGTTATTGTACGCTGACAGAAAAAAACAAACTGCCAGAAGTCTCTGAAAGGACTTCAAGACGTATTTCTTAGTTATATTAATTGATCTGACGAGGATGTGATAGCCGACATCTTAAAATTATTTCGAGAAACTAAATTATACCTACCACATGGGACTAATGATATTTTTTTTAGCTATCTCTGACTACAAGTTATCTTTACATATCGCGTAATGTTTTATCTTTAAACGTGAAAATTATTCAGATTAAAAAAAAATGAATGTGGAGATGTCATGTATTGATTTAAAATAAATGAACGACGCAATTATTTTGCTTCAAAATGTCATGACAGAGTACCAGGTATTTTTTTTTCTTTTCCATAAATTGTTTCCCAAGGCCACGACTTCAAAGCTACACGGATGTTCACTTAAAAAAAAAATTCTGGTCATCTCTAAAAATACGCCCCTCGATATTCATCCCACATCTCTGAACGTTTGAGTCACAATTATTTTTATACTTCAACGAGCAGTAAACAAAGCGCAATTTAACACCTACACGGAAAAAAACCTTCGGCGCAAGAAATTACGACACGGTCTGAATATGACTGCAACGACGCATCTGCGAATTACGAAAGGTTTATTTTCTTATTATTTACGCACTCCAAAAAAATATTGCTGGAAAAATTATAACGATGGCAGCAAGAAATGCTTCTTCAAGAAATCTTAGCATCGATTGATTACTGAGAGTTCAGTATAAATTGGATCGCTTTCATTAGCAGTCAAAAAGCTTTTTGACGTGACAACGTCTAATAAATCGATGAACGCCAGCTTCACGCACAAAAAGTGTCCCGTTACTCACATAGTCCCGTTACGCTGTGTCCCGTTACGCTCATTGTACGCTTGCGCCGCATCTATCTCTCTTCCACTTGATTGGAACAACCATCGATTTGACTTTTTCGAGGCACATTAAACTTGAAACACTTCCATTCGTTTACTACTTAACAGAATAACACAAATCGGAATAACTTAAATAGCAAACATGTATAAAAGTTATAGTTAAAATAATCTGTTCGTTAAAGTAATAAACATAGTTGAATTAATGAGTGCAAATAAAAGTAAATTTATCAATTAAATTGTAGATATCATTTCACTCCTTCTTTGTATCCATACAAAATAGTGATAATTCAATAAAAATTATTCAATTTTATTCATAAAAATTTGCAATCATTTCATCAATGTTTTGTTATGACGTTGTCACGTTAAACTATCGTCCGTTAACCGACTTTACAGACAACCAATTTTAAAATAATATATTTACCCTTTTTTGTTTTGCAAAGTGAGAACTAGATTCTTCTTGGATTCACCCAGATATCACTTACCACGGTGGACTTACGTGGTGGACGTACCTGGTGGCTGGGTTTTCTCGGAGTCCTCCCATCTCCCTCACCCAAACATGCTGCCATTGCTCCATCACGAGAAGTTAATTCTGCGTCACGTTTCGAGGGCGCAGACAGCACGGTCTGTGACCGGCGAACTAGGCCTTACCCTTGGGTTCATCACATTACAAAGACTATTACCATCTACTGAGCGGTGATTCACTTACGGCAAACAGTCTTAGCCACTGTCTACACAGAGAAAAAAAAAACAATTCTGTAATTTTAGAAAATATTCCTCTGGAAACCAGTTAATCATAAAAAAATAGTTTGTGATACTACAATAAAGCTATTGTAATTTTGTACAACACATGGCTATGGTATTTTTGCATATATGAAGTACGTTTTTCGATATAATGCTGATTATTTATTACGAAAATTGACGCATAATTTTATATTTTAATTGACGTTCCAATCAAGCATAGTTTTTTTTTAAATACGGAAAAGATAATCGAATATTCAACAGTTTGACACTACTTTGTTTTATTATGCTTATAATATTCGCAGTTAATACCGCGAGGCTGTTCAGGAAACTATTTACAAATAACTTTAACCGTTGGAGGTACTGTGACAACATAAGCATACATGCCCGGTAAGAATCTACACCCAGTTTTACTGCGAAAACTATTTTGTATTACTACAGTTGTTTTCATGTAAATGAACAAATTTTCTGTTTCATTTACCAAAATAATACAGCGTAAAGCCTTAAATTGCATGTTACTGATAAGCACTGTCCCATCTGTCTTCAGTGACTCAGTGTTCACCAAATAACATTAAATTTTTCATATAATTTTAATTCAATTCACAGTTACACCTAATTATTAAGAATAATAATATTACAAATACATGTCGACAAATTATTCACGAACTCAGTACTAAACGTTGTGATGAAAAAAATTTACTTTTTATTCATTGTTATTAATAATATGATTTAAAAATAACCCGATATTAAAAAAAATATCATCCAGCACGTTAATATATAGACAGATATCGTCAGCTACAATTACGTGTGTTTTTACTTAGCAAAAAATAAATAATTATATAATTCTATAGTATTAGCATTCCACAGCTATTCTCTAAACCCTCAACTCACGCATGGCTCACGACACAAGTCCCTGGGGACAAAGTTCACATGTTCATATGCTGATAGGATAATAATCATATGTAATACGATATGCGGCTAGAGGGGTCTTAAAAGAGAAGACAACACTTTGCAATAGATTTAAAACATCAGGAATGGTATAGTCGACAGGAAAAAAGGATAACGATAAATGCACCAAGCAATAAATAAGAGGTTTTAAACCTTTTTCTGGCCAAAAGCAAACTCAATTATAAAAAAGCGCAACCCATTCGTCCAAAATAATAATATAGTGTAAAAAAAGTTTGCTAAAAATATATATTAGGTATAATTTTTTTAAAAGAGAAAATTGTCTGAGTAATTATTCACAAGAATAGCGTTTATAATCTGCTTTAAAACTTTTTAGTAGGTAAACATGTAAACAGTTTTCGTCTAAGCACCTCTTATCTTCTCCTCCCCGAATAACTTCCCCAAACAAAAATAAATATCTTAAGTAGGCTAGCAATACAGAAATCAATGTTCTGTTACGTGCTGTTTGTTGTATGCATTCCCATTAGGGACATGCGTAATTGATTTAACGGTAACTCGCACGCGCCGCGCCTGGCGGAACGACTGATGCGGCAACCCGCCACGCAGCGCTGCTCTGCGGGGTTGCGCGCGCACCGCCACCAGGCGGACAAACGGCACGGCCGGGACGGCGCGGAATGTCCCCAACGGGAACGGAACCCTCTCCCCTCCCTTCGCGATACGTCCGGAGGATGCGCGCGCATCGCCCACTGGGTCAGTGGCACGGGGCCCGGCGAGTCCAGTCGCGTCACGTCCGCCGAGGCGCGCGCATCTCCGCGGAGGAGCGCATAGCGGCTTTACGTAACGCGCGTGACAGGGCGGGTCCGCCATTGTTGGTCACGTGCGGCGACAGGATGAAAAGAGAAGGAGGGGAGGAAACAGCAGCTTCGCAGTGTCTGCGATTTTCAGGCTTTTGAGATAAAGAGCTGGGCCGAGTAAACACCGTGGAGAGTTTTCACACATGAATCATGACTGTAGGAACATTGTAATTCCACGAGTTAATAAAGCAGGGGAAAAAATTGGTTGTCTGTAAAGTCGGTTTACGAACGATAGTTTAACGTGACAACGTCATAACAAAACATTGATGAAATTATTAATCCAGAAGAAAATAAATAAATCATATTCGGCTTGAGACTGAGTCGTAATAGGTTTTTGCAACCAAACCATTTAGGCATTAAAAATATTATATTCTTTGAGGAAGAATTATTTTTAAATTTTTTTTTTATCTTTTGTATGATAAAATCTACCTCGGCATACTTTTATAAATAAAATTGAATCATTTTTATGGAATTATAACTATTTTGTATGGATACAAAGGAGTGAAATATAATCTACAATTTAATTAATAAATTTACTTTTATTTGCAATCATTAAATCAAATATATTTATTACTTTTGAAGTGTCGTGCGCACCGTATTTATTTTTACAAGTACAAAAACATAATAAGCATGATAACAAAAAATGTCAAATTGTTTAATAATACATTATGTCTTTAATGTCTTTAATGGTTTCAAAAAATATATTATTGAATGAAACATCAATTAAAATATATAATTTTGCGCCGATTTCCGTAAGAAATACTCAGTAATATTATTTAAAAAAAATAATGTTCGCAGGCTTTCACGGCCATTGTCTGAAGTAGCTTGGCTTCTGGGTTGTAGCCGCGTCCTTGGCGAATAATTCACCGACGTTTCGGTCGACATTGCAGTCGCCATCTTCGGGGAGCAGTTACCTACTACTATCCCTACCTTCAGTAGGTAACTGCTACCTGATGATGGCGACTGCAATGTCGACCGAAACGTCGGTGAATTATTCGCCAAGGACACGGCTACAACCCAGAAGCCAAGCTAATTCATTATTAAAAAAAAACGTGTTTAATATCCATAATTTTTTTCTTTCCAAAGGTATCTTTTGTTAAAGTACAGAGATTATCATATTTTTTCTGTGCACACTGAGAGAAAGGTTTGTTTGTCTCAACAAAATATTTGTTTATACTATATGGTGAAATAAATATATTTTGTTAATTCAAACAAATATTTTGTAGTAGGAAAGATTCTGTTGACCCAACAAAATGATTTGGTCAACTCAAATGTATATTTGGTTAGGTGAAACCAATTTTTTTTGGTTACTTACCGAGTTTGATTAAACTAATGAAATATTTTGTTCCACCAAGTAAATATTTGTTTCCCCATATATAAACAAATATTTGTTTGATTCAAACAACCCTTTTTTTCTGTGCAGGAAGGCAAGGAGAAAGCGCACATAACAAAGAAGGTCCGGAGGCCGTGGAAGATGTCTTCTGGCGAGGCTTTGTAACGGCTCGCGGCGGTGCGTTTACGACCTCCGCGTCCGCGCCTGAAGACTTCTTGGACCCTCGACGTCTAACGGCGTCGCGCAACAGCCGAACAATAGGAGGGACCGCGGAGGGGTGGATAAATCACTTCTCAACTTCCGCCGTCTGCCTCGGGGGTCGTCCAACGGACGTCTGTCACGCAGGTGTTGACGCACTGAGAGGAAGGTTTGTTTGCCTCAACTAAATATTTGTTTATATATGGCGAAATAAATATAGTTTGTTAATTCAAACAAAATATTTTGTAGTAGGAATGATTCTGATGACCCAACAAAACGATTTTTTTTCTACTCAAATGTATATTTGGTTAAACGTAACAAAAAATAATTTTTTTACTACCGAGTTTGTTTAAACTAACAAAATATTTTGGTCCACCAAGTAAATATTTGTTTAGCCATATATAAACAAATATTTGTTTGATTAAAACAAACCTTTTCCTCTGCGACGCGAGGCAGGCTACGACGGTGAAGCTGGGGCAGGCAGTGTCATTCGCGCGAAAAATAATCTAAAACGCGCATCAGACCGCGCCGAATGGTTTCCTTCCCCGTGCAAGAGAAGCCATTCCTCTTAGTTCGGCCGGGGCACCTAACACGCGTTTGCCTCCACGCAAAAATTGCCGGGTTTCTTGTTCCGACTGTACGCACGCAAGCATCCGCAAAGGAAGCTCAACCAATCACGAGGCACGGACGATGTTTTCGTTTACAGCTACTAGTCTCGAAATATCCATTCACTAAAAATACACGGCTCTAAGTAAAATAAAAAAAATTGGTTCTCTGTAAAGTCGGTTTACGGACGATAGTTTAACGTGACAGCGTCATAACTAGAGACCTGCCAAATTCGCGGATTCATTCGGTGATAGGCTAGAATTCAAACACATATACCTCTTAGATAATTTGGATTTTGGCTACTGTTCATCTGGACGAATCTCAGTCAGTTATAAACCCTCAACCAAAGAAGGATCGAATCACAGACAAACCAGCTGAGACGACTTACAAATCGGCAACCAATGAACTTGCGTTATTTGCCCGAGTGTACAGGGGTATGTGCAGTCTATCCTAAAGGCAATCGAAACCGCGAATTTTGCAGGTCTCTAGTCATAACAAAACATTGATGAAATGATTGCATACTTTTATGAATAAAATTGAATCATTTTTATTTTAATAATAAAAGAATAAATACTTGAAATTATACCAATAATAAAATTTTTAAAATGCAAGAATAATTAACCTTCATTGAGGAAATTGTTGTTGTAATAAGCAATGAAAACCACATTACCTTTTCACTTCACTTTATAAACAGTCGAGTGGAAGAGAGATAGATGCGGCGCAAGCGTACAATGAGCGTAACGGGACACAGCGTAACGGAACAATGTGCGTAACGGGACACAGCGTAACGGAACAATGTGCGTAACGGGACACAGTGTAACGGAACAATGTGCGTAATGGGACACTTTTTCGTGCGTGCAGCAGGCGTTCATCGATTTATTAGACGTTGTCACGTCAAAAACTAAAACATCTAAGTTGACCTTATAAAGAAGCCAAATACCTTTTAATAGGAACGAAACAAAATTTTACTCCTGATTATTTATCCACGATATAGTCTCGGACGGATGGCCACCGTCGTGACGAAATAGCCACAACATTCTTCCTCCAGCAAGGTGATACGGTTCGATTCACGGGGCGGGGTCAAGCCTAAATCTTACTTAAGCGGAGAAACGTAGCGGACGTTTCCGTGGGCAGTGCTTACGCTTTCCCTGTCAAGAGGAGGGAGGGGAGAGTGGGGTTAAGAGTGACTTTGGCTCACGCATCACACTTCTACGCGCCAGGAGTAGAACTGGCGTGCAGTTATCGCGTCGGTGAGGCGCCTCTACGGGACTTTAAGCGGTGAACCTATTATATTAGTGGTTGTTTAAAACACCTGTCATAGCCTTTTTCACTGTACAAATATTCACGTTAAAGACAAAACCGTGAAAGGAAACTTGTACAGATATATGTTTCCAAAGAATACATATTCTGTATTTATTCCAACCACCTAGATCTGATACGACTTTAGGGTGTAATAGTTGTTATCTCAGTTCTTTGGACGTCTTTCCTTAATATACAGTATTCAGTGAAAAAAAAAAAACTATAAGAGATATTTTTACGAACTTTTTGGTATGAAATAATTCAAATACAGTATTGTACGTAGTATAGGGTAATGCAGGGGTCGTTTAGTTTTAATAGTCCATGTCAAAATGACAGGCTCACCACTTGAAGGCGGTTACCAACGCGAAGACTGCACGTCAGTTCGATGCCCGGCGCTTAGTGGCGAAGAGAAGTGTGGTGCGTGAGCCAAAGTCACCCTTAGAGCCACCGCGCTTATAGAACTCGTGCGCCCTTTTATGTGTCTTGATTACGCACAGAACAACTGTGTTTAGCCTGGAGCGAAGTGAATCCGCAAAATAACCGTGGCTATAGTTAAGGACTGAAAAAATTCATAAGTTCAATGACCTCCAGGATAGACACAACGATTATCTGTATAATTGGCCCCATGTCACCTGTTGACTGGTTGTTGGATTGTGAAGCTTCTGCACTGAGTAACTTTTTAATTGCCGATACGTGTTTTTCTGAGGGTCAATAAATGGCGCAGAGTCCTCCAGATTAACAGCAAACAAATAACCGTAGCAGCACGAAAGGTATATTATGGGCATGCATATTTCGCGAAAAGATTCCGAGACCAGCTTAAAGTTAAAACACTGTAGCATCGTCTGTGTTTCGTGATTGGGTAGTTTCTTTCCGATTTATGTCGATAGTTTAATATTCAATCACAGTAATTCAGTGCGCAAGCAAACGCGGCCTGAGTGACTCGGTCAAATATGGCAACGACTTCTCTCGCATACGGCCGCCAATCACAAGGAAGATACCGCTGGCGCGGGTACACCTTTTTGCAGTCTATTAAGCGTTCAGATTTTGTCGTGAAAAATGCCTGCCCCTAGGTATAATTATTTGAATTTAAGAGTATCAACAAATGGAACCTGCGAATTTTTTTTCCGATCTCTCTAGCTATATTAGCCTGTAATAAGGTGTGTACGCGCTAGAGATTGTTCCGTTTTGATTGGCGGCCGTCTGCAATGATAAGTCATTGTCCTGTTTGGCCGGGCCAATCAGGACGCGTTTGCTTCCACTTTCAATGGCAGTGACTGGCGTGCTGACGGTAAACACGCAACCTGAAATAAACCACGTCAATCACGAAACACATGAAATGCTAAAAAAAAAAATTGGTTGTCTGTAAAGTCGGTTTACGGACGATAGTTTAACGTGACAACGTCATAACAAAATATTGATGAAATGATTGCATACTTTTATGAATAAAATTGAATAATGTTTACTGAATTATCACTATTTTGTATGAATACAAAGAAGGAGTGAAATGAAATATACAATTTAATTGATAAAAATTTACTTTTATTTGCACTCATTAATTCAAATATGTTTATTACTTTAACGAACAGATTATTTAAACTATAACTTTTAAACATGTTTGCTATTTAACTTCTTCCAATCTGTGTTATTCTGTTAAGGATAGGACGATGATAGGAAAAGTAGGAAACAAATGGGAGTGTTTCAAGGATGATGTGAAGGAAAATGGCTTACCCAACACCAAAATGCAGTCAAAAATAATATATTTGCGCCACGGACTCTGCAGCAATGCTAGGAGGAATGCGTTAGCAAACAGCAATGAAAATGTTACATTGAAATGCATGAAAACAGAACTACGCCACGGACTCGGTCGCAATGCTAGGAGGTTCAGGTTAGCAAAGAGCAATACAAAATGAGCGTAACGGGACACAGAGAAACGGGACAATGTGCGTAACGGGACACTTTTTAGTGCGTGCAGCCGGCGTTCATCGATATATTAGATGTTGTCACGTCAAAAATTTGACACGCAGATGTGGTCTGGAAATCTTTCAGAGGAATACACACGGCCTTCGTGCAGCGAACGGAACGCCCGTTCGCCGAGGTTCGCACGAGGAGCTACCGGCTTCCTTCCCCTTCCGCGACGACGTGTGAAGTTCAGTTTTTTTCTCTCTCTCCCTTCCTTCCCTGGGGAAGTTCTCCCAACTGTTGAATAACAATAACGTCGCCGCCGGAGTTTAGCGCACCGGGTTACGTGGGCGCGGGAGCAGTCATCCTGTGTTCTCCTCCGGCAGAAGTCCCACGGTACCCGGGGATGGCAAGGGGGGGGGGGGGGGAGATACGCACGGGTCAGCCGGGGAAGTCGCGCGCGTTTTCCGGGTTCCGCGGTCGGGGCACCGATTGTTATTTTTTGTTCTTTTGGGGCTTTTTGATGATTTTAATTTACTTCATTTGACTTATTTTAAGTACATCTGAGTACAAATCACTTTATTATTTCTATTGTGCCGAGTATATTTCGATCGATGTTTTTTAGGTTTCCGATTTATTTCGGTATACGTGGATTTATTTCATTTCCACTGGTATCGTTTAACATTATTTCGGTTATTTCACATTTAATATGTTCACGCAGTCACGGACGTCCGTTCAAGTTCGGTCCCGCGACCGGAGACTGACTCCTGGAGGGTCGGCCCCAGTGACTCGCGGCCGTGTCGGGGACGAAGAAAAAAATTGGTTGTCTGTAAAGTCGGTTTGCGGACGATAGTTTAACGTGACAACGTCATAACAAAACATTGATGAAATGACTGCATACTTTTATGAATAAAATTTGATCATTTTTTATTGAATTATCACTATTTTGTACGGATACAAAGAAGGAGTGAAATGAAATCTACAATTTAATTGATAAATTTTTTCTTTTACTTGCACTCATTAATTCAAATATGTTCATTACTTTAACGAAGAGATTATTTTAACTATAACTTTTATACATGTTTGCTATTTAACTTCTTCCAATCTGTGTTATTCTGTTAAGGATAGGACGATGATAGGAAAAGTAGGAAACTAATGGCAGTGTTTCAAGTTTAATGTGCCTCGAAAAAGTCAAATCGATGGTTGTTCCAATCGAGTGGAAGAGAGATAGATGCGGCGCAAGCGTACAATGAGCGTAACGGGACACAGCGTAACGGGACAATGTGCGTAACGGGATACAGCGTAACGGGACAACGTGCGTAACGGGACACGGCGTAACGGGACAATGTGCGTAACGGGACACTTGTTCGTGCGTGCAGCCGGCGTTCATCGACTTATTAGACGTTGTCACGTCAAAAAAAAATTTCCCTACCCGGTCTAGGACTTCTCAGAAATGCGCCCTTTACATCTTGGCTGCATTTGCTAAGGGATGTAGGGACGTAGGGATCAGGGATTGTAACGAATATTCGAATTCGCATTCACGCTTTTCTTGACATCCGCATTCGCAAAATTCATGTGAATATTTTGCGATGTAAACAACAGAAATATGAATTCTTAGCAATTTTATTGGGAAAGTTTTTCACGTTCTTTATTAAAAAAAATAATAAATTTTTTTCCCACTAAGGTAAACTTGCAATTATACCTTTTATCAGCCTTTATTTTAACAACTTTAGACTCGGTATTATAAATAAACAAATATTAATCAGAAAATAAAGAATAATAAGAGACACCTGTATTTCGCGAATACATTTCGTGTCAAGGTATTTCACAAAATACTGTAGCTTTTCTCCTGTGGTTGTTGGCTGAGGTCGGTGAGAGTTGTCGTCCCACTCTGGACGGGGCCAATGAGAATGTGTGGTCACCGTACTGCTGCACCCTCACAATTTGCCACGACTATTAGAAAAAAGCTACAGTGTTTTGTGAAATACCTTTACATGAAATGAAATCGCGAAATACAGGTGTCCCTAATAATAAGTGAAACCAACCAAATGGTTATTATACTCTGAAACTGTTATGCCAATACTTTAACGTTATTTACTTGTAATGTAATTGGCATCCAGGAATGCCTGCAGTGGACACTAGTATTGTCGCCGGCAGGGATGCGCGGCGGGCACTAGGTAGGTACTTTCACCCGGGCGGGCGCGCCGTCGACGCCCCCTGGTGGAGCAGGTGGACCCGGGGCCTCCGACCGTTAACCGGCCCTCGTAACCCTGCTCTCCCCCCCTGACGTCGTCGTCCCTCCTCCTGCTGCTCTCCGGGCGGAGGTCGGCTTTCTTGGCCCCGGGGCGGACTGCCCACGACAACGCACTGCCCGCCTTCCAGGTGTCCCGCCTCGCACCTCCACACCTCGTCGTCCATCACCACAGACACGTGAATTTCGCGGATTCAATGACCTCCAGGATGGACTCCAATATCCTCCAAACACTCGGGGAAATGCCAACTGTTCATTGGGCTGCTGACTTGTGAGTCGTCTCGACTGGGTGGCCTGTGATTCGACACTTCTATGAGTGAGGGTCTCTAATTGGCCCTCAGTCCTCCAGATTAACAGAGGACCAATGACAGAAGCAGCACTAAGGTATAATTATTTGAATTTTAGCATTACACGAAATGAATCCGCGAAATTCACGGGTCTCTATCCATTACTAGAGACCTGCAAAATTCGCGGATTCATTCGGTGATAGGCTAGAAATTCAAACACGTACACCTCTTAGATCATTTTGCTATTGGCTTACAGTTCATCTGGACGAATCTCAACCAGTTATGAACCCTCAACCAAAGAAGGATCGAATCACAGACAAACCAGCTGAGACGACTTGCAAGTCGGCGGCCAATGATCTTGCGTTATTTGCCCGAGTGTACAGGGGTATGTGCAGTCCATCCTGAAGGCTATCGAAACCGCGAATTTTGCAGGTCTCTATCCATTACTAGAGACCGGAAAAAAATAGCGGATTCATTTCGCGATAGGCTAGAATCCAAATAGTTATACCACAGTGCTGCCTCTGCTATTGGCTCACAAGTCACCTGGATGACTCTGGGCCGATGAGAAAAACTCAACTAAAGCAGCACCGAATCACAGACTGCTACGTTGGGACGTCTCACAAGACAGCAGCCAACGAGTGGGTGACATTTGACCGAGTGTACGTAGAACTATGGAGTTCATGCTAGAAGTCATTGAACCCGCGAATTTTTCAGGTCCCTATCCATTACGCGGAACATCTTAGCTGCCGGGTGGTTAGCTGAGAGTGGTAAAGGGACTGAGGCGGTGACTATGCTGGGTTGGTGGCCCCAGCCGCTGGTCATTGCCGAAGCCCTAATACCCTCCCGGTCAAACAAGAGGGAGCGATCCCCAACAGTTCTGTTTTAAATAAGCTCTGGAATGTTATAAAAAAGCGAACTGGAACGCTACTCCCTCCCTACCCTATTAGGGCGCATATGTGGGAGGGGAACGTGAGAATGCCGGCCGTAAGGTCGGAATAATCTGTCGGGTGCACGGCGTTCGGTGGGAGAAACACGCGGCGTTAAATTTTTTCGGTTCAGGCCTGCTGTTGGCGTTTGTGCTGCGACGTGTCTAGCGAGCGCAGACATTTCCACGGCGTTTGTAAAGAGAGAGAGAGAGAGAGAGAGAGATAGATAGAGAGAGAGGACACAGCCGTTTACCGTTCGTTCACCTAACACTAATCTTGAACGCATTGCTAGGGGCAGGCATTTTTCGCGAAAAGATCTGCACACCTATTAGACTGCAACACGGTATACCCGCAGCTGTGGTTTCTTCCTTGTGACTGGCGTCCATCTGCGAGAAAAGTAGTTTGCCTTATTTGGCCGAGCCATTCAAGAAGCGTTTGCTTCCAGCACTGAATTACTGTGATTGGTGTTGTCACAATCGATATGTATCTGGGAGAAACTCACCCGATCGCGAAACACAGACGATGCTAAAACACATTAATAGAGACCGGAAAAATTCGCGAATTCATTTCGCGATACGCTAAAATACAAGTGCTGCCTCACGTAGTTGATAATGGAATGTTTAGCAAATAAATTTTAACTATTGGATGTACCGGGACAACAAAAAGCATAAATGCCCGGGAAAGAATCCTAACCCAATGTTTCTGCTGACATTTTTTTATTTTCATAAAAATAAACAAATTAACAAACATCTGTTATTTGTTACAAATATTTATGTTCCATTTATATATTAAAAAAAACTGTGCATAATTCGCCCGTGGAATGTGCGGTCCAATGGTTTCACTCGAAGGGGCACCCGACACAACCATGATTAAGGCGCTTCTCAACTCCAGGAAGCTGCCTGGAGTCTACGCCCGTTATACACGACTCGATTCGCGCGGCTGTGTTGCTGTGCGGGCTCGGGCCCCGCTTCGCCCACGACGGACGTGCGTTCGTGTAAAACTGGTTTATTTCCGAGGGGGGGAGGTGATGCAGATACCACCTCCTCGCCGAATACGTCTGAAAAACAAACAACTTCCAGGGATAAATTCGTACCACAAGCTATGCATTAACACAACACTTATAAAATTATTGAATTTGTATTATAAATCAAATATCATGCATTTCGCGATTTCATTTCATGTCAAGGTATTTCACAAAACACTAAGAGTCACGGCAAATTGTGAGGGTGCAGCAGTACGGTGACCACATTCTCATTGGCCCCGTCAAGAGCGGGACGACACCTCTCACCGACCTCAGCCAATAACCACAGGAGAAAAGCTACAGTGTTTTGTGAAATACCTAGACACGAAATGTATTCGCGAAATTCAGGTGTCCCTAATCATGCATTAATTCACAACGTATTTAAGAACATCAGTGGGGGGCGGGGATTCATTTATCTGCGTGAAGATTTCGAGATCAGCTTTCAATCAACACGCCGGGGGATCGTCTGTGTTTCGAGGGTGGGCGAGTTTCTTTCAGGCGCATGTATACCGTCAGCGCACCAATGGCGACCTCTCTCGCGGACGGCCGCCACTTGCGAGGAAGAAATAGCTGGCGCGTGCACACCGCGTGGCAGTCTAGCGGGAGTTTCCCAACCAGCACGTTCTTTTGCTGGGGCAGGTTTTTTTCTTTCGCGAAAAAAAATTCTTAACGCGCTCTTAATATTGCAACAGTTTTTTTTTCTTTCGTGTAAATGACAACCGTTTGCAAGTGACTTATGGCAAAATAATTATCTGACGTTGGCACTGAATAATTTACTCGGTATTAGTGATATAATTTAGGTTAAGTAATTAATTTTTGCACACCTAGTTTTTTTTTCCTGATTTTATTGAATTAATATCAGATATCTAATTTTCTTGAAATTAGTGAGAAATTAGATCAAATCGGGATAAAAGTAAGTATTTATAAAATCCCATATTCTTAGTTAAACAAAAGACCGCGAATGTACCCTAAACGTAAGATGTATGCAAATTTTCAATTAATCAGGTTCGGCTGATCAAAAATTGCACTGAATGAAATATGTGTGACTTTTTTTTTTAATTTGTTGCTACCTAATTTTCACTTTTAAGTCCAAGGTGCATGAATGATTCGGTCGTGTGTTCCTTGTAAGTTAGTGTGAAAATAACACTTGAACCAATGATAAAAAACTTGTTCAAATCCTCGGAAAGTTGGCAAACCTGTTCCCAAGCAACAATGCGAAATTCGTAGGTGCTTGTTTGTCGGATCAGGAAAATATTTCCGGCACAAAAAAAGAAAAAGTGAGCATGTCCTTCAGCACCCGCCAGAGCTATTATATAATGCCGAGCATAATAAATAAACGCACAATGTGTTTTCAACCACATTTCTTGGCGCGAATCACACGTAGTTTCCGCACCCGCCGCTAGAATTATCTGCCGGAGCAGCAGCGTCGACTATCGAATAATTCCATTAGCAGACCAAAATTTTCAACTATACACTGAGAGAAAGGTTTGTTTGCCTCAACAAAACATTTGTTTGTATATGGCGAAATAAATATATTTTGTTAATTCAAACAAATATTGTGTAGTAGAAAAGATTCTATTGGCCCAACAAAATGATTTGTCAACTCAAATATATATTTTGTTAGGTGTAACAAATCATTTTTGTTACTTACCGAGTTTGGTTAAGCTAACAAAATATTTTGTTCCACCAAGTAAACATTTTTTCGCCATATATAAACAAATATTTGTTTGATACAAACAAACCTTTTTCTCTGTGTACAATGAAACGGTTCCGATAAAAGCGAAAAATATTCAAAAATAAAATTTTTTTAACCCCGGTTTCGGATCTGAATTCTGACAAAGAAATTCGATTAAAATAGGGACCATCATGTCATAATTCATTAAAAAGTTAATGCTATAATGTTTCCTTTCGGCTTTGCGAACTACGGTTAGCGCCATCCGCCGCAGACGGCAGCACCGTGGTTACATATTTCCGTTCCATGCACCAAATTACTCCCACCAAATGCCGTATACCGAGAGCTAAGATATTACTAGACATGCAAAATTCGCGGATTCATTTCGATTTAGGCTAGCATCAAAACAACTATACCTTCGTACCGCTTCTGCGATTGGCCCACAATTTATCCGGGGAACTGTGAGCCAATGGGAAACACTAAACACCAAGAAAGTGCCGAATTACGGACAGCCTAATTGAGACGTCTCAAGCGTCAGTAGCCAATGAACAGGTGTCATATTTCCGCGAGTATTTAAAGGACGGTGGAGTCTATCCCAGAGGTCAATGAATCCGCGTATTTTGTAGGTCTCTAAATATTACACACACACACACACACACACTATATATATATCAAGTTCTCTCTGCGGTGACTTCTACGTCGACCGCTAGGTCGCTTCGTCGTCTAATCCCTAGAGACCGGAAAAATTCGCGAATTCATTTCGCGATAGGCTAAAATACAAATCATTATACCTCAGTGCTGCCTCTGCTATTGGCTCATAACTCACCTGGATGACTCTGGGCCAATGAGATACACCCAACCCAAAGCTTTATCGAATCACAGGCTGCTACGCTGGAACGTCTCACAAGACAGCTGCCAATGAGTGGGTGGCATTTGACCGAGTGCACGTAGAACTATGGAGTTCATCCTGCAGGTCATTGAACCCGCGAATTTTTCCGGTCCCTACTAATCCCTAAGCTCTGTTCGCGTGGCGGCCTACACAACCTGCCGCTAGCTGGGCCCAGCAGGCCCGCACCCGGAACCAGTCGAGCGCCGAGATGCCGTTTAACGCGGTAGGTCCCTCCCTCCCTCCCTCGCCCACACCCGTACAGGCCAACACTGGGCCGACCGCCCGCGGCGAACCAGTCGCGGCGAATCACGACGGGACCACACAAAAAGGCGCGACACGCACTTTATGCTAGCAAAACCTCGTTACACTAACAAAACTCTTAAATGCTTTTTCGTAAGCAGACCCCCCCTTCTTGATATCCTGGAGCAGTTTTGATATCGCGTTGTTTTCCCCCTGAAGCGCTGCGCACCGTGCCTATGTGTGCCCGGGTGGGCCGGGGGGGGGGGGGGGGGCTTAACACCATTGTCTAATTATTCGTCGGCCAGTTCTCCGAAAGGCACGGAAGACAGGTTCACAAGGGCCGATCGGTTCCACAAGCTGCGATCCGGCCGCTCCGCTGGACCGACGCAGGCCCCTGGAATAATGCAGCGGAGCTACTGGAATGTGAAACTGTACCGGGAGGTCGTCCGGTTCCAGTCTCACAAACACACACAAGCGCACGCGCACACAAACCGACCTTCCTTTCGCAACCGGCGCCGACCTCGTCAAAGAGAACGACTCAGCGACTTCTATTCCCACGAACTCATTCGTCACTAGGCGTTTAAACGGATTTGCCTCGCACCTTGGACATCGTTTAAAAAAAAAAAAAAAAAAAAAAAAAAAAACACACACTGAAAATTCTATACTTCCAATCAAAGGTTCTACTGAACGTACATTGCATATAATTTTTTTTTGCATGATTAGCTGTCGAAGTAACCTCTTCAAACCTTTTGCGAGTCATCGAAAAAAAAAAAAAAAGAAATAAGAGTACAGAACTAATTTATTTTTTCTTTTAGCGCGGACTAAGAATGATTCTTGCAACGGGACAGATTGATTGCGTCGCTGTGCTGTCCTTGCGTTGTCAAGTTCATCTGTTCGTTTTAATAGTTTGGGTTCATCTGTTTATTCGCTGTTCTGTTCCAAGGACGTTGTCTGTCTGCATTTGCTGTTCTGGTCGCTACTGTCTCGTCGTTGCTGTGTGATATTCAAAGTTCGACATCAGCAGAATGAAGCTTGTTCTCTGTGGGCTATGTTTTAATTTTTATTTCAGGTATATTTCAAAGAAATACGACTCATTGTAACCGTTACCATAGTGTAACTTTTAGAAAAACATTATATAGTTTTTCGTTTCATGGTCCTTAGACCCCAAAACTATCGTCAACTCAAAAGTTTACACATACATATATATATCACAATTTTGTGGACACAATAACTGTCGCAATAATCCACAAATCACTTCCAAACTGATAATTAAAATCTAGTACTGGAAAATCTCGGTCACATTCGTTAATGGGCAATATTCGACCAAAGAATTAGAAATGGAGACAGTTTTTTTGAAAAACAGAAAAAATCACATCCATCTGGACGTATTATATAACTCGTAGGAGTATTAACAAATTACATTTTTTTCCTTAAAACGTTTTTGATACGACCAACCATAACTGCAATGGGTTGAAAAAACAAGGGTTGGAGGACAAAAAAAAAATCATAACTCCTTGAGTAGGCACAACATCGAATTTGTACAAGTTATGTATTATTTATACTTATATTTTTAATAATAATTTTTACCTAAAACTATTGTCTGAAACAATTTTTGATAATACAAACCATAACTGCAAGGGTTGGTAAAAACAAGGGTTGGAAGACAGAAAAAATTTCACAACTCTGTTCATTGGCACACCATCGAGTTAATTTAAAATGCTTGTTAGTCTTATAATTTTTATCTAAAATTTTTATCTGAAAAATTTTTGATAATACGAAAAAAAAGGAGTTTAAAAATAACAAAAAATTCATAAAAATCTGTATCTTATACATTATTAAATCCATTTCTTTTTATTATAAAACATAAAAAAATATATATACAACTTTCTTTTCGTCCAAACGGTTTTAATTTCAATAGGGTCAGTATATGACTATATGAGTGCAATAAGCAGATAACTTTATAATATTAAAAAAAAAAAAAAACGTTTTCCTTGAAACATAGTTATTAATACATCTATAATCTCTGTTGCACAGTGAGAGTCTTTTAAATTCCAGCCTCCCCTCCCCCCCTTCCCACCCTCCACCGTTATCGACGTCCACTGTTGCCAACGAAGTGCCTACAAGACAATTTGAAATTGTTAAAAAAAAAACACATTTGACATTTATTCCAACAAAAATAATAATGTAAATGCGAATTATGAAAAAAATACTATGTCACCCTAGTGTCATATTTTTTTTACTTAATTTACTGAGAAAACCCTCTCAATATATCTAACTAAACTATGTTTTAGTTAAAATTGGAATGTATCGCTGAAAGGAAATTACCGAGCTGACGTTAGCTCCTGAAGAGGTTTGGCGTGTATGAGACATTATTTAATGTTTATGTATAAAACGGATCTGCTTGTGGAAATTTATTTTAAAATAATGTCGTTTCCATGGAATAAAAATAATATCCATCCAATATTTTTTTGTATAATTAGCTGTCGAAGTCTCATTTTATTTATTTTGGCTACTTAACCAAAAATGGAAGTAAAATGATTACTTGTTTGAAGCTTTCCTTGTTAAAAGTCAAAGTAGCTGGTAACTTCATGGCATAATTTTAAATTTAGTTATGATGAATTTATGAAGTATTATTTTCGTGTCAAAAGTATTGGAATATTTGAGAATTTTTATATCTTAATAAGGTTGGACGAATTTAGCACAGATAAATCATTATTGAGACAAGATGTAACTGGTAACACTGCCTTCTATACGGAAAAGTTTCATTTTTTTTGTGTAGGCAGCCAATATATTACGAAGGGATGTTGTCAGCTAATTATCCCAAAAATTCTTCATATTTAATGTAAAAATGAAATAAACAGATGCTTGGTGCTGAAGACCGTTAAATATTGATATGGAGTGGTGTCAGAATTAGTTAGCAAACAAGCTATAGTTGCATTAATGCTAATTCTAGAAATTTGTTTAGTAATTTAAAAGAAACTCGATGGGAATAATCGTAAAAATTACCATCACGAAGTGAATATTGTTAAAAAAAAACAGATAACAGGATATGATAACCACTCTTCAGATATCCTTAAAATCCAGCTCTGCATCCAACACAAATTAGATCGATTTTTTCTTTTAATTGGCCAGGAGCCCAGCCAACCAGAATAGAAGAGACCACTCACTGGGCAGCAGCCCCAACCAATCAAAGGGACACAGATCCGTTTGATCCACATCTGCAGCCGGTGAGGGAAAAAAATCACCTCCCAGGCGAGATTATTCGAAGGCAGAAGAATGTTCCTCGGCGCACACCAATACGTACTCGACCTAGCGTTGTACATACAACAAAATACACCTTAAGGTACTCTTCAGGCCCGAGCGCCAAATTGTCCATCCGTAGATCCAAGTGAATTTCACTAAAGTGAAGGGGCGGATCTAGAACGAGTTGCAGAAACTTAAGTCCCCGGACGGCGATATGATGGATCGACAAAGAACCTCAGTAGGTTAGCTGCTATCCTGAAGATGGCGACTGAAAGGTCGACCGAAACGTGGGCGAAATCTTCGGCTTCGAGGCGGCCAGAACCCATAAGTAGGGCCATACAGATTTCCCGAAAAGATTTTGAGACTAGCTGAAAGTTAAAACACTGTATAGCATCGTCTGTGTTTCGTGATTGGGTGAGTTTCTCCCAGATACATATCGATTGTAACAACACCAATCACAGTGATCCAGTGCGGAAGCAAACGCGTCTTGAATGGCTCGGCCAAACAAGGCAACGACTTCTCTCGCAGACGGACGCCAGTCACAAGGAAGAAACCACAGGCGCGGGTATACCTTGTTGCAGTCTAATAGGTGTGCAGATCTTTTCGCGAAAAATGCCTTGCCCCTACCCACAAGCCGAGACAACGGCCTGCGATCGTTATCGCCACACACTAGGGATATCTCGCTGGCCCGCTGATGGGACACGGCGCGGCGGTGGGGAAACGCAGAAGGATCGCACACAGGTTGGTCTCAGTTAACTGATGTGACGACGACTGCGTACACCCGCTCCACGCTTGTATACGTCGCCGTCTCAAGCCGCTCTCGTGACGGCAGCCGACTAGAAAGCAGCAGGTAGGTGCGGAGGAAACTCTGCCTCTGGCGACAACGACTGACTCATGCTGGGACGTGCATGATGGCCCGCTTCATGTGGCTTCTGGCAGCTGCGCGCGTGTGTGTGTGTACGTGTGAGTTGGTGGAAAAGGAGAGGGGCGTGTTTCAAGAGCTTCACCGGGGGGGGGGGGGGGGGGGGGGGTAGGGGGGGGCAGTTGCCCCCCTTAGAGCCCTAGAGATTCAAAAAAGTGTAGCCAAATACAAAAAAAAAAATACATACTTTTCCCACAAGTTGCCCCCCACCCCGCTTAGACGATCGGCTGGCGACGCCCTTGGAGTATTTCCGGCAAAGCCATTTTTTTTCCTAACCTAACATAAAACCAAGTTTATTTGTTCGGGTTGGTTCAGGGTTAGGGAAAACTTCTAAGATCAGCAATCTAATCTCAGTAAATAAACGGTGCCCCGTGCAAAGCTGGAAATTGGTTTCAACGCAATATGTTTCGCAAAACGTATGTTTCGCAACCCTCGATACAATTGTTACAGAAAGAAAAAAAAATACTAAAGATAAGAGCACAATCGCACGATAATGTAACCGCCTTTTTTATTTTTAATTTTCTCAAGTACTTTAAAAAAGTTGCAACTATATCTTGTTTGTGACCATTAAAGCGTTTCTAAATGTATTCCAGGATAGTTTCGCCGACATAAAGTTTTATTTGGCACACCAACACTTTTGGTACGTTCCCCGATGATCGCAAAATTGACCGTTACGAGTTAATGTCGCCAGACGCGGGTCCGCCATCTGGACCAGACCAACGAAAAAGCGAGCTCTGCGCATGCGCGGAATTTGGTGCGAAAAAGTAGGTCATGGATAGGACACCAAAGTCCGTTCCCTAAAATAAAATTAAAAAAAAAAAAAAAAACAAGGGACTGGCCATGTCCTATCGTTAGGGACACCTGTATTTCGCGATTTCATTTCATGTCAAGGTATTTCACAAAACACTGTAGCTTTTTCTAAGA
Organism: Bacillus rossius redtenbacheri; assembly: GCF_032445375.1. Lineage (NCBI taxonomy): Eukaryota > Metazoa > Arthropoda > Insecta > Phasmatodea > Bacillidae > Bacillus > Bacillus rossius. Next base: position 59,450,995 of record NC_086336.1, read on the forward strand.
GTCGTGGCAAATTGTGAGGGTGCAGCAGTACGGTGACCACATTCTCATTGGCCCCGTCAAGAGCGGGACGACACCTCTCACCGACCTCAGCCAAATAACCACAGGAGAAAAGCTACAGTATTTTGTGATATACCTTGACACGAAATGTATTCGCGAAATACAGGTGTCCCTACCTATCGTGCACTAGGAATACGGGTTTGGAGGGGCACAGGTGTTGGACATCCGACACCTTGTTCTCGTGACTTGGAAGTACACCGGGCTGAGCGAGCCGGCGCACCCTGATGTCGAGAAGGGAGCTGGAAGTTTCTCTCTCTCTCTCTCTGGCCAGATTTCTCCGAGAGCCCGGACCACTCCTCCCCTCCTCCTCATCTTGGCCGCCGCCGACGGAGAGGAAAGCCCGTGTGTTTGTGCAGGTGACGAGCGGCGTGCCTCCCAGCGAGTCGCCGTGCGTCGCTTTCTCCTCCGCGGCTCGAAACGGGCTTGTTTTTCGGGACCCGGCGCGCCCCGGGGTCTCTCCTCCGCATACCGCAGTGAGACTCCCCCAGGACTCGTCCAGCTACGTAGGGTCGCAGCCGGGAATTTTTCGGGTGTTGTTCCAGTATAACCATCTACTATTGAATTTTTTTAAAGAAAAAAATTGATTATTACATTAACAAAATCCTCGGGGAAATAGCAGACGTTTGATCGGCCCAGCGCATGTCCACAGCTGAGAAATATGCTGACCACTTAATCGGGCAAGTAGTCTTTCAGTCCGTAATCATCGGTGAATCAGACTATTTCAACCAGACCCACTTACTCCTAATTTATTTTGAAAAAAAAAAAAATTAAATACAGCCAGAATCAACACGCGTTTTTCATCGACTGGCTGTGCTTCGAAGGAAAAAAGGCCCTAGGGCCGAGGCAGCCAGTGAAAACACAAAATTGCTTGGCTTGCATGTAGGACACCACATTAAAAAAAATTGAAAGTTGCGTGATAGGTTTTACTATGTAATAGTTACCAAACTTCAGAACGAGGGAAGGAATGGACAGTAAAGAGAACATTCTAAACAATATATATCATATATAAAATTCTCGTGTCACAGTGTTAGTTATCATACTCCTCCGAAACGGCTTGACCGATTTTTATCAAATTTTGTATGCATATTCAGTAGGTCTGAGAATCGGCTACTATCTATTTTTGATACCCCTAAATGATAAGGGTTGTCCACTCCAAACATTTTTTTTTAATTTTTGGACGAAATTTTTTTTATAATGTGGCATTAAAATATACATACAACCCTAAATTTTCACCCTTATATCACCAACCCCTAATTTTTAATATAATTTTATATTTTTAAACCCCGGTCGATAGCTGATCAATTAACACTTGATCAACCTTACCCGCCTACAGCGAGCTAATTACCTGGATTAACACATAGACCACATATTAATATGAAATTCCATCCTTAAGGGAGTGAAAAAGTGATAATTTCATTTTATAACAGAAAAAAATCATAGGTCTTAGATATACAAATAGTGAGTGAGTGTCATTTCTTTATGTCTGTCACACGATCATACACATAGTAAGGTCTGGCAAATTCGTATTTTTCTCCTTGGTGATACCAGCCCGCTTAGTGGAGCTCGCAGCGGCTAGCAAAATAAAGGCGCTCATAACAGTTTTGTTCTTAACTTCGTCAATAGATAGAGTTATTTGCCTTGAATTTTAAACGCACCATCGTTTGATGCGTTTGTCATGTCTTTAATTTTCGTTTGTTTGTGCCGTATGCGTTCCTATACCATTCATCCAATTGCGATGAAATTTTGGTGAGTTGTTATGCGCATGCCCGTGAAGGTTTCTGAGACGGTATAACTATTATACAATAGTTGGAGCACGAATCGTTTCAAAAAATGTTTCAAAATAAGTTGAGATAGAGCGAGGTATAGAGAATGAAATGGGTTACATAAAGAGATATGTAGATGTATAGATCTATAGAGATTTATATATAGAAGAGGTAGAGATAGTGTGAGGTATATATGTAAATATGTAGATATAAAGAGATAAATAGCGATAGAGAGATACATAGGTATATAAAGATGTAGATAGAGATAAATATATGTTTATAGAGATGGATAGATGATATGTATATGTGTAACTACTTCAAACATATTACAAAACAAAACTGAATGAGGCACGCAATGCATGCCGAGCATTAGCTAGCTAATAAAATCTTTTCAATATTAGTAATCTCTTATTTTTAACCTTTTTTCTATAGTGCTTTATAGAGTCTAGACTACATACAGGCCACCAATTTTTAGATATATACAGGTAAATAACTATACACTGGCAGAACGTCTGTCGGGATCTGAAAGTGATATAAATCATTTTGCACACTTGACATTCAAATTAAGAAGACAATTACTAACTACATCTGATTTCGAAAAAGGTACCCTTCACCCTGTGTTCAGCCCGGGCAACACCGGGTACTGCAGCTAGAAATTCCCTAGAAATAATTTATATGGCAAAACAACGTTTGCCAGGTCAGCTACTACATATATATTTTAATATTTCCATGTGTTGGAGGATCAGATGCATTGTAGCGACCAGGCATCAGATACTTTCTTTTCGCTGCGTTGAAAGTCTAAAATGGGTAATGGTTACATAAATTTCTTTCTTACAACTGAAGGGCACCAATATGTAGGATTCTAGCGGAGGTGGGGTTAACTGATGTAAGACATCTCATTGGACGGTATAGGGTTATATGCACGCAATACGCGGAAAACTTTATTATTATTGAAGAAAATTATCACTGAAACAAATTTTTGGCGTTATTAATACTTTTATCATACGATTGCCTTCAAAGTGACGGATTCTTTCATTCCACAATGAGAGAGAGAGAAAGAGAGAATGAGAGAGAGAGAAAGGAAGGGGAATTTTCACCAACCATACTTACTTAGCGCGAAATCAAGCCTGACGCAAAGGTAAACCAGTGTACCAGGTAATAGCAAACATCACTGCCGTAAACCTTTTATAAAAAAAAAACTACTTCGAAACCTTTACGTTCGCGGAGGAAAGTTCAATGGCGATGTTTCTGTTTTACGTCTCGAGCGATTGCTGCGAGATCGCACCCACTCTCGCAACGGCGCGCCAAACGTCTTTTCCCCGGCGTCTTCGAAGCGGCGCGGGCGGTCGGCCTTTCACCCTTCGGACCGCGAGACGGCCGTTCTCGATGGAGGTCGGCCGGGACGATAAGTGCGACGCTCGCATGCGCCCCTGGCGCAATGTCGCCTCTAAGCGCAAGGCTCTGATCCGGCGCGCAGACTTCACGTCGTGCGTAGGGCGACTATTGACATTTAAACAGCAACCATAATATTATATGGCTGCGGAGAAATGACGTTAAAGGTGTACTGCAAATATGTACTGGGTTTATTACGTAGCCTGAAAACAAGCGATTCTGAACAATTCCACTCTAAGCGCAAGGCTATGATCCGGCGCGCAGACTTCACGTCGTGCGTAGGGCGACTATTGACATTTAAACGGCAACCATAACATTATACGGCTGCGGGGAAAGGACGTTAAATGCACTGCAAGTATGTACTGGGTTTATTACGTAGCCTGAAAACAAGCGATTTTGACAATTCCACTCTAAGCGCAAGGTATGATCCGGCGCGCAGACTTCACGTCGTGCGTAGGGCGACTATTGACATTTAAACGGCAACCATAACATTATACGGCTGCGGGGAAAGGACGTTAAATGCACTGCAAGTATGTACTGGGTTTATTACGTAGCCTGAAAACAAGCGATTCTGAACAATTCCACTCTAAGCGCAAGGCTATGATCCGGCGCGCAGACTTCACGTCGTGCGTAGGGCGACTATTGACATTTAAACGACAACCATAACATTATACGGCTGCGGGGAAAGGACGTTAAATGCACTGCAAGTATGTACTGGGTTTATTACGTAGCCTGAAAACAAGCGATTTTGACAATTCCACTCTAAGCGCAAGGTATGATCCGGCGCGCAGACTTCACGTCGTGCGTAGGGCGACTATTGACATTTAAACGGCAACCATAACATTATACGGCTGCGGGGAAATGACGTTAAAGGTGTACTGCAAATATGTACTGGGTTTATTACGTAGCCAGAAAACAAGCGATTTTGACAATTCCACTCTAAGCGCAAGGTATGATCCGGCGCGCAGACTTCACGTCGTGCGTAGGGCGACTGTTGACATTTAAACGGCAACCATAACATTATGTGGCGGGGGAAATGACGTTAAAGGTGTACTGCAAGTCTGTACTGGGTCTATTACGTAGCCTGAAAACAAGCGATTTTGAAAATTCCACTCTAAAAAAAAAACTGTTTGAAAACGAAACACGAAAACAGAACTACTCATCCTCTCTCAGTAAATGCTTTTTTTTAGTAAACAGTCATCAATCGGATACATTTTTGCATTTTTTTTAATATCGCGTGGATTTTACGAAACTTTGCTCACTGGATGTGTGTGTCCAGGTAGGCGGGGCCCTTAACATGATGTCCACTACTACACTTGCAGCAGCCATTGGTGACTGCAACTGGAGTATCAGGATCGCTATTGCGGACCCAAAAACTCCGGAGACCGTCGCGAGCGCCAGCAAACTCCTATTTTGAAGCTATGAAATTAGGAGCTAAGGTATTTTTTTAAATTATTAAAACATACAAGTGAGCAAAGTTTCTTGATATACCATGATATTAAAAGAAAGAAAAACGTTTCCCTAAATTCAGACACGCTACCAAGGGATACTGAATGAATGTGTGTGTGAGAATGACAGTAATGATTTTAATTATATTTTAATATTTTTTTTCTATTCAAACAATATTTAATATGTCTTACAAATGCTTTTATTGACATTTTAATATTTTAAACAATATTTTATATGGTTCATGTTAGTACTTAACTTGAATGGTAAATTCGTAGATGATTCATCGGTAATTTGTTAGTATGTAATTTCAGTATAAGAGAGGAAGTAAACGATTTTAACTGCGCCAAACAAAAGTAGAATAAATAATGAAATAAATTTCGTTATCAATTGCCCACGTCTGAATTTTAAAGCTTACAACGCTTAAGTGGTGTTTTTTTTTTCCACCAACGGACCTGCGCTAAACCAATTGAAGACGAGTATACGTGAACGCCCAGCCATCTCGCTTCTGTAAGCTTAATCTACTCTGTGTCGTTAGCCCCGGGTCGTTAGCCTCCGTTCCTTCTCCTTTGCTGCGTGTCGCAAGCGGCTCCCGCTGTCGGCTGATCCACCAGTCGACTCTGTGAAAGTCGACCTCGGCACGAATCGATTAATTACCGTCTTCGTCTTCCCCCCCCCCCCCCCCCCCGCCGACGCCGGTGCGACGGAACCTATCATGACAATCCCCGGGTCGACCCTCCCTTCAGGGAACGACGCCAACGGCTCGGACTTGTACGCATTTAAGTCCCCGCGCGGTCCACCATTACCAACGTAATGCCGGTTATCTGTTGCCGTAAAAATAAAAACAGGGATGCCACCCGCTAGTTTCCACCTGTGTGATCCTGGAGTTACAACGTCCCTATACCAGTATGCGCATTCTTAAACCACGCACTCTCACACGCTTTCCAACGCGAGGCTACGGAGAAAGCGAGGTTACGTGTGCTTACGTCGACCTTGCATATTAGGCGAAACCCAAATAAATTATAATTTTTTTTAGTGGTTACGTAAGACACGATCTATGATTTTCTTCAAGATGGTGCGTTGATGCTTGCGAGGATACACGATGTTGCCGTCAGCATAAAGTATCGTTACCTACAAGATAAAAAAATGTAGCTCGAATGCAATTCTTGAAATTTTTGTCACGAACCACCAATATTTGTCTGTTTTGTTGTCAAGACAAAACATTCTTATCACCAATCAACATATGCATAAAGAATTCCATCAGAAAAGTTTCTGGCAGCTCCCATTTTATCAGTTCATAAATTATTTAATACCTCGGTTGCATCTGAGAATTCTAACCAAAACTTATTTTTTTTTGCTGGGAGTTTTTAAAATGTGTTAAAATTTCACAGAAAGTAAATAAGTGATTTTTAAATGTCCTGTGTATTTTAAGCTGCTGATGTACGTAAGAACAAAGCTACTAATTTAATCTTTAGCAAGGAAACAAACAGTTAAACAACAACATATATAATTAATAGCCTCTGCCAATGTTGGTGTTTGAAAAAAAAAGTAGAAATTCTAGAACTTGTTTGAAAAAAAAAAAACGAGGCCTAGAAAAGTTTTTAAATCAATTTTGAAAACCTTGAACAATCATTTGTCGTGAAATGATAGGTAACATTCCGGGATGTTTGTCAAAGAGAAGTTCGACATACGGTTTCAGAAAACACGGCTTCTGAAATGTCTTCAATATTCAGCGGTACAAAAAAAAAGAACATTGTTTCCCAAAGAAACTGTACACTCGAGGAGTTTATTTCCGACAATGCAAATCCAAACATTAGCGGTTTACATTTTTTTTTTTGCAATGGCAGTAGCGCCAGACGAAAGTGACGCAACATCACTTTTCTTTAAACCTGGTCAGTAATCGGAGAAAGTACCAGAAAAAAAAATATAGCAAGTTCATGTTTAAACCAGTCATTCATCAGATTATTAAGCGTCACGTTTTTGCGGAGAGAAATTATTCGCGTAATCGCCGATTATCCGTCTCCGAAACACAAGACTGACCAATAAAACACGCAAGTGCTGTTCAGCACTGATGCTGCAATGCGCTTGTCCGTAATTTCTCTACTACCTTCTTACCCGAACACCGTAATATATATATATATATATATATATATATATATATAAACACACAGTGGCATATCCAGGATTTGTGTATGGGGGGTGTTAAGAAGCATGGGCCCCCACCCCCTATTAAAAGGGGGGGGGGGGGGGAGGTCCAGGGGTCCTCCCCCGGAAAAATTTGTATTTTAAGGTGTAAAATAGTGCTATTTTATCAGTTTTTGGTTCTTAAATTTGAATATTGTAATGGTAAAAAAATTATTAATTTTAATATCAAATTTGTTTGAGTGACGAATAAGAAATTAATTAAAGATTAGGTGCTAAGGGGGGGGGGGGTTGAACCCCTAAGCCCCCCCCCCCCCCCTGGCTACGCCCCTGTATATATATATATATTTGTTAATGAACAGAAATATTAATGTAATATTATATATATTTGTACATTTGTACATTTACATGAAAACAAATGTATCGCTAAAAATAGTGTTCGCAGCAATTCTGGGTTCGGATTCTTACCCGGGCATTCATGCTTTGCGTTGTCCCAATATTTCCAATAGTTAAATATATTCTATTATCTTTTCCACGGTTTGAAAAAATTATGCTCGAATGAAACATAAAAAAAAAAAAAAAATTTGCGCCTATTTCCGAAAGAAATACTCTGCATTATCTCGAAAAACGTATTTAAAATATACGAAAATAACCACCGTCATGTGTTGCACAAAATTACGATATCTTTCTTGTAGTATTATAAAACTATTTACTTAGCAACTGGTTTCCAAACGAATCTTTTGTAAAATTACAGAATAATGTTTTATGAACATTGCAATAAACTTTTACACTATATTTGTTCTTTGAAGGATTCTAGCAATGGGACAGATCGATTCAAAATAATGTTTTAAACATTCGCTATTCATTGCTGGTTTACCCTTTTGTCATAGTAAAAAATAGGCAACAAAGATGAATGTATAAATATGAGAACAAGCCAATAGAGTCTGATCGCTGGGTTCGCCTGTATGTTGCTGTTGAGTCCAAGTTGGTTGTTTTTCTGTCTTTACTGTTCTAGTAACAACTGTCTCGTCGTCGTCGTCGTCGACATAATTTTTTTTCCACGTTTCCACGAATTTTCTGTGATGTCTAGGAATGTCAGCTGATATTGGATTGTTCGCCGTGTATTGATCTTCGTTGTCCATTCATGAGGTTTTTCTCACGACAGCCAGTATAACCAAGAAATGGTGTGCGTCCATGAAATTATTTTAAATTCCAAAAGGTTAGGTCACGTCTTACACTCCCGAGTGTCACAGCAACACGATTATTCCCAGTATCCATCAGTGACCCAAGAGTTTAGCAACGGAAAAGAAAGGTTAATGGAAGAGCAGAGTCAAAATGTCAACATGTCAGTACTTTCTCGTTTCCCACGGCAGTTGCCTCACTGTTCGCCTCGTCGGGTGACTGTGCACCGCGCCTTGACTCCGGCACGCGCGCAATCAGGCGAGAAGCTGGCGGGTCGCGAGGCCATCATCGCTGTTCGGATCGGAGAACATCGCGAGTGCAGCAGAAGGACGAGAGATGGACCTTGCTGCCATCGAGGAGGAGGAAGAAGAGGAGCAGAAAGAGGAGGAAGAAGAGGAGGAGGGAGAGGAAAAGGAGGAAGAAGAGAAAGAGGAAGAAGAGGAGGAGGAAGAAAAGGAGGAGGAAGAAGAGGAGGAAGAGTAGAAGCAGGAAGAGGAGGAAGAAGAGGAGGAGGAAGAAGAGGAGGAGGAAGAAGAGGAAGAGGAAGAAGAGGAGGAAGAGTAGAAGCAGGAAGAGGAGGGAGAAGAAGAGAAGGAAGAGGAGGACGAAGAGTAGAGAGGAAGAGGAGGAGAGAGAGGAAGAGGAGGAGAGAGAGGAAGAAGAGCAGGAAGATGAGGAAGAGGAGGCGGAAGAAGAGGGGCAGGGAGCGGAGGAAGAGGAGACTCGTGTCGAGGAAGGAAGCTTGCAACACGCTGAAAAGCGCGACGATCGAGGACCTTCGACATTTGGGACACCGCCGCATCTCGACAGCGGGCATAAAGACCAATTCCGAGACCTCCGTCTGTGACCTGGCGTCAGCCCGCATGCCTAGCAAATTCAGACAATGACAACGCAAAAAAAAAAAAAATTAAAAAAAAAATTGGCGAGTCTTTCCAGTGCTCGCCACAGATGTGTAACATCTACCATCGGAAACGAGCAAATTCACGTGTTCTCGTGTTGCAAATACACCTGTAATACGAAATTCGGACACGACATCTAACGCAGAGTTTTTTTAAATAATGCTGAGCGTAATAAATACATTCAAATTGTTCTTTTCAACTACATTTCTTGATGCGAAACACAAATAGTTTCCACACACGCCGCTAGAATTCGTTGCCAAAGCATCTACATCGACTATCGAATCATTAGATTTTCAGAGCGAAATTTAAAACCATATAATGAAATCGCTCCGATAAAAGCGAAAAAAAAAAAAAGACTTTAAAAATTCAAAACCACGGCTTTGGACATGATTTTCGACAAGGAATTTTATTAAAATATTGTCCATTTAGTAAAATGCATTAAACAGTTAATACTATAAAGTTTCTCCTTGGCTTTGTGAACTTTGGTTAGCGCCAACTGTCAAAGATGGCAGCACCGTGGTTACTCATTTTCGTTCCATGCGACTTCTGTCGCGTTCACGAAATTCCTCCCACGAAATGCCGTGTATCGAGAGCTAAGAAGTTACACATAAAAACAACCCTTGTACGTCCCACATGAAAGTGAGCATGTGGACCCGGGGAAACTCTCTCTCGAAGACGTGACTTGGCCAGCGTAGGGACGAGACTCCGAATAAAAAAAAATCTCCGTTAGTAAGAATTCCTCTAAACCGACATTACACAAAGTGAAGTGTCAAATTTGAGACTAGTTACATGCCACATACTTATAACGCCAGCCTAACTTCGAGGTAGATTATCAGAGCACCTCTTAACAATGTATAAAAGTTGCATCGTTCCTATATATTTGATGGAAACTATACCACTTGATTATGATACATTTCTTATACCAATAAATCATTCCAACACCAACTTAGGAGAGATACCATGGATTAATGTTACATTTCCCATACAACATTACATGTTTAGGAACGTTACCAACTATTTCACAATGTTTTTATTTATAAGTAGGAACCTTTATGACAGGCTCCTCAATTCACGTCTTTGCTCGGGCGAATGTCATTTCCACTTCAGCTGATTTCCCAAACTATAGCAAGAGACCGAAAAAAATTTCGCGGGTTCATTTCGACGACACGCCAAAAACTTGCGGAAATACAATTGTTTCAATACATCAGGACACTAGGCCCAGTAAGAAACTCTCAACAAGAGAAGTATCGAATCGCAGGATAACTGGTTGGCATTTCTCTCAAGTGGGCAGCCAATGAGCAGGTGACCACTGGCCGAGCAATGCAAGGGACTGTGGAGTCCATACTGGAGGTCACTGAACTGGAGAATTTCTCCCCGTCTCTTAACTACAGCGTGGCCATGCTCGTTATTCATCATGATTGCCTTCCTGATCTACCACAGTGACACCGTGGTGTTTTGACTGGGTGGGCGAAGAGAGAAGGATTGAAGGGGGCCACACACACGAGTGTGGGCCGGGCGCTAATGGAGGGGGACCTCCTTTGCCTCGCGAGCAGACGAGCTCCTCTCCTTGTCCCGTTAGCGCGGCCCGGTTTAACGAGCACACGCGCGCACCTCGCCCCGGTGTTTGCCCAGCAGCCGTCTCTGTAGCCGGGATGCTGTATGCTGGCCCCCTTCTCTCTACCCTACCCGACGTCTCATCTCTCGCCGCGACGACAGTCATGTTGCGGCCACACTCTCAAGAAATTAGTAGAGACTGGAATAAATGCGGGGTCACTGACCTCCAGGATAAACTCCATGATCCTCTGCACACTCGGGTCGAACCTCACCTGTTCATTGGCGGCTGACTTGTGAGTAGAGACCGGAAATATTTGCGGATTCATTTCGTGATAGGCTGGAATTTAAACATGTGTACAATTCTGCTGGTTCTGCTATTGGCTCTCGGTTTAACTGGAGCTCTCTGGGCTAATGAGAGACTATCGACCAAAGAAGTGTCGAATCACAAGCTACCCAGTGGAGACGACTCACAATTTAGTAACCAATGAACACCGGCGTTGACTTGAGAAATGCAGAGGATAATGGAAGATATCCTAGAGGTCATTGAATCCGTGAATTTTTCCGGTTTCTACTTGTGAGGCGTCTCAACCGGGGAAAACTTGAGATTCGATACATCTTAGATCGAGGGTCTCTCTAATTGGCCCCAAGAGTCCTCAAAAGTGAAACCGATACCCATAAACGTATAATAATTATTTAAATTCCATGCATGTCACGAAATGAATCCGCGAAATACAAAACTTTTGGCGTCACCTGTGCCGGCATCACTGGGGAACTTTCTGAGCATTCCTGGGCGTTGACGCACCAAAAGTCGCCGGCCGCCGATGAAATCATCTCCTCTGTTTCATAACAGAGCGATGGTTATTCAATTAAAAAGGTCCATGTTTCAGGAGTCCATGAAATTTCCGTTACCCTGTTAAAAAAAAAAAAACCCTGCTTAGACGTTCATATACGTCCTGTTTTTTGTTACTACCGCAAAATTGCGCAGAGTTACAGATTTCAACAGTGAGCAACGTGAAATCGTACTTATCATCATCATGGTCATTGTTAAGTTGATCAAGTCGTTTTAGATGACCAAATGTCTTGAAAGTCAAACAATATGGCCAATATAAGCGAATCCCATACATTACCATTATGGAGATACGAAATTGATGGCTGACATTGTATGCCACAGAGAAAACCTGAAGAACGGACAAATAAAGATGAATATACAGGTTTTGTGTATGACAAAGTGTCAAACAGCAATGGTGCGTGTCCAAAATAATAATGATTCAATCTCTCGCATTGAAACAATCATTCAAAGAACTATAAAGGAAGTTGAACAAGGTTCTGATTCTCTTTTAATTCTGCATTACATCTTGTTATCCACAATTTGCTCTCTCGATACCAGCCAGTTCAAGAATTTTTACTTTAATATGCCTATGTTAAATGGATAAACATAAAAAAAAAACATTCCCCTAGAACAAAGTGGCGTTTCAGCTCGAGGCATTGTTCACAGCTGGAGATATTTTGTAAGCAATGGTTGTTATGGCAACGCAAACTCCGGTGACCAAAAATATTTTTGTAGCTACTGGTTTCGGTCGCTTTCGCAATCTGTCTTGGCTCTGTTTATATTATTTCCTCGTGACTTTAGTTGATAGCGCATTCTTTAGTGCACAACTCGTTGCTTTTACTATGACAAACTTTATTCGCATGCGCAAAGCGTAGTTTACTGCCAAGTGGGTTATCCATTACTTGAACGATTTTAAGGATTCTTATTTAAATTTAAAGATTTCTCCGGGCCCTTATTCAATTTAAAACAAACTAAGGACTTTCCAAGGACATTAAGAAGGTATACGAACCCGGGTAGAAATTTCAAATTTATTCCATAAAATTTAGTTTTGGCGTTATTAATACATTTATAACCCCCGTTTCACGATTTACGATTGCCTTCACAGTGAAGGTTTTTTTTTTAATTCCAGGGGGTACCCGGTTTACCTATCCCTCCCTCCCCCCCCCTCCGCGGGCTATACGCCCATGACTGCGCAGAACGCAGATTTTCGTGTTACGCTGCGAGAAAATATCGAGCGGTTATCGAAGTCTCGTGACGTAACACAGTTCCGGAGAAAGCCGACACCACAAACTGAATAATAATAATAATAATAAATGGGTCGCCAATGATTCGAGTACTTCTGGTCCGGGGAAAATGAGCGCAGTCGCTTGCCGCTAGTGTCGACCAATCACGGTCTTCGTGACTGCGCGCAGGATAATTTTTCCATACTTTAGCAGAAGATTCCTTTGGAAACCGGTTGCCAAGAAATAGTTTGTTCTGCTGCAAGAAATGATATTGTAACTTTGTGCAACACACGGCGATGTTTTTTTTTTTTTGCATACGTGAAGTACGTTTCTCGAGATAGCACTGAGCGTTTATTACGAAAATTGACGCACAATTTTCAATCGTAATTGATGCGTCAATCAAGCGTAATTTTTTTTTAACCTTGGAAATGTTAATTGAACATTCAATAACTGGACTTTATTTTATTTCACTGTGCTTTTTGATTTTGGCAGTTAATACTGGAAAGTTACTCAGGGAACGGTTTCAGAAATAACTTTTAACTATTGGAGGTACTGGGACGACACAAACCATAGGTGCACAGGGCGATAATACGAACCTAGTATTTCGGCGAACACTATTTTGTAGCGATACAGTTGTTTTCATGTAAATGATCAAATTTACAAATATCTGTAATCTTACATGAATATTTCTGTTCCATTTACAAAAAAAATAATAATCAGTGCAGCAACTGACTACGCGTTTCTGGATGCCCCACGGCAACTAAACAATTTCAAAGAAAAAAACAAACAAAACATGCTGAGAAAATGTATTGTCTGTAACTACACATATTGTACCCGGCAATAACCATTCATCGAACGACGGTGTAAGATTTTTTTGTCACACACTCTAAAACCATTTTTTATGACAAGAAATAAATAATTCACAAATTATTTCTTTTAAAAATAAATTATAACTAATATTAAATCAACAAAATACCAAGCAGTGTTAGGATTACTGCTAGTAAACATTTACTGTACATATGTACATTTTATAATGAATATTTTACGAGGTAAAATGATATGACATAACTTTATCACCATGGAATTCATGGCACTATTTAGATGACAGTGAAATCTTGCCTTTACTGTAAATATAAGTTTTTTTTGTACACAATATTTGGAGAAGTTCATATTTATACAACATTATTTTGTTCTTCACAGAAATAAACATTTATCATTGTAAAAAATAAAATAAAATGGTGTTTGTTAGTGCAACTCTCCTTGTGTCAAGTTGACCCGGGTTTGAATATCAGCTGATTAAAGCCCTGAAAATTTTCATATAGGAAAAAAATTATATATATGTGCATATATATATTTAACACACTTCAATTATATCTGTCCTCTTTCATCTGGTGGTCTCAGTTCAGGCCGCTTTCAGCAATGTCATGAACATATGGGCCATGACATAAAAGTCCACTTGTCACTTTGAAGGATGTTTATTATTTAAGGTACTTAAGGTTGCTTAATCAAGCGCAAATTCTTGTCAGTAAAGAGGTAGTATTAAACTAGTTCATTGGATGATCGAATCTTTGAGTTGTAATGCTGAATATGACATGGTAGGAAATGCACCGGTTAGCACTTAGCCATACTCACACGTGTATACCCACTGCCACGCAATTCGCTTAAAGGGGCATAAGCCATACAATATTTACTTATTACTAAACTTATTTTTCTCCACCTTATTCAAATTTTTAGTTTATGGCTACATCGGTAGACACTGAAATTTTTATATTTAGAGTTGCTTGGCTTCTGGGTTGTAGCCGCGTAGAAGGCAAAGATATCACCGATGTTTCGGTCGATGATGCAGTCGCCATCAGTAGGTAACTTCTTCCTGATGATGATGATGACTGTAACATCGACCGAAACGTCGGTGACATATTCGCATGCGATGTGGTTACAACCCAGAGGCCAAGTAACTCCAAACAATGGCCGTGAGAGCATGCGATCTTTTTATATTTAATTTTATAATCAGATAAAGTAACAACATAAGTAAATAGGCAATATAAGTAATCGCATGTTTTACCACGAACGATGCCTGACCCATTACAATGTTCATTTCAGCGATTGGCTGAATGATAAAACATGAACATGAACATGAGGAGAATAAAAGAACTACATAAGCATCTCAAAGCGAGCCACTAACAGTTTTATGACTGAACTTCACAAGATTACACACACCATAATTGGAAGTAACAACCATGCTCTGCTACCAGTCATCTCCCGTGCTTCACCACAAAGTTTGCAAAAGCACCGACGAAACACGAACTTCAGTTACCAAGGTTGTTGCGTGGGCTGGCTTTGTCGGGTCCCCGGTGGCCTTGAACGTCTCAGGCGCCGCGGTCTCTGCGGCGAGCAGGTCGAGCTGCCGTTTGGCCACGAGAAGCAGTCAGGATGTAATTAAAAAAAACTGAGTGTTGTGTCACAATTCAATCCTATACTTTTTTTTCACATGAATTTAATGTCTCGTCGACAGGAGCGTCATTAGAGACATCGATGCACAACTATAAAAACGAGGGTATCTTGAAAAAGGAATCGGCCATGATTAAAGACTAGAAAAAAAGTTCGCAGATTCATCTCGCGAACATGCTAATATGAATATAACTATACTTTCCAGCTGTTCATATAATTGACCCTAAATTTACCTATGTATTCTTCAGATAAACAAACGTAGCCTACTACACCCGAACGAATTCTGATTTACAATATATAGGCATATATATATATATATATATATATATATATATATATATATATGGGATATGGGGCATGTATTTTTCGCGAGGGAAGATAACCTGATTGGTCATTAGACTGCAACAAGGTATGCCCGCGCTAAGAGATTGTTCCCTCGTGATTGGCGGCCGTCTGCAAGAGAAGCCATCTGGCCGGGCCATTCAGGGATTATTCATCTCTATTTTTTATGAATCGGTATAGTAGATTTCATGAAAAATTACAGCAGTTATAATGTTCATAGAAATGATATAATAATTATATCATACATATGCACACACACAAACACCTATTCATAACATACATAAATACATAAAAATATTCTAGCTGATAATTATTTATACATAAAACAAAATAATTTTGTAGTAATTTTTTGTACGTCACACCATGATAACAACCACAATATGTACAATATAATCTCCTTTCAAATTTTACCTAAAAGTGGTTCCACCAAGCAAACATATTTTCAGAGACTTTCGTAATGGATGGCTGTGATTGGTGTGTTGACAGTAGACATGTTCCTGAAATGAATCCAGACAACCCTGAAACACAGACAATGCACACAGTTTTAACTTACAACTGTCTGGAAATCATTTCGCGAAAAAAAAGCATGACATAAAAGCAAAAAATTATCTACGAGCGTAACTCTTGTTTACGATACTCGTGATGATTGACGTAGTATTGCATTTCACGCAGAGATTGATTTTTGGGATACTTAACTTGTGGCAGATTCGGTTCTGTACAGTTGGCTATCCCGTGATGGTGCATGCGGCCGAATTGTTGGGACGTGGCATAAAAAAAATGCAATGGAAGCAAAACAACAAAATTAGTTCTTGCTAGCGCTCGAGTGTTTTGTTTTCTACCCGAAAGCCTGTAATGGTGTTACCAATGTGACGAATTACGTATACAAATCCAGAACCAGACAGAAGTAGAAGCCAAGTCCTTGCACTTTCTCTTTCACGCTTGAATGTGTTCGCTTCAACTCCAGCAAGGCTTCTACTGCACAGTCTCTTTCAAAGCAACTGGTAACGTTTCAATAAGTGGGGGTGCACTATCCATTAAAAAATTATCGTATTTAACAACGTTTTCCAACAGATAGGACTCTATGCCACATATTTCATTGGCTAGTCAACACAATGAACATTATTGGCTACTTAAAATTCTTATTACTAGACGACTGTATCACCTTTAGACTGGAATTTGCTACCATTCTTAATCCCACTTAATCCAACGTCGGGTTATTTTTTTATCTACAATGAATGACTTTCACTGTCACATTAATTTCAGTTCATTCTGCTTATTCTTCACACAGCAGTGAGGAGACTTTAGATAGTTGAGAGGGTTCTTATTTGGACTATAATTTTACATCGAATGTCGGGGTATGCAGCAATCATGCGGTTGCTTCTCCGCAGCGTAAATAAAAGGTGGGAGGGTTTCACTCAGCACTAGTGATGTTGGTCGTGCAAATGCCCAATGTGCTGGACATTTATGAAATGGGCAATTGCCTGGGAATTTTTCCAAAGCATTTTCCAGCGCCCAAAATTTGGGCATTTATAAAATTAAAAAATATATATATATATATACACTTTGACTCCGTGTATATAACTTATGTTGCAATTTTATATTCATATTAACGTTTGTGTTTTATTTGAATGAAATCGAGTTACAACGTATAAAATTATTTTTGATTGAAAAATCGGGAGAGAAAACATGATGTAAATCATCAGGGACAGCTGCGATTGACCCGTGAGACACGAAGGCGCGGGATCACGCTACGGCTGACAACAGATGGCAGCACCAGCTGTTGTTTTTTTTTTGTGATACTCATAAAAAGCGAAAATACAATTAAATTTAATAATTAATTTTTATGAGGGTTATTTGAAGTCCACAAAATTAGGGGAGTTTTACACGGACAGTTATTAATACTCCCAAAAATACGGTAATATTTTATGAACTGCAGTAGGTCAAGTTCCATGTTATTGTTTTGTTTGCGAATGAATAACATGTCTGACGAGAATACACATAACTGAAACTACTTTGCTAGAAGCAGTGATAAACACCATTAAAACATGGTATTAAAATTTTTATTTCCAAAATAAAAAATGAAATATAATAACCAATAAGCAATACATGTAAAGTAGTCATTTTTTCAGTCGATTATTTTGTAATTAAAAAAAGGGACAACTGGCATATACTTCCAGCTTCTACCATACACAGACAGTATCTCTTTCCTTTTCAGTATCACAACTATATATTTCTTGGCGACAAGTTTTAAAAAAAAAGAATGTTTCGCAAAAAATTGGTTGTCTATAAAGTCGGTTTACGGACGATAGTTTAACGTGACTACGTCATAACAAAACATTGATGAAATGATTGCATACTTTTATAAATAAAATTGAATAATTTTTATTGAATTATCACTATTTTGTAAGGATAGGTACAAAGGAGTGAAATAAAATCTACAATTTAATTGATAAATTTACTTTTATTTGCACTCATTAATTCAAATATGTTTATTACTTTAACGAAGAGATTATTTTAACTATAACTTTTATACATGTTTGCTATTTAACTTCTTCCAATCTGTGTTATTCTGTTAAGGATAGGACGATGATAGGAAAAGTAGGAAACGAATGGGAGTGTTTCAAGTCTAATGTGCCTCGAAAAAAGTCAAATCGATGGTTGTTCCAATCGAGTGGACGAGAGATAGATGCGGCTCAAGCGTACAACGAGCCTAACGGGACAGGGACACTTTTTCGTGTGTGCAGCCGGCGTTCATCGATTTATTAGACGTTGTCAAGTCAAAAAAAAAAAAAAAAAAAAGCAGCACGCTCACTTTGCTTCTGCGGCGACCCCGCCAAGACCCGGCGGTGCAGAAGTAGGAGCTAGGGGGGAGGGGAGGCGAAGGTCGCCGGGAAACACACACACACGGCATAGCCGGTGGACGACGACGCCGGTCGCCGCCGCGGAGGGACGCTAGGACGTCGTCAGGCGTCCCTCCGGACACCCGCCCCCCCGCGCGAGGGGACGTCTCACAATACAAACCCACGGCCTTCCAGCCTTCCCCCCTCCACCCCTACCCCCTGAGGACAGCTGCATGATCCTTCACGCTGTAATTCTGATTCTCATATCTGCCTGGACGTATTTGCTGTCATTTGGCGCATCACCATAATTTGGTTTACTTTAACCTATGCTAAAAACGCAAGAAAAAAAAAAAGACTTCCATGCAAGCACCTTGCTTAAATTTTATTTAGAATTCGCTACAGTAACAATTCTTTTGACGTGACGTCTAATAAATCGATGAACGCCGGCTGCACGCACGAAAAAGTGTCCCGTTACGCACATTGTCCCGTTACGCTCATTGTACGCTTGCGCCGCATCTATCTCTCTTCCACTCGATTGGAACAATCATCGATTTGACTTTGAATTTATCAATTAAATTGTAGATTTCATTTCACTCCTTTGTATCCATACAAAATAGTGATAATTCAATAAAAATGATTCAATTTTATTCATAAAAGTATGCAATCATTTCATCAATGTTTTGTTGTGACGTTGTCACGTTAAACTATCGTCTATAAACCGACTTTACAGACAACCAATTTATTTAATTTTCTTAAAAATGCGCCTTCGTATATACTTTCCCATTTAATTGTTTACACCACGTGTCATTGAAAAAGAAATAAACGTAGAAAATAAACGTCTGTTTCATTCATGGTCCGGCTAACGTAGTCAGGGGCGAGGCGGGGGCGACAAGTGCGACTATCGCTGGGGCTTCCGGCGCGGTGTCGCCTCTAAGCGCAAGTCTGTGGATCGGCGCGCGGTGCATAAAAGCCAATCGCGTGAGATCTGAGCAATGACCATAACATTATTTGGGGCTTTGTTTAGTTCATTGAGAGTCCCACGGGTCGTACACAGGACCAGAGCTTCGGTGTGTGTGTGTGTGTGTGTGTGTGTGGAAGGGGGGGGGGGGTTTCTAGAGAAGCCGGATGCTTGCCTGAGGGAGTGGCAACGAGGGGAGAAAAAAAAATTATTCTGGGTATAGAATGAAGGTAAATGTGTTAATGCTTAAAAATCTATTCTTAAAACACGATTTTAAGCCATTTGCACTCTTCTAAAAATTCAGCTTAGAAACGAAATATGGGAACCAGAACTACTCATCCGCCCTCATGTATTTTTAATGCCTTTCGGAAACAGATTCCACATGGATAAATGTACCAGTTTTCAAATCGCTCAGTTTCTTCTGAAACTCAGCACATCGTGTGTGTGTGTGTGTGTGCCCAGGTACACTGTAATTATTATTTTTTTTAAACTTTTACAAGGATAGACCTTGGAAACTCAGTTGCCAACGGCATCGCTTGTAAAATTACAAGCAATACGCAAATAAAAACTCCTCTAAAGAAATTTAAGACAGCGTGTTTTTTTTTTTAAGTTGGTACCGTTTTGAAATTCGGGCGCTGCAGCGCTGCGATCGACAGGCCGCGCATGCATTTTTTTTTTGGCAAGCCACAGACGCCATTACTAGAGACCTGCAAAATTCGCGGATTCATTCGGTGATAGGCTAGAATTCAAACACATATACCTCTCAGATAATATTTCTATTGGCTTACTGTTCATCTGGACGAATCTCAACCAGTTATAAACCCTCAGCCAAAGAAGGATCGAATCACAGACAAACCAGCTGAGACGACTTACAAGTCGGCAGCCAATAAACTTGCGTTATTTGCCCGAGGTTATGTGCAGTCTATCCTGAAGACCATCGAAACCGCGAATTTTGCAGGTCCCTAGCCATTACGCAAGCACTGGACCGTGTTTGCGTTTGTCTGTGAGCATTCAAAATGCCTCCGCCGCTTGAGAATCCCACCGACTGTGAAACATGCACCGTGATCCGTTTCCTCGGTGCCTTGAAGGCGTGAAAGCGGTCGAGTTTCATCGTCAGATCAATGAAGTGCGTGGAGAAAACATCTCATCTCTTAGATGGAATGGTAAGGAAAACGGGTTAGATCTTTCAAAGATGGCCGCACGAATGTTCGTGATGAATTGTTCAGTTGTTAAATCAGGCGGCGGCAGACTTCTATGACGTTGGAATGCAAAAGCTGGTTGTACGATACGATAAGTGCTTTAATATTGGTGTAACTTATGTAGAAAAGTAGATTAAGGTACAGACTTTTTTTTCAAGTAAAAACCAAATTTTTAAGAAGAGTCAAAGTGTTATTTTTTTAAATTTCAAAACGTTATTTACTTAAAAAAAAACACGCCTGGTATATATATTAGTTCACTTATAGCCTACGGAAAAGGAAAAGTTTTCAGAAAGAAAAGTTAACTGGTCGGAGTAAATATGACGCTACGTAAACAGCCTTGAACAAGGCCGGGGAGAGAGTGAGAGAGAAAGAGAGAAATAAAAATTAACTTATTCAAAGGGGGAAAGCGGAAGAAGTTAACTCGCGTACACACACACACACACGCACACACGTCAGAATCTATCTCTGCTCGAGATTATGGCTGCCGGAATTTCAAGTCAGTTGAGTTATTTCTCTCGGGTAAAAGTTGTTAGAGACATCACTTTTACTTCGTTTCATGGCTGAGAGAGAGAGGTATAAGTATTTGAATTTTAGCCAATGGCGAAATTAATTCTCAAATTTTTCCAGTGTCTATTGATTACGTTTGGTTTCTCAAGAATATTTATTATTATTTTTTTATATTTTTAATCTGCGACATGGTTTTCGTCTCCAGGCGAGGAAATCCGAAACGCGTCAGACCAGAGTTAGTCAGTTTTTTTTTGTTTTGTTTTATAGTTCAAGTGAATTATTTAATACTTTGATTTATTGTTTAAATCGTTTAGAAAAACGTATTTTAGAATATAATATTATTTAATTCTATATTATAGTGAAATTACACTTTTTTTAAAGCTTTACTTATTTTAAGGCTTTAATATTTTGATTTATTGTTAAGTGGTTTATTGAAACGTATTTTAGAATGTAATATTTTTTGATAGTATAATTTTACTTTTTTTTAATGCTTTAGAAGAGTTACAATTACAAGGTTTATTGCAATTAATTTTTTTTAAATGAATTCATTATTGAACGATTATACCTTATTGTTTAATCCAGTATGGTGTTTTCTTTTTGAATCTGCTACACAGAAAACATTTGTTCTGTACTTTTTACAAACGATCCCTTTGGACACCTGTTGCCGAGACATATTTTGCAACACTACAAGAAAAATATTGTAGCTTTGTACAACACATGGTTAGGATGATTTGTTTTGCATGTATGAAATACGTTTTTTCGACATAATACTGAGTATATATTATAGTACATATTTACTTATATGTCAATTGATGTTCCGATCAAGCGTAATTTTTTTTAAAACCACGGAAAAGTTAATCGAATATTCGATAAGTGGAATTAATTTTCATTTATTGTTCTCAATAATGTGCGCAGTTAATACTGGAAATCCATCCAGGAAAATAATTTCAATTATCGGAGGTACTCAGTACCTCAAAGTCGTTACATTCTAACAAAATAGTGGAAAAAGTGACTTTTCTGGTTAAAAAAGTGACTAAAAGTGACACAAAAAAACTACCTGTTAAAATGATGAAAATAACATTATGCTATAATAAAATTAATTATCATTTTAAAATTCACAATAACAACACTGTAAAACTATGACATAAAAAAAAAGATACCCTACCTCTACATGTCCCAGTATGTACTACTGGGACAACGCGAATTAAAAAATTCCCGGGTAAGATTTTCCGGAACCAGTGTTAAAAGCGAACACGCATCTGTAGTTTCACGTGGGTGTTTCTGTTCCGTTTGAAAGCATGCGGACAGTGCAGTGTAGAAAGAGGCGGGGCGGACAGGGAAAATGACCTCTCTCTCTCTCACGCAGTCGCCGGCTGCCGGCTGCCGGCTTCCGGCTTCCCTCTCTACGACGGGGGCGCGGGTTTCCCACACAGCGGCCCGCGGCGCTTCTTGCTCTTGTTTTTCCCCTTCCAGCGGCGCCTTCATTGTTTTCCCCGCGACCGCCCAGGGAAGCGCTCGCGATTCACCGACTTGCGATCAGCAGAGACCGGAAAAAAATTCGCGGATTCATTTCACGATATGCTAGAATCCAAACAACTGTACATTTATATTGCTTCTCTGATTGGCTCACAGTTAATCTGAAGGACTTTTAGCCAATGGGAAACCTTCAACCAAAAAAGTATCGAATCGCAAGCGTCCCAGTTGACAAGTGTCACGAGTCAATAGCCGATGAGCAGGTGGCATTTGCCTGAGTGTGTAGGGGATTGTGGAGTCTATCCTAGAGGTCATCGAAAGCGCGAATTTTTCCAGTCACTACCGATCATTCCTCGGGCAGGGAAGCATTCTTTTCACAGACAATAGAGCCAAACGCCCTATCGTGCATCTTCGGTTTTTTTTTGGTTCATTGTACATATTTTTAACGTAGCTATACTTACCGAATATAACCAAACATCCACAATGTTTTAAAGTATTTATAATGTAGCTAACCTATCCTAATCGACCGCAAAATTTAATGCCACACCGGTTTATACAGTGAGATAGAACGAAAAAAAAAGCGAGCATGAACTTCGGGGAACTTCGGGTGTGGCTCTCTCGTCTGTGAAATAAAGTCTTCCCACCTCGAGCACACCCGATGTTCACCGCTCGCTCGTGTAACATTGGCTTCGGGAAAAAATGAGGGGGGGGGGGGGGGGGTGCGAAATATTAAATTTAATTATTTTTTCACAATTTTTTTGGGTATTTAAAATGTTGTCACTGTATTCTAACCACCCTTTATTTTTTATTCTTATTAGTAATGATGACCAAACGAGCGAAAAATTATTCTTCCGAGAAAAAAAAACTTCTATGCACGCTCTTTAGGTACACGCGTTTGAAGTTTTATATTATATTTTTGTGTAATGTATTTTTTTTTTTGGATATTAAAGAGATCATATATATATAGCCATGCTTGTTCTAAAAACCATTTTCTTGGTTGGTAAATTATATATATAGGTCATATATATATATATAGGTTTATGATAATTAAAGTTTTACAATGTGTGCCCCAGGATAACTTCACTATCATGAAGTTCCGTTTGGCTAACGAAAACGCTTAGTAGGTTTTCCCATGTCCACGAACCAGGGGCGGCTCCGGGATTAATTTTTGGGTAGGACCGGACTGTACCGCAGGGGCCTATGCACAGTTTTTGGGAGACCAGACTGTACCAGGGGGTCAGGCCCCCATATAAGAGGGTGTTCCGGGGATTTGTTTTTAAAAATTCAGTTGCAAAATGGTAATTTTTGTGGCTTTCTGAGGTAATTTAATTTTCTCTGGAGTCCAATATGTATAATATATTAATCATAAAATTATTACAAAATGTATGTATGTAGACAAAAAAACACTTTAATACCAATAAAGCTCACAAAATTAATTGTTAGCATTAAACCTTGTGTTAATATAAGGCAAGTATTTCAACACAACTCGTACGTTAATGTAAAATGTTAGACAAATCTGCAGGCGAATGTAGAGTTTCATTTCATTGCAAACTGCCCCTCTCAGAAGGGAAGACGATAACAATTTGTAATGAAAAATAATTTACTTTTCTTATATTTTTCAAAATTAACCTAAAGTTTAATATGAATTGCTAAAGACAGGCATTTTTCGCGAAAAAAATATTAAGAAAGCCTTTTAGTCTGCAACAAGGCATACCCGCACAAGCGGTTTCTTCCTTGTGATTGACGCACGTCTGCCAGAAAAGTTGTTACCTTGTTTAGCGAGCCACTCAGGACGCGTTAGTTTCGCGTGGAATAACTGTGATTGGTGCTCTAACGGTAGACATGCACTTGAAAGAAAATCACCCAATAACGAAACACAGACGATGCTAGAGTGTTTTAACGCTTCATCTAGTCTTGGAATCTTTTCGCGAAATATGCATTCCCCTATTAATAGAGACCGGAAAAATTCGCGAATTCATTTCGCGATAGGCTAAAATACAAATCGTTATACCTTAGTGTTGCCTCTGCTATTGGCTTACAACTCTCTGGATGACTCTGGACCAATGAGAAACACCCAACCAAAGCTTTATCGAATCACAGGCTGCTTCGCTGGAACGTCTCACAAGACAGCAGCCAATGAGTGGGTGATATTTGACCGAGTGTACGTAGAACTATGGAGTTCATCCTACAGGTCATTGAACCCGCGAATTTTTCCGGTACCTACCTATTAATTTCGTATTTTTGTTAAAAAAAGGTCTTATTTCAAATTTTCAATTTTAAAAATGTTGGTAGGCCCGCCATACCCACTGCAGTCACCATTGCCACGAACACGAATATATACGGGTGCATGAAGCCACGCGTGGGACTTCAGCCCGTGAGTCTGGCTTGAACGCGCATGTGCGTCGGACTTCAACCTTGTTGCAAATTTCCGTTGCGTGACGCTCGCGCGATTCGTTGCATTTCCGTCGCATTGTAAAAATTTCACCCTCAACGGGTCCTAAAGAATTTAATTGTAACTAATTTTGCGAGAATCTACTTCCATGCACAACACACACACACACACAGCTTAAACTACCCTACATCTATCGTATTCAACAGCAAAATAAAATAATAATTAAAAAAAAAGATGCACGAACGTGTATTGTTCGGAGGGTCTGACTCTGGGTCAATGAATCTTGGGTTTGCTGTGGACCGCTGAGAGCTGTTGGTGCGCGCTCTGAGGTCTGCATTCGTCCGCTTTCTAATCTCCGAGCTGACCGACTGCAATCCGCGCGGTGCACTCCGCAAAATCGCTCATCCGACGTGGCGTGGTTACGAACATGCCGGATGAAAGAACCTTCACACCGTACTGTAAAGGCGCGTTTGTAGGCACGGCGGTTGTAGGCATCGACAATCCGTTACTGCGCGGCTCACCCATGATTCCAATCGAATATTCACTCTACGGATAGGAAAGCATTTTCACCTGTGCAACCCCGTTTTTACACCTATGACATTAAAGGTCAGAAAGTGCACAACATTTAACTTAAGGCTCGTTCTCACACGCCATATTTTTTTTTTCATAATTTCTGCATTAAAATTAATTTAAAGGCTAGTTATATTATTTTAATTCGATACTTCCCATGCATTTGTTATTCTGTCATAAATATTTTCAACACATTTATGTACTTAATGTAATATAGTGGGTGTAATAAAACGCGTAAGTCTTCGTAATTATCACTCGCGCAATGTTTCACATCCTTTATATTTAACTAAGTGAACACCTGTTGATACAGAATAACAAAATGCAAATAAATCTTTGACTGATTCTTGCAATGGAGAAGATTCATTTATAAAGAAATTGGTAGGATAAAAAAAACCATGAGTGATTTACTATTTGTTTCTTTCACTTACATGCCACCTGGTTGACTCTAAAAAAAAAAAAAAAACATTTTATTGCCTACACAAGATGTTTGATAGGGTCTATTTGGCTGCAAGAGAACAAGTTATCTGTCCCTTTTTTTTAATTTTTGTACACAACTGAATGAATTTGTGTACGTCGGTCGAATGAAGTTATTATCAGTTACATAGTTAACCGCAAGTCTTGCGGTATTAAATGATTAATACACTGCTGCAACTTTTGATTTTTCCCCCCAGATATTTTGAGCGCAAAAATATTGATTACTTAAAATGACTAAAACCATTTCGATCACTTATTGGTAATGTATCGTTTTGATAAGAAGTATCAATAACAAATAGTATTTTAAATACACCGTAATGTGTTGTAAAAAAACCCCCGCAAAACCATAATTTTGAAAATCGCACAAATTATTGTGTATAACAACATACTTGCTTGCACATATTTAAAATAATTTAAAAGCGTATGTAAGCTTTAAAGTTTTTTTGCGCATACTTTTCTGGTGGAAGAAAGTTAAGAAGTTCGTGTTAAAAACTTCTTTCAGTATCAGATAAGCTGTATTGTTTAGCGTTGACATAAAAAATCTTTACCTAGAGATCTTAACTTTTATCAAACAATTGATAAACCTACTTAAATCTGTCAGCTTGTCAGGCCTATTTATTCCTATAGTTGCTTTATTTGATATCATTAGGTTATGATCTGGACGACTCTTTTAATGTAAATAACCTTGGAATAATTAAAAAATATTATTTAGCTTTTACAACCATGTGCAAGATGTCAAAAGAATACCTTATCAAATAATTACATGGCACAGGAAAAAAAAAACTGTTTTCTCTGAATTATAACTTCATACAGTGCTGTAAACTGTAAACAGGCTAAATTTTCTTGGCAGAATTGTAAATGGTTTTTTTCACGGTTGACAAAAACGTTTATTATATAAACACATATTTATGCTCGTGAACATGTGTTAGACCTATACATACATTAATATACGTGGCTTATTCAGAACTTGAAACTATAAAAACATTGTTTTCAACACAATGTTCGAACCAAAGAAATAAAAATCTTACTATCTTCGTAAATATGCTTGAGCGATAAATAATTTGTAGTGTACAATCAAATCATTAATGAAGTAAATATGATGGAATTAATTTACTGCAAATTCATCTACATAAAGAGAAAATAGGTGAACAATATGAACTTACTATATTTAGTTCAAGTGTGCTACAAAAAAAGAAGAGACAACGTAACTCCTTATCTCTTAAGATATGGAAAAACGTGATAAATGCTTCATATGATGTCTACAATAATTACTTTTAACAAAACGTATAGATTCTTATGAGTGCATGGTCGTGCAAAATATCAGTTATTAAAAATTTTTTTTGACAGTTTGCAAGCTTAAAAAAAAATTCTGAAATAGATGTTACCCAACAAATAAAAAATATCCTTTTGATTGCCGTTTGCTATCTTAGTTTAGGTAACTCAATTTGTTATTCATTAAAAGTACGTTGAGTTTGCCCGATGCAACCAAACACGAGGCGAAGACCGACTCGGAAGCAACACATAACACGAACAATCCTAAGAAATATGATTAAATTAATAATGTCCGCAGGCTTTCACGGCCATCGTCTGAATTAGCTTGGCTTCTGGGTTGTAGTCGTGTCCTTGGCGAATAATTCACCGACGTTTCGGTCGACGTTGCAGTCGCCATCGTCAGGGAGCAGCTACCTACTGTTTCGGCCGAAGTTGCAGTCGCCATCATCATGAAGCAGTTACCTACTAGTAGGTAACTGCTCCCAGATGATGTCTACTGCAATGTCAACCGAAAAGTCGGTGAATTATTCGCCAAGGAAACGGCTACAGCCCAGAAGCCAAGCTACTTCAATATGTTTAAATAACAGGTTTCTGCGAGAAAGCTTTATTGGACGTTCGGTGGACATAGCTCGCTCGACCACAGCGCGGCTCGCGGGTGATCCTTGAACACAAACCCAAACAAAAAGAACACAGTTGGAACGTGACGAAAGGTTCCGTGAGGCAGTTTTCAAAGGCCGGCTGCGTGACTTCGTCTGGTTTTCCGAAGGACTTTCACCGCTACAGTCGTTGGGTCCCAGCCTCCACTGCGCACCGTGAATATTATTTTTTTTTAATGGAACATAAATATTTACGTGAGATTACAGATATTTGCAAATTTATACAAATTAGTGTTCTCAGCACTACTGGGTTTGGATTCTTACCCTTTGTGTTGTCCCAGTGCCTCCAATAGTTGGAGTTAATTTGTAAAACGTTTCCTGAATGGCTTTCCGGTATTAACTGCGCACTTTAATAAGCATGATGAAACATGATCATTTAAAATGTAAAATTACGCGCCAATATTGGTTAAGAAATATTTAATATTATCTCGAAAAAAAAAGTTTTTCATGCATGTGAAAAATAACCACGGTCAAGTGTTTCTTGTAGTAGGTATTACGAACTATTTTTTGGCAACTGTTTTCCAAAGGAATATTATGTAAAAAAATTGGTTGTCTGTAAAGTAGGTTTACGGACGATAGTTTAACGTGACAACGTCATAACAAAACATTGATGAAATGATTGCATACTTTTATGAATAAAATTGAATCATTTTTATTCAATTATCACTATTTTGTATGGATACAAAGAAGGAGTGAAATGAAATCTACAATTAAATTGATAAATTTACTTTTATTTGCACTCATTAATTCAAATATGTTTATTACTTTAACGAAGAGATTATTTTAACTATAACTTTTATACATGTTTGCTATTTAACTTCTTCCAATCTGTGTTATTCTGTTAAGGATAGGACGATGATAGGAAAAGTAGGAAACGAATGGGAGTGTTTCAAATTTAATGTGCCTTGAAAAAGTCAAATCGATGGTTGTTCCAATCGAGTGGAAGAGAGATAGATGCGGCGCAAGCGTACAATGAGCGTAACGGGACACAGCGTAACGGGACAATGTGTGTAACGGGACACTTTTTCGTGCGTGCAGCCGGCGTTCCTCGATTTATTAGACGTCGTCACGTCAAAAAAATAGCTGATTAATTTATTTTTCTCCCCGGTCCTTGTCGCGAGGACCTCGCGTGGCAGCACGCCGTCACGTCTCGTCCTTATCGCTCGCTGCCCGCAGGACACTCACACGTCCTGCCGCGGCTGTGGCAAGCCTGAAGGACGTCGCCGTCGCAAAGCCACTCTGCGAGGCCGTGGATCCTTCGCGTTTAAGGAAACACGCTTTCTCCTCAAACACCAAAGTTTATACCAACATCTCTCCGGCGGTTTATGTCTGTTGTCGCCTCCCATCGAGGCGATAATATATACATATATATATTAAAGTTAGGGTTTCTTACTGAATAAAACTGAGAAAATCTACTTTAATATGTTTTATTTAAAGTAACAAACGATTGCACAGCAAGAACACACAAAAGTCATAGACATCTATACAAAAATATGTAACACAATGGGCAACAACCCCGTGGCTATTAAACCATGATCAAAATTTTTCTTTTTTTAACAGTATATATATATGCTTGTTGTGTGAGATGGGTTAGGTCCAAAATCATAGTTTTGAGAAAATCGCGATTGGAAATCATCAGGTTTCTTGAAGTCAGTTTTATTTTTAAGCTTTATTAACTTCTTTAGAACTTTGGAAACTCATTAAGTGTTTCAAAAATAATGTCACTAATCTCCCTTATCAATTTTAAAAGTAAATAATTCAATTTTTAACCATTTAATGACTTAACCCCGTTTACGCAACAAGTACACACACACATATATATGTATATAAACACACACACACACACACACACATATATATATATATATATATATATATATATATACAAACAGAATTATTCATTTAAAATTGCAGATGTTTGAACATTAGTACGTTTACTTGTGAACCAAAAAAAAATGTTCGCAGTAGTAATAGGTTCTGATTATTGCTTTCAACTGTTAACTGCGCACATTAATACTGTGCGTAATCAAATAAAATAGTCAAATTATTGAATAATTTATTATATTTTCCGTTGTTTGAAAAATATATGCTTGAATTAAATACCAGTTAAAATAAAAATAAATATTAGCCAAATTTCGTGAGAAAAACTCAGTATTATCTCGAAAATAAACTGTTTTTATACATGGAAAAATAAACCCTAGCCACTTTCTTTCTTGTAGTGTTACAAACAATTTAATGGCAACTGGTTTCCAGCAGAATATTTTATAAAAGTACAGATTTTTTTTTCTGTTTGGAACACTAAAAAAATGAAGATAAAGGATACATACGAACGGGAAATCCAAAACTGTATACCACATTATTTCATGCTTTCAGTACATGCTATAGGACTGACATAAATTTTGTCTTCAAGTTGATTAAAACTATGGAATAAGGACTTGTTTAGTATAAACAGTAAAGTATGGCTATGTTATGAATATATTTAAATTCATGTGCAAAAAAAAAGTTGGTTTGTCTTTTCAGTGCTTGCGAGAGATGTGTAATATCTAACCTCCATTACGAACAAATTCATGTGTTATCATATTGCAAAGTTTATATATATATTTGTTTTTGCTTAAACGACTGAAATCAGTCTGTGAATATTTCCTACAAACAAACCTTAACCTCATTGAGATTATTCAACATTAAGATTTAACAGTAAAAATTACATCACGAAATTCTTTTATTTTTCATGGCGACGAATATATGTAGGCTAACAATCTGTATGCCGAGCGCTGCGCTATCTCTACATGTTATCTAAGGGTTGTAATGCCAGGATTCTAAAGTTTTTTTATGTTGTCATTTTTTATTTTTATGACTATAAATTATTACGTAAAGTATTAAAGAATAATTGCACTATCAAAATGTTTTATTTAAAAAAAAATACCTATGCGTGTGTAAATTATGCATGTTCACTACAGCAATATATACGGATGAATCACGCGGGCCCACTTTTTTTTTTTTTTTTTTTTAGAGATTTCCGAGACTTCCACAGATGGCAGAACCGTCGCAACACATTTCCGTTCGTGCAACTTCCGTTCCATTCACGAAATCACTCCTGCCAAATGCCGAACAACGAGAGATAGGATGCTACAATTAAAAAATTAAAAAAAAAAAACATTAGATGCGAAATAATTTAGGTTTCTACCGCCTTAAGTGTAAGATAGTTCTTCTTCTGCGCATTAATGAAGAAAAGGTAACACTGAAGTCGAAGCATTGCAGTATACATGTATGTGTTTTTAAGACTGTACGCGCGAAGCACCGGTAGCTAAAGATCTCACGTTTAGGACAAAAAAAAATTCCGTTTTCTTCCCACGGCTGCGCTGAGTTACGCCACACACGCGTTCAGGCAGCACGTGACCACCGCGGCGAGCAGAAATCTGGAAACGCGGAACAATCGCCATTCACGGCGTGTTCAGCTGCGCGAGACAGGTAGCGCCGCTTTGGAGAGTTTGCCCATTGTTTATTTCCAGCGCGGCACGCAACGATTTTCACGCTGCCTTTGAGGAGATAATGAGGCATCCCTGAGCTCATTGGAATAGCGTTTAGCAAAATAGCTTTTGAGGGCCACGCCTTACCTGGACAGGGTGTATACCATTTGTCCGAGTGTCAACTTCTCCGAGTGTCCACTTCTCCCAGTGTGATAACTGTTATTGCTGATTGGCGGCCTGTCTGCCGTGCTGGGATTGGCTGTCAAGGAGGAGGCAGGGCGGAGCGAGGTCGAGCGGGTGGGAGACACCATCCGCCCCTCAGAACTCGGAGAGTTGGCCGCTCGGACAAGTGGTCATTCGAACAAAAGGAGCTCGGACAAGTGGTCATTCGGAGAAGTGTACACTCGGACAAATGGTAGGCCCCCCTGGACACACGCACAAGTGCGTAGGGCTTCAGAATAAAAATAACGCGATTTGAAAAAAAAATGCTCAAGGTATCCGAATGGTGTTTGTTTACGAAAATCATTTAAGAATACTCGGAGGGCAATGAGTGTTGTTTCCGTATTTCGATTTTAAACTGTAGTTTTAGGGGAGTGGAAGGGGTTAAAAAAAAAACCGTGTTTTCAGAATAAATTTTTGTCATGAAACACACGGTACAGCATCTTGAAAGAACCCAAGTCCCTTGAATTAAACATTTATCTTCATTTCTCCGCCATATGATGTTAAGTGTAACGCTCAAATCCCATAGTTTCCCTATGCACGACGAGAAGAAGACTACGCGCCAGTACATAGCCTTGCGCTTAGAGGCGATACCGCGCTAGAAGCACCAGCGAGCATCGAAATTATCATCCCGCTTCACTAACACAGATATACTACTGATTGACAGGCACTTTAACAACTAGGAATTTCTTAAAAAAACACAATATACTGATCAGAAACTTTATGGTTTGAAATTGAGCGACCAATTGTTACATAAAATCCCACATTACTAACGGTAAATAAACTTCAGTTAGTAGTTTCTTTATATTGTTGAGGAAGTAAGTCATTTCTATTTCCGTCATGCAACATTTTGAATTTCTAAACCAAATTAAACATTAGATGCCAGCCTATACAGATTTTAACAAAACAAAAAACCACGCAAACGTATTCCTTACAAATAAGTTATTTTTTGTAGTTGGTTCCTCATACGAAGAAACCGTTAACCGCCAAAAGTATAATGCTCATATATGAAACGCTTTAGACCACAAATAGATGCCCTAATCGAACTATGCTGCCTAGGTTGTTTCCGCGAAAGAGCTTCTTCGTAAAGATTAAACTGCCATGGATAAGGAAGCTACTGAAATGTACTCGCAAATTAACGTACAAACTGTCTCACAAATTGTAAGTCATTAATTTTTGTTTTGTTGGTTTATGTAAAATATATTTGTGAGCTTTATGTTTGTCGTCTCACAAAAATGCTAAGATGTTTT
Source organism: Bacillus rossius redtenbacheri (assembly GCF_032445375.1). NCBI lineage: Eukaryota > Metazoa > Arthropoda > Insecta > Phasmatodea > Bacillidae > Bacillus > Bacillus rossius. Next base: position 59,483,549 of record NC_086336.1, read on the forward strand.
GATGATGTAGTTTTTATTAGTGTTGTGATTACAGTGAACGTCTAAATCTCAGAACTTCCGGGTGTGCACCGAGGCGAAAAATGAGATAAAGGAGGGGAACAAAAAAACCTTACTTCCGTCACTTTGAGTGACGAAGCCGTTCACTCTTCGCACTGAACAAGAGAGAATCTCTTTCAAGAGAAAGGAATCTTTACGAACTATCACTGAACGATTTAGAATAATTTTAGTTAGTATATAAGTACGTAGGCAATCGCAAGCGACACCATTATATCTTGGATTATTCTCACGTCAGGTTGAACTCCCGTGGAATACATAATAAGTCCACGTAAGTGTGTCCATCCAACCATACCAAGATCAGGCGCTTTTCATCCTTTGGACTAAGTTGCGTACGGTCGGGTTAAAACTTCTTCTTATTTAGGCCGCAACTGGCCTAAGGTCGTTCGTGGCGAGTCAGCTGTGGCCCAGTCATTTAAGTGAGGCAAGTGTATGTGTGTTTAGCTGTACTTTGCAGCCAAAGGAATGCGCGAATTCTTCGCTCCTCTGGCCATCGAATATTCAGCTCGCTGGCATACCACCTTGTGACTACGTAGGATTACGATCATCCGCACCCATGGCCTGGCAAGGCATATCACTTGAAATCGTATGAATTTTTTTTAAAACAAGGATACGATATTTTTATTGATACTGGAATCACCACGCTTATGTACCCATATTAACCAAAGTGAAAGAAAAATTATATATATATATATGTATATATATATATATATATATATATAGTTACACTTATCACTAAATCGCTCTGACTCTGTAACGCCAAAAATATATGTATACCTTGGAGACAAACGTATCATGAAGCACAAATCTTAGCCTACTCCATTAAGATATGTATAAATATAAAATGGAAGTGTAACAATAGAGAAAACATACAGATACCTACATGAATAGGAACACACACCTTAAGTAAGTATATTAAATTAAAGTGTTTGTTATATTAATCAATTTTCAGTGGTCGCCTTATATTAGGCACCTTACAACTTCCTAATTTTATTAGAAAAGTTAATACTACGGAATCGCTGTAAGCAATTTGCTGTTTGCATGCTCGTGAGCGAAGTCTGTGCTATGTAACTTGTCTCAATCTGACAGTTCTCAAAAGCGTATCACTTTGGCACTGTTTTTTTCCCTTCAACTGTGTTTGTCGTTGTAAGTGTTCTTTAAACAATAGTCATATGGTGTTTTTTTTCGTGACTTTTGGGAAATGGGTACAATTGGTACTAAGTTTAAGATATTTTCGAATTCTAAACAAAGTTACACGACACGTACTGTAACGAGAAGCGTCCCGAGAGCTTTCGTCCCCATCTGGTCGCCGGGACGGAGAAAGGTTAGCGCCTTGTACGTTCGTTGAAGTCTCCCGTCGTTTAAACCATGCACGGGCCTCGCAGTTGCGACACCGCCATCCCCCGGGTGCAACTTTCTCCGCGGCTCCCACGCCGGCTTGTGGCGGTGCCAGATACCATCGTGCGAGGGGGAGGGGCAGAGGAGGAGGAGGAGGAGGAGGGGGATTACAAAAGGCCCCCGCTCTGGACCACTGCATCCGACGGCATCCTCGCTTCGCGGCGGTGATTGAAACCGCATTGTTCCGCGCGCGGCGGACAACCCATCGCCGACAGCTACGTCACTCTCGGCTGCGTCGGCGGAGGCGACGGCCAACGGCGGATACAGCACACGTAGGCGAGGATTAAAAAAAAAAAAAAATTGGTTGTCTGTAAAGTCGGTTTACGGACGATAGTTTAACGTGACAACGTCAAAACAAAGAATTGATGAAATGATTGCATACTTTTATGAATAAAAATTAATAATTTTTATTGAATTATCACTATTTTGTATGGATACAAAGAATGAGTTAAATTAAATCTACAATTTAATTGATAAATTTACTTTTATTTGCACTCATTAATTCAAATCTGTTTATTATTTTAACGAAGAGATTATTTTAACTATAACATTTATACATGTTTGCTATTTAACTTCTTCCAATCTGTATTATTCTGTTAAGGATAGGACGATGATAGGAAAAGTAGTAAACGAATGGGAGTGTTTCAAGTTTAATGTGCCTCGAAAAAGTCAAATCGATGGTTGTTCTAATCGAGTGGAAGAGAGATAGATGCGGCGTAAGCATACACTTAGCGTAACGGGACAAAGCGTAACGGGACAATGAGTCATCCTTTTTAGTGCGTGCAGCCGGCTTTCATCGATTTATTAGACGTTGTCACGTCAAAAAGTGAGCAAGTCTTTTAGAACTCGCCAGAGATGTGTTACAGAGTTCTCAACTAAATATCTGGACGCGAATCACACGTAGTTCCCGCACACGCCGCTAGAATACGCTGCCGGAGCAGCTGCGTTCACTATCGAATCATTCCATTTGCAGACCGAAATGTTAAACTATATAATGAAAAGGCTCCGACAAAAGACTTGAAAAAATACAAAATCCCGGCTTTGGGCCTGATATTCGACAAGGAATTTGATTAAAATGCTACCCATCTTGTTTAAATTCACCAAACAGTTAATAAAATACCAATCGTCTATAAAACATATGAAAAATACCAACTAGATTTCACAATCCTGTAGATACCGTCTTTTCCTTAATGCATGTGTACCAATGGCCCAGAATAACAAGGAGGTGCCAAATTAATGATGATTAGATCACAACGGAAATGTAAATTATTTGAACTCTAGACTGTTACCATAACATACCTTAAAAAAAACTCACATATTAAAGAACTTCAGCCATAAAAGTAGGGAAAATATCACCAATTGACATGGGTGCCCTATCAAGGTGGTTTTGCTTATGTTTGTGAAGAATTGTAGAGAGGCGAACTAGTATAACATTTCCCACAAGTTAAATATCTTCAATGACTTCTTGTAAGTAACAGGAAAGTTGAGTATAAACAAAGCGGAGGTAGTCAAAAGTTATAAGGAAGCGTTGATAGTAGTTGATTGTAGGATGTGATGGTTCTGGAAAAATAAAAGATCGTAGCGGGGCAGGTATGCAAGGAGTGTTACGTCTAAACGATTTGAAGACAGAAAACTTCAAAAAAAGAAACCATACGCATTCTATTTGACATTCGGAGACGCTAGAAACTTTGAAAAGTCAAATTTGACTATAATTAATTTTTATGAATTGTAATATTAATAATGAGATACATAAAATGTATTTTATAAAAAAAAGGGAGTCTGTGTAGTTGGAAAAAGAATCCTGATTCAGTTTTAGCAGCCTTTAGATTATCTTTTCTCAACATCGGTAAAACATTTCCTAAGTGCATGGTTACTGTACCTAGTACAACCAACAATGTTTTGTTTTTATGACGGAGGAAGGAAAACAAGCTGTAACTCTGCGGTAGAAAGGAGAAAGTTGAAAATATTTACCCTTCGCGTGAGCGGTGTCAGAATCTTGTATCTACAAGTCAGAGGCTATGGAAAAATTCCATCTACAGAGGCTACAGAATAATTCTATCTACAGAGGCTATGCAATAATTCTATCTACAGAGGCTATGCAAAAATTCTATCTACAGAGGCTATAGAATAATTCTACTTACGACATAACCCGAGAAGTCTCATCACAAGAAGCTTCAAACACACTGCAGTGGGATGCAAACTATTTTCCAACCACTCGATGTTCAACACAAATTAGTCATACCGGAGACAATGTTCCCACCAACTAATGTCTGGTCTCATGGGCTAGAAATATCAACTTGAAGGCCAAAGAAAATATTTCTATTGACAGGTAAATTAACTAAGTGTAACAATTTTTTTTTCAACCCTTAACAGTAAAAAGCCAAATTTTACCGATGAACGACGGATACAAGAAAAGCTGAAGCAGGTCGTTGCACAAGAAAGGTTTATTTTGAGGTTGGAAGCTGTGCTCGTCATGGAAAGGAGGGAGGGGGAAATTTAGCTAAAGCTTTACCTTTATTTAAGATATGCGTTACATTGTACACCTCAAGGCTTTGGGCACAGGTACGAACAGCTCTTGAACTAAGCTATTTTGAATAGGCGTGAATATTATTACAGATGAAGTCGTATGCCTGGTAGTATCTAAAAACTCGGAAATTAATAACTGGAAACATTTACTTTACACCAAAACGTAACCACTCTGGGAAGCTTGGGGGAATTAATGGGAAATTATAGCAAACAATCGTTACACCCAAGGAAAAAAAATTAAGACCTTAAGAAAGATAGAGCTGAAAGAAATTAAACAGTGTAAAAATATATCCGGCGCAATATGAAAAAAAAAAGGATGAACAAATGTCAAACATGTCTACATCGTAGTGTTTCGAGGCCAGAGTCAGTAATGGTGAAGTGCCCGACATTTGGCTCGCTTTGTTGCACCCACTCACAAGAGCCCTTGGAAATGACTGAAGGAGTCTTCAAGTTTACGAGACTGCGAGGTTACAGAGCTACGAAGCTTCTAGAACACAAGTTTACGAGACTGCGAGGACATAGGACTACAAGTCTACATGAGTACTCGACTGCGAATTAAATATTTTAAACTCGATTTATACTGTAAATTAAAAATTACTAAGCTTTATTCAGTTTAAATATACTTTTTTCTAAATAGAAAACCCTCTTTCTAAGTAAATCTTTTTTTAGGCAAGAAATTATTCATTCTGGGAAGAAAGTTTAATTATTATCTGTTTAGTGAAAATCAAAACCTGCAAAATTGATGAGGAAAAAACAATAATTAGAAGATGAAACGTCGGAAAACGTCGAAACGTCGCAAACATCATCATTTGCAAGGGGTAGGCTCAACCCCGAACCCAAGAATTAGTCAATTATATCCACGTCTAATTTATATGGTAAACCAAAAAAAAAAGAGATTATTTATATCGAAGTTTATAGTCCCCAAAATATATATTATTTAAAATTTTGCTTCGGGGTCTGTGCTAAAGATATGATCGTATTGGTCTCTCTTAAGGGGGATTCAGCCTCTACATCCTGCGATTTCAAATAATAGTCTATTTTGATACCGCTTGCAATAAAGCTTCCATGCTATTTTTATTTGTTTGACACGGCACAGGACTTAGCTTTGGCTACTTGTTGAAGCTTTCATTTTTTACTTCTTCTTCAGATAGTTGTTGCGCCATATTATACGCCCAAAATATTGACTGAAGTATAGTGTTTGTATTGTGGAAACAGTTTTAAATACTGTTATTTTTTAAAAGCGACCCCCCCCCTCCTCTTTTTTAAGACGGAGATTCTAATTCATTTACTCACTAACCATCATCAGACTTTTCCAAAGAACCATTTCAGCAAAGTAACGATATGGCGTTTGCGAGGTTAAGACAGCATGCTGTCTCCAGACAATACCTAAGTGTTTGTGATGACCCCTTCAAGTCCCGGGTACTTTTAAACGGTGTTCAAAAGTTCTTCCGCTTGCCCCTATATCTAATCCGTGGTTCGGAGAAGGCAGCGTGGTGCAGAGATCAGAGGAAATAAGAAATATGCAGATGGAGCATAAGGTCCGATTCTTGGCGAGGAAGGGTGAAGCCAAAATGGAAGGGGGCTTTTTTTTTACTACAAATGTATCAGGTGTATCTGTATTAGAGGTTAAATCGGAGATAGTCGTCAACTCATATCATTACATTTGTATTACGAAGATTCGTTTTAGACTTTTGATATATATATATATATATATATATATAAAACACGTTAACCAGTGATATTTTGATCTAATTTTCTTCAGAGCAGCTTAACTACATACAGTAGTTAATGAAAGAAGGCCAGAACAGCTGGCACAAATATAAACAAGCTACCGCCATATTGGTATTTTTGAAAATAAAAGAGAAAAAACGGGGGGTGGGGGGAGGGGAGAAGGCTTCACACGTCTAACGGCTAATTCTCCATCTTGACGCTTTCCTAAAACTCTGGCGAGGTGTAGACAAATCACCTCGCCATTCGCGTCGGACACTCGAGGTGTTCCGGGTGCGGGTTGCGACCGCTGACCGCTCAGCGACGGGAAGAGATATTTTTTTTCCTAACCTAAATTAAAACTAAGTGTGTTGGGGTGGGTTCCGGGTTAGGGAGGGAGACGTAAGTGCATCTCAGGCCGAAGCCCATACGCTCTAATCATGCAGGGTATTAGCCATGCAGGAGGGGGTAGCATGCATCGTGTGCCAGGAGGGGGGATTGGTCAGCCACGGCAGCGATTGGCGCCATGACTAACTCCCCTCACTGACTATACTAGACTAAAAACTAGATAAGGTGAGCCCAGGTGAAACCTGCATGGACACAGGGGAAAACCCTGGGCTCTGACATGCGGGATGCAAAAAATTTCATCCATTAATATCAAGCAGGAGGCTTACGGGAAAACAGGATGGATCTGGAAGAAGAGTTGGACAGAGTAGAAAAGAGTCTACCATGCGGCGGGGGGGGGGGGGGGGGAAGGAGGGTTGGGGGCATGTACATTGGTGTCCGCATTGGTTTGGGTGGCACTGGTTGTTTCGGGGGCGACTTTAGTCTTTTCCCGCCGGGCTGCCAGCCAGCCCAGAAGAACAGAGCGAGGGCGAGCTAGTTTCTTCCTCGACTCCACCCTCCCCCGCCGTATCCAAGCACAGAGTTCAGCAACGCCCGCTCCGGGTGGACGGTTCAAGAGGCGGGCAGGCGGGCCTCTGGCGTAACCGCGGCGGCCCCTCTGCCGCGCGCGTGAGACAGTTCCCGCGCCGGGACCCGTCACTCGACGTGCGTCCAAGCACGCGAGGGAATTTCATAACGGACAACAACGGGGGAAAAAAAAAAAAATTGGTTGTCTGTAAAGTCGGTTTACGGACGATAGTTTAACGTGACGTCATAACAAAACATTGATGAAATGATTGCATACTTTTATGAATAAAACTGAATAATTTTTATTTTAATAATAAAAGAATAAATACTTGAAATTATACTAGTAATCAGATTTTTAAAATGCAAGAATAATTAACCTTTATTGCCGAAATTGTTGTTGTAATAAGCAATGAAAACCACATAAACTTTTCACTTCACTTTATAAACAGTCGACTAAACAGTTCACGTGTAGATGACTTGTAATTAATTTTAAAAACTGCCGTTTAGCTATAAAGTTTAAATATAATTATGAACAAGTTTTCATATAAATAAACTATAATCAAATATCTATCATCAATTATATAAATCACCCTAATGTTTTAGTCAATTGTAACATAACCTATTATTACTGCACTCGCCGACAGCGTAACGGAACACAGCGTAACGGAACAATGAGCGTAACGGGACAGCGTATCGGAACAACGTGCGTAACGGGACACTTTTTCGTGCGTGCAACCGGCGTTCATCGATTTATTAGACGTTGTCACGTCAAAAAAAATTTAAATAAACTGGATCTATTCCAACCTTCAACTCGGAACAGGACTTAGTAAATCTCCTTCTGCGAAACAAAAAATCACCAGAATAACAAAATTTACTTCCCCTTACTTTAACACAAGATCCCTTTGAAAACCAGTTGCCAATAGAAATAGTTTGAAACACCACAAGAAAGATTTTGCCATTGCAATTTTTCTACAAATGAAATACATTATTTCTTGATAATACTGATTATTTCTTACGAAAATTGGCACATAATTTTTAAAATCCAAGGAAAAGATAATCGAATATGCAATAATTTGACACTTTATTTTGTTTTTAATCGCGGAAAGCTAATCAGGTAACGATTTGAAAATAACTTTTAACTATTGGAGGTACTGGGACAACACGCAGCATAAATGCCCGGGTAAGAATCCGAACTCATTATCACGGCGAACACTATTTTGTAGTGATACAGTTGTTTTCATGTAAATGCACACATTTACAAATATCTGTAATATTACACGAATACTTATGTACCATTTACAAAAAAATAAATACAGAGTACTCAAGCGGTGTTGCAGGGCTTCAGAATAACTCACGCTATTTTAATGGTGCCTGTTCACGATAATAAGCAATAAGAATACGTTGAGGTCAGTACGATATCCAATTTTTTTTTTAAATTGTTTATTTTTGATAATGAATAGGCCAACAACGGGTGTGTTCAGAATAATTTTAAGGCATGAAACTCCCAGTAAAGATTCTTGAAAGCCCTAAATAGACTTGCATAAATACAGTTTTATATTAATTTCTTCAGCAATATGATATTATGGTCACCGCTCAAATGTAATAATTGCCTCACGCACGACGGTAATGCAGAGCCTTGCGCTTAGAGGCGATGCCGCACTAGAAACACCAGCAAGCGTCACACTTATCAGTGATTATCCCCGACACAAATACACCCCTCGCTAGCTGGACGCCTTAAACAGCATACACCTCTCTCTATTTTCTCGGCACAAGTGTCAAGCTGATTGGTATATAAAAAAAAGCCTTCAACGTGTGATACAGCTCGCTAAGCTAAACTCTAGTTAACACCGGGGTCTTTTCAGGTTGCTGATAACGGTTCTACTTAACCGACGTCCTTGGAAACAAAAGTCGTACCGACGTAACAAGACGTAAGGGGATTCGTTGTGCTTCCGTCAACACTCCCGCCGAGTCGCAGCGTCACCGCCGCCTTGTTTGCCGAGGCGCGGCGCCGGATCTCCCCGCAAACAGGCCGCGGGCTGTCCTGATAACGGCCGTGCGTTCCATGTCGGGCGAGCAGTCGGCGTCGTCACCAGACACATGGTTGGCATCACCAGACACATGGTTGGCATCACCAGAAACATGGATTAAATCACCAGAAACATGGTTATCATTACCAGAAACATGGTTGTCGTTACCAGAAACATGGTTGTCATCACCAGAACATGGTTTTCATCACCAGAAACATGGTTGTCATCACCAGATACATGGTTGTCATCACCAGAAACATGGTTGTCATCACCAGAAACATGGTTGTCATCACCAGAAACATGGTTATCATCAGCAGAAACATAGTTGTCATCACCAGAAAAATGGTTGTCATCACCAGAAACATGGTTTTCATTACCAGAAACATAGTTTTCATTACCAGAAACATGATTGTCATCACCAGAAGCATGGATTAAATCACCAGAAACATGGTTGTCATCACCAGAAACATGGATTAAATAACCAGAAACATGGTTATCATTACCAGAAACATGGTTGTCATCACCAGAAACATGGTTGTCATCACCATAAACATGGATTAAATCACCAGAAACATGGTTGTCATCACCAGAAACATGGTTTTCATTACCAGAAACATGGATTAAATAACCAGAAACATAGGTTTTGTTATCACCAGAAACATGGTTTTCATTACCAGAAACATAGTTGTCATCACCATAAACATGGATTACATTACCAGAAACATGGTTATCATTACCAGAAACATGGTTGTCATCACCAGAAACATGTTTTTCATTACCAGAAACATGATTGTCATCACCATAAACATAGTTTATATTACCAGAAACACGGTTTTCATTACCAGAAAAATGGTTATTACCAGAAACATGGATTGAATCACCAGAAAAATGGTTTTCATCACCAGAAAAATGACAGAAGGCATGAGTTTTCGTACCAACATGACGAACGCTAGGCACCCGGGCGGGACCGCAAGCCGACACACGGCGACGACTGACCTCGTTCGACTCGGGGTTCGGCAACGCCAAAAGTAACACCTCGAAAGCGGGCCCCGCCGACGGTTATCCGAAAGTGACGTAACGTCCCGTTCCACACGCGATCAGACTCTCGGCCCGGGTTGTTCCCGAGGAACGGCCGGCCAGCTTCTCCAAGCGGGCAAAGGGGGCGGCGCAGAGCCGGGGTCGACCAAGCTTTTCTGCCGCAACTGCGGTCGAAACTTCCGCTCACTGTCATTTTAGAGACCTGCAAAATTCGCGGATTCAATGACCTACAGGATAGACTCTACTACACTCTACACACTCGGGCAAATGCCACCTGTTCATTGGCTGCTGACTTGTGAGTCGTCTCGACCGAGTGTCTGTGATTCGACACTTCTTTGAGCGAGGGTATTTAATTGGCCCTCATCACTCCAGATTAACAGTGAACCAATTGCAGAAGCAGCGCTAAGGTATAATTATTTGAATTGTAGCATATCTACTCATTATATGACTTGATGTAAGTTTTTGGACGTACGCCATTGCTAAGAACTTTTTCTGTTGAAGAAAAACTAATAAATAAAATAAATAAATAAAAATAAAAATAAAAATACTCAAAAAAAGATACAAAAAACACACAAAATTAAGCAAACAATTGCTGTTGTCAACAAGGATATGAACACCACAAAATATTCCGAAACAGGAATATGGTCAGCAAACAAAGAAAAAACAAAGAAAAATGTACTAAGAGAACGAAAAAATCCCCACAAATGATGACAACACAAAAATATTGAAACCCAAAATAATTCAGCACAACAGTTGAAGCGAGACAAAAAACATGACAAAACGAAAAAACAAACAAATACAATAGTTTTACCTAAACAGAGACAAGGAGTCGCACCTGTGTTTCCGTACCATGTGCGTCTCTGCCTGAGGACGGGAGCAGATAGCAGTTCCCGAAACGTCGCTTGTTTCTGTTTAGGTAAAACTATTGTATTTGTTTGTTTTTTCGTTTTGTCATGTTTTTTGTCTCGCTTCAACTGTTGTGCTGAATTATTTTGGGTTTCAATATTTTTGTGTTGTCATCATTTGTGGGGATTTTTTCGTTCTCTTAGTACATTTTTCTTTGTTTTTTCTTTGTTTGCTGACCATATTCCTGTTTCGGAATATTTTGTGGTGTTCATATCCTTGTTGACAACAGCAATTGTTTGCTTAATTTTGTGTGTTTTTTGTATCTTTTTTTGAGTATTTTTATTTTTATTTTTATTTATTTTATTTATTAGTTTTTCTTCAACAGAAAAAGTTCTTAGCAATGGCGTATGTCCAAAAACTTACATCAAGTCATGCACTCCCATTGCACAAATCTTTTAAAGATAACTACTCATTATATATACATATATATGTAAATGGAACAGAACTATTTACGTAATGTTACGCGCATTTGTAAATTTGTACATTTGCACGAAAGCAACTGTGTTCGCAGTAATATTGTGTTGTCCCGGTACCTCCAATAGTTAAAAGTTATTAGTAAACCGTTCCCTAAGCAGCATTATTTACAGTATTAACTGCGGACATAAATGAGAAAGGTAAAATAAAATTCAATTATTGGCCATTTGATTATCTTTACCATGGCTCAAGTAAAATTATACTTTAATGAAACATGAAATGAGACACGAATCAAAATGTAAAATTATACACCAATTTACGTAAGAGATACTCCGATTTATCTCGAAAAACGTATTTCATGTATTTAAAAACAACCATATCGATGTGTTGTAAAGTGTAATGAATAGTATTACAAACTATTTCTTGGCAATTGATTTCCAAAGGACTCTTTTGTAAAATTACATTTTTTTTTCTCTGTGCAGCTTTTAATTATTTTTTTTTCTGGTTGAATATTCTTTCTACCCCTTTTCTTAGAGTGAACAATGCAAGTCTCTCAATAACGCACAAAGTATCAATCAAGATCAAACACGTAAGCAAGTGATCTAGAAGAAATCACCCAGTAGAAGCCGGAAACCGCTCTGCTACCAACGCAATGTGCGACACCGGCCTTAAAAGAAAGGCGACGTGTTATTTCCTTGAGTTTATAATGACGTATGTGGCATTTCTGCATTCTCTGGTACACTTGGAAAACGCAGTACATCCTACATTTCAAAACCATCTTCTTTAAGGCAAAAAAAAAATTGGTTGTCTGTAAAGTCGGTTTACGGACGATAGTTTAACGTGACAACGTCATAACAAAACATCGATTAAATGATTGCATACTTTTATGAAAAAAATTGAATCATTTTTATTGAATTATCACTAGTTTGTATGGATACAAAGAAGGAGTGAATTGAAATCTACAATTTAATTGATAAATTTATTTTTATTTGCACTCATTAATTCAAGTATGTTTACTACTTTAATGAACAGATTATTTTAACTATAACGTTTATACGTCTTTGCTATTTAACTTCTTCCAATCTGTGTTATACTGTTAAGGATAGGAAAAGTAGGAAACGAATGGGAGTGTTTCAAGTTTAATGTGCCTCGAAAAAGTCAAATCGATGGTTGTTCCAATCGAGTGGAAGAGAGATAGATGCGGCGCAAGCGTACAATGAGCGTAACGGGACACTACGTAACGGGACACTGCGTAACGGGACAATGTACGTTACGGGACACTTTTTCGTGCTTGCAGCCGGCGTTCATCGATTAATTAGACGTTGCCACGTCAAAAATATTTTGTTCAAACTAAACAATCTAACAATAAAACAAAAATTACAATAGTAATGGAACATTAAAACTAGTTAGAGTTGTTCTTTGCTATATACTTGCTATAGGTGCTTTGAGGTTACAAAAAATTGGCCAATGGTACAAACGTTTCTTTATTGAAATAGTATCATCATTTCGAGAGGAAATCAATTTTACCTTAAATATACAAATATTTGGATTGCAGCAACATAGCTTAACATTGGTTCATTTGCAAAGAAAAGTTTTGTTTGTTTTAACATAACTTTTTTTGTGGTACAGAAAGCGTTTTTATAGTGCAACTCGACGTGACTCAATTTATGAACCGGGTTTGAAAATGGCAGGTTAAAATCTCGCCTCGCTGCCGGACTTCGAGGTTTTCGATTCCAGGACCGATGATGCAACAGAGAAATCGAAATGGAATCGATTCTAAATTACACCAGATCCGTAACAGTTACCTATACGATGCTGTCTTTAATCGTCATAATTTTTTGTTTTAAGAGTTACTAAATGAATAATACTATCCGTCGAAGAAAACCTTACATGTTTGTTTAGAAAAATCATTAAACATCATTGGATTCAGAAGGTAATGTGGTTTACATCGATTATTGCAATAGGACGGGTCTGCCTCTAGATAACTTGTTTTGATGGAAAACCCAGGGCAATTCACAATCCTAAAAACACATATTATTATAAAAAAATACAACTTTTAAATAAAATCCCAGTAAAGAATAATATATTAATTCTAAACAATTTTTACTATTTCTACACTTTCTTATTATATATTATGAACTGTCTCCTTTATTAGCTACTGTAACATCTTTATAGTGCTAATAAAAATTTATTTACTGATATAAAGTTAATGCATTATACATACATCATACTGTAATTATGTTTTGTAAAGGGAACTGAAATTATCCTGTAAAATTACAAGATAATTGTAAAATTGCACATTTACATGAAATAACTATATCGCTCCAAAAATTTTCGCATTTCTACAGGGTTCAGATTTTTGCCCGGGCATTTGTGCTTTTGTGGTTTTTTAAAGTTATTAGTAGACCATTCCCTGAATAGCTTTCCAGTAATAACTATACACACATTAATAAGCACGATTAAACAAAATAAAGTCAAATAATAATAATTTGACTATCGTTTCCATGGTTGAAAAAAATTATGATTGTATCTAAAATCAATCAATGTTTAACAATTTTCGTAAGTGCGACTCTACATAATATATCCAGTATGTTTACAAAAACAACATGCAAAAATAACCATAGCAATGTGTTGTAAAGATTTACAGTAGTTTTTTGCAGTGTAATAAATTATTTCTTGGCAACTGATTTACTAAAGTCTCTTTTGTAAAAGTACAAAAGATGTTTTCTGTGCATGTATCGTGAGAAACGACTTCGAAGAATTCTTCTCAGGAACAGGTTTGTTTTTTTACATCTACGTTTCCAAGAACAGACGAAGGAATCTCGTTCTTATATTACAAAAAATAAATCATCTTTTGTTCGACTAGTATTACATATATCTTCTGCCAGGTTAATATATATATATATATATATATATATATGGTATCTGTACAATCTTCCTCTTAAAGACGATACAGCACGCCTACACGCGCATAACATTAAAAAAAAACAAGAGGCAAAGTACATTCCTATTCGTGAATGTTATTTTTTCAACATGGAAAAATATAAAATTGCTAGTGACAGTAAATAAATTCAGGGTATACTCCAAAATCCTCTGCATACTTGAAAAAAAAGTCACTTGTTTATTGGCTGCTTACGCCTCAATTAGAGTAACTTGTGATTCGAACCATCTTTGATCCTGGGTCTCTAACTGATCTAGAGTCCTCCAGATTAATAGTTATCAAATAGCAAGGGGCATGCATATTTCGCAAAAAAGATTCCGTGACTACCTGAAAGTTAAAACACTGTAGCATCGTCTGTGTTTCGTGATTGGGCGAGTTTCATTCAGGTACACAAGTTGATTGTCACAACACCCATCACAGTAAATCAGTGCGGAAGCAAACGCGTCCTGAGTGGCTCGTTCAGATAAAGGCAACGACTTCTCTCGCAGACGACCGACCAATCACAAGGAAGAAATCGCTGGCGCGGGTATACCTTGTTGCAGTTTAACAGGCGTTCAGATTGTTTTCGCGAAAATTGCCTGCCCCTACAAATAGCAGAAGCAGCACAAAGGTATACTGATTTGAATTTTTGGGGTATCACGTAAATGAATCCGCGAATTTTTACGGTCTCTGCTCAACTGCCCTCAGCGTTTTCTTGAATGCTTTTCGTAAGCAGACACAACTCGGATTTCTTGAGTAATTTCCAAATCGCGTGCTTTCTTCTGAAGCTCTGTCACAACGTGCTTGTGCCCGGGTAGGCGGGGGCCTAAAGCCTACAGCAAAAAAAAAAAAAAATGTTATTCTTCAACCGACGAGCGTGTTTGCGAAGAACTATAGTTTTCTGGAACCGCAAAGAAACACTAGCTTGTTTGTCGCCGTGCGCGCGCGAGGCTGTGAGACAGCTACGCTAAGTTCGCGGAGTTCGCTGTGCACAACAAGCTAACGGACACGACCTCAACCAGACAAGTTACAACGTGAAAAACGTTGAACGGTAAAAGAGTACTTGTGTTGCTGTTTATTTTTCCCCACTTTGTTTTCAAGATACACACTTTAATTTCGCGCACTCAAAAATATTTCTTAAATAATGTACCCGCCAAAAAAATATCTCCCTAAATAAATGTACCCCCTAAAAAAAAACCCATAACAACTTGGTTCCCCCTAAATTTGGGGGGGGGGGGTAAACCCCCCAAGTTGGCAACCCTGGCAGCTGGCTGTGTTTTTCTCGCGTGGCGAACATCGCGAACCCAGCGAGCACAGCGCCCTGCGTGGCGGGGGCCTAGCAACGCCCCGTCAGGCGCGCGCGCGAGAAAACAAACACCAAGACCCCGTGACGCTCGAAGCACGCGGAACTCGAGTTCCAAGGCTTCTGCGCGACCTGCCTCCAGCCACGGGAAAAGCATGCTTTGCATAGTTTCTGATATCGTTCACGTTAAATTATTTGGATATGAATAAAACAAACAAAAAATTTGCAAGTAATAACATAATCCAGTTTCAAAGATTTTTTTTTGACGTGAATGCGTCTTTAAATTTGCTTCCATAGTGGGAAGCAATAAAAACAACGAATAATAACAAAATCTGAGGGATACAGTTTGGTGTTCAGCTACATATCTATCATCTCCATCCACAATTTAATTACACAACTGGATGGCTAAAGGATCAAAGAATTCGTTACGCTAAGTAAGGACTGTGACGCATCGCGTGCGGTGGAGGGGGAAGCGCCGCTATTTTGAGGTCATTTTGTTTCGTTTCGAAATTTCCATTTAGTATGACTTTTGACTCGTTCGTTTGAGTTTCAATCGTCAGCTATCATCAAAATCTACCGATTGCACGTATAAAACATTAGTGTAAAATAGTTACAGTGAATATATATGGCGCTAAAATAAAATAAAAAATAGCTTATTTTATATGTTGTATCGAAAATATTACCTGTTACGTACACGTATTCACGTACGACACACGGCCGTGACCACGAAACAGCTACACCTCATTTTTAGGGACTGGAAAAATTCGCGGTTTCAATGACCACTAGGATAGACTCCACGATTCTCTATGTACTCGGGCAACTATCACCTGGTCATTGGCTACCGACTCGGGACACCTGTTTACTGCGATTCTTATGATTCGATACTTCTTTTGTTGAGTGTTTGCCATCGGCTCAGAGTCCTTCAGGTAAATTGCGGTCCAATCACTGACGCAGCATTAAGCTAAACGAGTTTTGATTCCAGCCTGTCTCGAAAGGAATCCGCGAATTTTTCCGGACTCTACTCATTTTTATTTTCTAAGAGTCCAGCGGTAATAAACGTACTCGGGACTGGAGAAGATCACCGCGCCGGCAATGCCTCGCCACGGACCAAGTTTCCAAAGTAGGAGCGCGCCTCCAGCGCGCCGCTACTTCGCCGCGCACCAATAAGGGCGGGTCTCGCAAAGCTGGTCGGTCTGGTTCCATACGTGGGTGTCCTTCACCGTTCCCGAGGTCGCCTTAAGGGCAGGCGCCGCCGCCCCGCTGGCGCCAGGCCGCTCCAACAACAACCCGTGTTGCCAAAAAAAATGTTTGTAATACGTAGAAACCGGAAAAATTCACGTATTAATTTCGTGATAGGCTGAAATTCAAACATGTGTACAATTCTGCTGGTTCTGCTATTGGCTCGCAGTTTAACTGGAGCTCTCTGGGCCAATGAGAGACTATCGACCAAAGAGGCGTCGAATCACAAGCTACCCAGTGGAGACGCCTCACAATTTGGTACCCAATGAACACACGTGTTTACTTGAGAAGTGCAGAGGATAATGGAGGCTATCCTAGAGGTCACTGAATCCACGAATTTTTCCGGTCCCTAGTCATACGACATGAAACACACGGCCATGGTTATTTTTTAGCATGTATAAAATACCTTTAATCTTACAAAAATTTGCGCATAAATTTATATTTTAATGCAAGCATAATTTCTTTAAACCATGGAAAATTGAATTGAGTATATTCATTAATTTGACATATTTTGTTTTATTATGCTTATTAATGTGCGCAGTTAATACTGGAAAGATATTCAGGGACATATAACTTTAGCTGTTGGAGGCACTGGGGACAAGAATCCAAACCCAATATTACTGTGAAAACTATTTTGTAGTGATAAAAGTTTTTTTTTACACGTATTCATACAAGTATCTGTAATTTGACGTGGATATTTCTGTTCCATATACAATAAATATATATATTTAGTTATTATATTTTTTTAAGTGTCTTCTGTCATGTGTTTATGTTTGTGTTGTCCCATTTCTATTGTTGTGTTTATCATTGTGTTTTGTGTATGTAATTGTTATTTTTTTATGTAATATTTGTTAAGTGCCTACCTGTTACAGGCTTTTACTGTTGGTAGGCACTCAAATAGTAATAATAATAATAATAAAAATATTAAAAGCGTAGAGAGAGTAAGGTAACAGGGAGAGAGTAAGGTAAAGTGGCCCAGGCTGGACCACAGCGAAGGAGAAAGAAACACAATGATACAATTAGCGAGAACAGTAATAATTCAACGGGAAAAACGCGGGCGGTCACGATTTCCGAAAGGAACAGTGCGAAGTCGTGCGGGTGTGACCGGGTTAACCGCCGGATAGTCAGCGAGAGACAGAGACAGTCAGAGAAGGGATGGGAGGAGGGTTGATGGAGGGGAGGGGGGATTCCCGATCAGGATGTACGCGGAGAGGACAGAGGGGGAAGATATCCCCGGCGGACAATCCCTCCCTTCCTTCTCTCGTTCCTCCGCGGGCGTTAGCCTACTGACCCCGAGCGCGGAGCTGCCAAACCTAACCGCCGGCCGTTCCGGCGAGCAAGGCTGGACTCATCCGTCCGGGAGACGCACCACAACGCCGAAATACCACAACGCCGAAATACCACAACGCCGAAATGCCAAATTGACCACAACGCCGACAGCTAGAAAACTGCTGTGTACCACAACGCCGAATTACCACAACGCCGAAATACACTAACGCAGAAAAATGTCATTGCAGGACTGCCACAAAGGTTAGGTTAGTTTAGAATAGGTTAAGTTAGACTATGTTAGGTTAGACTAGGTTAGGTTAGACTAGGTTAGGTTAGACTAGGTTAGGTTAAACTAGGTTAGGTTAGACTAGGTTAGGTTAAACTAGATTAGATTAGACTAGGTTAGGCTAGGTTAGGTTAGGCTAGGCTAGGATAGGCTAGGTTAAGTTAGGTTAGGTTATATTACGCTAGGTTAGGTTAGGTTAGGTAATGTTAGGTTTGATTGTGGTATTTCGGCGTTAAGGTACATTAAAGAAACACACACAAATTCATTCAGTTGTTATTTCGGCGTTGTGGTACACAGCAGTTTTCTAGCTGTCGGCGTTGTGGTCAATTTTGACATTCGGCGTTATGGTATTTCGGCGTTGTGGTAACGACCCATCCGTCCGTCGACCACGCGACGTGCGGCCAGCCAGACCGCCCGAAAAAATATTCCCGTCCGCCCGTCCGTCAAAAACTTGGCCAAGCTCTGACTTACGACGGACGGATGAAATTATGACCTCAGAAATGTCCAATAGCTAGAGACAGAAAAAATTCGCGAATTCAATTCGCGATAGGCTAAAATACAAATAGTTATACCTCAGTGCTGCCTCTGTTATTGGCTCACAACTCACCTGGATGAATCTGGGCCAATGAGAAACACCAAAACAAAAGCTTTATCGAATCACAGGCTGCTACGCTGGAACGTCTCACTAGACAGCAGCCAATGAGTGGGTGGCATTTGACCGAGTGTACGGAGAAATATGGAGTTCATCCTGGAGGTCATTGAACCCGCGAATTTTTCCTGTCCCTACCAACAGCTAGGGCCATGTACTTTTCGCGAAAATATTTCCAGACCAGCTACGAGTTAAAACATTGTAGTATTGGCTGTGTTTCGCGGTTGGCTGGGTTTATTTCAGGTGCATGTCTACTGTCAGCGCACCTGTCACAGCCATCCAGTGCGGAAGTAAACGCGCGTCCTGAATGGCCCGGCCGAATAAGGCAACGGCTTCTCTTGGAGACGGCCGCCAATCACAAGGTAAGAATCGCTAGCGCGGGCATACCTTACCGCAGTCTAATGAGCGGTCATCTTATTCCGCGAAAAATACATGCCCCTACTGATAGCATTAGAGTGAAGCTGCTTCCATACCAGTTTTTTTTTTTTTTTTTACCTTTCCCATGAACACGTATTGAGTTTGATATTTGAAACAAAACAAATTCTGCAGGCGAAAAGTAATTAATAATGCACGGGGACTGGTAATCAAATTTAAAAAAAATACTTAAAAGTTTATAAGTGCTTAGAGTACAAGGCGTCAGACTGGTAAACCTTTACAAAAGAAATTTTCCTAAAAAAAAAAAAGCCTTAATAGTTTCTGGCAGCATCCAGGTAGAAAAATATTGTAACGGATCTGCGGATCATTGTGAGTTCAGCTTAATGCAGCGTACTTCATCTGAGACAGCCCTTTGGTGTTTCAAGCGAAACTTCTTTACAGCTGCAGGGTAGGTCAAGGCGATGACGTAAACAAACACAACGAAAAAAAAAATCGCAAGGAAGTCAGAAAACTGTAAAAATGCATGTTATACGCCCGGAAATTTCACGGATTACGATGGAGAGTCTGCAAACATTTAAACCGTTGTATTATTAATGACTAGAGACCTGTAAAATTCACGATTTCAAATCCCTAAAGGACAATCGCCATGATCCTCTACGCACTCGTGCAAATTACATCTGCTGATTGGTTACAGACTCGTAACACCTGTTGACTGGAATGATCGTGATTCGCTAATTCTTCTGTTAAAGATTTTTCATTGGCGCAGAGTCCTTCAGATAAACTGTGGCCCAATCACTGAAGCAAATAAAGTCAAAAGTATTTGGACTCTATCCTATCGCGAAATGAATCCACGAATTTTACTAATGACTAGGCGACTGGAAAAAAATTCACGGTTTCGATGACCTCTCGGATAGACCTCTTATACGTCATGTGCCAAACACGCAATCACGTCTTCGAGGTGTCCGGGATCTCGCAGGAAACATGCCCCTCCTGCAACAATTTTGTGAGCACGCCACTGCCGCGACCCCAGCGTCCGAGTCTGGGATGCGATTGTTCCCCGTGTGGCAATCCCGTGCTGCGACGAGGCAATCAAGGCCGTCTTGCGAAGGAAACAGTTTTATTGGCCGGGGTAAAAGGGAGACGGAGGGGAGAGAGAGAAACACATGATGTCCCGAATTTCAGGCGGTCATGGCCACCGCGCATATGTCCGACGACTTCCACCAACACGACCTCCTTGTGCCAGGTCACGTGGGAGAAACCCTGGCTTCACAGGCCCACAGTCAGGCACTGCTAGAAATCACAGTCGATTCACAGACTTTCCAACTTAACTCAAATAAACGAAGGGTTCTTCGTAATATTTAGAGACCTGTAAAATTCGCGGATTCATTTCGCGATAGGATAGAGTCCAAATACTTTTGACATTATTTTGCTTCAGTGATTGGGCCACATTTTATCTGAAGGACTCTGGGCCAATGAAAAATCTTTAACAGAAGAATTAGCGAATCACGATCATTCCAGTCAGCAGGTGTTACGAGTCGGTAACCAATCAGCAGATGTAATTTGCACGAGTGCGTAGAGGATCATGGAGTCTATCCTTTAGGGATTTGAAATCGCAAATTTTACAGGTCTCTAGTAATCTCACATGACTAGGGGAATGAATATTTCGCGAAAAAGATTCAGTGACTACCTGAAAGTTAAAAAAACATTGCAGCATCGTCTGTGTTTCGTGATTGGACGAGTTTCATTTAGTTACATGTCGATTGTCACAACATCAATCACAATGATTCAGTGCGGAAGCAAACGCGTCTTGAATGGTTCGGCCAAATAAGGCAACGACTTCTCTCGCAGATGGATGCGAGTCACAAGGAAGAAACCGCAGGCGCGGGGTGTACCTTGTTGCAGTCTAATAGGTGTGCAGATCTTCTCGCGAAAAATGCCTGCCCCTATAGCGATGCGTGATCAGAAGCATTTCTGGAAGGTTTTTTTTTTTTTTTCGGAAGGGTGTGCCGTGAGCCAAGATGTTCACACGCCGAGCACGTGGTCAAGACTCGTGACACTGTTAGCGGAGCGGCCGTATTGGCAGAGGAGGAGGGAGGCCGGGGAGACGCAACGGCCAATGAATGAGGTCCCGTCGGCGGGCAGACGGGGGTAGCGGAGGGGCAGAAAAAGGAGACTCATTGTAAAAGTAGTCCAGGAACCGCGAGCTGGTTGGCGGAGCGGTTAGTTTCGTGACGCGAGAAGCTGATAGCGTCCTCCGAGCTGCACGACGGCGCAGGCGCCGAAGGAACAAAAATGAAATAATATCAAAGCAGTCATGACGACTGCCGACAGAAGTGAAAACTTAAAACTATAAACAAACAGTTGTTATTTTTTGGATATCCAAATTTATTGTTTGATCTTAATTTAAAACTTGTAAATTAAAGTAACTATTATTAATATTAATAATAGAATTAAGACAATACAAAATATAATTTGAAATAAGAAATACTAACTTTGTAAAATATAATTGTGTAACATAAGAAAACATTTTTTTTGATAAAACTCAAAGAATTTTTCTCAATATTTACGAAAAAATATCATCACACAACAAACTTGTTTTATCACGTTAGTAAAATAACCCCTAATTTACTATAAAATACGCATTGCAAAGTAATTGTAGGTATTAAAAAATAAATAATAATGATCTTAATTTTTAGGTTATATTGTACAAAGACTCCTTTTTCTTCGTTATTCAAACTATATATATGAGAACATTAATATATTTTATACTCACTGTTTACTGCACAGTAATCGAATACGTAAGATTTAAAATAAAAATTGAACGAAAACACAATTTGAACATTAATAGGAACCATGTCGATGACGACTTACATGAATTTACTCCCTATCAAAACCTTCCCATAGAAGTTTTCACTTAAAAAAAAAAAAAAAAAAACCTCTTTAACCATCATTGTGCATTTTTAAATTTACATGAAAACTACTCTGTCACTACAAAATAGTGTTCGCAGTAATACTGGGTTCGGATTCTTATCCGGGCATTTATGACGGGTTATCCCGGTACCTCCGATGGTTAAAAGTTATTTGTAAACCGTTCCCTCAATAAATTTCCAGTATTAATTGAGCGCATTAATAAGCATCATTTAACTAACCTTGCACTGAAGCTCTACTGATTCATGGTTTAATATTCATACATAAAAACTAGAGATTGAAAAAAATTCACAGGTTCAATGACCTACAGGATAGACTCCACGATTATCAGCATACTCGGGCAAAACTTCACCTGTTTTTGGGCGCTGACTTGTGAGGCGTCTCGATTGGGTGACTTGATATCCGATACTTCTTTGGTTTTGGATTTCCAATCGACCCGGACCACCTGATAGTTAAAACATTGTACCATCGTCTCTGTTTCGTGATTAGGTGAATTTATTTTAGGCACAGGTCTACTGTTAGAACACCAATCACAGTGATTCAGTGTGGAAGCTAACGCACCCTGAGTGGCTCAGTCAAATTGGGCATACCTGCTTTGAAATCTAATGGGCGTTCAGATCTTTTCGCGAAAAATTGCCTGCCACTAACCATGATATTACACTAAGCGAATAAATGTTGATAATATTTTTTTTTTGTGGCAGAACAGCATACGCAATGGAGGTATAAGTTAAAATTTAATAAATAGCCCTAAAAAAGTCCGACAAAGAAAATCAAATCAATGTGGCACGTGGGACTGAGTCCTAGTGCTCGTCAGACCAGAAGCCTATGCCTTTTATCATGCGGGATTTCAACCACGCACGCTGTTAGAAATTACAGTATATTTTAAGACTCTTCAAAGAAGAATTCAACTCAAATAAACGATGAGTTCTTCGTAATTTATAAAATAACTGATTATTCGTATAAACTACGGTGTATTTTGACTTTCCCCGAAAAAATATTTCGTTATAAACAAAGGTAGATACACACGTGGACAAAATAAGAGTGTTCTAGCTGTGGTCTCAACCAGTTTTTGAATGTTATGTTCGTATTACATTGATGTTCTTTTGGAATCACGTCCAAAGTGAGTGAACTCGTGTGTCCGAAAAATTTACTAAGATAGCCATAATTTATAACAGCGAAGGAAGATTAGCTTGCGTCGCGTGCTTTATAGGCGGAGACCGAACCGAATCTCGTGAATTCATTTCCTGATGTGCTAAAAATCCAGATGATTTTACCTCCGTGCTGCTTCTGCCGTTGGTTTACGGTTAAGATGGAGGTCTCTGAGGGGGTAATTAGAGGACCCTAGATCGAAGAAGCATCGAACCACGAGTTACCCCAGTTGAGACACCTCACCAGTCAGCCACCGATGAACAGGTGAGTTTTTCTCCGAGTGTGCAAAGGATGGTGGAGTCCATCCTGGAGGTCTCTTATTTGTAGGGGCAGGCATTTTTCGCGAAAAGATCTGAGCACTTATTATACCCGCACCTGTGGTTTCTTCCTTGTGATTGGCGGCCGACTGCGAATGAAAACGTGGCCTTATTTGACCGAGCCACTCAGGACGCGTTTACTTCCGCACTGAGTCACTGTGATTGGTGTTGTTACAATCGATATGTACCTGGGAGAAACTCTCCCAATCACTAGAGACCTGCAAAATTCGCGGTTTCAATGGGCTTCAGGATAGACTGCACATACCCCTGTACACTCGGGAAAATAACGCAAGTTCATTGGCTGCCGACTTGTAAGTCGTCTCAGCTGGTTTGTCTGTGATTCGATCCTTCTTTGGTTGAGGGTTTATAACTGGTTGAGATTCGTCCAGATGAACAGTAAGTCAAAAGCAAAATTATCTAACAGGTATATGTGTTTTGATTCTAGCCTATTGCCGAACGAAACCGCGAATTTTGCAGGTCTCTACCAATCACTAGAGACCTGCAAAATTCGCGGATTCATTTCGTGATATGCTACAATTCAAATAATTATACCTTAGCGCTGTTTCTCCAATTGGTTTACTGTTAATCTGGAGTAATGAAGGCCAATTAGAGACCATCGCTCAAAGAAGTGTCGAATCACAGACACTCGGTGAAGACGACTCACAATAAAAGCAGCCAATGAACAGGTGGCATTTGCCCGAGTGTGTAGAGTCTATCCTGGAGGTCATTTAATCCGCGAATTTTGCAGGTCTCTACCAATCACTAAAACACAGACGATGATACAGTGTTTTAACTTTCGTACAGTCCCGGAATCTTTTTCGCGAAATCTGCATGGTCCTACTTATTTGTTCGGGGATCGGCCAGCCCCGACAGCGACTGGCGCCCGTGCTGACCCTCGACCACGCGACAGCAGTCGCGTGGGGCCCGGACGAGACCCGCGCGGCCGCACCAGGGGTCCGGGGAGGTCGCCGTGCAGGTGGCGGGTCAGAGGAGCCCGCGGTGAGAAAGCGCGGCCAAGTGCGACGGTGACCGTCCCTAGCGTCCTTCGCGGTCCACGGGGCACTCTTCCAGGGGACTTGCCCCCGGACTCCGAGAGGCGTCCGCCGAGACACAGCGCGAACCACCGGGACCGTTGAAAAAATTTATTTTTCACCGACGAAAAAATACTGGCTACACGAATCTTCATTGATTTACGGATATCTTCGAAAATCCACGAACGAGAACTTGGGTTTCTTAATTTAAACAAGACGAATTTTCATCGTAAATGATTCAAACATTCCGTAAACTCGTTAAGGCCACACCCGTAACACATTTATTCACTCCACGTGTCTGTTCACCCTGAATACAATTAAAACCCGGAACTAGCAAGTCGGAACTCATTTTCGTTCCTACGAAGAACCAGTTATTTTTATTTTTTTTTTAAAAGTACTCTTCGTTTGGCTGAGGTCCGTTATTCGTTGAAAAAGTCCGTGACTTTACTGTAATTTCTAACAGCGTGGGAGAGTTCACTCCACGGCAAACGTCACTTGTTCATTGCGAGGCGTCTCAAGTGGGTAACTTGTGATTCGATGCTTCTTTGATTGAGGGTTCTCTAATTTGCGCAGAGTCCTCCAGCTTAACAGCACTCTGCATTAAGGGTAGGTTTGCAATTCACTGAATTAAAAATCACTAAACCACGCAACTTTCGCTCCAAGAATATCGTTCCTCGGTTCTTCATTGCTTTGTGCTCGGTTGCTGTGCCGAACTCCCCTCGCAAGAAAACCCGTTTCGTTCATCCTGTAGCAGTACTAACCTTACCTTCGATCGCTAGCTAGATGGACCACCGTTTGCGATCGAATGCACACGCCAGCGAGTCGGCGCGCTTCGCCAGATGTTTCTAGAAGTGATTGAAAGTGGGGGGGGGGGGGAAGGAGAGATGAATGGCCGGTGAGTGATCGCATGATGGCGCAGGGTTACTGATGCCGGTTACCAATGGCAGAAACAGCGCATGATCTCAAACACTTACGTAAACGTTAAAAATACTTTCGGCTACTTCCGCAACTCGTACTTCGCGACTCTAAGCTCGCAACTCCGAGGCTGGATCCGGTGTTAGCATTAAAATCGTGACAGACATTTCCAATAGGTAGAGACCTGCAAAATTCGCGGATTCATTCGGTGATAGGCTAGAATTCAAACACACACACCTCTTAGATAATTTTGCTATTGGCTTACTGTTCATCTGGACGAATCTCAACCAGTTATAAACCCTCAACCAAAGAAGGATCGAATCACAGACAAACCAACTGAGACGACTTACAAGTCGGCAGCCAATGAACTTGCGTTATTTGCCCGAGTGTGCAGGGGTATGTGCAGTCTATCCTGAAGGCGATCGAAACCGCGAATTTTGCAGGTCTCTACCAATAGGGTTGTTATTTTTTTATTTATCATCAACCCGCAGATTCATTATTAGATTCCGATGAAGACATGGACGGACATTGGTAATAGTTAGAGACCCGGAAAATTCGCGGGTTCAATGACCTTCAGGATGGACTCCAATATCCTCTACACACTCGGGCAAATGCCAACTGCTCATTGGCTGCTGACTTGTGAGTGGCCTGTGATTCGACACTTCTATGAGTGAGGGTCTCTAATTGGCCCTCAGTCCTCCAGATTAACAGTGAACCAATGACAGAAGCAGCACTAAGGTATAATTATTTGAATTTTAGCATTACACGAAATGAACCCGCGAATTTCCCGGGTCTCTAGTAATAGTCTACTTCCAACGCATGATCACGAGTGTTTAAAATATTAGAGCACCCTAAAAAAAAAAAAAAAAAAAAAAAGTGTCCTATCACTCTTACGTGTGGAGTTGCACTTCTGAGGCGCGTGGCGGACACGCAACAATGTGTATTCTAGAATCCGAAACGAAGAAAGAAATCTTCACAAATTATCACAGCGCCATGATCATATGACGTCGGTATACTGCCGAAAGTGACCAAGTCAAAAATGAGCTACAATGAGATAAAATTGACTAACTTGCTGCAAAAAAGTTCATATCTCTTCAACAGGAAAAAAGTACCCAAGTCGAATAGGAACTGTTTGTAGCAACAATCCGTGTCACAAAATTGACCAACTTAAAAAAAAAAGATAAATGTGTACAGCAAAAAAAAAGCCAAGTCTACTTAGTCCGTTTTGTGTGTTGTATGGTAAAGAATATAAAGAAAAGCATAAATGACAAAGTGTACTTGGTCAGTTAGCTCTTGTAAAATATGCTGTTTTGAAGATTGGCCATAGTGACCTGGTCATTGTTTCTGTGTTATGATTATGGGGTTATGTTTTTCACAGTTGGCACACAGATATTTATGCACTTCACACGCGTAGGGGGTAATTGTAAATGATCACCGGGGGGAACAGCACAGCACTTGGTGAAACACGTGCTCAGTATTTCATCTGCTGGGCACATCTGCTCGCTGGGGCAGTAGAGAACAGCAACGGTCCGGTAACGGTGGTCGCAGCAGACGGACCACCAGCTCCAGTTACCGATTATCGCTCGCGGGGCGTGTTTGGACCTGTCATTAGCACGCCAGACAGCTCGAGGCCTGGGAGGACGGAGGGAACGGAGAAGAAACAGACCTGCTACTTATTAAAGGGAGGGGGTCAGTGGCCCACTGTCTCAAGAACCTCGCCTGACATACAACACCCAGCTTAATACAACATTAAATTAGTCCAGCCTTTTCCCACAAGCAAAATTAATGCAAAATACCAAAGCAAATGGAATAAAACAAATATCACCAAAAATACCTGAGTAGTTAAGGGCCAACTGCTGAGCTAAAATTAAATTCCCCACCTCATTTTATGTCTAAAGGGAGGGCTGGAACACACAACGATTTTAAAGTAAAAAAATAAATTCATCCCACGAAATTAAATTAAAATTTCATTGGCCACATGCAATCCCCACTGCTTCGCAGCAATATTTTCAGAAATACGTACTGTATACAAAAACGCCAAAACGAAACTTTCAGGAACCAAACCAGGAGGTTAGGGGTCGCAACATGCGACCTGGGACTCCTACGCGGGCCTCGAGGGGTTCGATGCCGAGTCCCGGTACTCGGCCCCTTAGGCCCGCACTGTCCCTGTCAGGCCATCTTAGGAAATAAATAAGTCTGTTCGAAAGCCCGTATCTCCTTCACAGAAACATAATTTTTTTTCTGTAGCTTTACGAAATATTCCTTTGAAAACCAGTTGCCAAGAAACAGCTTGTAACACTACAAGAAATACATTGTAACTTTGTACAATAAGTGGCTATGGTTATTTTTTTCATAGATAAAATACGTTTTTTCGAGATAATACTGAATATTTGTTACGAAAATTGGCGAATTGTTTTATTCAAGCATATATATATATATATATATATATATATATATATATATATATATTTTAAATTGTGGAAAAGATGATCGAATATTCAACCATTTTGTTGTACCATGATTATAAATACGCTCGGTTAGTACTGGAAAGGTTGCAGGGACCAGTTTAAAACTAACTTTAACTATTGTAGGTACTGGGACAACACAAAACACAAATGCCAGGGTAAGAGTCCGAACCCAGCATTACTGCGAAAACTATTTTGTAGTGATACAGCTGTTTTCATGTATATGTACAAATTTACAAATATCTGTAAGTTTTCATAAACATTTCGGTTCCATTTGCAAAAAAAAAAATCTGGGTTCAAATGAAATTTGTTAGGAGCTAAAATAAATAAAAAAACAGAGGTCATTCTTTCAGATATATGGCCATTTCAAATAAACTGTAGTCTGGCCCTTGCATAATGGAGTCACAGAAGCGATATAGAAATAAAATGTTCACAAAGAACATAATTACGCTTCACTAGAGTGCATTCATACAATGAAGTGAGTTAGTAAAAAAAAGTGATGATGTGACCGATTAAAATGGGGATTTCCTCGGGGGAAAAAACGTTGATTTTGCTAGGCATCTATACGCTAATTGCAGTAGGTAGCTCTTGAAACAAAAAATAGCCTCTTCAGGACTCGAATGGACCAATACAATCGTAGTGTATATGTTATATTTTAGGATAACTTTATTTCATACGTAATTAACTTCCCCAAGTTGAAAATTTCAACTGCCTAATAATAAATTATAATAAAATACAGTTAATTGGAGTAGCATTTATGAAAATTTGCGTACAAAATTTATTTACTGGCGTTTGCATAAGCTTACTTAAATATCTTTGTTTTATTACCTGTGTAATATCTGGCAACACTAAGATCCCACCCTAAAACAATATAATCTTGGCTACGCTACTTAGTTTATTTAAATAAAATTATTTATATTTATAGTTACACTCAATAAACGAACATTAAAAAAGCAGTGTTACTGAAAATAATAGTATATTTACTAATCTGCTTATTATCAAAACAATTAAAGACTGCAAAGGTATTTCAAAATATTTCAAGCAAAATAACATGCGGTCTTTTATTTTTTATTTTTATAAAAGTGAGGAAATAAACCTACTGCGCAACGACACATAAAATGGTCTATCACACAGTATCTCACGACAATATATAACAACACATACACCAGCTACTTTTCAAAGCAAGTTATTTAAAAAAAAAAAAACACTTTGTTTGTAGAGCTCATAATAACTACAACAGTCAACAACTCAAACGGCTTTTTTTATATATAATGATTAAATCTCTACGGCACTGAAGTAACTGTATTCGAAACGGCCTTGGAACTCTGGTTACGCAAGAGGTAGGTGTATGAACAATCCTACCGTACAGCATTCAAATGGCCTCACGGCAAGAGATTCCGTTTGACGTCTCGGAAAGCCACCTTGCTTTATACGTAGATACTGCCTGCAATATATCAAACGAGACATATAAATAAACATGAATTTTTTAAAAACAATGTTGGTAGTTATAGGATAATTTCGTAGATATTAAAATTATTTTTACGTTACCACAATAAACCTGTTGGCAAAAGCTAGGTTTTAATATATATATATATATATATATATATATATATATATATATATATATATGTGTGTGTGCGTGTGCGTGTGTGTGTGTGTTTCATGAGATTATAAAAGTAATTTGTCAAGTGCTCGGAATCTCCTGGATTTAAAACCCACGTAATCTGCAGAGAATTGATTAAGAATTGCACAAATACCAGCGGAATTCGCGATAAGTAGGGACCGGAAAAATTAGCAGTTTCAACGACCTCTAGGATAAACTCAATTGTCCTATGCACACTAGATCAAATGACACCTTTTCATTGGCTGCTGACTTGTGAGACGTCTCAACTGGGTTCCTCGCGATTCGACACTTCTTTGGCTGAGCGTCTCTCATCGGGACAGAGTCCACCTGACAAACCGTCAGCCAATAGCAGAAATATCGCACAGTTTTATGCATTTGAATTTTAACCTATTGCGAAATTAATCCGCGAATTTTTCCGGTCACTAACGATAAGGTTTGATTGCACTTCCACGAACAAATCTGTATCAAGGAAAAAAACTGATTCCATCGGTGGCTGTCTCTCAACAGCTCCAGCGACTGCATGTCTACCGATTATAGCAAATTTATATGAATAAATACGATATAAACTGCATGCATCACCCAACTTCAGACACACGCAAAGAACATTTTAGTGAGCGACTATTACGTAATAATATTCATACGAAAAAAAAAAATTACAAATAATTTTCTAAGTCAGCATATTATTTTTTTTACACTATGGATAGTCAAAGTTACTCTATTAACATCGTTTTACGCATAAATTATGCAAAGAATTTCCCCCTCCCCCAAAAAAACAGTATTGCATACAAAAATATTTATAGCTACAGTATCTAATATTTTGGTGCAGGGTGGGTATTTTGAAGGAAAAAAAAAACTATTACTCAAAAAATTACGACAACTTTTAATCTTGGATATTTTATTCAGAACGGTTTTTGATTGGTATAGACCGGAAGGATTCGGGGATGTAATTTCGCGATACGTTAAAATTCATATTATTATATTTTTCCCGCTGCCCATGTCATTGGCGTTCAGTTTATCTTAAGGACTCTGGGCCAATAGACACTCGCAACAAAACAAGTATCGAACCACAGGCTACCTAGTTGGAATGTCTCTCGAGTCGGCAGACAATAACAGGTAGAGATCGGAAAAATTCGTGGTTTCATTTCGCGAAAGGCTAGACTCCAAATGCGCTTAACTTCATGCTGCTTCAGTGATTGGACTACACTTGGTCTGGAGGACTCTGAGCCAATGAATAACCCTCACCGAAATAAGTAATCACAAACTTTCCAGTCAACAAGTTTCACGAGTCATTAGCCAATAAACACGTGTAATATTCCCGAACACATAAAGCATTATGAAGTCTATCCTAGAGGTCACTGGAACCGCGAATTATTCCAGATAACTAGAGATTGGAAAAATTCGCGCTTTTGATGACCTCTGGGATAGACTCCACAATCCCCTACATACTCAGACAAATGCCACCTGCTCATTGGTTACCGACTCGTGACACGTGTCAACTGGGACGCTTGCGATTCGATATTTTTTTTTGGTTGAAGGTTTTTCATTGGCTCAAAGTCCTTCAGATAAACTGTGAGCCAATCAGAGAAGCAATATAAAGTTACAGTTGTTTGGATTCTATCATATCGCGAAATGAATCCGCGAAATTTTTCCGGTCTCTACTAATAACAGGTGACTATATTGGCCGAGTATCCTATCCTGGAGGTGAGTTTAAAACCGCGAATTTTTCCGGTCCACTGTGTGATTGGGCTCGGCTGACCACGACGTGACCGCGAAGGGCCATGGAGGAGGGAGAGGAGAGGTCAGCACCCGCGGGGGCAGGCGTTTCGGCGGCCGCCGCCCCAGCGCCGAAAAGAGACAGGACTGCCAACCGGTCACCCGTGCACGCCACTGACACACTTCATCGCAGCGAGCTCGAACAAACCCGAGATGCACCCGAGCCAGCGTTTCAAAACCTGCACCACAGATAACGAACGCCTACTACAGCGAGACAGCAGTACTCTTCCGTAATTCCACAGAAAGCGTTAAGTGATAAAATTTCAACGGTGCAAAATGTACGAATTAAATGATAATTCTAAGGAGAAATATTAAATATGATTGTTAAATGTGAATTTTTTTACACGGACAATTTTTTTTTACCGACTATGAGAACTGAGGAAAATGAAAATTTCAGTATAATTTAGTATTTATAAAGAAGTTAATTTTTTTAAATTATTGCAATAAACAAGTCGCCAGATAATTAATATTATTCTATGGTTGACAATCGATTTTTTTTATCGATAAAGTTTATCGTCACGCACATTCGACCACGTTAATTCAATTCGTGGATACACAGGTGGCAGTGTGGTCGGCTGGTGTGGTCGTGGCCTCGGCGACTCACCTCGCTCGGCGCAGGCGAACCTCGCCTCTACGAGCAGCAGCAGCACGGCGGCCGCCAGCGACAGCAGTCGCGTCCTCCTGGGCTGCAGCATCTCTACACCAGGAGGGGGGGTCGAGTCTGTCGACGTGGACCTCACTTGGACCGCGCACTATCCAGAAGTCTCTTGTCTCTCTCTCTCTCTCTCCTCACCCAAACCTCTCCGCGAGGTGCCTTATCGCGAGCTACGACATGACCCGCCGACACGACGTGTGGCCGAACAAGTGCCGCTCGCTTCGCTGGTCTGCGCTCGACTGGAGACCGGATCGGGCGAATGGAAACGGGGGTGTCGCGCCCCCCCCCCCCCCCCGGGGTGGGATAGGTAGAAGGAGGTGAAGGGGTCCCCCCTCCTCCTCCTACAAGTAGCGAACCTCCCCTACCACCTACCTCCGACCCGGCCGGTCTCCGCAACACCGTCGCGTCGTCCGGTTTCACTTCGCCTTTTGCCATTCCGACTCTCCTGCCTCGTCGGCGGCGTTGCTCCCGAGAGCTTACCCCTTCCCCTCACCATTCCCTCTCCCGCTCCTGTCTCGATCAACACCCTGCGCTGTGTGCGAACTTAAGGGGCCCGCCTCGTCAGGGGTGTATGTGTGTTAGCGAGGCGGGATGATAAGCGCGACGCTCGCTGGTGCTTCTAGCGCGGTGTCTCCTCTGGACTGGCGCGCGGTCTTCTCGTCGTCACAGGATAACTGTGAAATTTGAGCGGTGACCGTAACATTATATGGCGGAGAAATGAAAATATAGGTGTGATTCAAGTCCCTTAAATGCTTTCAAGAATCTGTACTGGTTGTTTTACTCATAAAAATCACCCTGAAAACATGCGTTTTAGCCATTTTAACTCTTCTAAAAATACAGTTTAAAAACTTAATTCGGCATCAAAAGTACTTTTTGGTCCTCAGCGAACTCTTAAATGCTTTTCGTAAGCAGACCCCACTCGGATATCTGGAGTAGTTTTGAAATCGCGTTGTTTTCCTTGAAGCTCTGCACACCGCATGTGTGCCCGGGTAGGCGGAGCCCGTAACACCGAGAGATACAGACGTTCCGCGCGTTCATTCAGTCGCAGGTCATAACGCAAACCTTCGCCCTCCAGCACCGTGTTTCATGATTGGACAGAAGTTATTTGGACAAGCCCCTCTACGACCGTGAGCTAGGAGAGAGCCAGTTAACTGGGATGAACATTTTCCAATGGGAAAACAATCATGAGTAGAGACCTGCAAAATTCGCGGATTCATTGACCTATAGGATAGACTCCACAGTCCTTTAAATACTCGCGGAAATGACACCTGTGCATTGGCTACTGACGCGTGAGACGTCTCAACTAGGCTGTCCGTAATTCGGCACTTTCTTGGTTTAGTGTTTCCCATTGGCTCACAGTTCCCCTGATAAAATGTGGGCCAATCGCAGAAGCGGTATGAAGGTATAGTTGTTTTGATGCTAGCCTATCGCGAAATGAATCCGCGAATTTTGCATGTCTCTAATCATGAGTACGGACCGGAAAAATTCGCGGATTCAATGAACTCTAGGATAGCCTCCATTATCCTCTGCATTTCTCAAGTAAACACGCGTGTTCATTCGGTACTAAATTCTGAGGCGTCTCCACTGGGTAGCTTGTGATTCGACGCTTCTTTGGTCGATAGTCTCTCATTGGCCCAGAGAGCTCCAGTTAAACTGCGAGCCAATAGCAGAACCAGCAGAATTGTACACATGTTTGAATTTCAGCCTATCACGAAATGAATACGCGAATTTTTCGGGTCTCTAATCATGAGTCGAGCACAACTATGACTTTGAATTCTACCCTGGGGCCAGACGAATCCGCTAACTTTCCCGGGTCTCTATAATAAAAAAAAAAGATTCTTAGTTGGTCTCGTATCTTCATAAAAACCCACGTTAGATTCCCACTGGTGAGTAAATTGAAAGGAATAATACTGGTGTCACTGTGTGCTTGGAATCCACTATTTTTAAAATCAGTTATTAAGTAGAAATTAGATAGAATTCGTGTGTTCCATGACCCCTCGGATAGATTCCACGATCCTAAGAACTCGGGCAAACGTCACCTGTTTGCTGCTGATTTGTGAGTCGTCTTAACTGGGTAACTTGTCATCAAATCTTTACTTTTTTTATTTTATTTGGAGTGAATCTTAATCGTCCCAGCGTTCTCTAGATTACCAGGGAAACAATATCAGAAGCAAAAAAAAAAAACTATATATATACTTTTTTAAATTTTAACACTTCACGAAATGAATCCGCGAATTTTTTTTTCCCCCTACCAATGAAAACGCCGTTCAAGCGTATCTAGTATGGTGTGAATTCCAGCCTCTTTTCAAACCACGTGAATTTGTGAGGGGTATTATGGGCGTAGTTCTCAGGAGGGTAGAAAAAAGAGGGGGGGGGGGGGGGCAGGGGAGCCCCGTTGAGCTACCAAAATCGTGACTGCGGAATGTGTTTGATGGAATTCAGACGTCAAAAATACGTTTCACGCAAAACTTTCTGTATACTTTTAAAGTTTTCTGCTTATCGCGTCCGCATAGGGCCAAAAAAAAATATATATATATATATGGACAGCACGCAACATACGAGCCTCCTATCCAGAGGTGACCCGTGTCGGTTGAAAACCCAAGGGCAGCGTGTGGGGGTCCCCCTCCCCCCCCCCCTTGCGAATCAAACAGATTTGCATCTCGCGCGAAGGATCGACATATTTTTTTTTCTTTTTTGGAACCACCGCGCGGCGTCCCTGCTCGTCTGCACACAATGCGCAACTCTGCCGCCGAAGAGGTTGGGGGAAAAGGGGGAGGGGGCATGGCACGGGGCGCAGCAATTGTAATGTATTCAAGCTTCCTTTGTGCGGCCGTCCCACCTGTGTCCCACCCCGGGGTACCGCCCTCCCCCCCCCCCCCCCCCCACCCTACCGCAACACCTGACCGCTTCCACGCACCACGCACGCACGCACTCCCTAGCGGGACTTCTCCGCTCTCGCAGTCGCCGAGTGTTCCCCGCTACGCTTGACGGGAGGTTCGCCGTCGTTGAAACACCGGGCTCATCTGGTCAGCACGCTGACAATTCGTACCCTGCTTCCGCTTTTAATGCTGGAGGACTCTACCATTTAGTAGTGACCTGCAAAATTCGCGGTTTCGATGGCCTTCAGGATAGACTGCACATACCCCTGTACACTCGGGCAAATAACGCAAGTTCGTTGGCTGCCGACTTGTAAGTCGTCTCACCTTGTTTGTCTGTGATTCGATCCTTCTTTGGTTGAGGGTTTATAACTGGTTGAGATTCGTCCAGATGAACAGTAAGCCAATAGCAAAATTATCTAAGAGGCATGTGTGTTTGAATTCTAGCCTATCACCGAATGAATCCGCGAATTTTGCAGGTCTCTAACAATTAGAGACCCCTCGATTAAAGAAGTATCGAATCACAAGTCAGCAGCCAATGAGCAGGTGACGTTTGCCCTTAGTGTGCAAAGGATCTTGGTATCTATCCTGGAGGACATTGAACTCGTGAATTTTTCGAGTCCCTAGGCATTATTCATTCAAATTATTGCTACGGTCAAGAATTGAAAAAAAAAAAAAATAGAATCCCCCTTCTTTCTTTGAATGATTCCTGCAGTAAATGAGAATAATTAAAGAAAAATTGAAATACGCCCTTGTTAGGGACTGGATAAATAGAGACCGGAAAAATTCGCGGATTCATTTCACGATATGCTAGAATCCAAACAATTGTACCTTTATATTGCTTCTGTGATTGGCTTACAGTTTATCTGAGCCAATGGAAAACCTTCAACCAAAAAAGTATCGAATCGCAAGCGTCCCAATTGACAGAGGTGTCACGAGTCAGTAGCCAATGAGCAAGTGGCATTTGCCTGAGTGAGTAGGGGGTTGTGGAGTCTATCCTAGAGATCATCGAAAGCGCGAATTTTTCCAGTCTCTATAGATAAAATCGTGGGTTCTGTTTCCCTCCATGATAGACTCCACGATTCTCTACATATTCGGGCCGACGTAACTTCATCGGCTGCTGACTTGTGAGGCGTCTCAACTGGGTAACCTGTGATTCGATTCTTCTTTGATTGAGAGACTCCAACTGGCCTAATGTACTCTAGATTAACAATGAACCACAAGCAGTAGCAGCACAAAATTATTATTTTTTTTTACAGGTTGGCATGTCACGAAATTAATCTCTAGCCATCGCTAGAGACCAGAACAGTTTGCTATTTCATTTCGTAACACGCTAAAATTCACATAACCATAATTTTCCGCTACTCATGTCATTTGCCCTCAATTTATCTGACGGTCTCTGGTCCTATAAGAAACCCTCAACGAAAGAAGTATCGAATCACAGGCTACTTAGATGGATTAAACACATAAGACAAACACATACAAACTTAAAATATCAGATAGCACAAGAATTACGTGGAAGGACAGCATATACGAACACAGTGGGCTAACAACGTCTGAAACAGTTTCAACAAGAACAGAAAATGCAGACAAGACAACAAAACCTGGAAACGCAGCAAACATACGAACACGACGAAAGCAGAAAACCTACTGGGTTCGCGGGTGCGGCCGTCGTTGTGTTATCCATAATACCTGTTCAGGTTCATCGTCGGAATCATCTTTTTTGACATGAGCTTCTTTAGGCTTGTACTCTGTGGGTTTAACTTTTCAATATTATTGCTTACCTTTCATTCTTGAATTTTTTTCCATTACTAGAGACCTGCAAAATTCGCGGATTCATTCGGTGATAGGCTAGCATTCGAACACACACACCTCTTAGATAATTTTGCTATTGGCTTATTACTGTTTATCTGGACGAATCTCAACCAATTATAAACCCTCAAGCAAAGAAGGATCGAATCACAGACAAACCAGCTGAGACGACTTACAAGTCGGCAGCCAATGAACTTGCGTTATTTGCCCGAGTGTACAGGAGTATGTGCAGTCTATCCTGAAGGCCATCGAAACAGCTAATTTTGCAGGTCTATCCATTACGAACAGTGCAAAACTGTAATGGCGCATGTCCAATAAATTGTATTAAATCAAAATTCCCCATTGCATGAATCATTTAAAGAACGTATCTAGTTGGAATTTCTCTCGAGTCGGCAGCAAATAAACATGTGACAACTGGCCAAGCATGCACGGGTCTGTGGTGTCTATCCTGGAGGTAATTAATTGAAACCGCTAATTTTTTCGGTCCTTAGCCATTGCTGTTACACTGTTATGTCATATAGATAGTGTCAGGACGTTATTACGAGAAAAAAAAATCAACTTTTATTTTTTAGACTGCAACAAGGTATCCATGCTATAACGGGTTCTTCTTTGTAACTGGCGGTCATCTGCAAGAGAAGTCATTGCCTTATTGGGGCCGGACCAATCAGGACGTGTGTACTCCTGCACTGAATGGCTGTCACTCCTGTGCCGACAGTGGGATGTATGCCAAAAAGAAACTTAACCAATCACGAAGCAAAGACGCTGCTACACCGCTTTAACGCACAGCTGCTACACTGCTATAACACTCAGCTGCTACACTGCTATAATACACAGCTGCTACACTGTTATAAACACAGCTGCTACACTGTTATAAACACAGCTGCTACACTACTATTACACACAGCTGCTACACTTCTATTACACACAGCTGCTACACTGCTATAACACACGGCTGCTACACTGCTATAATACACAGCTGCTACACTGCTGTAACACACAGCTGCTACACTGTTATAAACACAGCTGCTACACTTTTATAACACACAGCTGCTACACTTCTATAACACACAGCTGCTACTCTGCTATAACACACAGCTGGTCTGGGAAATATTCTTGCGAAAATTAGATGCCCCTTGTCATAGAGAAACTTGATTAACGGGCAAAGATAAAATTAATATGGAAACACGCAGAAAATCAGCAAAAAAAAAAAAAAAACCAGCCGATGTCAAAAGTTAAGCGCATAGATAGACAGCATAGAGAATTTCGTTGAAGGAATAAGTCTGGAAAAATACCACAGCACAAACGAACATAGTAGGTTTCTTATGAAAGAGAAAAAAAATCACATGTGGGATGTTTCGGGAACTGATATCTGATCGGAGATGCTGGGTAGATGTTTTCAGCCTGGGCGTGCTGAGGAACGCGAGCCGGATGTTTTCAGCCCGTGCTCTACGCTCCCTCACCTGTCCGCAAGGCCACCTGCTCTACTGCTTCCTATAGTCCGTGCACGCTATTCTGAACACATGGAATAAACTTCCGAAAATCTTTCTGTCCACAAACGTATAAAAAAAATTGGTTGTCTGTAAAGTCGGTTTACGGACGATAGTTTAACGTGACAACGTCATAACAAACATTGATGAAATTATTGCATACTTTTATGAATAAAATTGAATAATTTTTATTGAATTATCACTATTTTGTATGGATACAAAGAAGGAGTGAAATGAATTCTACAATTTAATTGATAAATTTACTTTTATTTCCACTCATTAATTAAAATATGTTTTAAACTTTAACTAAGAGATTATTTTAACTATAACTTTTATACATGTTTGCTATTTAACTTCTTCCAATCTGTGTTATTCTGTTAAGGATAGGACGATGATAGGAAAAGTAGGAAACTAATGGCAGTGTTTCAAGTTTAATGTGCCTCGAAAAAGTCAAATCGATGGTTGTTCCAATCGAATGGAAGAGAGATAGATGCGGCGCAAGCGTACAATGAGCGTAACGGGACACAGAACAACGGGACAATGTGCGTAACGGGAAACTTTATCGTGCGTGCAGCCGACGTTCATCGATTTATTAAACGTTGTCACGTCAAAAAACCTTAAAACATAGCCTAGCGCAGTCCCCTTCATTTGACAGAATAGTCAAACAATTTCAAATATTATTTACTAATGGATTTTTCATTGGTAGAGAACAGGAAATTTCGCGCAGATTCATTTAGTGATATGCTAACATTCAAACAATTATAACTTTGTTCTGCTTCTGCCATTGATACACTGTTAATCTGGAGGACTTTGGGGCCTTCTAGAAAACATATATCAAATAAGTATCGAATCGCAAGTCACCCAGTTGATACGAATCACAAGTCAGCAGCCAATGAACAGATGACGTTTGCCCGAGTAGGTACATGATCGCAGAGTCTATCCTGAAGGACATTGAACACGAATTTTTTTTTCCCCAGTCCCTACTTACAGATAATTTTACACGCCTCGAAAGGACTGCCAATAATAAAACAACTACATTTTTATGATCCAAATCATGTGTAATCTAGAAAGATGGTGAAATTTGGCAAGAGCGATTGCATAAATGAATTGATTTATTTGTACACAAGGTTTTTGGAGTTTATTTATTTATTTATTTTTATCTTCTTTATTGGTTTTCGAAGTTAAAGCGATGCGCCTTTTCGTTCTGCTATTACATCAAAAACTGAAATTTCACAAAAGTAATCATAAAATAACATAAACATGATAAATGAAAAACCGGTAATACGATAGAAAGCATAATTAAGCTTTAGCTAAAGGTTCAAAGATAAGAGGTAGCCATAAAAGCTAATTTTCAGGTGACTGAAAATTAAGAATAGGCATACACGTAATTGAAAAATCTGGCGTTGCTAAATCATTATAATAATAAGTAGGGGCATGCAGGTTTCGCGAAAAGATATCAAGACTAGATCAAAGTTAAAACACTATAGCATCGTATGTGTTTCGTGATTGGGTGAGTTTCTCCCAGGTACCAACCAATCACAGCGATTCAGTGCGGAATCGTATTGAGCCAACGACTTCTCTCGCAGACGGCCGCCAATCACAAGGAAGAAACCACAGGTGCGGGTATACCGTGTTGCAGTCTAATAGGCGTTCAGATCTTTTCGCGAAAAATGCCTGCCCCGAATAATAACTTGTATTACTTTAAAACCAAGTCACTCACACATCCACGCACAGGTTCAAGCAGTTGGTAAGCCGCAAAGTGATAATTAGACAGGAAAAATTCGCGGTTTCATTTCGCGAAAGGCTAGAATCCAAATGCGCTTAACTTTTTGCTGCTTCAGTGATTAGACTACACTTGGCCTGGAGGGCTCTGAGCCAATGAATAACCCTCACCGAAATAAGTATCGAATCACAAAATTTCCAGTCAACAGGTTTCACGAGTATTTAGCCAATTAAACAGGTGTAATTTTCCCGAACACATAAAGGATCATGAAGTCTATCCTAGAGGTCACTGAAACCGCGAATTATTCCAGTCCCTAGTGATAATGGTAAGTAGGCGTTCAGAATGAGCTAGGTTTTTTTTATTATTATCCTTGAACCGGAAAATAAACGCCAAATTCGCATGTCCCTGCTGGTATCGCTTGGGCTCGGAAGCCACTGAAGTCAGGGAGCGGATGTTTTCAGCCCGGGCGCTACGCTCGCCGCACTTGTCCACGGGACCACTTGCCGCTAAGAGGTATGCGACAAGGGTAAGCCACAGTTCCCACGGATAACGGGACTCTCCCCCCCTCCCCCCAATCCAACAAACCTCCTCCTTCCACCTTTCTTTTCCTCACTTCCTAGGTTGCCTGGCGGTATAAGCTCGGGCTCCGTCTTCCCCCACCTTCTCTGATTATTCTCTCTTTCCCTCCCCCTCCACGCCCATCAGGCAGGCTTGTCGAACAGGCGGACAGACAGACTAGGTACCTGCAGTACCGACAAGATCGGGGTCGTCGGAACGCGACCCGTGATTACAGGCAACGGATGTTCCGCGGGCTTTTTGAACGACAAGCCTGGGCGCCCATTCTGCGTGCACAGCTTCAGAATAATAATAATAAAAACAATTGGTTGTCTGTAAAGTCGGTTTACGGACGATAGTTTAACGTGACAACGTCATAACAAAACATTGATGAAATGATTGCATACTTTATAAATAAAATTGAATCATTTTTATTTTAATAATAAAAGAATAAATACTTAAAATTATACTAGTAATCAGATTTTTAAAATGCAAGAATAATTAACATTTATTGCCGAAAGTGTTGTTGTAATAAGCAATGAAACCACATTAACTTTTCACTTCACTTTATAAACAGTCGAGTGGAAGAGAGATAGTTGCGGCGCAAGCGTACAATGCGCGCAACGGGACAATGTGCGTAACGGGACAATGTGCGTAACGGGTCACTTTTTCGTGCGTGCAGCCGGCGTTTATCGATTTATTAGACGTTGTCACGTCAAATTTTTTTTTTTTTCCAGGAGCCCATCCACTATCGTAAATCTCCGCCGAAGACGTAATGAAGAAAGCTGCTGAATAATTGAACAGCGTTGGGTCCGCGAGACGCCAAATGCCACCGCGCTGGCGTGGAAACGGAGGTGACTCCGACCTACGGCGCGCGGGTTGTTCGCACGCACCCGGGTTACAACGACGGCGCCCGTGGGGAAACAGTTTGCGTAAGTTTTTTCGCTCCACACCTGCTTGCCGCATCGCGGCGCGCGCGTGTACGACTCCCGCGGGGAGATACTGTCTTGGCCGCCGGCCACACTGCTCCTGCGGAGGGGGGGGGGGGAGGGGGGTGTTGCACGTGAAGACAGGCACACACTACTCCTCTTGGGAGGGGGGGGGGAGGGGGGTCCCTGCCCCACACACGAGCCACGTCCAGACCAACGGTCTTGCAGCCTCTGTATCGAGTGACACGAACCAGTAAACGACCAGGAAACATAAGTAGGGACAGGAAAAATTGGCGGGTTTAATGACCTGTTGGATGAACTCCATAGTTCTACGTACACTCGGTCAAATGCCACCCCACTCATTGGCTGCTGTCTTGTGAGACGTTCCAGCGTAGCAGCCTGTGATTCGATAAAGCTTTGGTCGAGTGTTTCTCATTGGCCCAGAGTCATCCAGGTGAGTTGTGAACCAATAGCAGAGGCAGCACTGAGGGAATAACGATTTGTATCTTAGCCTATCGCGAAATGAATTCACGAATTTTTCCGGTCTCTATTCATGAGGGGCAGTAAAAAAAAAACATCTCAACGCCAGCGATTTCTCCCTTGAGATCGGCGGCCTTATCTGAACGAGCCACTCCGGACGCGTTCGCTTCTGCGCTGAATCACTGCGATTGGTGACAGGTAACCTGAATGAAACTCATACAATCACGAAACACAGACGATGCTTAATTGTTTTTAACTTTCAGCTGGTCTCGGAAACTTTTCGCAAAATATGGATGCCCCTACGGATTCATTTCGCGATAATCTAAAATTTAAAAATATATATACCTATGCCAAGTCCGTGCATATTTCGCGAAAATATTCCGACACTAGCTGAAAGTTAAAACACTGTAGCATCGTCTGTGTTTCGTGATTGGGTGAGTTTCTTTCAGGTACATCACGATTGTTAAAACACCAATCACAGTAATTCATTGCGGAACCAAATGCGTCCTGAGTGGCTCGGTCAAAGACTTCTCTCGCAGACGGCCGCCAATCACAAGGAAGAAACCGCTGGTGCGCGTATACCTTGTTGCAGTCTAGTAGGCCTTCAGATTTATTCGCGAAAAATGCCTTTACGATATTTCTGCCATTGGCTCGCGGTTCATCTGCGGGTGGTGGGGGGGGGATATATATATATATATATAGAGAGAGAGAGAGAGAGACAGACTCTGGGCCAATGAGAGACTGTCAGCCAAAGAAGTGTCGAATTACGATAAACCCAGTTGAGATGTCTCAAAAGTGAACAATGAACAAGTGAAATTTGCTCGAGTATAAATAGGACAATTGAGTTTATCCTATATTTCACTGAAACCGCGAAATTATCCAGCGGTAGAGATCGGGAAAATTCGCGGCTTCATTTCGTAATATGCTAAAATTACAATAACTATCCTAAATTTT
This sequence comes from Bacillus rossius redtenbacheri, assembly GCF_032445375.1. NCBI lineage: Eukaryota > Metazoa > Arthropoda > Insecta > Phasmatodea > Bacillidae > Bacillus > Bacillus rossius. The sequence continues at coordinate 59,526,245 of NC_086336.1, forward strand.
TTGTACTGCTTCTACTACTGGTTTACTGATAATCTGGAGAACTCTGGGCAGACACCCAATCAAAGAAGTATCGAACCACAAGTTACACAGTTGAGACGCCTCACAGGTCAGCAGCCAATGAGCAGGCGACGTTTGCCCGAGGATCCAGAGGATCATGGAGTCTATCCTGGAGGTCATTGAACCCACAAACTATGTTGGATATTTAGTTTTCTAGTCATTGCTGTTATTTTCGGGTGTTTCCTTTAATTTTATGACGATACTACGATTTCATATTATGTTTACCCTAGTACATTAAAGTAACTCGAGTTTCACAATAACAGGCATTCGAGGACTTTAATTTAAAGTCGTAAGTTAAAAGTTCTTTTATTTATTAATTATTTTTGAACCCGCCAAAAAATATTTTGGTCACAAAAAAATTGAATTGCAATGTTAAGCAAGTGGCTAATTACTGACAGCAAACTTTCTCCTTAAGGTTTTGTCCAAAAAAACCAAATTATTTTGCAGCCACCGAAATACTATATTTGTAGGGGTTGATATGGATAGAGACACACCGGAAATTTCGCAGATTCGTCTGGCCTCAGGGTCAATTTCAAATTCATAAGTCTGTGCTCGACCTATGTTTGCTTTCCAATTGATATATTTCTTAACAATAACATTATTATCCTTATTAATTGGCACGACCTGATTCGCCGTCTTCTTTCTTAGCTGGACATCGTTGGATCACGGCCTTAGAGGGGCGTGTCCAAATAATTGCCGTCCAATCACGAACACAGAGAGAAAGAGAGAGAGAGAGAGAGAGAGTTTGAAGGTTTGCATTCTAACTTGCGACTAAATAAATGCGCGTAATTTCAGTTTATACATGGACGAACTATAGTTGTAGCAGCCAAAAAAAAAGTGTTTCAATGTTCATTTTATTTCTGACTTCATTAAAAGAATGTTCTTTCATCAGATTGAATTTGATTTGCTTATGTTTTACTGATGACTCGTAATTGTTAGATCACGGTCATAGAGGGACATGTAAATAAACTTATGCCAAGTCATTGACTCGATGCAAAATTATAGCGTTTTTCAGCCTCACTTGCGAGCAAATGAATCTGCGATGAATCTTTCGCTGTAGGCTACTAGAGACTGGGAAAATAAAAAACGTTCATTCATTTCACGATATGTTAAATTTCAACTTACAATCTAATGATAAATAGTGGTTTGTTTATAACGTATACAATATAGAATACAACAATTTTATTTAGTAAGTCATGGTTTTATTATTATTTTTATATTACACTCTATTTTTCGCATCAAGAAAATTAAAAGAGCATTTATGAGCCTACATCGAAAAACTATTAGTTTTATTATTTAATAATAATTTATTTTATTTAAGTTCATTTTATGTGAACTTTTCACTTAGGATAATATTTTTTCAAACTGTAGACTTATATATATATTTTTTTACTTTAATGCTTGTTCTTATTAATAATATTAATAAACGTAACAAACTGTAGCTGTGGAAAAGTGTAAGATAAGTCGGTTAGCACATTTACATAGCCAAACCAAAAAAAGTAAATATGTAAATAAGTAAATAAAATTTCACCTTGAGGTCTTTCTGTGATTGATTCTCGGATTATACGTAAATTTGAGCTAATAATAAATTGTCTGTCAAAGACATAATGAATAAACGTGAAATCCATCTCAAAAATTCAGGAGCCAATGAAAATATGACTTTTGTCCCGAGTGTGTACAGGAGGTCAGTGAACCCGCCAATATTTTTTTTCTCTCTCTCTCTCTTTCGGTTCCTGGTTATTATCTTCATCAACTGACTCTCCTCCAGTGATGACCTCTGAGGCAACTCCGCGGGGATTAATCACGCAGAGGCCTCGCAGCAGATATAATAACGGGAGGATATCTGCGCTGGGATTACTGGTGCCTTGTGCGCCTCGCAAGCCAAGCATGACCCCGTGTCTCGCCGCAGCGAGGCGTGGTCGAACCTGGGGCGGCGCGCACGCGGAGTATGTTGCCCTCGGACCCAGGGGCGCATCCGGCCACCACCAGCTGATGCGCCCGCGCTTCGGGGCGACTGAAATACCGCCCCTTTGGAAGGGCAGCCCTTCAGGACTTTTCTGGCAATGCCTTGTTTGTACAGCGACTGGAAGGGCAGCATAAACTAACCACTATTAGAAAAATCCTGAAGGGCTGCCCATCCAACTATCCAAGGGGCAACAATTCAGACAACCTTTCAAAAAAACCTACTGTCAGAAAAATCCTGATGGGCTGCCCTTCCAAGGGGCAAGTTTTCAGGATTATTTAAACACTTAAAGAAACATGTTTTCAGAAATTGGATGGACTGCCCTTCCAGTCGCTGTACAAACAAGCCATTGCCAGAAAAATCCTGAAGGGCTGCCCTTCCAAGGGGCCACAATTCAGCTACCCCCGCAATTCGTTAAGACAGTCCACAGGCAGAACACTCCCGCGCTTCGTTAAGGCAAGTCCACGAGTAAAATCCTTCCTAGAAATGATTGTGCTGTCCGATATTTTAAGTTTGAATGCTGTTGTCGTTCTGTTGTCCACAATACCTTTCTTTAGATACAATGTAGGGTCCATCTGTTCGTCATCAGCTGATTCAGGCTTGACTTGATGTAATCTTTTGGACATACGCCATTGCTAAGCACTTTTTCTGTTGAAGAAAACTAAAAAATACCCAAAAGACAAAAAACACAAATTAAGCAAGAAATTGCTGTTGTCAGCAGGATATAAACACCACATAATATTCCATAACAGGAATATGGTCAACAAACAAAGAAAAAACAAAGAAAAATAGACTAAGAGAACGGGAAAAAAACCACAAATGATGACAGCACAAAAATATTGAACCCAAAAAAATTCAGCACAACAGTTGAAACGAGACAAAAACACGAAAAAACGAAAATACAAAACAAACACAATAGTTTTACAAAACATAAGAGAACAAAAAAAAAAAAAAAACAGTGCAAAATTGAAAAGACGGTTTGCAAAAAAAAAATATTCTACTAAGCTAATACCTCATTTCATGTACGCCATCTGATTTGACGCGGGAAGATTTGCCGTCAGCCATGTTAGAAAAAAGGTCATATTAACCTTGTGGTAACGTGACCCTACACCTTTTTAACTGTCGTGCTGGTGCGATGCGCGACGTGTAATCGCCCTAGAGACCTGCAGAATTCGCGGATTCATTGACCTCTAGGATAGACTCCACAGTCCTTTAAATACTCGCGGAAATGACACCTGTTCATTGGCCACTGACGCGTGAGACGTCTCAACTAGGCTGTCCGTAATTCGGCACATTCTTGGTTTAGTGTTTCACATTGGCTCACAGTTACCCAGATAAAATGTGGGCCAATCGCAGAAGCGGTACGAAGTAATAGTTGTTTTGATGCTAGCCTATCGCGAAATGAATCCGCGAATTTCGCATGTCTCTACAATCGGACTTGTGGCTTCGTGGCGGGCTTCTCGGACTCTTGTCGGCCCACGCCGCAACACCTGCGCAGGCGCTCCCCCGGGCAGGTGACGACACCGCGGTGCGCACGTGAGGAGAAGCAAAGAGGGGTGGAGGAGACCGCGGGCAATCCTTCAGTGGAAGGTATGGAGGTCAGCGCAGACCGCGGGGCCCGGAGGAGGTCGAGACCACGCCTGTTCGGGGCGACCTACTGCCTGTCTCCCGGGGTCGGGGGGTGCGGCGGCCATCCGGCACACCGTCGGAACACATACCCAGTTAGGAAACAACATCACCAGAGACCGGGAAAAATTCGCGGATTCACTTCACGATATGCCAGAATCCAAACAACTGTGCATTTACACTGCTCCTGTGATTGGCTTACAGTTTATCTGAAGGACATTTAGGAAACCTTCAACCAAAAAAAAGTATCGAATCGCAAGCGTCCCAGTTGACAAGTGTCACGAGTCAATAGCCAATGAGCAAGTGGCATTTGCCTGAGTATGTAGAGGGTTGTGGAGTCTGTCCTAGAGGTCATCGAAAGCGCGAATTTTTCCAGTCTCTAAACATCACGTGACCAAGTCTTTCAGTCCTTTCGCCAGAGATGTGTAACAAGTCAAACCTCGGTGACGGGCAAATCCACGCTTTCTCGTGTTTGCAAATAAACCTGTAACACGAAACTCGGACACGAAATTAAACGTGCTTGCGAGGGAAAAAAAGCTATTAAAAAAAAATACCCCCGGGGGGAGGGGGGCGGAAGAGTTAGCCTCTTCTTTAAGTCTAGCAAGCAAAAAAAGGAGAATCTTTCGAGTTTGCTGTTATTGCTCCAAATGCAATACCTGTGGTAGCGATAAGCCCAAGACATTGGGATTGTAAAATGTGATTACATGCTCAAATAGCGCGAAATTCACTCTAATCAGTTTTTTTTCATAACGCACCTAATGAAGTGTTACTTCTATGTGTTGTACAAAGTTACAACGTAATTATTGTAGTATTACAGACTTTTTCTTGGCAACTGTTCTCCAAAGGAATATTTCTGTAAAAACGTACAGGAAATATTTTTTTCTGCGCGTCGCGGATTTCACTTCGCAGAAGTCACTGAACACATAAGACGTCCTTTTGAGAAAAAAAATCCACTCGCTCACCCGTTCGTCACCAGCCAAGTATTCTCGCGCGACGAGAACCTAATGCACTCCCCGTACTGTCGTGTTTACGTAGCGTTTAGAGCACGTTTCTAATTTCTCGAATGACTTTCACCTTACCAGTTTGGGAGGACAGCTCTTTTTTATTTTCTCCCAGCGTCACTTCGTCTGAGAAAGAACATGTCAGCAAAACATACTCAAAATGAGGTTAAACAACATTTAGATCGTTCAAAACAAAATACAAAATACACGTGTTAACGATTTTGCCAATTATAGATGAACAATACACACACTCCCACACCCACGTGGCAACTGTTTTGTCATAGGAAACCTACTGTGTTTGTTGGTGTTTTCTATGTATTGTCCATACCTAGAGACCTGCAAAATTCGCGGTTACGATGGCCTTCAGGATAGACTGCACATACCCCTGTACACTCGGGCAAATAACGCAAGTTCATTGGCTGCTGACTTATAAGTCGTCTCTGCTGGTTTTTCTGTGATTCGATCCTTCTTTGGTTGAGGGTTTATAACTGGTTGAGATTCGTCCAGATGAACGGTAAGCCAATAGCAAAATACTCTAAGAGGTTTATGTGTTTGAATTCTAGCCTATCACCGAATGAATCCGCGAATTTTGCAGGTCTCTAGTCATAGGAAACCTACTGTGTTTGTTGGTGTGTTCGATGTATTGTCCATAACATATGATTATCTTCATCGTTGTGTTCGTATATCTACTGAGATGTACAGGTCTTGTATACTTGAATTTACGGTTTTTGTTGAAAATATCTTGTCATTGTTAGCTCACTCTGTTCGAAAATTATAGAAAGTATACGTGAAGAATTGACAAAGCGTGATTGGAAATGATAAAGTGCTTAAGTCGCTGTTGATTTGTTTTCCCCGGCGAGGGACGAACATCGCACGCGTGTTTGCGGGCGACGCAGACGCAAGCATTGTGCGCAGATCGCAAGTCGTGAGCGTCTGAGAGGCGACGCAGACGCAAGCATTGTGCGCAGAACGTTTGGCGTGAGCGTCTGTGTGTGGCAGGGGAGGGGAGGGTACGCCACGGCTTGATAGGCACGAGAGGAGCTTTCATTATCGCGCGCGACGCGGCGGCAAAGCGGTTTCCGCCCCGCGGAGAAGCGACCGTGAAACACATCTCGCGGCGGCATCGGCACGGAGGGAGAGAGAGAGAGAGAGAGAGAGAGAGAGAGAGAGAGAGAGAGAGAGAGAGAGAGACAGACAGAGAGAGAGAGAGAGGGAGACAGACAGACAGAGAAAGAGAGTGAGCTGTCTCCGGGTGCAGGTTTGCAGAATCTGTGGGGTTCTACACAACATGTTGGATACACACCAACGCAGTTTTGCACTCTTTGTCACGAGAGAAAGAAAAAATTAAAACATAAACCCACAGAAAACAAGCCTGTATCAGCTGATAAACCTAAACAGGTATTATAGACAACACAACGACGATAGCGCAGACGAACATATTGAAATTTAAATATGAGACAGCACAGGAATTCCGTGGAAGGAGTTTGGTCACAAATAATAATAATAATAACACAGTGTGAAAACAACGGCGATACAGTTTTGACAATAAAGGCAAATGCTAACAGACAACACATTCTGGGCAACGGAGCAAATATACGAACACAACGATGAAGATAAACAGCTATTATGAACGACACCGAGGAACACATTAGATTTCCTATTACAAAACAGTTGCAACTGTCTGTTTGACATCATCTGATTTAGGCTTTTTTTTCTGTAGGTTTATGTTTTACCATTTATATATACATATATATATATATATACATATACATATATATATATATATATATCTATATGTATATATATGTATATATATATATATATATTTATACTTCGCATTTAAGAATTTTTCCCATGACGAAACAGTAAATAACTGCAATGGTGTATGTCCAAGAAATTGTATTAAATCGAAATTCTCCATAGAGTTAATCATTTAAATAACATATCAGTGGGGTTTGCCGGGGGGAGGGAGTGCTCTCAAAGCACGACGATGATAGCGATGATGATGGGGGAGGGGGATTTCCCGCTACAGGAGACACACGGCTCACAGCTTCTACGCACCTGGCGCTGGACTGACGCGCAGACTTCACGTCGTGCGTGGAAATTTGAGCAGTGATCGTAACGTTACACGGCGGAGAAATGCAAGTCCCTGAAGGGGCCCACCTACATGCAGTGCAAAGTGAGCTGCAGAGGTTTAACAATTAATTGTATTTATCGAATCTATTTGACATGCGATTACCGATTTCGGATATAAAAGAGATTAAGGTACCGGGCATGATCCTAAAGTTGTTTAAGATGTCTCAGACATATAGTCGATTAGTAAATTAATGTCGAATAAGCCTAATTAGCGTATTTTCAGGGGCACGCCAAGCTCACAGTTTTCATTACTGTTGCGCGAAACCAGTTTTGGGTAGTGCACCGATCCTTTCTCTTGCCCTGCGTATAAAATTTGCACTAGGTCACAACGGAAAATTAAGTGCTTTCAAGAATCTGTACCGGTTGTTTTATGGCTAATAAAAAATATATGTACTGAAAGCACGCCTTTCAGCCAATTTTAATACTCTTCTAGAAAATACAGTTTCAAAACTTAGTCCAGAAACCAATAACTAACTAATCGGCACTCGCAGCGAATGTTTTTCGTAAGCAGACCCTCCCCCACTCGGATATATTGAGTTGTTTTCAACTCGCGTTGTTTTTCCTGAAGCTCTGCGCACCGTGTGTGTGTGTGTGTGTGTGTGTGTGTGTGTGTGCCCGGCCAGGCGGGGCCCTCGAACTGGGGCCTCAACGCGCCCTACGAAGAGGGCTTGTGCCGACGGGCTGACGTGCAGCGGCTATACAGATTATTCCGACCTTACGGTCGGCGATCTCACGTTCCTCTCCCACATGTGCGCCCTAATAGGGTAGGGTGGGAGTATCTTCCAGTTCTCTTTGATTAAACATTCCAGAGCTATAAGTAAACAGAACTGCTAGGGATCGCTCCCTGTTGTTTGATCGGGAGGGTACTAGTGCTTCGGCAATGACCAGCGGCTGGGGGCCACCAACCCAGCATGGTCGCCGCCTCAGCCCTTGTAACCTCGCTCAGCTGACCAGACAGTTGGCTGTGTCCTGAGCCCTGAGACTTTATCAGCACTGCTGGCGCCTACATCACGCTGGGACCCAGTGAACCCGTGGTCCGGTGGAGGTCTATCCAAACCTCTGCCAGCTGTCCAGGCTAGTACCGGAGCTGTGTCGTCGCTCACCACGTCGACTCCGCATCGGGCTAGGGAACCCTCGGAGCGGCTCTGCAGACGGCGCGGGGACCGGCGGCTACAGCGAGGTTCCTGTCGCGGTGAAAGTCCGGTCGGTTCTCTCCCGCCGACGAGCGCGTGAACGAAGAACTTGTTCGCCGGTGCTGGCGCTCGTGGTCGCCAGAGTCCAGTGGCGGATACAGGGATTCATTTCGTGAGATTTATTTGAAAAAAAAAAAAAAACCCCTCCCTCATTTTATCAACAAATGGGTTATCATTTTCAACCAGCGCGTACACGCACCCAATTTTTTTTTTTTTACTTTGGAAACAGTATTACCCACTCGCCTGTGTGAAAGCGTCTCGTTCCGAGTGAACAGTGTTAAAAAAAAAAAAAAAAAATTAGTATGCCAGTGCTAATTAGCACCTGATAGTACGTCTTTAACAGCTAATTCCCGCTCGCAGATAACCTCCACTTGGCTTGGCCGGGCCTTCTTGCCTCGCCCGAAGCGTGGGCGTGGAATGGTTGAGGTTTCCTCTAGGAATAAGTATTTGCCGGAGTCCCAGCATTATTTCTTGGTCTTAATTTCAGAGGATGAACTGTGGACAATTCAAAGAACAACCCCCAAGGTAAAAAAAAAAATATATATATGGGTTCGAGTTTTACCTGTCGCGAAAAAAAAAATCCCGAAATTTTTTCATGTGTCCGGTTGTTAACGAAACCCGCGCGGGGTTTCCCTCCCCCCTTTTCCCCCTTCCCCTGAGAGAATGCTATTCTTAGTAAACGGAAAACAAATATTCAAATACTCATAACTGAGAGGACCCTTCTGCTATTGGCTCACATGGTTTATCCGGTGGACTCTGGGCCAATGAGAGACGCACAGTCAAAGAAGTATCGCATCACGAGAAACTCAGTTGAGACCGCTTCAGAAAGGGAAAGGATTATGAAAAAGGAAAATTTTTAAATTCGTTGTTAAACTATTTTTTTTTATGAAAATTTGTACGAAATTAACAAGGTTAAGTATTTGTGACCGTTAATTTATAAATGTTCTCCGAGGCCTAAAATTCCGAATTTGCATGTTTAAGTGTCGTCGTGGTTCTGCAAATCTTCATCCTTTCTTTGTACGGTAGCCCCTCCCGGAAAATCTTCGTGGAGCCAGCCCCATGGGTTGTCTGCAGAAAACCGGGTCAGCGTTTCGATACAGGAAGATAACATCGACCTCGATTTCCCTCTCTCTCCACTTCCTCCCCCCACCCACCCCCTCGGAGGCTGTCGCAAGATCGCGCGACTCTGAGCGCTCGCAATATCGCCGTGTGTGTGTGTGTGTGAGTGTGGGGGGGGGGGGGGGGTTACTCCTGCAAGCAGGCGCGGGAAAAAGAACGAGCGAGGCTTTTGTCTCGGCCGAGGGAACCGCTTCCCTGTCGTGTGCGGAGCGCGGGTGAAGGACCGGGAGCTGCTATCGCGCCCTGGGAGCGCCGGGCGTGGGGACAGCCGTGGACGTCCGCGTAGCATTTTTTTTTTTGACGTGACAACGTCTAATAAATCGATGAACGCCGGCTGCACGCACGGAAAAGTGTCCCGTAACGCACATTTTACCGTTACGCTCATTGTACGCTTGCGCCGCATCTGTCTCTCTTCCACTCGATTGGAACAACCATCGATTTGACTTTTTCGAGGCACATTAAACTTGAAACACTCCCATTCGTTTCCTACTTTTCCTATCATCGTCCTATCCTTAACAGAATAACACAGATTGGAAGAAGTTAAACAGCAAACATGTATAAAAGTTATAGTTAAAATAATCTGTTCGTTAAAGTAATAAACATATTTGAATTAATGAGTGCAAATAACAGTGAATTTATCAATTAAATTGTAGATTTCATTTCACTCCTTCTTTGTATTCATACAAAATAGTAATAATTCAATAAAAATGATTCAATTTTATTCATAAAAGTATGCGATCATTTCATCAATGTTTTGTTATGACGTTGTCACGTTAAACTATCGTCCGTAAAGCGACTTTACAGACAACCAATTTTTTCCTCCAAGTTTTTATTCCTTAGGCACGTCATTGAAAAAAAAAAATTGTGAATTTTTTACGATGCGCGCGCAACACGCAACAAAAATTAATTGACAGGATGAGAAAAAAGTCCACTTACAAATAACAATATATACACTTTAGTGATTGATATGGAATACAGGTCCATGTAATTAAAAAAATTATTCATTTCGAATATCAGTGATTGAAATTGTGTTGGTGAGGTTATGTTGTATGAATAATTTATTCGCACTATAAAGTATTACATTATTATTTAAAAAAATATTATATTAATAAAATTAATTATTAATTAAATTTTATCTCAATTATTTGACTAATTTAAATAATTAATTTTATACGTGTCTTTATATTAATATTGAGTACTTACTGAGTATTTATATTATTTTTTTAAAATTTTATCGAGTTTATACTTTACCGGCAGTACTAATAATATAAATCCAGGCTTTTATTATATGAATAATTTTCATGCAAAATTAAAAGTTTTTTATTTCGCCAAATAAGTGTAGGCTATCTTCTAACGCGCGTACATAAATACACGCATCAATTATTTTTTTCAAAGATGAGCTTACCTTGGGGAGGGGCGAAGCAGGAGGAAAAATATCGCGCAATCCTCGTTGTCGCGTGTCGTCACACACACACACACACACACCTACACACACACACGAGCGCGTGGCGAGAACCTTCGCTTTCGTGACCACGTAACCTTTTACCCTCGTCGGGTCGCGTTTTCGAACATACGTAGTTGGAATCACAATGCCAGTCCGTCCGAAGACGGTGGCTCGAAAAATAAAAAATAAAATTGGTTGTCTGTAAAGTCGGTTTACGGACGATAGTTTAACGTGACAACGTCATAACAAAACATTGATGAAATGATTGATCCAGAAGAAAAGGAAATATCATATTCGGCCTGAGACTGAGCCGTAATAGGTTTTTGCAACCAAACCATTTAGGCATTAAAAATATTATATTCTTTGAGGAAGAATTTTTTTTTAATTTTTCCATCTTTTGTATGATAAAATCTACCTCTGCATACTTTTATGAATACAATTGAATCTTTTTTAATTGAATTATCACTATTTTGTATGGATACAAAGGAGTGAAATTAAATGTACAATTTAATTAATAAATTTGCTTTTAATTGCATTCATTATTCAAATATATTTATTACTTTTGAAATGTTACGTGCGTCGTATTTATTTTTACAAGTACAAAAAAAAAAATTCGCACCTGCCGGGATACGAACCGACAACCTTTCAAATTTCACGATCGCGCTGCTGATCGCTCACCCACGAGGCCATATTCGATAATAAAGAGTTTCAGATGTTATATATACATTTATAAAAATTGTGTTCACGGTAGGGGAATAATATTATTTCGCTTTTATAACTCGATTTTATAACAAATACGCATCCCAAATACACCAAACTTATTTATAATGATGTGTTACAATATTTTTTTAAAACATTGAGCAAAAGATCCCGGTTGTAATTTGCATTATTATGTGTAAATGTAAAACACCATTGTTGGTTCAAAACGTATTTGAATATTCAACATTACTTTTAAATAATTGTACCGATTGTGCTGAAAATCGGTGGACAAACGTTAAATTACATAAAATTAATAATTCAAACGACGAAAATATGATTGAAAAGTCAAATCGATGGTCGTTCCAATCGAGTGGAAGAGAGATGACTCGCATGCGTACAATGAGCAAATAGGACACATCCGTAGTGGGACATCCGTAGTGGGACACTTTTTCTGCGTGCAGCCGGCGTTCATCGATTTATTAGACGTCACGTCAAAAATCTGCGGATTCATTTCGCGATGGGCTGAAATTCTAATCCCTCATATATTGGCTCGCAGCTTGATCTGTAGGACTCTGGGGGCCAAATGAGAGACGTTCAGTCGAAGAAGTGTCGAAGCCCGAGACGTCAGCATCCAATTAACAAGTGACATTTGCTCGAGTAGGCATATGACAATTGAGTTTATCCCCAAGAGGTAATTGAAACCGCAAGATTTTTCGGTCCCTATCGATGGAGAACTCCAATATAGATTCTATGATCGTAAATAATATATTGACGCTCAACACTGACTGTAACGCTGTAAGATAGCGCCGGCCTGCAGAATGCCAGCGTGCGACGGGAAATCACATATTTACACTTTCGTATTTTTTTATATGTGTTAAGAAGTGATATTTTAATATTATACTTTTACTTTTCGAATTTGATGAATTAACTTAGCAAAGTAACTAAATATTTAATTTATCGCTGAAAATCAATTCAAATCTCGTGAGTATGTCGTTATAATTCATTAAAGATTATTGGATGAGGCAATTCGCACGCAATGCATTTTTTTAAGAGGTTCTTAATTCAAAACAATTTTATGGTAAATATAAATTTACCATTTCATATATTTGAGAAATAATTTTCATTTGCATAATGTTACTACGATTTATAACGTGGGGAGAACTGGGTTCTCTAGGAAACTACAATTACTTTACATAGGGATAAGAAGTTGCAGGTAGGTAAGTGTAAAGCGTGTTAGCTGAGTTCAGGGAAGCGGGGTGGCAGATTTGCAGTTAAAACTAAAAAAGAAAAAAGTCAGAATTATTGAAAACTTTAAAAAATTCAATATTAAAAGATTTTTAAAATGAGTACTAAAGAGAAAACATTTTTTTGTAATGTTTTACATTGCAAGGATGACAGATTATTTATTTTCTTATACTGGATTTTGAAACTAGTGGCTTTTTTGGAAGAAGGTACTCTATCCAAATAGGCCCATATATTTCTCAGTATTTAAAATTACCCTTTTATTATTTTCCCGCGCAGTAGTTTCTTATTACAATCAGTTTATGTATAAATATATAGGCTAAACGTTTTTATTACGTATGTAACCTACCTACTCGAAACGAATTGTACTCGTCACGGTCGTAGCAAATAACAATCAACTGGAGTCACTGCTAAAAATATATAACTTTATTTAAGCGAAATTTGTGATGTACCTAAAGGTATTTCAAATAACAATAAACAAAACCACTTCGAGGTATTTTAGTCAAAACTGAAAAAAATAATCTTAAATGCTCTCGTAGCTTTCTTCTATTTTAAACCTATGTCGGACGGAGAAAGAAAAAAATACACCTATAAAAATTATTTAGACATAAATGAGGCAATTAAACTCATTATAGGTATCAGTTGTCTCCTCTAATTTTTATGAAATATTTCAACATTATTGTTGATAATCGCAGTTTGAACCAAATGTAACACAGTTTTACGTATATTTCCGTACACCTACTACTGCAAAATACCTCCCGAGTGACGTCACACATTGTTAGACACATGGAGCTAATATACAGTAATACGCTCCTTGGTTAGACAGAGACAGACATAGGTGCGCAAAAGAACACCTAACTTACTTACTTTAACGATGTTTTGCCTTAAATATTTTCAACATACCTATATCCACTTAGTGTAATATATTTGGTGTGCAAAGAGGCGGATAAGGACACAGACCGCCCACAAGTTCGAACTGTTGCAGACGGGCCTTAAAACAATTTGACGACGTGAAGTATACAATGAAACAACACTGAGGCCTTCTAGCACATTAATTTCAGCGACTTTAAAACTTATAGGAACACTCCACTTGAAATATGGAAGGCGGAAACGCGAGAAGTTGAAAGTTGGCACCTTGGCTGATGCTTGTTTTGCATTTTACTGTCTCGCATAGTTTATAAATGACTATTCAAAAAGTCGTTGTTTAACTCTTTCGTTTTGCGTAGTTTTAAAACCCGGCTTCAAATACGACCACGGAAACTAAAAAATTATGTAGGCTATTACAATTACGTATGTGCTTCGTTCAATGATAATTTACTCACGTAATGCCATTGAAATATATTAAAACAAATTGTTTACACTTACAATTCAAAAAAGCGTCGTCAGATGTTGTGGATGACGTAGTTTTCCTAGTCGCGAGGCGCGAATCCAAACGTCAGTTGGCGCGAGTCCGTCCACCATGTTGTGCTCCAGTTGGCGCATTCTAGCGGCGGGCCGAGCAAGCACGCGCGCCTGCGGCACACTTGGCACGCCGGCGGGCAGCGCATTCTAGGGTGGGACGCGCGCACCACTTGGCAACCTGCCACGATTACTCAGCGCCTGGCCGGATGTGTGGGTGCCGGTCGGCTTCGATTCCCGGCCCTGTTGTCTCGTCAGTTCAGGTTCAAATACACGATCCGTTACAACAATAGCACGCCTGCCTCGACAATCATGGCCCTCACAAGGGTGGGGCTGGGTGGACCCCTGGGTCTATTTGTAAGATAATTAAAACAAATATATACCACACGTATTGTTTGACGAGGCCTAAAATTGATAACTTTTTAAAAATAAGATTGGGTTGGAAAAATAAAAGGCTTTGCTCACGTTGAAATAAATAGAATATTTTATTTATATCTAGATGATATACTGGCGCACGCGCACACACACATATATGTGTATAAATTCCGATTACAGTTGGAATATCATTTATTAAATATTAAAGAGTACCTAGTTAAAATAAACTACTACTTTGCGGAACACCTTAACTCATGAAATTGATTTGCATTTGCAAATTTGACTGCAAAGCGTATATTTGTAAGATAATTAACAAACACACACACACATATGTGTGTGTTAAAGACGATATTCCTGATTGAAAACTACGTTGTTTTTCAGAAATAATATTGTTAGGAATAAAATTCATGTGCCTATAAAAAGGTATCAGTTTGTGACTAAAAGCAAATGTCAATAATACTTCAAGAAAATATATACCGATAAATTGTTGAACACACAACATCGGTATACAACCACATACTTAATTCAAATATTTTATGTTCAAAAGCAAAATTTTTTTTAAATGTTTGTTTGAGCTTTATTTATAACATGTTGGAATGATAATGCTACAGTTACTAAAAACAAAAACACTACAAAACTAAAAAAAAAATATATATTTGCAAAACTCCGTTCCCCCGGAGAAACCCCCGGAATGGCCACCGCATGGGGAGCCCGAGAAAAGAAACGGGCTCCCCATTTGGAAGCCACCTGGAAGGTTTTTTTCTGTTCCACCCACCGTTTCTTTGGTAGCCTGACTTGTTACAAGGGATTGTATTCCTACCAGAGAAAATGCCACCATTTTGTCTGGGCAATCCGCCTTGGAGGAACCGGGGCGCGAACCCGGGTCCTACAAGTCACAAGGCAGGCGCTCTACCCCAGAACCAGAGTGGTAGAGCGGATACTTGCAGTCTTCTTAACACTGAAATGATGTTATTCCACGAGTTTTCTGTAGTTTCGTGTGTCATTAACACGTGCAGTAACACCTAACCTCGGTGACGAACAAATTTATGTTTTCTTATGTTGTTCGTTCAGCATGAATTATGTAATTTCATTACAGTGAAATATAATTTGTCAATAACTGGTCTGGCAATTTTTTTAGTTTATTTCCTGCAAACAAACTTACAGTCCCGCTGTACAATAATTATATAGAACTTAAGACTAGTAAAAAAAATATGTAAAGAGCTTGCACTGTCGATGGTAAAGTTATTTTGAAATAAATGTTAGATATTAAAAGAGTGTCTTTAGTTAAAATATGTGTGTTCTTACAAGCATGAAGTTATTGTATAACATTTTATTTGTTTGGTTTTAAAGCCAAAGGAAAATTAATCAAGTTATTTCACTTTTGGCTTTTTTTTTTTTTTTAAATGCGCAGCTAATACTGGAAAGCTATTCAAACAAAGGGTTTACAAATGACTTTTAAATATTGAAGGTACTGGGGCAACACAAACCATAAATGGTAACACTATTTTGTAGTGATACAGTTATTTTCATGCAAATGTACAAATTAACAAATAGGCCTATCTAAGTTTATATGAATATTTCTGTTCCATTTACAAAGAGAATTGATGGTGCACAACGGCAAAAAAGAATAACTCAACAATGAAACTTAACAGATAAAAATTAAAAAAAAAAAAACCCGGATATACAGAGACACACAGGTGAACCCAGCGATGCTACAAAACAGCGACGACAGCACAGACAAACATCGTAAGCAACAGTTGAGCGACAACACAGATATTTTGAAAACCACAACAACAGTTGCGACGTTTCAGGAGAGAGATCTATTCCCTTGTGAAGGCACAAACAGACTGAGGTTTCTCATGACATACAGTTTAATGAGTATGTCCGAAACTACATCCTGAATTAATTTACCTATTATTTGAAATGTTGTTTGTCGGATGAAATTTTATTCAATGAACTACACTGTTTTTGAAAATCACTTAGATACTGACTTTCTTTATTTTGATTTGTTTTATGTGTATATGTGTTTACACTTCTATTAAAAAGGCACAGGTATAAGTGCAGAGAAGCTTACTCAAAAGAGGAACCTGTTTCTGTAATACTAAGTGTCAAGAAAGTAGAAAAAAGAGGGGGGGGGGGGGATTATTTGTGGCCAGATTTGTTTAGACAAAAAATTTTTATTTTTCAAAATTTACAATGGCAGGAGTTTCAAAAGCACTTAAGGGATCGTCAAATAGCCTAAAAATGTATTTTCAAGCATTATCGTTGTATAAGAGTTTCCGGAGGAGTGACTGGCTTCTGTCCTCCCCTTTCACAAATAATGTTTACACCCATGGTAAATGTGTAAACAATATCACATGTAGTTACACACACTACTACACGATATACTCAGAAGACGTGAATTAAAATTTTAGTGACTGTAATTTATGATAGTTGTAGGTACTTATAATATTAGATGTCAATAATTTTTCAAGAAATGTGATCATAGCCTACATGCGAAGTACTATAGTCGGAAACTATGTATTTGTAATGTTATGCAATGATCGTACACTCACGCCTGTAGCATGAGGCATCACTACGTAGGTAATCTGAAAATGAGAAAAGATACATTATCGAAGTTAATGGACCGAGTCGTAAGACACTAGATTAGTATCCTAGAGAACACTGGTTCAAATCCCGGCTGGCCATTGTCATATCGTTTCGACGTGAAGCGTCTTAAAAATCACAGCGAAACATATGGGTAACAGAACAGACTAAAAGGTCTGTATCATCTTTCTTTAACATTTTCCTAAATACATAGCCTTCGGCCTGAGACGCATTCAAGAGTCTTCCCTACCTAGACCTCCCAAATAGGTACACTTAGTTTTAATTTAGGTTAGGAAAAAAATTCTGTTCTGTGTAGCTCACGACTCAGACGTGATAGCGCGATGATTCGTGTGTTTGTGTATATAGAACCGACAACAATGGGCAATACAGATTGTACGTTCACCAAAAAATATAAATTTTGATATTATGCCTTCGGTATCTCATTTATCATATCACAGGCCAATGTTAAACATTTTCGTCGATTTATAATTGAAATGAATAGTAAGCTACCATTTAGTATCTGTTTTGAATTAAAATATTTAGTACTTAGACAATGTCTCGTTTATATTATTTTAATTTTAAAATATTACATTAAAAGCGACTCGCTGACATAGAAGTTTCACGTGAAACCAACGGCCGTGACTCTCGATACAGCCCCACCGATTTTTTCTAGAAAATTGGTAGGATGGTTCCTTACTGTAGCTCATGGCTAATTCCTTTCATATTGTCGCTCTACTGTGGCGTTGTGTTTTGTCGTCTGCATTGACCTCACTATTAATATGTTTACGGACAAGCAAGCATTTCAGAATAAGAAAAAAAAATGGGGAATAGGCTATTCTCCTGGTAAACTACTATAAAATTGATTTCAAGGCTTTCATAAATTAATATTCTGAAATGATTACGTTGTCATTGACGCAGTTAAAATATAGGCCTAATGTCACAAATACTTAATCAATAAAACTTAAACAGCAAACATGAATCGCTATCACTATTCCGTATTCACAATTGTGATTGTTTTGATATAATATTAATGGCAATTGTTTTTCTGTACATTTATATGTTAAAATACTTTTCTAATGGTTTTCACAGCACATGCTAAAAACATAATGCTGGAATCACAATACCCTGTAACAGCCCCGAGATGACAAAAACAGCACCACAGACATTAAGAAGCAAGGTCGTAGTGAAGTCAGCCCACGAATAGTGAACCCCAACAGCCCATCAGAAACATAATGTGGGTATTATTAAAGATGTAGTAACGTAAACTTTTTTTTTGGTGAAATAATTCATGCTTAAGTTTAGTTTATTTATTTTTTAAATCATCGTAATAAGAATACAGTGCTGCTCCCTATAAAAATAATTTTTGGAAACATTTCTTTCTTCTCGTCCGTGATCTAGACGTTATTTGTAATTGCAAATATCACTGTCAGAAGCGCTATCTGTAAGCTTTAAATTTAACCTGAGAAACAGCTAGAGGGTTTACAGCGATATCTAGCGATGTATTCTTCACACTACTTCGAGAGAAAAGCAGCTGTACTCATTCCATGGAGTGTATAGAAAATATGGCAGAATTCCGCCTCTTCATTTAAAATTATGGCAGTTTTCAGTTATGGTACTTATCCGCCTTTTTCGAAGAGACCAGGCGGAATACGGTTATTATGGTAGTTTTCCAGTATGATAGTCTTCCGTCGCCCCGATTTTTGTTTGTATGGTGCACGAGAATTTCATTGCATACTAAAATTTCACAGTCAGTGAGCGCAATAAATATCTATAGATTCAAAAAATCGTTCCCGCTGAACGTCTGAGCTACGGATATCGCAGCTGGGGTATCTTCAGTTCGTATCATTCAAACTCACGAAGCACGGTCAAACTGAGATAGTGTGTCAGCGTGCGAGTATAACTTCGAGGTGTGATCAAAAAAATAAATACGGTGAATTAATTTTTATAGCAGCAACTATTGACGCTACATATATTTGAAGTAATAAGCCCATTGAGATAGTGTCAAGCTTCCAGAGCCTAAAGAATGAGGTGTGGTTTTTTTTTTTCCGTGTTTGTCGCGCATCATGGATAAAGAGTCTGGCCTCAGGGTAGAATTCAAAGTCATAACTGTGCTCAACCCATGTTTGCCTTCTCATTGGTTGATTTCTTAGCGAGAAATTTTTTTTCCTTGTCAATTGGCACTACCTGATTCGCTTACTTTTGGACGGGAAGCCTTTTTTTCACAGACGAGAGAGCCAAACGTCCGATCGTGCATCTTCGTTTTTTTTTGTTCATTTTAACTCATGATAACTAATGGTCAATTAGGTTAGGTTAGCTACATTATAAATACTTTAAAACATTGTGGACAGTTGATTTGGTTAGGATAGCTACATTAAAGATACTGTGAAATCATGTAAACGGTTTCCTAGCCCTGGATAGCTACATATTAAAAAGTTATTTGCTAAGAACCATAAAATGATTTTACAGTATTTTTAATGTAGCTATTCTTACCAAATATAACCAACCATCCACAATGTTTTAAAGTATTTATAATGTAGTTAACCTATCCTAATCCAGAAAAAATTAATGCCACGCCGGTTTATACAATGAGATAGAACGGAAAAAAAAGTGAGCATCAAAAAAAAAATGTTTGACACTATTTCCGACATTTAGAGAGCCATGACGAAAAAGCTGAAGGCTCTTCCGAAAAAAAACTTTCCAGAAATTATTCCAATCACGGAATAAACATTGGGAGATAAGGAGAGTATTTTGGAGATTTGTTCAAATTTGATGTAAGCTTATAACTTTGTTGGTAATAATGTTATTATCCGTATTTTTTTTTATCACAGCTCGTATTCTTATCCGTGACGACTGAGCAGTTTAAAGTCGGCTTTATATCTTATCATATCATAGCGTGAATGACGCACTTTTGAATTGAATCTCAGAAAGATCCCCATTGTTTCATCGTGACTTGATTTTTATATTCAGAGCATGTCTTGACACTTAGAAAGAATTGCAAAACTAATTAGAAAGCTGAAGCGTAGAGCTGAAATGATATTTTTTTTGTTGTAATAATAATGCAAACGTTTGGATCGTAGGTTTTCGTAGAAAGAGTTACTAACTACTTCTTGGAATTTGTCTAATCATTGGTGATGTAGGCTATACACTAAGTAGGATCATCCTGATTGGCCAGACATCCAACCAAACATGGCCCTCCATAGGGACCAGCTCGCTATGAATTCCCCCTATAAAAATACTGCGCCAAAATACCAACACACCAATTCATCTTTGTTGAAATCATCTACAAGATCAGCAATATTGCATTGAAACAGAACGTATGTTGCAGCAATAAGAACATTAAAGTAAAATGAATAAGTTTGGAAATATTTCACATTATTATTATTCCTGTGGAAATAAATAATTTGTTGCACTGGAAAAAGAAAGACCGTAACAAATATTTTGTAGTGACAAAAAAGCAATTTTTTAGTTAAAAAATAATTATTATTTCATCGAAATTTTTCTGTCACTAAAATTTTTTTTTGCAGAATTATCATGTTGTCTCTTTAGCGTATAATTAAGCAAAACTGTATTTTTTTTCAGTAAGGTAAAAAAAAAACTAGTTAATAAATTGATTTTTCTACTAGCACCCATTAATACAATTTTACTGTGACAGATTAATATTTTATTTTTTATTCAGAACAAATTTAACATGTTGACAACATTTTGTGATCAGGTAGTTCAAGCGGTGAGTGATATGTTATTTTCGTATACAACGAATAAATACGTGGGCAATGGGCTGTATCCCAAACACAGTTTACGTGCAATCGGCCGTGACTTGTTCGTATTCCAGGATATTTACGAAGGAAAATATCGCAAGACAAAATTATTCCTTTTAGAAGAGCTATAGAAAAAAAATTGGTTGTTTGTAAGTCGGTTTACGGACGATAGTTTATCGTGACGTCATAACAAAACATTGATGAAATGATTGTATACTTTTATGAATAAAATTGAATCATTTTTATTGAGTTATCACTATTTTGTATGGATACAAAGAAGGAGTGAAATGAAAGCTACAATTTAATTGATAAATTTACTTTTATTTGCACTCATTAATTCAAATATGTTTATTACTTTAACGAAGAGATTATTTTAACTATAACTTTTATACATGTTTGCTATTTAACTTCTTCCAATCAGTGTTATTCTGTTAAGGATAGGACGACGATAGGAAAAGTAGGAAACGAATGGAGTGTTTCAAGTTTAATGTGCCTCGAAAAAGTCAAATCGATGGTTGTTCCAATCGAGTGGAAGAGAGATAGATGCGGCGCAAGCGTACGATGAGCGAAACGGGACATAGCGCAACGGGACAATGTGCGTAACGGGAAACTTTTTCGTGCGTGCAGCCGGTGTTCATCGATTTATTAGACGTTGTCACGTCAAAAATTACGCTTTAGAATTGAGAAAAGTAACTTGCAGTCTTAGAAATGTATGAACGTTATCTGAATCAGAAAATTACTTCTTCAGTTCGTATCGAGAGAGGTAGATAGTGGAAGATAGAGAGGGTGAGAGAGGGAGATTCAGGCCGAGAGAGGGAGTATGGCAATTATACAGAAAGTATACATTTTAGGGGAAAATGGTTAATTTTTTTCTCCTTTTTGAAACCTAACTATAATTCTGTTTACAAATGGTACTTTTGTTTTCTGAGAGCTAGCCGATCAACAGGATTAGCGAACGCGTCGCAAGTATATTCCTCAACGCTGAACATGTAACATTATTTTCCCCCTAGAACGAAAGTATCATTGCCTGCATTTTGACGTGACAACGTCTAATAAATCGATGAACGCTGGCTGCACGTACGAAAAAGTGTCCCGTTACACACATTGTCCTGTTACTTTGTGTCCAGTAACGCTCATTGTACGCTTGCGCCGCATCTATCTTTCTTCCACTCGATTGGAACAACCATCGATTTGACTTTTTCGAGACACATTACACTTGAAACACTCCCATTCGTTTCCTACTTTTCCTGTCATCGTCCTATCCTTAACAGAATAATACAGATTGGAAGAAGTCAAATAGCAAACATGTATAAAAGTTATAGTTAAAATAATCTGTTCGTTAAAGTAAGAAACATATTTGAATTAATGAGTGCAAATGAAAGTAAATTTATCAATTAAATTGTAGATTTCATTTCACTCCTTTGTATCCATACAAAATAATTATAATTCAATAAAAATGATTCAATTTTATTCATAAAAGTATGCAATCATTACATCGATGTTTTGTTATGACGCTGTCACGTTAAACTATCGTCCGTAAACCGACTTTACAGACAACCAATTTTTTTAAGGTTATACTCCTGTAGGGACGTTGAGGTGACATTTTAGTATGCACCAGAAAAATACAATAAAATAAGCACGCATTACACAACTTAAAATCAACACATTAAATGTCCGATGCGCATGAAATCAGAAACTGCTATAGCCACGAGCCGAAAAACCGTCAAGATGGCGGACCCACACATTATATAATATAATATATTAAATTTTAAGGAGCGAGACGGTGGTTATCTGGACTCATGATCCGGACTCGTATCCGAAACTTGGTCCGGCCCTTCTTGATTTCGGATTTCGGGTTCTCCACGTTTTCCGGAAAAACTCACTTGTTAAAAATTTCAAGTTACTTTTTAAAATTTAGTCTGAAACCATCAGATTTTAAAATCTAGCTTGTCAATTGTAGCTACGCAATCTCTATAATAATACTCACAAGTCTCTATAACTTTCTTAAACGCAATACTTTAAGTTTATAAATACGCAGATGAAAAAACCATATTAATATTTTTAATTTAAAAAAATTGTATTAAAGTCCAGATGGTACACAGAATCGTAGAACAACAACTAAAATAAATAGGCAATATAAATTCCTCAGCGAGACATGTACTGTGATTAGAGTACCTAAACTGAAGTGAGGACACCTGAAGGAAAACTTATCCTGAAATCTTTCGGAATGGAGTGGATCAGTAATGGAGAGAAATGCATCCATCAACACAGTTGGAAAGTTGGACACGAGCGAAAATCTACGTCGAACTCTGCTGAGGATTGGACATGGGGAGAAAGGAAAACCAAAGTAACAATTTTGTACGTTCTCTTATTTACTATCTGCACTCGAGTAGCACGCAGTGAAGAATGCCTATACAGAAAAAAAAGTCTCTGTACTTTTACAAAATATTCCTTTGGAAACCAGTTGCCAAGAAATAGTTTGTAATATTACAAGCAAGCTATTGTAATTTTGTACAATAGATGACTATGGTTGTATTTCCATACATGAAATACGTTTTTTTCGAGATAATATTGAGTATTTCTTACGAAAAAGGTGCATAATTTTAAATTTATTTTTGATGTTTCATTCTAATTCGAGCATCATTCCTTTAATCAAATATTTAGTAATTTGACTTTATGTGGTTTTATTATGCACAATTGAGAAAGCTATTCAGGCAACAGTTAACAAATAACTTTAACTAATGTAGGTACTGGGACAACACAAAGCATAAATTCCCGGGTTTTAGAATCCGAACTTAGTACAATCGCGAACACTGTTTTTGTAGTGATACATTTGTTTTCATGAGAATGAAAAAAATGTTCTAATATTTGTAAATTTAACATCAATATTTACGTTCCATTTACAAAAAAAAATTACAATTTAGGCGCATATTTCTGGAGGACTCGATGGTCTTTGTTCTATGGTTACAAAACTACAAATATATTATTTGTTTATAGGGTTTTACGCCCCACCGTGGGTTCGATCATAGTTTCAGGGCATGACTCAAATTTATAATTAGTTAGTGTGCAAAAGTAGTTCAGTGGTTGGTTATGATATTGGAGGTCCCTTCGTATTTAGCCACTGTGTGTAGCAGTGCGAAGCAAAACTCTGCTAAACAAACGAATACACCCGTTCGAAATCTGAGTTTAAACGTTGTAATCAGATGACCCCCATAAATAAACAAAAAATAAAAGACTTCGGATTATTGTGAATGAGTACACTGGAGTGTCCAGAGAAAAATCTTGGTTGCGATAGGCTAGATTGTGTTGTGTACAATAAGTCTCCAAGAGTACTTTCATAAGTTTAGTATAGTACACAATCATTGAACTCTCCACCCAGAAATTATTACCCAGAAAAAATAAAAGCTTTAGTAAGTTCACGTTACGCTGATAATTATTGTGGTGTGAATTATCGTGCTGGCTATTAGAGGTACAAGTTAAATACACTTTTATTAGGCTTATTAAAATAACCGGAAAAATAAGTATCACAAAGAATTGAAAAATCAGTGAAAATTTTTGTGAACCATGACCAATTTCTCGATTTCATACTCATATTAGACACACAGTGAAAACTTTCAAACAGTTCAGTCTACATTGTCGTATGCTTTGTCAGATTTATGAATAAAAAAGTCGAAGTTTTATTACTTTAGAGATAGTGATATGAAATCTGATGACACGAAAACTGCTAAGATAACTGTCAGTCCCAGCTCTATCTCCGATAGATAGGAGATACTGTCTTGTTATTGGGTAATGTCACTATCAGCGTGTCAATATTGGCGGGGCGTAGCCCTCCCCACCCCCTCTTTGCGAGCTCACCACTATTTAAGTCTTATCTGACTATGTAACCACCTACACCCTGTGCAATACCACCGTGTGCTGTGAAATTCGGAAGGAGAAGGCAGTGCAGTGAATTCTCTTGGGACCGCGAATCTGCGAAAAAATTCTACCTGGAAGGTAGGCCTTTAAATACGACTTCAGCTCGTAGTTAGTGATTGATTTGTTTCTGAAAATTGTTTCTATTTACTTTATTGGCGATTCTTCATTCTTTTCAAGTTATTTTTACTTTTACACAAACTGTTTGAAAACTATCTGATATATTTTAACGTCTACAATGTAATATAAAATACATTACAATGAAGAACGATACAAATATTTGATTTTGCACAGATTTATTTACGATTGATTAAATTTTCAGTCGCAAAAATACAAGTTCCAGACTATCCAAATCATGTAAAAATATACTATTCTTTAGATCATTTAAAACGGAAGATAATGTTTTTTGGGTTACGCTTTATTAAATGTCCTCTAAATTAATTTAGTATTTTGTAGCCCTACGTGTGATTAAAAACCATCATAACTTGAAGAAATGTGTTATTTGTTATAAACACACTGTTCCTTTAAAAAAATGTCGAATTATTTATCAACTGTGCATCATGTAGAATGCCAATCTTACATGTATATGTGTGAGAAAGGAGTTGAATTTTATTTCACTTAATGTGAATAGAGCCGTTATGTCTGGACACTTAGAAAGAATGGAAGTTAAGAAAAGAGTTGGGTAGTGTTAAATTTTAAGCAATGCTTGTATGGTATTATGCCGGGAGACTTATTCAGGGACCTTTAACCAAGTTTATTTATGGATCTTTAAGAGCTCGGTAAAGTCGATTGCTGCTATTTGCTTCCCCCCCCCCCCAATTCCTAACCGGCCATGATTCGTACTAAACGTCTCATTAGAAGCATCTTTAGCCGAATAAGCTTCTAACCCTGGAACTGGAGAGTCAGAAGTCATCCACGCTGACCTGTGGATCAGCAAGCCCGCCGACGGGAATTTACAGAAAAGTGAATATGTTCGGTATCCTTGCAAACACGCCATTTACGAATACTTACGAACTATACTTCCGAACTCGCCAACTGAGTTGTGTGAGATTTGGTTAGCAAAGGATGAGTACGTTCTCTCGAGCACGTAAAGCAAATGTGAACTCATCTTTGTTGTTATGGTGGGATGGGGGTTAGGTGGTAAAAATAAGTTTAAAAGTTTTATATTGAGGAATTCGAAACAGGAAAGTGATTACGGGGCAAGGGTATTACAGTAGAATCCTATTTCATTTTTCAGTCACAGTATTTTCGTCAAAATATTAAAAGTAAAAAGTCCCTGTATATAACATTTATAACATCGTAAATTAAGTTTTAAAACAAAAAATTAAAAGTTATTTTTTCATTGTAATAATCATCATCTAAGTAGTCAAATACTGTTCTGTGTCAAAACCGAAAGTCAATTACACGGAGGATTTCTAAAAAAAAAAAAAAAAAAGGATATTTAAATTTTAAAGGAAATATCCTAGAAGTTATGATCCAATAGAAGCAATATCAATAGAAGCAGATTTATTATAGGAATTTAGTAAAATTGTCTGAATGGTTCCAGAAAAAACTCTTAATAAAAATACAGTAACAATACTGTTTAAAATTATTCATGAATCATCTGTAAAATAAAAATATAAAATTTATTTATGTTATAGGAAATAGATCATGAGGCTTTAGCAAATGCTTATAGAATTTTCCTGCATATAATTATCTTTTGTTCCTTGTATACCATTAACAGTTTTTTCCTGTACATGTTAATCATTATAAATAACCGTTTAGTTTTTTCGTAATAACTGGAGGATGTCTGGACGCCAAAGATAACCTCTTTCCAGCATCATTTAAGATACACTTATAGTCTTCTTGAGATTGTTAATATAGTGACTACTGATAATATCATATCATTTGTAGTTATTAAGAAAAAAATATGAGTGAGTATTTCAGTATTCTAACCTCGTAACGAACAAATTAATGTATTCTCACGTTAAAAGTACGCTTATAATATGAAACACGCACACGAAATGTAACGTAGAATTCTTTAAAATAATTCCGAGCGTGAGAAATAACGAAAATTGTGTTTTCAACTACATTTCTTGACGCATATCACACGTTGTTTCAGCATCCGCCGCTAGAATACGCTGCCGGAGCAGCTACGTTCACTATCGAATCATTCCATTTGCAGACCGAAATATTAAACTATGCAATGAAACAGCTCTGATAAAAGCGAAAAAAAAAAAAACCCTTGTGTTGCAAATACATTTATAACTCGGACACGAAAATTAACGTAGAATTCTTTAAAATAAAATATTAACCTTAAATATTTTAAAACACATATTATATTACGAAGTACATGTTTGTATATTTGTTTTTGTTCAAACGACTAAAATCTGTCTATAGGTAGTTCCTACAAAAACAACTTTAAAAATTTCATAACGAAATTCTTTTCATTTTCATGATGTCTAATATATGTGGGCTAACAATTTGTGTGTCTCTACAGTATGATCAACGCTGCGATATTTATACATTTCCATGTTAACTAGTAATTTTCAAAATTGTAATGCTTTTTTTTAAGCTTTCGTTATTTATCTATGACTATAAATTATAGCATAAAGTATTACAGAATAGTTGTACTATTATAAAAAAAATATGTCTAATATCTATGAGCGTTGTAAATTGTGCGATGTTTACAAAAGCAACATATACCAATGAATCTCGAGGATTCGTTATTTTTTCGAGATTCCTGAGACATCCACTCTTTGGCAGCACAGTGGTTACACATTCCCGTTCTTTCGACTTCCGTTCCATTTACGAAATTACTCTTACAAAATGCCGTATACCATAGCTAAGATGTTTTCACATCAAAATACATATTTTTCTTAAATTTAAAATTTCTGGCTTATAACTTTATAAAGTCACTTCGAAATAAATATTTTTTTTGGCTTTTTATTGAATTGTATTCAATTTAAACTTCGCACCAATAAAAAAAAAAGGAATTGTAAACATAATTCTAGAACAGAAATAATGTTCCAATGGATGCAGATATCTTTAAACTGTACTTCATTTATTATTAGGGCTTTTACATGTTGGCTATCAGAAATCGATTAAAATTTTTGATTGTTTTTAAAAATATCATAATAAATAACAGTAGAGTATAAAATAATGATGATTTACAATGTTAAAAATTTTCAACTTTAATTAACGAAGAACGCTAGTTACTTTTTTTCCAAGGATCTTTGTAAATTTACGGTTCTCTTTGTAGATTTATGGACGTTGAGTTCACTTCCTTTCGACTTGAATCCAAAAGAAATTTCTTCATATATTAGCAAAATAATTGAAAACTGGGTACGTCTACAGCAAAAAACACTTTTATATTGTCCACGTGTGTGTTTGTTTGCCTTTGTTTAGAACGAAATATACGAGGAAGTCAAAATACGGCTTAATTTCTACGAAGATTCAGTTTAAAGTGAAGAACTCTTCGTTTATTTAAGTTATATTCTTGCTTGAAAATTCCGTAAATTCACTGTTAGTTTTAGAAGTGTAGTTTGTGTGTCTTTTGAAGTACCACCCCTACTAATATTATAAATGCGAAAATGTGTTTGTATGTTTGTCCTTTTTTCAAGAAGCAAGAGAGCAATGGATCGACATGTTTTTTTGCATATAGATAGTTTACGGGCTGGATAGTGACATAGACTACATATAGGTGGTTACGAAATTCCATCCCTAAGGGGGTGAAACAGGGGTAAATTCATTTTTATAATAGAAAATCATCGGAGGTATGTCATGGAAATAGAAACAGTGAATTTGTGTAATTTCTCTATGTCCGCCACACGGTCATATAGTAAGGTCTGGCAGCTTCCTATCCTTCTCCTTTGCGAAACCCATCAGCTTTGTGAAGCTCGCGGCAGCTAGCGAACTTAAAGGTGCTAATAAGAATTTAGTTTAGAACTTCGTCAATATATGACGTTGCCTTGAATTTGTAACGCGCTATCGTTCGGTGCGTCCGTCACGTCTTGCCTAGTTGTTACCTGCCTTCACACAAAATGAAGCTGAAGATTAGCGTCGCAGTTTTGCTGATCTGTAGCCTTGATGCACCGAGATTGTGCAATCTATTTTGACTTAATATCAAAATTTCCCATTTTTCAAGTGTATGTCCTGCCAACTTGAAGCCCGTTAATGACGTTCCTTATACTATGATGTGTTTAGCCCGGGCAACGTCGAGTACTTCAGAATAGTATGCAAAGAAGCACACATGACATTGAAAACATTAGCACATTTCGGCAGTTCTGCTGGTAAAACTGAAAGCCAACGTTGGAGACACGCTTAGAAGGTAAGAGTCTGTCTGCATCACGTATCACGTGGGAAGCGCAGGCTCTAGGGAAATGGCGACCAACGGGTTATCGTCCTTCCCGCTATCAGTCCAGGCATCTGATAACGGCTTGTGTACACCCGCGAGGCGGTCGATAGCGCCGTCCAGACTTGCTACCGCCGATCGAACGTAATGTATGTCCCCAAAAGAACGTCCAGTATGTCCCCAAAAGAACGTCCAGTATGTCCCCAAAAGAACGTCCAGTATGTTCCCAAAAGAACGTTTAGTATGTCCCCAAAATAACGTCCAGTATGTCCCCAAAAGAACGTCCAGTATGTCCCCAAACGAACGTCCAGTATGTCCCCAAAAGAACGTCCAGTATGTCCCCAAAAGAACGTCCAGTATGTTCCCAAAAGAACGTTTAGTATGTCCCCAAAATAACGTCCAGTATGTCCCCAAAAGAACGTCCAGTATGTCCCCAAACGAACGTCCAGTATGTCCCCAAAAGAACGTCCAGTATGTCCCCAAAAGAACGTACAGTATGTTCCCAAAAGAACGTCACAGTCATCAAAACCAATAGTATCAGCTGTGAGCATTGTTTTGCGTCGGTTCGAGGTCACAATTAAAGAGTAACTCAAACATTTTTAGATAATAGCATGCGCGAGTACTTCTTTGCCCTTTTTTTTCTCTCCCTCGCTTGCAGCGCGAAAGAATGTCTCTATTCCCCAATTAGTAGAGGGCGAACATGTAAACTCTATTTGGTGACAGGATGGAGCCCTTCCCAATTGTAATCTCTTTGTACGAGAGTGGTTGAACGTTGTTGTCTCTGACCGTTGGATTGGTCGTAATGACAGAGCTCTTTTTTGCTGGCCTCCACGTCCACATGACATAACACCATGCGATATTTTTTTTTGTGGTGAAGGGGGGGGGGGCTTTATGAAAATATCGTGACTAAGTGTCGCCGCTACCTAAATATTGCCGTAGTTGTTACACAGATTTGAAGAGGTCGTTGCTTCCATTACTCCGGACGCGTTAACCAAAGTGGGGGAAGGCATAGACTGTAGGTTGGATGTGTGCCGTATAACTAATTTTGCACGTATTGAACATTTGTAAGAAAAGCGAGGTTAGTTTACCTTCAATTTTATTTATGGTTTTTTGTAAATAGTCTAAATTAAACTGTAATAATACCTATACCAGCAGTGCACAAATTTATGTCCGAGCACAGGGTTCAGGTTGTAGTGCCTGGTGCCGGTCCACCATCTTGGATTGTGACGTCAAGGTGGCCATCTTGGATGACCTTGTCCTTTGACCTTGACCATGACCTTGACCTTAAAAAATTGCCAAAATTTGTCCAAAATGGTTATAAATTTGCCCATAAACCGCCAAATACCGCCAAAATTTCCAGTTTTTTGGAAAAGAATTTCGTCAAAAAATCTCAAATAATTTTGAAAAATAACAATTTTCTCTGCTTCAAGAGAAAAATTCCCGTTTTGAGTGAAAATTTGTCCATTTTAGTCCTCGAAAATGCCAAAGGCTTGAAAAGTCCATAATGAGGCTTAAGAATCCATATCTACAGCCTCCATAAGCCTCCGAGGTTATGACATTGAAAATTAGGATGACATGGCACCCATTTTAAATTATGACGTCACCGTTGCAATTTGCGTTACAGCCGACATCTTGGAAATCACTAATATATGTGCTAGAAATTCGGATTAAAAAATATATAAAAAATTTGGTTGATAAAAAATTAATGATTTATCATTTAGAAATGCACTTATGTCATGAAGTTTTCGGTTGGAACCCGGCGAGGACAAAAATAAAAAATGGCGACAGATCCTTTCTCCACATAATCCACCAGTAGATTGACCTTCCACCACTTATTCCACGGTATATACAGTGTCCACAAAAAACCTTTACAAATTAAAACCTGAATAAAAATATAATGTGACAAGGTGTCTGGATGGGGTTTGTGGCATTGTGATCAGAATCTCTCCAAGTTTTTATGTGAATTTAGTCTAGTTGTTCAGTCAGTAAATCTCAATATGTGCGCCATTAGTTGCGCGCAGCACATCAAGCCTATAAACGATTTCCTTCCATGTTCGCTCAAGAAGTCCTGCATCAATGGAGGCTACAGCTTGCACGATACTCCTCTTCAGCTCATCGATGTTGGGAACATTTGAATGGTACACACGATCCTTAACATAACCCCAAAGAAAGCAATCAAGTGGGGTTATGTCAGGCGAACGAGGTGGCCACGGTATCGGACCATCTCTTCCGATCCACCTGTCAGGAAATTGTTCATTGAGATAGGCACGAACTGCCATTCCCCAGTGAGGTGGTGCGCCATCCTGCTGAAGGATGACATACCGTTGAATTCCATCCAACTGTGGGACAGCAAATTCAGTACGCATATCGAGATAGACATTGGCTGTGATTGTTTTTTTCGGCAAAGAAGAATGGCCCAATTATTCGAGTGCTCATTAGCCCGCACCACACGTTAACTTTTAGGCTATCGCGCACAAGTGCTCTGGAGGCATGTGGGTTCTCAGATCCCCATATCCTCACATTGTGCCTGTTTAGTAGACCTGACACATGAAACGTTGCCTCGTCAGTGAACAGAATGTGTTCAAGAAAATCTTCCTCCACGTCCATTCGAGCCAGCATATCTGTAGCGAAAGCCTTTCGGCGTGGTCCTTCCGATGGCTGAAGAGCTTCTAACAACTGCACTTTGTAAGCGTACAGTCTCAGGTTTTTGTGAAGAACTTGGTGAACAGTGGAACGAGGTAACTCCAATTGTCTCGCGGCGGTACGAATCGACTTACCGGGGCTCCGGAAAAAGGCCTCACGAACACGTTCAATGTCTCCCGCACATGTGCTTGGCCGACCATTGCCTTTTTGCTGCAGAACATTCCCTGTCACCATAAATTTTTTGTTCCACTCACGAATTGTGGGTCGTGAAGGTGGTTCTCTCGCATATTTGGTCCTAAAGTTCCGTTGCACCTGCGTATCTGATTTTGTTTCGATGAACCAGGATACACATTGCGCTTTCTCTTGGGGTGTCTTGAGATGTATGGATGTCAGTTAACATTCACAACTGCAACAAACAGAAAAAAAATTCACATAAAAACTTTGAGAGATTCTGATCACAATGCCACAAACCCCATCCAGATACCTTGTCACATAATTTTTTTATTTAGGTTTGAAGTTGCAAAGATCTTTTGTGGACACCCTGTATATCGCCAGATAGTATGACGTCATGTCCTCCATCTTGTTTTCGTCTACTAGAGGCCGAGATTTTGTTTTCATCTACTAGAGTGCACTGCCGCCATGTTAGATCCACGCTACAGTGCAGCAATCATTTTTTTTATTACTATGATGCCCGCCATCTTGAAATTTTGAACGCCATATTGGAAAATCGTAATAGATTAGCTACAAATTCAGGAAAAATTCCAAAATTCATTAAAAAAAATTTCAATCAATGTACTAATGGATTAGATCAGTACTTGTCCTCGAATCGATACTTGATCGATGCAGATATTTTAATTTTATTCAATAAAATATGGCGGAGAGTCCTAGAGATGGCTTGTTTTCCTCTACTGCCAGCCTCCAGTATGCCGTTCCGTTGAGCTACCGCTCTGTTGCAGGATGTTGCCCTCGGCGGCGGTGTTGCTGGCCGCAGCGGTCGCCTGCACCGCGGCCACGCCCAGGAAGTGGGCGCTCCCCGCCGACCCCGCGCTGCTGGCCGCCTCGGCCGACGACCCCAGCTACCGCCTGCCCTCGGACCTGCTACCGCTGCACTACGACCTGAGGCTGCGCCCCAACCTCGCGGGCGACTTCCAGTTCCACGGCTCCGTGGCGGTCGCCCTGCGCGTCCTGGCGGCCACCCCCAATGTGACCTTGCACGCGGAGGACCTCGAGGTGGAGGGGGACTCGGTGTCGGTGACGACCTCCGGCGCGGAGGGGCAGGGGGAGGAGGTCGAGGTCACGACCCGGTCGCGGGACGAGGACAGGAGCTTCTACACGGTGACCTTGGACAGCCCGTTGAAGGTCGGCGGGGAGTACACGCTGAGGATGAACTACACCGGCCACCACCGCGACTCCATGCGGGGGTTCTACCGCAGCTCGTACCTGGACCAGGACAACAACACCGCGTGAGTACGCCAGGGACTAGCTCAACCCTTGGCTACACTTGTAACTACTGTACTTTTACGAAATATTCCTTTGGAAACCAGTTGACAAGAAATAGTTGGTAATATTTCATAAAATATATTGTAAATTAATACAACACTCGGCTTTGGTTTTTTTTGTTGCGTATATGAAATGCATTTTTCGAGATAATACCTTTGAATATATATACTGTATAGAAGTCGCGAGTGGATAGGATCTACTCTACGTTTTTCAGAAGCGTATGATCAGCAGCTTGGGAACTTTACCGCTGCAGTGCGCTGCCGTAACGCCCTGTATCGTCTTAGTTGTTATTTGCACGTTAGAGCGCAGCACTGTCGCCCGCTGTCATTCCCCGCACCACCCACCAATCATTCACTGCAGCTCAAGGTCCTTCAACGGGAAGGGGAAGGGGTGTTGGAAGAGTTCGACACTTGTCCGCTAGGGACCACCACAAGTCGATGCCCTAGAGATGGTGGCGATTGCGGCGGTGAATTAACCAACTACCTCAAACCGTATTAGAAATTTTAACCTGGGCTGGCGACTTCTATACAGTATATATATATATTCAAAGATAATACTGAGTATTTCTTAGGAAAATGTAATCATAATTTAATTTTTCATCGATGTTTTATTAAAAAAAAATTTAACCTATAAAAAATAAAACCGAATAGTCAAGAATTGGATTTAGTTTCGTTTTATTATGCCTATCTACTTAAAAATACAACTGATTAAAATCAAGTTTTTTTTTTAAATTCATAATTCTTGATTCAGGTTGTTTAAAAATTTTACTTTGAATGCATTTAAGGTTTTTCAATTAAATGATGCGTTCTACTTATCTTGATGTTCTATTTCATTTTTAAAATTTTGATTTCTAGCTATATAACAAGACATAACACAAATTGCGAATTAAAATTTAATATTTATAAATAAACACTAATATTACTGGAAAATATGCATCAAAACATATTTAATGAAAAAAGTTATTTTTTACTGAGTGCTATTGCCTCAAATAAAATTTTGACATTTTGAATAGATTAATGTGTAATCATTTGCATGCGTAATGCAAAGACACACATAGCAGGTTGTTTTCTAACTGTATTTTATATTTGTGTTATAATCCTAGATGTAACAGTCTAAAATGTAAAAAATGTGTACGCTATTGTAAAAAAAAAAAAAACTACATGCATGAGTAACTCTGGTTTATTATCTTTCGAGGCCAGTGATGTGTACCCAACGAGAATATCTCACTAGTTAAGTAAACAAATAACCTGGCTACACCTTACATAAAAAAAAATTGGAGTACGTAGGCAAACATTATTTGTCTTGTGTCGAAAAATAAGCACTGATGTTATGAAAGCTATTTGATTATTATTTTATTTGACATTTCTGAAATTTACAGTGATTTTTTTACGGTACTTTTGTAATGTATTTATTTTGACTCTTGTTATTAATATAGTTTTCATTTGACTAGTGTCCCGCTCATAAAGAAATTGCCGTGACCCCTTTTTACTTTATTGTTATCCATTGTTTCATTGAAATTTTGAACTTTGTCTGTACTTTTTTTTTTTAAAAAACAGGCATTATTCAATGAAATTTTTTTAAATATTATTTTTACTTTTGGTTTCGGTGCGTCTGTGCGTCTGACGATGTGACGCCAGCTATTCATGGTACTTACACAATATATTTCACGATTGTGACATAAAAAATAGCAGTTGTGATGTTTAGAATCACATGTAATCAACATTTTAATGTTCTGGTTAAACATTTTCTCTTAAAAAGTACCATCGCTCATCAGGTCATCCACAGTTCCAAGTGACGATGTGGCGCACCAAACAGATCGGACGATTTATGCTTTCTGAAATTTCGAACGTTTGTTAAACTGAAAACGCCATGAGGTACTAGTAAAATATGGGCGAAATAGCTAATTAGTAGGGCCATGAAAATTTCGTGAAAAGATCCCGAGAGTAGCTGGAAGTTAAAACACTGTAGCATCGTCTGTGTTTCGTGATTGGGTGAGTTACTTTGAGGTGCATGTCGATTGTTACAACAACCAATCACACTAATTCAGTGTGGAAGCAAACAACTCGTCCTTAGTGGCCCGTGCAAACAAGGCAACGACTTCTCTCGCAGACGGCCGCCAATCACAAGGAAGAAACCGCTGGTGTGGGTATACCTTGTCGCAATCTAGTAGGCGTTCAGATTTTTTCGCGAAAATTTCCTGCCCCTACTAATTAGAGTAGATTTCCACATACATAAAATGATCAGCAGGAGCAACATGTAACTACATGGCAAGGCCAATACCTCACGGTTATGAACATAATTCACGAGACCGCTCCCTGAGACGGTAGCTGAAGCTGGTAGAGCTGTGAGAGGTTGTGTGACTGGTGGTCTCTGTGCTGGACCGCAGGTGGCTGGCGACCACCCACTTCGAGCCGACGGCCGCCAGGAGGGCGTTCCCCTGCTTCGACGAGCCGGCGCTGAAGGCCACGTTCCGTGTCAGCATCGCCGCCCCGCCGGGCCTGCGCGCCATCTCCAACACTCCCGTGGCCAGATTACAGCCCGAGTGAGTGTGCCGTCAGCATCCCGGGCACTGCAGGTCCATCGGTACAAGTCTACCATTGCAAGACTTGATGTAAGCTTTTGGACATACGCCATTGCTGAAGCACATGTATGTCTGTAGAAGAAAACTACAAAAACACAAAAGACAAAAACACTAATTAACACTAACAGGAATATGGTCACAAATAAAAAAGAAAAACAAAGAAAATTGACTAACAGAACGAAAAAAACCCACAAATGCTGACAGCACAAAAATATTGAACAAAAAAATTCAGTACAACAGTTGAAACGAGACAAAAACACAGCAAAACGAAAATACGAAACAAACACAATAGTGTGTGTTTTTTGTAGTTTTCTTCTACAGACATACATTTGCTTTAGCAATGGCGTATGTCCAAAAGCTTACATCAAGTCATGCACTCCCATTGCACAAATCTTTCAAAGATAATCTACCATTGCAAGTTAAACATGGGCCACCATTTATCTCGCGCCGAGAATAGATAACACAGGTTGATTTAAAGAGTTGAGTAAAGCTGGAACCTAAATGCACTACCCTCAATATGGAATAGAGTTTGTTACAACGTCGACTAGAAATGGATCCCAGCAGACGTCATCGAGGTTCTTCCAGCATCCTTGGCATTGCAGGTCCAAGCTAATAATAAACATTGGTACAAGTCTAGAATGTAACAAGTTAAGACGTGACACCTTTTTTACCCCTTACGCCACACCCCGTGCATGCAGGCACATGCCATGATATTTCGAATTTTAGTTCTGATCTAGATTTTCGGATAACGTGGCACGGGGACGTAACTAGACTGGTTTCCACCCGGGGCAAGAACTCATTTTGGGCGCCCCAACTGTATTAGTCCGATCTGTCTCCATTTGTGTTGTCCAGATCACGTTTTCAGTTTCATGGTTGGGCACAGGCGGTCCTCAATTTTGCGGGTACCAGTATTATATATATATATTACGAAGACCCTCCCGGGAAATTTATTGAATAAATGAACACTTTCAAAAAAAATCAGCCGGAAACTTACATTTCAATTATGGTTTCGCCAATTTTACTTAAGTAATGTTAATATTCTTTCCTGATAAATTATCTTCGGGTCAGTTATATAAATGATCTCTCTTTCAAACTCCAGTGGAATTGCAAGCTTATACTTGGCAATAAAATATTTTAAAGTTTTTCTAATATGAAATCATGACTGGGAATATGCATTGACCAGCACTTTTATTTACATGCTAATGCAATTTTAATTTTCCTTTTTCCTTTTTCCATTCTCGTCCATGTCATTGTGTACGTCTGTGCATCACTGTGTCTTCCAGGTTAGTTGTTGATTTTTCTTTCTTTCCGAGTTTACAACAGTCCGGCCGAACGTGATACTGCTTCGAACAGACCCCCATGCCAATGTAAAAGTGCCTAGTGGCCTTTGCTCAAGAAGAAGATAATTTGGAAGAAAGAAGAATTCGGAAGAAAATAATTTGGCAACACGTACCATATCGAGATGACTCCCATACCAATGTCCACATGCCTAGTGGCCTTTGCTCAAGAGGAACCTCTGTCAGCAGAAAATAGTCCGGCCACATGTCGTACCACTTAGAGCGGACTCACATGCCAATGATGTCCACATGCCTAATGGACTTTGATCAAGAGGAACCTCTTCGGAAGAAAAGAGCTCGGCCGTACTTTTTCCCACTTCAATCAAACTACCGTGCCAATTTTTATGTGCCCATGCTTGTTTTTTGCTCACGAGAAAACTCTGTCGGCAGAAAAGAGTCCAGTCACATGTGGTACCGCTTAGAGCAGACCTCCTGGCCCATGTCCACGTGCCTAATGGTCTTTGCTCACTAGGAACCTCTGTCCACAGAAAGGAGTCCGGCCGCACGTGGTACCACTTCGAGCAGACCCCCATGCCCATGTCCACGTACCTGGTGGCCTTCGTGGTGTCGGCCTTCGATAACACGACCTCCGCGGACGGCTTCGCCTCCGTGTGGCTGCAGCCGGGCCTCGAGTCTCAGGGAAGGTTCTCCGCGGAGTTTGGCCCCGAGGTGATCCGGGCCATGGAGAACTTCACGCAGGTCCCGTACTTCCTGCCCAAGATGGACGAGGTGTCCGTGCCGGACTTCTCGGCCGGAGCCATGGAGAACTACGGCATAGTGACTTTCAGGTGAGGAGCGGGTTTCAACTCTGCACATTGTTTTTTGAAATTCTTAAGAAGGACATATTTCAACAGTTTTTTTGCCATAACAATTTGATATCGTTCAATAATTAATTTTTTTGTTTTTGTTAAGGTAGATAACTCATATTTAGAATTTTTCACTGTCCATAACATACACTGTACATTTTTGTAATTGAAACAGAAATTTTCATGTAAAACTAAAGATATTTTTAAATTCGTATATTTACATTAAAACAACTTATCACTTCAAAATATTTTTTGAGGTAATTCTGCGTTTGGATTCTTACCTAAGTAGTATTAACTGCACATATTACTAACGCATAATAAAACAAAATAATGTACAATGATTAATTTTCATTATTTTTTTCTATGGTTTTAAAAATTATACTTGATCGAAACATAACGTAAAATATAAAATTATGCGCCAATTTTCGTAAGAAATTCTCAGTTATAGCGCAAAAAAACGTATTTAATACAAGCAAACGTCACCATAGTGTTGTAGTTTCTTGTAGTATTACAAACTATTTCTTGGTAACTGGTTTTCCAAGGAATCTTTTGTAAAAGTCAGAAAATTTAATTCTATGAAGACGACAGTGTAGTAGTTTTCGGTAATAAATTAAATACTAAACGCCAAATAAAAGGGAGTTTCAAAAAGTAAAGCTACAATGGCACTTACTCATTCAGGAAACTTTCCATTGATAAAATGTATAGGCCTATTACAAATAACTGCTACTTGCTTTATTTTACGATAATGTTTCCATAATTTTCCAAGCCTCGATATAAACTGTCGTTTGCCAAAGTCATGTACGTTAACCGCCTGTTGTCGAACACAAATTTCAAGCTGAGTTTTCATCTGATCGGTGTCGCGGAAGTTTTGCCATGCAAGGTGTTCCTCAGTTGAAGGAATAAGTTGAATTCGCTCGATGCGATTCGGGCCTGCATGGCGTATGGTCAAAACCTTTTCCACGTGAAACTTCTGAGTAGTGCTTTGGTTCTAAATGCTGAGGCGAGGGCGATCGTTGTCCTAAAGCGAGCAGACTAGACTTGTCAGCATGCGTCTAAGTTCATTTCGAATTGGACAATCTAAGTTTCATCAAAATCCCAGCAATATGCTCAACATTTATTGTGATGCCGGGAGGCAATAAGCCAATCAGAACACACGTCTCGTCGTCAATAACAATAAATAACTGATGTATGAATAATTGACCTAAGTCACTAACGATTTTCTAACAGTTTAATTGCACTGCAAATGATGTGAACAATTGTGTGAGTTTTCTCGACAGGTACTCCCTACACTCCTTACCTATTTCATGCATCCCACGTTTTTTTATATCTTAGAAGTATTTTCATAGGTATTAAGAATTCACAATCACTAATTTTTAGGACATTTTTTATGGGATTAGGAATCATAATGGGACTAGGAGAAATTATTTTATACTTATTTTTTCCGTTTTAAAAATGCGGTATGTTAGATCAATTTTTTTTATTCAAATAGGTATTTTCTGCTTTTTGGTCTTGTGTGTGAATTCATCCATTTCTGACCTATGTTCAATGTTTAAAGTCTCTAGTTCATCGGGAAGTTAGTTTGAAATCGATTGCAAAATTTAAAAACAAACAAACGAACCGACAGACAAGAAAGGGAGTTAATAAAAACGTGACAAGAAAACCTACCATCATGAAGTGTGTAGCTAAAACAAAGATGTTAAAAATTCATGAGCAAGAATTAGCTTTAAACTTCATTACAGCAAACTAATGTTTTTTTTCTTCTTCTAACCAGATGCTAGTCGTTCTCTTTTTGAATCGCACCATTAACACAGCAAAGATCACCAACACTCACGCCCTCACTTCCACATTTCCTAACTACGTCTGCATGATTAAATATCTGCCGGGTGAAGCAATTTTTTTTTCTACAGCTAATTGTTGTTGGTTAGACGACCAAACCATTGGCTTAAGTGTAGTGTTTGCACTGTAGAACAATGTTTTTAACGATCTTTTATTTCGATGACATTGGCTGTTTTCAATTGTCGGTGATTCAACTTACCATCAGTTGGTCAAGCACCATTCCCGCAATGTTTTATTTAGGGGTGAGCTACATGGCAAAGGCGAGGTTGAAAAGTGACTTAAGTCACGTCTCCTGACGATTCCTGACTCCATGCTAGCGTCGCGTCGCCTCACCTCGCCCCAAGTACAGCAAGCATGGGCGTCACTGGCACATAAATTTTGGGGGATCATAAAATAAATTTATTTATTGAAGTCCTATTACCTCCGTCGAGTTAAGTATAAAATGTCTGTTTATTTTCAAACTAGGCTTTGTATGTAATTTTTTTATTTGACACCCGATCTATTACTATATGCCATATTACATGTATTTTATAAACATGAAAGTAGTATAAATAAGACTACTGGATGTATACATGAAAATATTGAGGGGGAGGGGGGGGGGCGTGTCTTCCACGCCAATCTTAGTTTGACAGCTGCAGCGAGTGATGACGGGAAGAAAGGATGTCCCACTGTCTGTTCAACGAAAGTGTTACAACCGAGAAGATCGAAACTTACTTTGCTGCGAATTAGTGAAGTTATATTTCACAGTGTCAAAGTATTCACTTTTATGTACTGCAACTGACGTGCACGCCAGCAATGGGGTAACTATAATGAGTAGAGACCGGAAAAATTCGCGGATTCATTTCCGTGATA
Organism: Bacillus rossius redtenbacheri; assembly: GCF_032445375.1. Classification (NCBI taxonomy): domain Eukaryota; kingdom Metazoa; phylum Arthropoda; class Insecta; order Phasmatodea; family Bacillidae; genus Bacillus; species Bacillus rossius. Next base: position 59,566,639 of record NC_086336.1, read on the forward strand.
GGCTGAAATTCAAACACGTGTACAATTCTGCTGGTTCTGCTATTGGCTCGCATTTCAACTGGAGCTCTCTGGGCCAGTGAGAGACTATCGACCAAAGAAGCGCGTCGAATCACAAGCTGCCCAGTGGAGACGACTCACAATTTAGTAACCAATGAACACGGGTGTTGACTTGAGAAATGCAGAGGATAATGGAGGGAATCCTAGAGGTCATTGAATCCGCGAATTTTTCCGGTCCCTAATAATGAGGTAAATGGTTGATGAAAAAAAAACGAATTGCCAATTTTGATCAGGCCTACTGCTGTTTAGGTTTTCCAGAGACGGCCATGACAGCAAGGACGGTGTTGTGATCGCCGCGTGCTTTGCAGGGAAAGGTTGCTTCTCTTCGAAGAAGGCGAGTCCAGCACGTCGGACAAACAGCAGACAGCGACGGTCGTGGCTCACGAGTTCGGCCACCAGTGGTTCGGCGACCTGGTGGGACCCCGGTGGTGGACCTACATCTGGCTCAACGAGGGCTTCGCCACCTACTTCCAGTACTTCGGCGCCGCCATGGTGAGAGAGACGACCTTAGCCTTTTTTGCGCGACGCGCACACAAATGTTTCGTCGACCAACTGTACACATACGTTCGTATAATATGTAAAAAATATATATTTTTTGGTCGTGCGGCAAAGGGGGGGGGGGGGGGGCGTTTGTCACGGGCTTTCAAATACAGATAAATTTGATCTGTTTTAAATGTAACTTACGTCTAAATTATCTTAAATAACAATTAGTATTATATTAAATATTACTGTTTTAATACAAATAAATACACACCCGATTGCCACAATGATAGAGTTTTGGCAAAAGCTACACACCAACAATTAATTTAAAAAAAACCCGTAGCCTACACCACTTGAAAACGAGCTTCAAGTTCCTGTAGAGATTAAATACAAATCGGACTTTAAATTCTTTACGACCATTAATTTTTTTTTCAAATATCGGATTGATAAAAAACAATAAACAATCAAATATGAAAGTGGTATCATGGATTAAATCACAATGACCGGGGCTAAAAACTGCGAAATTAAAGAACCAAAATAGCTTGGGAAACCAGCCTTTTGAAGTACAAATTACCCAGGGACATTCGTAAATGTATAGTTTTTTTTCGTTACCGTCAACATGAATGCACAAAAATAATCTTGGCATACATTAAAAAAAATTAATAAAAAAAACTTATCAAAACTAATGCAAAACAACTCTGATTTATCCCAAGTGTTTGTCAATTCTGCTAATTATACAGGAAAAAACACAGCTCAAAAGTCAAAATACGACGCAGTTTCTATTAGAATCAACTGTCTGAATGTGTTGTGTACATGCGTATGCATGTGTGTATGTTTATTTACGTGTACGTGCAAATTATGTGAATATATGTGTGTGCATATGTAGTGTTAGATTCAACTGTCTGAATGTGTTGTGTATATGCGTATGCATGTGTGTATGTTTATTTACGTGTACATGCATATGATGTGAACATATGTGTGTGTGTGTGCATATGTAGTGTTAGATTCAACTGTCTGAATGTGTTGTGTAGATGCGTATGTATGCGTGTATGTTTATTTACGTGTTGTGGCCATAGGTGGCATGGCCACTTGATTTTATATTTATTTTAATTAATGTTGAATTATGGCTGTGACGTAATTTTAGTTTTAGTATTTGCCCTTTTTCTTTTTTTATAAGTATTGGTCTTTTATAAGTTTTGTTAATCTTATTTTTAAATATGTTTTTATATTATGTTTTTTTAAATGGTTTAGTTTCTTGATATTTAATTATATCGTTTTGGACTTTGAATCATAATACGGTGTACGACGCTCCCCCCCGTGAAGATTGAAATGGACTGTTCCAAGGCAATAAGGTGGTGGGGGAAAATACGTCAAGAGGGACGGAATGAGCTGTATGAGGGAGTCGTCAGCTGATCGCCGTGGTGGACGTGTATGCGCTTCGGGCGTGACGAGCGCGGGTGATGGCTCGTGGTATTGGGCCGGCGGGGACTCGTGAATATTTTGTAACATAAATCAGCTGACGTATATTGAACTTCGGCAAATACTTAGATTGTGGCGGGTGCTGCCAAGAGGATGAAAAGTCTACGCTACCTTTTTCGTTAATGAAGCATTTAGCATGTGTGCTAAAGTACAGCCGGCTAAACTCCGGGCCAGGAGGTCCGGGGTGGGATGCGACGTACAACGTTTAATCCAAGTAAGTGATTCCGGCTCCGAACTTTTGCCCCTGTAACCCCGGGGCGTTGATATAAACTTTGCCCACCATAACAGTGAACAATTTAAAAATGTTTTTTGCCAAAAGACCCTAATTTCCCACGTCGAGTGTATGTTGCGTCCTCGTACTCATTTTTACCGAACCTTCCATCAAGCATGCCATGAAGCGCCGTAAAATAAATTCACCCGGGTGTAATCAAGATGTTTTAGAGAGACATTAATTTTTACTAACTTTTACTTGAATAGTATTGTTATTTATTATATATATATATATATATATATATATATATATATATATATATATATATATTTAGAACGGTTTTTGTATCAATGTCTGAATTTATTTATGCGTTTATTGCAGTATTTATTATTTATTGGTATATATTAAAACGTGGCTATATTAAAAGCCTCTATAACTTTATAGGGCTAATGGTTTTAGATATAATTGTAATTTTTTTGATATTTGGTCGTAACTTAAATTCCTTACCATGCTCATGCGCAAATGGTCTCATTAAAGTTTTTCACATTTCGAGTAATTACGTTCTTTTCATTTTAAATACTATTAATCTGATCTCTTCCTTTTCTAAAAACCTTTTGAATAATTTATTTATGAATTTTGGGGCACTCGTTTTTTGGAGCAGCGTGCAAAATAATAACTTAAAAAAGATAAACAAGATTGGAGTGTTGAAGGCTGTTCCCAGACGGGTGTCTAACTTGTGGTGGTGTGACACCGGGAGTGTCAACCGCGACAAAGTGCGCCACTCTGCTGGGAAGAGCAGATTTTTAATAGTATTTGCGACTATTTTGTGTTTGAGCATGGCGGTAAATTGGGTATATGAACTTGAGCGGGGCGGAATTATGGCTAATTTAGAAGCGGCAGGAGTAGTGGTCGAAGACGATGATGACGTAGAGATACTACGGCTCAAATTAATAGAAATGATAAAAGAAAATTTACATGGGGGACGCGACAATATTCAGCCTGTTTGCACAAAAGAAAGGGATGTGGTGAGTCAAGTAGAAGCTAACCAATTAATTAAAGAGATTGACTCGTTGCCTTTTTTGCAGAAGGGTGGTCCCATGGAATTGCTAGAATTTTGTAAAGGCGTAGAGGAATTGTTGCAATTGCGCATTTTTACGAGCGCGACCAGCCTTTTTAAATGCATAGTTGGTAAATGCGCCGGTGTGGGGCGGACTATTATCGCGCGCGGACTCGCGGAAAATTTAGGTTGGAAAGAGGTTAAGGGTTTACTTTGGGATAACATGTGTCTTAGACGGGTTAAATACGGGATAATCCATCAATATGTGAATCGGTTTCAAAGAAGGGATGAGTCAATGGGTAGTTACGTGCAGGAAATTTTGCAATATGCGAAAATTTTTGAAGATAATTTTTTGGAGGGAGAAGTGGTGAGTTTAATTTTGGAGAATATGAATCCCGAAGTTCGTAGGGAGTGTTCATTCCTAAAGAGACCTGAAAGGGTAGGTGAATTATTAGAGTGGGCCGCGAAAGTGGATAATTTAATGTTCGCGCGGGTAGAGTACGAAAGGACCGCGCGCGTCGATAATAAGAGAGAGGGTGTTCAAGGTATAAAAAATGATACTGCTGAGTGCGAGAGGGAGGATTTTCAGAAGAAGGTAATTACGCGAACATGTTACCGATGCCATGTTCCAGGGCATTATGTGCGGCAATGTAAACAAGAGAAGAGTGGTCCGGGTTACGAGTTAAGGCAAAGAAAAAATGATTTTATTAAATGTTGTATAATTAAAGATAATAAAAATGATGCAGATAATTTAAGGCCACGTAAGAGAGCGAAGGTTGAGCATAAGGTATGTTTTTCTTGTGAGAAATTTGGGCATTTAAGCCGGAATTGTAACCAAAGAGATGGAGGGCCGAGAATATGTGGCTATTGTGGGCAAGAGGGACATCTCGCGAATTGGTGTAGGATAAAATCGCGTGATAAGAAATATAGGTTTAAGGAAAAACACAGACTAATGGTAATGCGAAATATCAATAATTTTTGTATGAAGGTTGAAGTGGGTGATAGGAAGGTTACTAGCCTAATCGATACGGGAGCCAGTCAAAGTTTTGTGAATCAAAAATTCGCGGGTGAATGCATGAAAATAAAAAAAAGGATTAGGGAAGAGAAAAGTGAACCCCTGTCACTTAAAAATTCAACTGGCGGACGGTAAAATATATGAAAGTAAATCAAGCATTATTTTGCACATAAAAGTTGAAAAATTTTCCTGGGACCGAAAATTTTACGTGATACCTAATTTGATATTTAATTTAATTTTAGGTATGGATTTCCTGAGCGATACTAAGGCTATTATTGATTGTAAACAGAGAAAATTGAATTTTGGATTTGAACCTCGGCATCTAATAATGTTAGAAAAACCTAAGACTAAAAGGATGGTGTGTGGGGGGATAGAAGAGGCACGGGAAAGGTTAAGTGAAAGAGAGGCCGACAAGATACAGCAGGTAATAGAGGAATTTAAGGATGTTATTACTACTCGGATAGGGAAATGTGAGTTGGCCCCATATGTCATTAAAGTAAAAGATGAAGTGCCAATAAAATGTGCCCCATACCAGTGTGCTCCCCCGAAAATGAAGGCTTTTAAGGGTATTATTCGAGATTTACTCGAACAGGACATTATTACGCATTCTGACTCACCGTATGCATCACCCGCATTTTTAGTAAAGAAGGAAAGGCCAGGGGAATATAGGCTTGTGCTGGACTATAGATTGTTGAACCAGAAGGTGCTATTAGATCCCCATCCCATGCCGAAAATAGAAGTTCTATTGCAATATTTGAGCAAGGCTAAATTTTTTACGGTTTTGGACCTGAATTCAGCTTTCCATCAGTGTATGTTGCACGAATCCAGTCGTAAGTACACGGGGTTTGTCACCCCCTGGGGTCATTACGAGTGGAAACGAGTCCCCTTTGGAGTAAATTTTGGTGCTCAATGCCTATCACGTATTCTGGGGAAAATTTTGAATGAAGAGCAGTTTAAATTTGTGCTTAGTTTTCTTGATGATATCTGTATCTATTCAGAGTCCTTAGAGGAGCATGTCGAGCACGTGAGGGTAGTGTTGGAAAAATTACGATCTGTGGGATTTACCATTAATCCTGACAAAGTTTGTTGGGCCAAAAACCAAATACATTTTCTCGGGTTTGTGGTAGGAAATGGGAAGTTAGAACTGGACCCTTTGAAAGTGGCACCGATCGTGCGTTTTCCTCCCTCTAAGAACGTAAAAGGGGTTATGCGTTTCTTGGGAATGGTAGGGTTTTTTAGTAGATTTATTCCGAATTATGCGGAAATTTGTGCATCCTTAAATCATCTCAAGAAAAAAGGTGTAGCTTTTGTATGGGGAGAGGAGCAAGATAGAGCATTTAAGGAACTGAAGAAAGCCCTTTCGGAACCCCCAATACTCTCGTTGCCAGACTTTGACAAAAAATTTATTGTGCAGGTGGATGCGTCTAGTTTAGCATTGGGCGGGGTGTTATTACAGGAAGGTCCTAAAGGCTTGCAGCCGGTGATGTACGTCAGTCGTACCCTTAATCGGCATGAACGTAAATATAGCGTGTATGAGAAAGAGGCCTTGGCCTGTATTTTCGCTGTAGAACGTTTTGAAAATTTTTTGGAACATGCCGAGTTCGAGCTTTGTACCGACAACCAGGCGCTTACATGGTTATTTTCCCACCCCCGCCAATTAGGGAAAATAGGGCGGTGGATAATGCGCCTAACCCGTTTTAAGTTCCAAATCAGACACGTAAAAGGTAGTGAAAATGTCGTTGCCGACGCGTTATCCAGAATGTATGATCCTCAAGATTTTCAGACTGAGAAAGAATATAGTGAGGTGGATGAATTAGATGGGAGTAGTGAAGCTGAGGATATGGTAGTTTGTAACGTGTTGGGAGAGTTTCCCGAATGTTTTGTAGATTTGAAGGAATGGCAAAGTAAGGACCCGGAAATTAGTGAGATACGAGCGGGTATTCATGAACCTAAATTTCAAGATTTTCAGGTTATTAAAGATAAAGTGTATTTCATAAAAAATGGAAAAAGGTTAGTTTATGTGCCGAGAGGATTAATTAATATGGTCATTAGATATTTTCATGACTCCGTAGTAGGGGCTCATGGGGGCATTGAAAAGACTTTTGAAAAAATTTCGGCCAAATTTTATTGGCCTGGGATGCGGTCTGACGTGGAGCAGTATGTGAGACAATGCGAACTTTGTCAGTTGGCCAAACAGCCACGTAACACTAAAGTGGGAAAATACTCCGTGGAGAAAATTACTCGACCATGGGAAAGGGCGTATATTGATGTTTTTGGTCCCTTACCCAGGTCTATGAAAGGGAATAATTGCTTACTTATACTGGTAGATGGCTTTAGTAAATTTTGCATATTTTTGGCTATGCGCGATATGAAAAGTGCTCAAGTGGTGAAGAATTTGGTAGAAAAAGTGTGGAGTTTATTCGGGGCCCCGGAGCAACTCATTTCGGATAATGCTAGTTATTTTAATAGTGAAACCTTTAATCGTATGTGTTTAAGCTGGGGCATAAAGCATATTAATACTAGTCCATATTTTCCAAACCCGAATTTGGTAGAAAGAGTAAACAAAAATGTTAAAGTTGCCCTAACCATTTTTCACCAACGCGATCAACGCAAGTGGGATGAATATTTACCTTTTTTAAACTTGGTCTTTAATACGACCAGGCATAGTGCCACAGGAGTAACCCCCGGGCATGTATTTATAGGGCGTGAATTATGCCATCCATTGTTAAATATTTGGGGGTTGGAAGCCGATAATTTGCTTATATACAGCCCCCGAAAATTAGAGCAGCTATGGGAGCAAGTTGCTACAAATATGGATAAAGTGAGGCTTAAAATGAAGTCTCAATATGATAAAGACCGGCTACCCAATCCTTTCACTGTGGGTCAAGAAGTAGTGTGCCGTCAATTTTGGCAGAGCAACAAAGCCAAATTCCGTGCCGCTAAGTTGCAAAGTCCATACGGGGGGCCGTTTATTATTAAGAAATTTCTAGGCCCAGCAACAGTGTTGCTCGAAGAAGTAGGAAATAAGTTAAGAGTGCGAAAAGCTCATATTACGCATCTTAAGAAATTTTGTGGTAAAAGGTAATGAGTATGTAAGTTTAGGAAAAGTTTATTAAATTTTGTTTAGTTTACTGATTTAAGTTTTTCATAGTTGTACCTGTTCCACGAGTGTGTACTAATTACGTGTTGTTCTATCTTGTGAAGCATCTTAATTGTGCCTTGAGACTGTTGAGACTGTTTCTAATACTCTCCTTTTCTCTAATTTTCATACTTGCCTTATTATATGTTGCTTTAAGTGTTCTAGACTTACGTGGAACATAGGTAGTTGTAAGATTATGTATTTTAGTTACTATTTTTAGATTTTTTTTGGCCGGGGAGATTTGTGGCCATAGGTGGCATGGCCACTTGATTTTATATTTATTTTAATTAATGTTGAATTATGGCTGTGACGTAATTTTAGTTTTAGTATTTGCCCTTTTTCTTTTTTTATAAGTATTGGTCTTTTATAAGTTTTGTTAATCTTATTTTTAAATATGTTTTTATATTATGTTTTTTTAAATGGTTTAGTTTCTTGATATTTAATTATATCGTTTTGGACTTTGAATCATAATACGGTGTACGACGCTCCCCCCCGTGAAGATTGAAATGGACTGTTCCAAGGCAATAAGGTGGTGGGGGAAAATACGTCAAGAGGGACGGAATGAGCTGTATAAGGGAGTCGTCAGCTGATCGCCGTGGTGGACGTGTATGCGCTTCGGGCGTGACGAGCGCGGGTGATGGCTCGTGGTATTGGGCCGGCGGGGACTCGTGAATATTTTGTAACATAAATCAGCTGACGTATATTGAACTTCGGCAAATACTTAGATTGTGGCGGGTGCTGCCAAGAGGATGAAAAGTCTACGCTACCTTTTTCGTTAATGAAGCATTTAGCATGTGTGCTAAAGTACAGCCGGCTAAACTCCGGGCCAGGAGGTCCGGGGTGGGATGCGACGTACAACGTTTAATCCAAGTAAGTGATTCCGGCTCCGAACTTTTGCCCCTGTAACCCCGGGGCGTTGATATAAACTTTGCCCACCATAACAGTGAACAATTTAAAAATGTTTTTTGCCAAAAGACCCTAATTTCCCACGTCGAGTGTATGTTGCGTCCTCGTACTCATTTTTACCGAACCTTCCATCAAGCATGCCATGAAGCGCCGTAAAATAAATTCACCCGGGTGTAATCAAGATGTTTTAGAGAGACATTAATTTTTACTAACTTTTACTTGAATAGTATTGTTATTTATTATTTATATATATATATATATATATATATATATATATATATATATATTTAGAACGGTTTTTGTATCAATGTCTGAATTTATTTATGCGTTTATTGCAGTATTTATTATTTATTGGTATATATTAAAACGTGGCTATATTAAAAGCCTCTATAACTTTATAGGGCTAATGGTTTTAGATATAATTGTAATTTTTTTGATATTTGGTCGTAACTTAAATTCCTTACCATGCTCATGCGCAAATGGTCTCATTAAAGTTTTTCACATTTCGAGTAATTACGTTCTTTTCATTTTAAATACTATTAATCTGATCTCTTGCTTTTCTAAAAACCTTTTGAATAATTTATTTATGAATTTTGGGGCACTCGTTTTTTGGAGCAGCGTGCAAAATAATAACTTAAAAAAGATAAACAAGATTGGAGTGTTGAAGGCTGTTCCCAGACGGGTGTCTAACTTGTGGTGGTGTGACACCGGGAGTGTCAACCGCGACAGTGTACACGCATATGATGTGAACATATATGTGTGTGTGCATATGTAGTGTCATATTCAACTGTCGGAATGTGTTGTGTACATGCGTATGTATGTGTGAATGTTTATTTACGTGTACAGCATATGTAGTGTCATATTCAACTGTCGGAATGTGTTGTGTACATGCGTATGTATGTGTGTATGTTTATTTACGTGTACGTGCATATGTAGTGTTATTTTCAACTGTCTGAATGTGTTGTGTACATGCGTATGTATGTGTGTATGTTAATTTACGTGTACATGCATATGATGTGAACATATGTGTGTGTTCATATGTAGTGTTAGATTCAACTGTATGAATGTGTTGTGTGCATGCGTATGTATGTGTGTATGATTACTTACGTGTACATGCATATGATGTGAACATATATGTGTGCATGTGTAGTGTTATATTCAACTGTCTGAATGTGTTGTGTATATGCGTATGTATGTGTTTATGTTTATTTTCGTGTACATGCATATGTAGTGTTAGATTCAACTGTCAGAATGTGTTGTGTAATTGCGTATGTATATGTGTATTTTTATTTACGTGTACATGCATATGTAGTGTTAGATTCAACCGTCAGAATGTGTTGTGTAAATGCGTATGTATGTGTGTATGTTTATTTACGTGAACGTGCATGTGCAGTTTTAGATTCAACTGTCTGAATGTGTTGTGTACATGCGTATGTATGTGTGTATGTTTATTTACGTGTACATGCATGTGCAGTGTTAGATTCAACTGTCTGAATGTGTTGTGTATATGCGTATGTATTTGCGTATGTTTATTTACGTGTAAATGCATATGTAGTGTTAGATTCAACTGTCTGAATGTGTTGTGTGTATGAGTATGTATGTGTGTATGTTTATTTGTGTGTACGTGCATATGACGTGCGCACCTGCAATGTTATTCGCCAGGTGGAGCCCGACTGGCGCCTGGACGAGCAGTTCGTGGTGGAAGAAGTGCACAGCTCGCTGGCGGCGGACTCGTACGAGTCGCACCCCATGACCTTCCCGAGCCTCGGCTCGCCCTCGCAGATCAGCGCGGCCTTCGACACCATCTCGTACGGCAAGGGTGAGAGGAAGACGCCCACCGATCACAGAGACCCCTTTCCCAAAACGCGCTCGAACGTCACTCCGGAGCAGGGGCGCAAGAACAGGGGGGTGGGGCAAGGGTATTTTCCCCCCCCCCTCTGAAACCTTGAAGTGGGGGCAAACGGGGGCAAAGAAAGTGCTGTGTAATCAATTTTTAGATAATAAAACTGCTTAAATAGCACCATTTTCCACCTTGACATACAAATTTTCCCAAGGGAAAAACCCCCGGACCCCCCCGTTTCAATAGGGGGGATCGATGATTCTTTATAAAATGGTATATTGCCCCCCCTTTGGAAATTTAGTTGCTACGCCTCTGCTCCGGAGCGTTGCGATTTCGTTTAACAGAACAGCTTAGTCAATGCGGGCAACCCCCCCCCCCCCAAGCGCGTGTACCTGTTGCTTACAAACAGCTCGCCTCAACTATTTAATCGAGTAGTAATCGAGATGAAGCAAAATAAAAAATTTGGTTGTCTGTAAAGTCGGTTTACGGACGATAGTTTAACGTGACAACGTCATAACGAAACATTGATGAAATGATTGCATACTTTTATGAATAAAATTGAATCATTTTTATTGAATTATCATTATTTCGTATGGATACAAAGAAGGAGTGAAATGAAATATACAATTTAATTGATAAATTTACTTTTTTTGCACTCATTAATTCAAGTATGTTCATTACTTTAACGAAGAGATTATTTTAACTATAACTTTTATACATGTTTGCTATTTAACTTCTTCCAATCTGTGTTATTCTCTGTTAAGGATAGGACGATGATAGGAAAAGTAGGAAACGAATGGGAGTGTTTCAAGTTTAATGTGCCTCGAAAAAGTCAAATCGATGGTTGTTTCAATAGAGTGGAAGAGAGATAGATGCGGCGCAAGTGTACTATGAGCTTAACGGGATAATGTGCGTAACGGGACAATGAGTCATCCTCTTTCGTGCGTGCAGCCGGCGTTCATCGATTTATTAGACGATGTCACGTCAAAAAAAATTCAAAAAATTGTGTTAACTATCGTGTAATAGGTTGTTCCACAGGTACTTCCATTCATATTGTATGCATGTTAGGACTGTTAATTAAGTAGTACAATTTCATCAGAACCCGTACGTAAAATTTTCATTGGCAAACGAGCTAACGGGACTTTACGAACCGCACTGCTGTCAGGCTTACTAGGAATCGGAACGAGTGAATTTTTCTGGTGTGTAGACCACCCGCTATAGTGCCATGGAGTGCTGGTTGCAGAGTTTCAGAGATATACGTTAATTACCTGGTGTGTAGGCCACCCGCTATACTGCCATGAAGTGCTGGTTGCAGAGTTACTGAGCTATATGTTAATTACCTGGTGTGTAGGCTACCCGCTATACTGCCACGATGTGCTGGCTGCAGAGTTCCTGAGCTACGTGTTAACTACCTGGTGTGTTTAGACCAATCACTTAAATCCCATGAAGTGCTGGCTGCAGAATCCCTGAGCGTGGAGAAATAGGAAATCGGTCCCGGTATCCATAAATAGTTTAGTTATATAATTGTTTCTGCGTACATAAATTCTTAGGTAATATAATGTGTAAGAGGGTAGAAATACATTCAAAAACAATATTTTAAAACGTATAACTCATCAAAAAAATCATTTTAGAACAACAATGACATTGCAAAGTAAAACATTATTCAACCAAAACTTAATTTAATTATTTTGAATTACATAAAACAACTAAAAGATTTCCTATCCTTCATTTTTACAGGTGATTCAGAGTATATATCATAAACATAAAATATGTCATACTAATTTATTATGAACATACATCGGTGATAAGAAAACACAAGGTTTGTTTTTGATCTTTTTTACAGCTGGTTCCGTGATCCGTATGATTGAACATGTAATGACCCACGAGACGTTTCGTAATGGCCTCACTAACTATTTAATAGCCAAGTAAGTATTTATTTTAGCTGCACTAAAATTTATTGTTAATTTTAACGGTGATATTCAAACAATTTTTCGATAATTCTCATAGTCTTAATTTTAAATTTTTCGCATTATTGTCAAATATTTAAATGTGTATTAAGTACTAGTAGTAAGGGAAAATTAAACCAGCACAATAAATTAGCCTTTAATGTTCTAGAAAAATTATTTTAATGTTAAAAATGAGAATATTAAATTTTAAATAAGATTTTACTCTCGGTGAATGGTATTAAAATTCGACTGTCTCAACATGCCAATGTTTTGAAAAAAAAGTGATAAAGTTATGTATTTGAAGAAAAAATAATTGTATACATTGTTTTTAATCTTAGTCAACAGGTTTGTTTTTATTCATCTCATTTACTTATTATTTTATTTCCATCCGAATTTCGTATCATCCTGTCAACATGTTTTATGTTATATGTTTTACAATAAAAAAATAAAATTAAGGTTAGTTATAGAGGGAAACGATCACTCGAATGACAAAACACGTATAGTTAGTTTACATAATGCAAAAAAAAAAAAATGTTTACTAAAAAAACACAATGGTCATGTATGAGTATTTTCTATCCATCCGCAAAAACAATAGCAGGCCTTAAATATACAAATAAATAATATGTGAGAAAAATAAGGTTTTTTTTTCGGACTTATATTTGTTTAAAACATAACAATTGAATGCATTTTATTATAAATTGTATTTTAAAAAAAGGTTTTGTATTTATTTGTCCGACTGCTTGCATAATAACACGAACGAATCACATTAGTAAACCATTCAATCCACCCAGTGTCCAGAGGCAGAAAGGGCTGTGCGTGCAACGAGAACCTCGGAATGCTGTCGCAGTGCCAACAGCACGGCGCGAGACCAGGACTTGTTCGACTCGCTGGTTGAAGAGTACGACAAGGACTTCACCAACTCCAGCGTGGATCTCCAGGACTTCCTGGATTCCTGGGCCCGCCAGGCGGGGTTCCCGGTCCTGACCGTGACGAGGAACTACTCCGACGGAACGGTCAAAGTGTCACAGGTACGTACGTCAGGTCGCCGTTCCGGCGGCTGGGCGCTCCGATCGCTTGGAGCAGACTCCGATGGTTCCCTAGCCCGATGCGGAGTCGACGTGGTGAGCGACGACACAGCTCCGGTACCAGCCTGGACAGCTGGCACAGGTTTGGATAGGACCTCCACCGGACCACGGGTTCACCGGGTGTTCTGAGGGGTCCCGGCGTGATGTGGGAGATCGGGGAAGGCACCAGCAGTGCTGACAAAGTCTCAGGGCTCAGGACACAGCCAACTGTCTGGTCAGCTGAGCGAGGTTACGGGGCTGAGGCGGTGACTATGCTGGGTTGGTGGCCCCAGCCACTGGTCATTGCCGAAGCACTAGTACCCTCACGATCAAACAACAGGGAGCGATCCCTAGCAGTTCTGTTTACTTATAGCTCTGGAATGTTTAATCAAAGAGAACTGGAAGATACTCCCACCCTACCCGTAAGGGCGCATATGTGGGAGAGGAACGTGAGTACGCCGGCCGTAAGGTCGGACTAATCTAGGTGCCGGGACGTTACCGAAGGTAGATGTCATGGCGAGGCAGAGATTTAAAATTAAATAATTTTATTTCGCATGTATAGTATTGAAATAATACAGTGAAAAAAGGTGAGATTTAAATTTAAATATTTGTTGGCACTAGAAACCAACTTAAACCACACTATATAATTTTTTTTCCACAGCTTAAAATCTTATGTAGGTTTAGTATTACGAAAAAAAAATTATTGTTTTGATATTTGGGTATTTTCATACATTAATCCGGAATAATAAAACATGTATAAACCAATAGCAACAAAACTAATCAGAATATAAAACCAAAATATTTGGATCTAGTCACTGCATTCAAAAAATAATTGGTAGTAATTTTTATTTCCATATTTAGGAACATTACAGAAGAATATTGACTGCTTTAGTGACAGTTTTTTTTCTAACTGTCATCAATATATCCAGTATTGTATCATATTTGGGGAACCAGCTTAAACATCGCCGAAGATAGATGGTTACGGCGATACAGGGACAGGCCAGGCGAGGTGATTCTGCAGTGGTTTTCAGTTGCCTTCGGCAGTGAGGATGAGAAATAAACAAGCACAACACCCAGTCCCGGACCAAGGGAAGAACATTTTTCACGAGTTAAAATTATTCCGCAACCCCACAGGGGCATCAAACCCAGGGATTTGTAGTACACCAGCCAAAAACCCTGGCCACCGAGCTAAAAGGTAAAGCAAGAATTTATGTTGCTATAAATAAAGTAAATTTCGTCATTAAAAATAGCGAATTTCGCCATTATAATCACTAAAATATAAAACACATGTAATAATGACTATATATTAATTACCTTGATCACGTGCTTCAGTAATTCGTGAAAAGACACTTTAAATTCTACATAGTAAAATACTACATATATTGATGATAGTAAGTTAAACTAAAATCTGCCACTAAAACAATCGGTTTTCTTCTGGAATGTGCCTTATTTCACGATAAAGTTATATATATATATATATGATAGTAAAAAAGAAGACTGCGCGCCAGTTCAGACCCTTGCGCTTAGAGGCGATACCGCGCTAGAAACATCTTGCGATCGTCACACTTATCATCCCGCCTCAGTAACACAAAAAATGTTCCCTTGACTAGGTGGGTCCCAATTTACAGGGCCGATTCCTTCCGATAATTTCTCCTGGAACAGTCAAAAGAGTCAAGCCGTCTCTAACGACCTCGATGTATTAGATGAAACCATGAAAATCTAAATTTAAATTGAGGCGTGTTTCCTCTTGGAATATACGTTCAGAACAGTGATAGGTAAGAAGTGGCCCAGAAATATGTCTCCACAGTTAAAAAAAGTCTGTTGATTCATTACATCATTCATGAAAAGAGATGATGGATTTGGATGAAGTTATGCGAAATCGTTTATATACTTTATGTATTAACCAATGTTCAGAACACTTTCTATCCAGAAAGGTGACAATGTTACCACAAGATGACAAACTTTTTGGCACAGATCGCTTTACCCGAATTCAGGACAACAGAAGTTCAAGAGTGGTGCTCAAAACATGCTGTTAGTCGAAAAGAAGGTTGGGAAGTGGAATGAATGAATGTATCTCCTCCACAACATAGGTTAAAGAGGGCTGCTTCTAAACGCGTTGGTGGCCGAGAAGAAGGTTGGATGATGGAATGAATGAATGTATCTTCTCCAAACTAGAATTAAAGAGGGCTGTTCAAAATACTTTGGTGGCAGAGAAGATGGTTAGGTGATGGAATGAATGAATGAATGTATTTCCTTCAAAATAGAATTAAAGAGGGATGCTCAAAATACTTTGGTGGCATAGAAAATGATTCGTTGGTGGAATAAATTAATGAACAAATGTATCCACTCTACAATAGATGTTAAAAAGGGCTGCCTAAATCATTCTGATGGCCGAAAATGTTGAGCGTTGGAATGAACGAACGATTCACCTACAGAAAAAAGGTTCAAGAGGGGTGCTCAAACTACGCTGGTGGCCGAGAAGGAGGTAGGTAGGATGGTGAAATTAATGTATTAATAAATGAATCACCTTGACAGGAGAGGTTCAGGAGGGGTGCCCAAGTCACGTCGAATCAAACCTGGTGGGTGCCCCTCACGTACGCCACCAAGAGCCACCCGGACTTCAACAGCACCTCCGCCGTCGACTGGCTCACGAGGAACGACTCCGAGAAAGTGCTGGAGGGGCTGACCGTGGCCGATGGCGACTGGGTCATCTTCAACGTCCACCAAACAGGTGAGCGCTAGACTTTGGGTAAAAAATAAACAGTTAAGCATTAAAACCAGATCGTGTGATCGGCATCGCTTACATTAGTGACATGCACGAGCCAAATCGGCGGAATGGCGCATGCGCAGGTTTCTACCGCGTGAGCTACGACGAGGCCAACTGGCGGCTGCTGGCGCGGCAGCTCGACAGCGACCAGTTCAAGGTCATCCCGGCCGTGAACCGCGCCCAGATCCTCAACGACGCCTTCACGCTGGCCGAGGAGGGCCGGCTGGACTACGGGCTGGTGGTGGGGCTGCTCCGGTACCTGCCCCGGGAGACGGACTACATCCCGTGGGCAGCGGCGATGAAGGGCTTGACCACCCTCAACGACAAGGTCAAGATGTCACCAGACTACAGCGTGTTCCAGGTACAATGTCGTATTACCTGGTATCAGGTACCTCTTCTGGGGGATGGTTTTTTTTTCTGCAGGCGGTGCCGCTCCAATGCGTGACCACCACTTTCAACGATAGTGTTAAGAGGTCACCAGAAATCACTGTATTCCAGGTACAATGTCGTATTACCTGGGATCAGGTACTTCTTCTGGGAGATGGACATTATTCTGTAGGCGGTCCCGCTCCAATGCGTGACCACCTTCAAGGACACGGTTAAGGGGTCAACAGACAAAAGTGTATTCCAGGTACAATGTCGCATTACCTGATATCAGGTACCTCTTCTGGGAGATGGACATTATTCTGTAGGTGGTACCGCTCCAATGCGTGACCACTTCAACGAAAAGGTTTAGCGGTCACCAGACTACAGAATATTCCAGGTACAATGTCGTATTACCTGGTATCAGGTACCTCTTCTGGTAGATGGACATTATTCTGTAAGCGGTACCGCTCCAATGCGTGACCACCTTCAAGGACAAGGGTAAGGGGTCACCATATTGCAGTGTATTCCAGGTACAATGTCGTATTACCTGGTATCAGGTACCTATTCTGGGAGATGGACTTCATTCTGTAGGGGGCACCACTCGAATGCGTGACTACCTTCAACGACAGGGTTAGGAGGTCACCAGATTACAGTGTGTTCCAGGTACAATGTCGTATAATACTCTTACGTTTATTTTATTACCGGAGATCTGGGACTCTCCCGGGAAAATTGACTGCATCCTGTGGGCGGTGCTGTGCGTGACCACTCTCGATGACCAGACAAAGGGGTCGCTTGACTCCAGCATATCCAAGGTCACTATTAAAAATTTTTAAATGTCCTAAAATAAATCCAAATAACATGTGTTAAAATAGCCCGGGAAATAATATATGTATGTCAGAAATCTTTCAAATACACTACAGCTACATATAAATTATTTCACTACATTATTCACAGTGTAATTTACTTATGTGGCCCAACTACAACTCTCTTGCTAAGCCAGTATACATGGGAAATGAATCATCACTCAAATAGTCGCTGATATGCCAATACACTCTCCTGCTCACTTACACTTTACGCAAGAGCCCTCGTTCTCGTTAACTTCTCTCAGAATGTACTGACTCAACATTTCCGGAGGCTCACTGATTGTTAGTCAGTGGTCACATGGTCTAGAAGTAATTTTTTATGTTATACTTCTTTAGGCACATGTTTAAATTTAATTTATAATAAATTTCAAAAAAAAAGTACAGTGTGTTTAAATACAAAAGAGATATAACGTTTAACGCGTGAACATAAATATGCAAACCTTTTTAAAAATAATTATTTCATTTAAAAAAATTAAATTCAACAAAATATACATTTTTACTTTCAATAATCATACACTAATAATCATTAAATTAATCCGTTTAACTGATAAAACTGGTTGTTTTGACTTCAAAATTGAAATGAGAGTGAAACCAGAAGTCTAATATATTATTGTAATGAAACTTACTTATTTATTACTGTAGTTACCAGATATACACAGTTCATGGTTAAAATAACTCCTCATTGTAAAAATAAAGTTAGAAAATATTTAACTAGTGAGGGTTTTGTGATCATTTGAGTTGAACAAACAAAGCAATTATTTTTAATAACACAGGATAGTTTAAAAAAATATATATTTCTTCATGTTTGTTTCAGGAGTTTGCCCTAGGTCTCATTAAGCCATCTTACGATAAACTCGGATTCAACGTGAAGTCTACAGATGACCACACGACAAAATTACTCAGGAGTCTGATATTGCAGAAGGCTTGCTACCTAGGCCACCCTTCGTGCTTGGAAACAGCTGTTTCAAAGTTCAGTGCCTTCTTGAACGATCCGGAGAAAAACAAGTGAGTTCTGGGTACATGACGCTATAAGTATACTATTTAGAAGTGTGGTTCACGCTGTAAAATTTATTGATGCCATTAACTGGCATGAAAATATTTGCTGTCTCGTCTGTGATATTGGAGATTCAGCTTCGCGCTATTTTGACTTTGCCTTTAAGAAAAAAACGCGAAACAGAACTTAACATAACATTGATGATTTTTACGGAAGTTTCTCTGTCTTACTATAAAGTTGGAGTGTTGAGATTGCGAAATCCCAACAAAAACTGGGATCTCCGACAAGAAAGCATGTATGGATTGTTAATTGCATATTTGAATCAAGAATATTCGTTTGCTTTACATTTTTATCTTCAAAACAAGTGCCATTCTTTCAAATGTGATTTATAATCCAATAGCTAATTATTTTTGATATAAATAAGATTTCAACTCTTAATTATCCTGGTATTGCAGCTTGCAATTTTTTTTTCCTGTACAGGTTAGGCATTTACTAAGCACCCGAACAAATGAAAAAAAAAATTTAGTAATTTGGGGAATTTAAAAAAAAAAACAAATTGAGATGGATTTGGAATAATATCATATTATATGGGAAACTCCCATTCAATACATTGTTAATGATGGGTTCAACTACTACTAGCGCCTTTAGTTCGGAAGGCCGCCGCGAGCTTCACTAAGCGGACGTGACACGCCAAAGCTATGGAAGTTGCCAGACCTGTCTTTATCTATGTATATCCGCGGTGCTGAAGCATATTGTTCGCGCATGCGCAGGGTGGAGCCGGACGTGCGCCGGACGGTGTACTGCTACGGCCTCCAGGCGGGCAGCTACGACGACTACGCCGCGCTGTGGAGGCGCTACCTGACCACCAAGGTAGCCACGGAGAAGGTGTTGCTACTGGACGTGCTGGGCTGCACGGGCGACGAGAAGGCGTCCCACGAGTAAGTAGCAACGATGACGTAGTCTAACACTACTTACTGTAGGGAAGCCTACAACTCACGTAGTTTCGGTTCGCTGCCACGTTCGTGCAACTTCGGATTTCTCTCAAAAATTGAAATTAAAAAAAAAATCGAAGGTTTAGTTTAGGTTAGGTCAGTCACAACATGCTTGTTTTCATTGGAAACTTCTGATTTAGCGGCTGAAGTGGCGTTAATACCAAAACGCAATACTTCGGAAATCTTCGGAAATTCTTGCAGGGAACCGAAACTACATGAGTTGTAGGCTTTCCACTTACTGTATGTATATAAACTAGTGTTTTCCATTGTCTTGCATTATTCTATTAAAAAAAAAAAAGAGAACTACTTCGTTTCTTAGGTTTTGATTACGTCATAACTACCTAAAAAAAACACTCAGTGTCTTGAAGAGGATTCTTTTAATAGAACGGAAATAGTTTTTTTAAAAAATATAATCTAGACAGTAGATATAATTGAGATAAAAAAACAAACAATCAAATATTATTAAAAATATATATTTTTTTGACTCTTTTATTGCAAAGCTTGAGGGTACCAAATGTTTATCAATTGTCCATCCGGAGAGTAAACAAATATATAAAAAAGGGGGAACGAGTCTTTCAGTACTAGCCAGAGATGTGTAACATCTAACCTCGGCAACGAACAAATTATGTGTTCTCGTATTGCAAATACACTTATAATACGGATCTATGTCAAGAAATTTAACGCAGGGTTATTTAAAACAATGTCTAGGGTGATAAACGTATGGAAAACGTGTTTTTAACTGCATATCTTGATGCGAATCACACGTAGGTACTATCCGCAACCACCGCTAGAATTCGTTGCCGGAGCAGCTACGTCGACTATCGAATCATTCGATTTTCAGAGCAAATGGTTAAACTGTATAATGAAACGGCTCCAATAAAAACGAAAAAAAAAAAAATAATGGTAAAAATACATAACCCCAGTTTTGGACCTGATTTTCAACAAGGAATTTTATTAAAATATTATCCATTTGATTAAAATTGATTAAAAAGTTAATAATATAAAGTTTATTTTGACTTCGTGAACTTTTGTTGCTGCCACAGATGGCAGCAACGTGGTTACACATTTCCGTTCTACGTGACTTCCGTTCCATTAAAAATATTACTCCTACCAAATGTCGTATACCGAGAGATAAGATGTTACACATAAAAAAACAACAGGTCTGTCGTGCCAAATATTGAGCAAGCAACGGATAGCTGTCCGACGTGAAATCCTGGTGTTTCCAAGTTAGTACCTGCCAAACAAAGTGATTGCCCGTGTGCCTTGTTGATGCTCACAGAGAATGCAAGTCAGATGGGAAACTACACTCACTTGAAATCGTAAGGCAACAATGCAATATCTATTTCCAGGAGACGAAGAAGGCATCAGAAATGTAATTGTCGTTTCCAGGAGAGATAGAAGGCATCAACAATGTAATGGCCGTTTTCAGGAGAGATATAAAGCATTAACAATGTAATGGGCTTTTCCAGGAGAGATATAAGTTGAAAATGATAGAAAAAAATTATTGTGATGGAGAGCCTAATGTAAATGTACTTAAGTCAAATAATCTATCGTAAAACGATATGATACTTGATAAATGAACTTATTTTGTTCCAGGTACATAATGAAATCCCTGAACAATCATACCGGTATCAGGGACCAGGATGCTAGTTACGTAACGACTTCGATATTCAGCTCTTCCAAGGGCATAGAGTACTACATCACTTTCCTTGAAAAGTACTTCGATGAAATCACCAGTTTGTAAGTACTTCATTTTTTTTAATGACTTGATATAATCTTTTAATAATTTTTTTAATTTAATTAGTTTATGCATTGAGAATGTGTGCTTTACCAAATGCAACTTAATTCGCGATTTCAGAGAGAATGACACGAAGACTGCCCTCGAAATGGTGGAGATGGTTTCAAATTACATATGGACGCAGGAGCAATACAACAAGGCAAGTCATTCTTCTGCAAATGAAAATGAGTGGCTACTCTGTAGTCTAGCACTCATTATATTCCACTCATTTTAAGAAGTACAACTTTTACCTTTTACAATCGCGCAGATAAGTATTAAAAATAACAGCGGACTCCGAAGAAAATAAATTTATGAATCACTGCTTATGAGCAATGCTAAATGTTTAAACTTTGATCATCACTAATCCGACATTTTTCCCTTGGCAGTCAAGCACTTTCACCCCTACCACAATATTCTGTTTGGTGGATTCACTTCATGCGTTGAAACTTTTATGTCTGGAAACAACAAAGCCAAAAGCTGGTGTAACTCAAATTATTGTACGCCGAATGGTTTGGAGCCCACTTGGAAGTTCTGCCACCTTAAAACAGACTCAGGTAATGAAGTAGCTTGGCTTCTGGGTTGTAGCCGTGTCCTTGGCAAATAATTAGGTGAATTTGGTGAATTATTTGTCAAGGACACAGGTACAAACCCAGAAGCCAAGCTACTTCAGACAATGGCCGTGAAAGCACTACAAACATTATTAGACTCAGGTAATGCTTGATCGCGTGGTGTAAAAACCGAGAAGCCTAAGATGCCCATCAGTTCTGTCTCTGCCCGAACACGCCCGAATGTTCACCTTCGGCCAACATCGGGATTTGTTTTATTTTTTGCGGTTAGGTTAGCTACATTAAAACACTTTAAAACACAATGGACGGTTAGTTAGGTTAGTATAGCTAGATTAAAATAAACAGAGAAACATAAATATATATATAAATAAACCCGAGGTTGGCCGAAGGTGAATATTCGGGCGTGTTGGGGCAGGGACAGAACTTGATGTACATCTTAGGCTTCCCGTATAAAACCCTACCAAACTCACCGAACTAAATAAAATCCGAGTTAAATGGGGAACCTCAGACATCGTAGCTGTACATCTTCAGGCCGGCTGCTGCTACAATTAAACATGACATGATTTTGTTGTTGTTCGCAGCTGGAAAAAGTGCTGGAGGACCACAAGGAGGAGATGAACCTCACGGGCGACGTGAACAGGTACCTGGTCCTGGCCAGGTCCAACTTCGCCTCGGCCAGGATCCTGGGCGAGCAGCTGAAGAGGGCAGTGAAGCAGACGTACCGCCTCCCCACGTCGCTGTCGCCGCTGTCGTACCGCGTCAAGGTCAGGCCGCATCTCTCCGAGGGCAACTTCACCTTCGACGGCGAGGTGGAGGTGAGGGTGCGCGCCGACGAGGCGACGGACCGCGTGGTGCTTCACGCCAGCGACCTGGAGCTGGAGGAGTCCTCGGCCGTCGTGCGCGCGGCGGGCAACTCCAGCTGGACTATCGCGGTGCGGGAGCAGTGGAGCGACGGGGCCCGTCAGATCCACACCCTAGTGCTGGACGGGACCCTCGAGGCGGGACGGGAGTACGACGTGAGGCTCGCCTACCTCGGCCACCTGCGCGACGACATGAACGGCTTCTACCGCAGCTACTACCTCGCCAACGGGACCAAGAGGTGCGCGGTCCCCTTCCGATGTTGCTTCCGCATACAACAATTTACATATTTGGGGCACGATTTCAAGGCCTAATCTTTCTGTGAAACGTTTTAATCCTAACCTAACTAAAAACTAAGTGTGTTTATGAGGGGTCTGGGTTGGGGAGAGACTCCTAAGTGCGTCTCAAGCCGAAAGCCTTATACGCTATACTCATGCTGGAGAGGTAGCATGCATCATGTGCTAGGAGGGGATTGACCAGCTCTTGCTACAATATTGGCACCACGACTAACTCCCCTCACTTCTTAACTCTAGACTTAAAGCTATAGATAAGTTGGGCCCAGATGAAACCCGCATAGACACAGGGGAAAAAAAACCACTGGGCACTTAACATGCGGGATGCAAAATTTCATGCATTAATTACAAGAAGGTTGGTTACGGGAAACATAGGGATGGTTCAGGAAGGAGAGTTGGACAGAGCTGTGAAACGTTTCCCACGTGACTAAACACGTTGAACCCTGCAGGGATAGGCGGGTCGCGGTGGTAGGGACCCGCCTGCGCCTGACGCCACCCCGACTTGCTGACGTCTAGTAAGGGAGTGTTTGGGCAGAGGAAAAATGCAACGGGGTTTGAGCCTATTTTGAAATGAGTAATATTTTTTTAAAATTCATTTTTAATTAGAAAATTGTCTTATTTCTCTATTTCTCTCTCTTTGCCGATTTTTACCCCTTACGATATGATTCGAGGTTTGGATTACCACGTGTACTCAGTTACATGGGCTCTTTTATTTAAATAACGCAACTGTGCACACTTCTTAGATTATATTAGTTTAGTTCAACTATTGATACGTGCCCATTATCACTGGTACCAACACACCCATTAGTTACTATCGTTAGTGCAAGCTGGATAACTTGTTTGCTAATTCTTCAAAACACACAAATGTCTGCCAAAAGTCTTGAATCACCAGTGTGACCATATTTAAAATACGTGTTTCAGTGCATGTGTTGGGGTAGCTTAGAAATTTATATTTCACAATAATCAACACACATTCTGTTGCGATAGTTATTCAGCATGAGATAAACCAAGGGCATAAAAGATCAAGGCATGAAAGCCTGAAGTCATTTAATAAACTAATGCTCTGAAAGACGCATTAAATTTGCTGCTCAGCAAATTAAAACTGACACGAAGCAAAGTAGACTCGTGCCGCTCTTGCTCGGTCTTATTTACCTCTGTGGTATGACATCATCAAAGCAGTTACAACAGGCCAAAAATTCTAACACTGAACCATATTGAGTGAGCGGAATAAAATTTAACGGAAACATTTGCCGTCACAGGTTTGGACGGTTTGTAACTGATTTGGTGATTTTCTTTTAGAAATTGGCCGTGGCAAAGTCGCAAAAGTCCACTTTCTTCGTGTCACTAGATGAGAGACAGACATGTTCTGCAAACCTTCATCGAAAGGGTTGTAATTTGTATTGAACGTAAGCTAATTTCTTCATGCTGCTTGCGTGGAAGACATTTTGCTTTATATTAAACTGTGTCGACTGTTTCAGCCTTTATATCCTGTTCTCAAGCTTTTGTTATGTGTAAAGTAAAAAACTAAAATTGAACTGGGCGAAGAAATGTAGATAATATTAAGA
This sequence comes from Bacillus rossius redtenbacheri, assembly GCF_032445375.1. Taxonomy (NCBI): domain Eukaryota; kingdom Metazoa; phylum Arthropoda; class Insecta; order Phasmatodea; family Bacillidae; genus Bacillus; species Bacillus rossius. The sequence goes on from NC_086336.1 coordinate 59,590,874, forward strand.
TTATTTGGTATGACTGGTGAGATGCAAGTTCTTGGATATGTTCAGATTTCTTAGCTGTGATGCTTGAATATATTTATTTTTAAAGATTGCAGAACTTATGAAATGGTTTCAACTGGTAGTTTAACCTACTGTGTTTGCAGATGGCTGGCGAGCACCCAGTTCGAGTCGACGGGCGCTCGAAGGGCGTTCCCTTGCTTCGACGAACCCGCGATGAAGGCCCGGATCACCCTGTCCATAGAGCGTCCTTCCAACTACACAGCAGTCAGCAACATGGAGCTGGTTAACACAACTGCAGTGTAAGGCTGCACCGACACTCCACTGTTTCCAATTCCTCTTTCCGCACAAAATAAAGAGGATTGCTTCAAGTAACTTTGTTTTTGGGTGCCGAGGGGAACTAATATACTTGAATTCATTAAAGAATACTTTCTTTTTGTTCATTTGACTGATTCAACCTAATTTACTATGTTTAATGTTGATCTGCAGTGAGCTCAATATTAATAAAGAGTGTTTTCCATCATTTACAATTTTACGAACTTCAACACAAACTTAGTAACATAATTTTTATTGAATATTTTGTTACATGAATATTTAACTTTACATACACGTAACTGTAACTACCCATTTAAAACTTAGCCAGTAATCTATAGGGTTAGGAGTTCCTGCTGTTGATGGTTTAAGATTCATGGCATTAACATATATAACATACTTTAAGTTTGAATTTTTTAAATTAGGGTGATTAAGACCTAATTAACACTCCAACTTAAAATGAAGAAAATATTTTTTTTTCACATTAGCGTAAATCGTTGATTTGAATAATCAAAAGAGCACTCTTTATAAAAATAGCAAATTTGTACCAAATAGTATATAATTGAAACTGCACCGCTGAGTACTTTACTTATCAGTAGGGACACCTGTATTTCGCTAATACATTTCGTGTGAAGGTATGTCACAAAACACTGTAGCTTTTTCTTAGAGTAATGGTGAATCGTGAGCGTGCAGCAGTACGGTATCGACATTCCCATTGGCCCCGTCAAGTGCGGGAAAACACCTCTCGCCGACCACAGCCAATAACTACAAGAAAAAAAACTACGGTGTTTTGCGGTGTACCTAGAAACGAAATGTATTCGCGAAATACAGGTGTCCCTACTTATCAGCGTTTATCAATTTGCATTATGTATAACTCTAAAAACTGTAAATCATAGTTGTTTCTGAAACGCCCAGCAAGATTTCAATGATTATCTGGTATGAAACATTGTTGTGTTGATCTTGGTGATCACCCAAGGATGTCCTGCGCGCAGAGAGGACGAGGAAGACCTCTACCGGGACACGTTCGCGCAGACGCCGCCCATGTCCACGTACTTGCTGGCCTTCATCGTGTCGGACTTCGAGAGGAGCTCGGACCCCGGGCACAACGTGAGCGTCCTGCACCGTCCAGGAGCCCAGGAGCAGGTCCTCTACGCCCTCAACGTCAGCAGGCCGCTGCTGGAGTTCATGGAGGAGTTCACGGGCATACCCTTCCCGCTGCCCAAGATGGACGAGGCGGCCATACCGGACTTCTCGGCCGGGGCCATGGAGAACTGGGGGCTGGTGACATACCGGTGAGGCATCACTAGGGGCCCGGAAAATTCGCGGGTTCATTTCGTATTATGCTAAAATTCAAAGAATTATACCTTAGTGCTGCTTCTGTCATTGGTTAACTATTGATCTGGAGGACTGAGTGCCAATTAGAGACGCTCACTCATAGAAGTGTCGAATCACAGGCCACCCTGTCGAGACGACTTACAAGTCAGCAGCCAATGAACAGTTGGTATTTGCCCGAGTATGTAGAGGATATTGGAGTCTTCCTGGAGGTCATTGAACCCGCGAATTTTCCGGGTCTCTAGGCATCACTAGGGGCAGGAATTTTTCGCGGATAAATCGGAACGCCTATTAGACTGCAACAAGGTACACGCGCACCAGCGGTTTCTTCCTTGTGATCGGCGGCCGTCTGCGGGAGAAGTAGTTGCCTTATCTGGCTGAGCACACTCAGGACGCTTTTGGTTCCGCAATGAATTACTGTGATCGGTGTTTTTAACTATCGTCGTGTACCTGAAAGAATCTCACCCAGTCACGAAACACAGACGATGTTACAGTGTTTTGACTTTCAGCTAGTCTCGGAATCTTTTCGCGAAAGAAAAAATACTGACCGCTACACCAGGAACACCTCGGCTTCCATCACATGCCACAATTTAGCTGATGTCTTGGGAAAACTGGTGGTTGCTGACGCATTCATGAAATAGCAGCCCCAATGTCAACCAAGGTAAAATTTTTTCGGATGGTTATCCACATTTTGGGTCCGTGACAGGATAGGTGAAAACACTAGAGGTAAACAATTAGATGTGTTAAACTACAGATGAGGCGTTAATTGTGTTGATGTCAACAGTGTTTGGTAACGCGATATCTAAGATAAATCTAGGTTTTATGTCCTGCAGTTGTAGTAAATGGCGTCAAGTTTAACTAATGTTTGTCAACTCGAAGGTGATTCAGCAGGCTCGGTGTCAACAAAGATAAAAATATTTAAGTAAATTTAAGTTTCATCGCAGAAAATGCAACAGTACTAGCTATAATACATAACAGGACGGTTGAAAAACTAGGTTCTTTCCAGAAAAAGATAGGAGGCTAATGCGGACAGAGTTCAAACATTAGAATATCCAAGCAACATATTAGGGCCCGAAAATGAATCTGCATGTTTTTTAAAATAATTATATTAGTGATTTTACAAGGCAGAAACAGCTGACGAAACAGTGAATAAGAGGTCGTCAGAAAAATGTGCTTCGAAAATAAATTGATTCGTGTCAGACATCATTTGCACGACAGCCAATATTTTTTGTTGCAGTCTGTAAAATATTGCAGGAAAATTCTCCAACTCGTTTATATATTTTTTTTTCTTCAAGAAAATGACGGTTTATACTTTCAACACGCAACAGCGAATCATAGGTTTATGTAGAAGAGATGTTCTGAACTTTTTTGCCAACCTGTTTAGGTTTAAGATGTTCAGACATGTTATTCCGGGCAAAACCCGGCCTAGTCTCACCCCCTCCTCCTCATAGAGCTGAACCCGTGAGGGTATTCTAGGAGCACTGTTTCTATCTTTTTACTTTCCAAGCATCCATCGGCATGACAATATGACCTTGGGAGAGTGTTTGGCCTTAGATGTTCCATTCTGCCTTATGAATGGTTATAAACCATTCTGCGGGCCATTACCGAGAATAACATATCCATTCTGAATCACCGCCGCGCCAGCAGCCAGAACAAAGCCTCGTCAGTTGTTTCAATATATCCTTGTACTTTTAAGTGTCCACACAATAAAAAACACGGCGGAAATTAATTAAAAAAAACTTTTCTGTCATTCCGTGTGAGATCTCTCACATGCCCCTGTGTCGGGACGGTTGCCAGTACCCGACACAGCGCCATGGGAGGGCGCCGATCCAACTGCCTTTCTCGTCAATGATGTTCGGACGGTGTGTCACCGCAGGCTGAAGTTGGTGTTCGTCTGAAGTAAGTAGTTCAGGGTTCTGTTGCAACCGGCGCTATTGTCCGCAGGGACCGCGATATCCTGTTCGACGAGCAGGCGTCGACGACGGCTGACCGGCAGAACGTGGCGACGACCATCGCGCACGAGTTCTCCCACCAGTGGTTCGGCGACCTGGTCAGCCCGGCGTGGTGGACCTACACGTGGCTGAACGAGGGGTTCGCCTCCTACTTCGAGCTGTTCGCGGCGGCCGGGGTGCAGCGCTCCTGGCGGCTGGAGGAGCAGTTCGCGACGCTCAAGCTGCAGCCGTCGCTGGCCTCCGACGCGTACGTCGCCACGCGCGCCATCACGTCCGAGGTGTACACGCCCGACGAGATCGAGTCCGTCTTCGACTACGTCTCGTACGGCAAAGGTACGCTTCTTGCATCACGGCACCAAGGCTGCGCCGCTGTGAAGTCATCTCGTGGTTCACACATGGTGTATTATCAAGTATAGTCCCTGCGCGTCTCATCCTGCGCCGCTGTGAAGTCATCTCGTGGTTCACACGTCCTGCACCTCATTTCTTTAAATATGGTGTATTATCACGTCTAGTCACAGCGCGTCTCATCCTGCGCCGCTATGAAGTCATTTCATGTTTCACATATCCTACACCACATTTCTTTAAATATGGTGTATTATGATGTCTAGTCACAGCGCGTCTCATCCTGCGCCGCTATGAAGTCATTTAACGGTTCACACATCCTACACCTCATTTTTTTAAATATGGTGTATTATCAAGTATAGTCACAGCGCGTCTCATCCTGCGCCGCTATGAAGTCATTTCATGGTTCACACATCCTACACCTCATTTATTTAAATATGGTGTGTTATCACGTCTAGTCACTGCGCGTCTCATCCTGCGCCGCTATGAAGTCATTTCATGGTTCACACATCCTACACCACATTTTCTTGAAATGTGGTGTATTATCAAGTATAGTTACAGCGTGGCTCATCCTTAGATTGCAGTGTGCATTTATATGTGTATTTACTTTCCTTTTCCAATGCACGATTTATGACATTAGCGCTATGCTTGTTTCGGTGTGCTCTGTTTCAGATATACGCCATAGAGCAAAAACCTTTTAGACGCAATTTTTTTAAAGTTAAAAAATATATTTAAATGTAAATGAAACACTCTATTTTGCAAAGTAAAATTTGGAGTGAGAATTTTGGAAGAATCATTTTCCTGTAGTATTTCCTTAAAGGCATCATCTGACAAAATTCATTTTTTATGATACCATCTTGATTTCAATTGTATTCACCCAAAATTTTTCAATAATAATTAATATTAAAAATTTCTGCCCTTTTGAGCATAGAACATAATTTTATGGAATACCTTGTTATTAACAGCGACCGACTGCTACAAATAGAGTCTCCTGTGAATTAATGATTGCTGTTAAGCTTTGATTTTTTTTTGTCAGAATGACAAGTGATAATACTGTCAATAATGGCTAATGGATGGTCTTAAAAATAATAAAAAAATCGAAAACGAATTATGATTAAATATGGTATACAAAATTAGATTTTTAATGTTAACATTCCGAGTAGTTTCAATCTGGTCCCAATTTACTCTTTATTGCAATCTAAGCGTGAAACAGACTATAGTCATGATTTAAAAAATTGGAGAAATCAATATTTTACTAATATCCCAATATATGTATGTATATAAAATATAAACTCTATATATGTTTGCAGTATCTTGTTGAACTAAAAACAAAAGGAATAGAAGATATGAATCTTTATGTGGATATTGATTAATAAACGATCCCAACCTGGCCTCTCTTTACGGAAGATGTTTATGGATATTTATAAGCAAATACAAACAAAACATTCTAATTTAAAGAATAACTTAACAAATAAAAATATAATAAAAACTGCTTAGTGTATTTTAACATAATTACTTCACTTCAATGTTACTTTAAAAATTCTTGGAGTTTTTTTTAAATTCCTTAGACCACAAATTACTCAGATAAAGAGCAAGCTGACGTACTGAATAATTATGAGAGTATCCATCTCATTCCCACTTGTTTTAAAGTCCGGATTTGATCCCTTTTGAAGGCGGACATGAATCTCCTTGGTAGGGGGCGTGTGATTTGACCACCTAGCCACCATTGCATCGTTGTTTCGTGATTATGGCTATAAGTAACATGAGTTGCTATTTAATTTTTACATAACATACATGTGTTGTTAAACAGCCATAATACTATTTATTTTTTTCCACAGCCGGATCTGTTATAAGAATGATGAGCCACTTCTTGACAGAGGAAGTGTTCCAGAAAGGACTATCACTCTACCTAAATGAAAGGTAAACTCTTGAGATGGTAATGCAACAGTTTTCTTGGGTCAGACTGGTAGTATTTTTTTGGTATAATATTCATGTATATTGATAGAGTTACTCTATAGTAAAGTTGTTTTAGTTTTATAATAAAATGTAGTGTTTTAACTTACCCATATAAGTAGAAATAATGCAATTCTCAACTGCGTAATAAATGGGCGCGCGTGTTTCCAATGAAAGTTTCAAATAAAATACAATAGTTTTAGTAAAATTGCATGCATGTTAACAGCAAGAATAAATCTCAAAATAACTACAGAGTATTAGTATCAATACGGAATGAACATAAAAATGTTCAACAGCTCATTAATAAAGAACAAATAAAGTACCAGTATTTTAAATTTGATTTTTAATGATTCTACAGAAATAAATTAATAAAAAATATTATTGATAAATAAAATTATGTATATTTTAATCACGTGGATTTTTTTACTTAGGTTTTAATTTTGTAGTTAATAACAGCGATAAGCAATTGAACTTAGAAATTAAATGTTTTATTTTTTAAATAATTTTAGCACTTAGCTGTTTTAAACACCGCTGTGATGTATTCATTGAAAATGCTCTATATCATGTTCATTCATTTTTCTACCTACATCGCGATTTGTCTCTTGATGGCATCGGCTGTTACTGCTGACCGCACGTACGCATGTTATATAAAGTACCAGCTTAAATACCCGGCTTTGGTAGGGCTTTACGCTTTCACACGTGGGTCCGCCATCTTGATGATTGCTGCTTATGGGTTAAGCAGAAACCCGCATTTGCATTGGACTTCAACCTGTTACATAAATTGAACGGTGGACCACATTTATTCGAATATTAAAATTTCAGTCTCAAAGAAAGCTCTAAAAAAAAAATACTTCAAAAATTCTAGAAAATATATTTGCGGGAAGAAATATAAAATCATAAAGTCAGCGTTGATATGCAAGGGTTTAGGGTTACGAAAGGCGGGATGAGAGAAGTTTAAATTGAAAAAAAAAACAACGTATAAAGTAATTACTTTTTTAATTTTGAAAGTTAAGTGTGAAAGACTTTATCAAGAAGTACCAAAATTCTGCTTTACGGGATGGGAAAGAGCGATGAGGATTGTCCTTTGAAATCTCATTGACAGTATGGACCTTTCCTCTTGCTTTGAAGATAAATTGTGCGGGAAATCAAAAAAAAATTGTGAGTAAATATCTTAGTACTCGCAAGAAATGTGTAACATCCAACCTACGTAGCGAGCAAATTCACGTGATCTCATGTCACAAAATAAACTTATAACACGAAACTCGCACAAAATCGGAAAAAAATAAATAAATAAATAACGCCGACCAAACTGTTTATTCAACTAATTTCCTGACGCGAATCACACATAGTTTCCGCACCCGCCGCTAGAACCCGCTGCCGGAGCAGCTGCGTCGACTATCGAATCATTTTATCAGCAGCTCCAATAAAAGAAAAAAAAAATATTTGAATTTTTTTTTATTGAAACCGGTGTTTGGACCTGATTTTCGAACCAGGAATTTTTTTGTTACAACTATATAAAGTTTCCATTTTGTCTTTGTGAACTTTGGTTCGCGCTTTCCGCCATTTTGGACCTGATTTTCGACCAGGATTTTTTTTTGTTACAACTATAAAGTTTCCCTTTGTCTTTGTGAACTTTGGTTCGCGCTTTCCGCCATTTTGGACCTGATTTTCGAACATGAATTTTTTGTTACAACTATAAAGTTTCCCTTTGTCTTTGTGAACTTTGGTTCGCGCTTTCCGCCATTTTGGACCTGATTTTCGAACAGGAATTTTCTGTTACAACTATAAAGTTTCCCTTTGTCTTTGTGAACTTTGGTTCGCGCTTTCCGCCATTTTGGACCTGATTTTCCACCAGGAATTTTTTGTTACAACTATAAAGTTTCCATTTTGTCTTTGTAAACTTTGGTTCGCGCTTTCCGCCATTTTGGACCTGATTTTCCACCAGGAATTTTTTGTTACAACTATAAAGTTTCCATTTTGTCTTTGCGAACTTTGGTTCGCGCTTTCCGCCATTTTGGACCTGATTTTCCACCAGGAATTTTTGGTTACAACTATAAAGTTTCCATTTTGTCTTTGCAAACTTTGGTTCGCGCTTTCCGCCATAGATGGCAGCACCGAGGTCGCACATTCACGTTCCAATCACGAAATCACTCCCGCCAAAAGCCGCGCGCCGCAGAGATTAGAGAAAGTTACAGATGGAGCATAAACACAGTTTGTAGGTATACCTGCTGAAGACTGGGGACGTAAGGGGGAAGCAGGTCGCCGCCATATTGTTCCGTGAAGAAAATCGCATTTTCTCGTAAGTGATGTAGGTATGGTGGTGGAAAAGTGCATGAATATAAAACAAATAAAGACTGTTGACTCGAGAAAAAATGATCGTGCACAAGAGCATGTAGTAAACTACATTTCCGTATACTATATAAACGAATGGCCGCCATCTTCTTACGTGAAAAAACTGGCCACAGTGCTCAGGGCTTATGCTTAGGGCCATGCATATTTCGCGAAAAGATTCCGAGACTAGCTGAAAGTTCAAACACTGTAGCATCGCCTGTGTTTCGTTATTGGGTGAGTTTCTTTCAGACGATTGTTAAAACACCAATCACAGTAATTCATTGCGGAAGCAAACGCGTACTGAGTGGCTCAGCCAAACAAGGCAAGGACGTCTCTCGCAGTCGGCGGCCAATCACAAGGAAGAAACCGCTGCTGAGGGTATACCTTGTTGCAGTTTAAAAGGTGTTCAGATTTATTCGCGAAAAATGCCTGCCCCTTACTTATGCTTAGAGACCGGAAAAATTCGCGAATTAATTTCGCGATAGGCTAAAATACAAATCGTTATACCTCAGTGCTGCCTCTGCTATTGGTTCACAACTCACCTGGATGACTCTGGGCCAATGAGAAACACCCAACCAAAGCTTTATCGAATCACAGGCTGCTTGCTACGCTGGAACGTCTCACAAGACAGCAGCCAATGAGTGGGTGGCATTTTACCGAGTGTACGTAGAACTATGGAGTTCATCCCGCAGGTCATTGAACCCGCGAATTTTTCCTGTCCCTACTTATGCTTAGGGACGCCTGTATTTCGCGATTTCATTTCATGTCAAGGTATTTCACAAAACACTGTAGCTTTTTTCTAAGAGTCGTGGCAAATTGTGAGGGTGCAGCAGTACGGTGACCACATTCTCATCGGCCCCGTCAAGAGGGGAAAGACACCTCTCACCGACCTCAGCCAAATAACCACAGGAGAAAAGCTACAGTATTTTGTGAAATACCTTGACATGAAACGTATTCGGGAAATACAGGTGTCCCTACTTATGCTCTATCTGTAACACTCTGTAATCTCCGGCGCGCCGAGACACACGGAGGCGACTGACGCGGACTACGGCGTGTGTGTCGGGCCAGGAGCTACAAGGACGGGCGGCCCGACTACTTGTTCTCGGCGCTGCAGCGCGCGGCGCACGAGGCGGGACTAGCGCTCAACGTGTCCTCCGTCATGGACACGTGGACCCTGCAGGAGGGACACCCGCTGCTCACCGTCAAGAGGGACCGCGCAGACGGCTCCGTCACTGTCGAGCAGGTACGCCGTCCCACTTCTCGAGCCATACCTACTTCTCCAGGTGCGCCCAGAGCCGCGCGCACCATGCACAGAGACCGGAAAAATTCCGCGAATTCATTACGCGATAGGCTAAAATACAAATCGTTATAGGCCCTACCTAGAGACCTGCAAAATTCGCGGTTTCGATGGCCTTCAGGATCCCTGTACACTCGAGCAAATAACGCAAGTTCATTGGCTGCCGACTTGTAAATCGTCTCAGCTGGTTTGTCTGTGATTTGATCCTTCTTTGGTTGAGGGTTTATAACTGGTTGAGATTCGTCCAGATGAACAGTAAGCCAATAGCAAAATTATCTAAGATGTATATGTGTTTGAATTATAGCCTATCACCGAATGAATCCGCGAATTTTGCAGGTCTCTAGTTATACCTCAGTGCTGCCTCTGCTATTGGTTCACAAACTCACCTGGACGACTCTCGGCCAGTGAGAAACACCCGACCAAAGCTTTATCGAATCACAGGCTGCTACGCTGGAACGTCTCACAAGACAGCAGCCAATGAGTGGGTGGCATTTGACCGGGTGTACGTAGAACTATGGAGTTCATCCTGCAGGTCATTAAACCCGCGAATTTTTCCGGTCCCTACGCATGCAACGAAATTTTCACAGGACGAAAAAAATAAATAATGTATATATATGGTTTCAAATATAACTGATTTACATTATATATCATTAAATTATTATTTAAGAAATAATTATAATCAAATAATTTAGCATAGAAATTCAGCATATTTATTTAACTTCATTATCAATTGAAAGATATACCTCTGATTGATTTTTTCTAAATTAAGAAATTAATTTTATTCATGTGTTTATATTAATATTGAATATTGATTAGTCTAGAAAATGCGACGTGGATATGTTTTCAACTTATTTTTGTTTGCGATGAACCTGCAGGCGAAGAATTTTCGGCCGAATTTAGACTCACCTTATGTACGCCACTATTTGGAGGTGGATTTTCCATAATGTCTTTAAGTATACGCGTATACGGCTGGCTTTGAAGGTGGAGCACAAGAATTGGCTGGTGTATCGCAAATGACGGAGAAAGTTTTTAAGATCTGTCACTAATGTATCTTAGGAATTTTTTTATTAAAAAAAAAACATTTTGAAACCACCATAAAACTTGGTCACTTGAAACGATTTGGGGGTAACACCACGATATTCTATCTTTTCTCCAAATAGTATAAAACAAAGTCGTTACCTGCGTCTGGAAATTAAACCAGTTAACATTCGAAATTTTGTAATTTTTGTGGTAATTTTTGAAACACGTATCATTAAATCATCCAAAATAACGCATTTTTTTGTCTCAAAAAACGATAGCCATCATTTTTCGACTCTAGTACGGAAATCGCTTAAACATTTTCCATAGTTGTTTACTGAGCGCCTGTACATAGGCTATACGCATTGCGTATTCGAAGTCCATGATGCCTATGGCCGAGGCGTTCTTTCATTCGCAGATGGCGAGCTTCTATGCAGAAGGGTTAAATAACTGGTGCGGCTTTACGGAAAGTGCTTGGAATTGATTGGCGACTATGTGAAAATGTGAACTAGATATGTAGTAAACTAAAACTGTCTTTAAAAACGTTTTCTCACGAGTTTTTGTTTAATGACCAAACGGTACTTACTTTAAGTACATCCCTCGTATGTTTTGCAGTTGATTCTGTTAGTCTTGAACTAAAAAAAACGTTGGTTAGAACGATGCACGACATTAATTGGCTAATCAGGTTTAAACGGGTTTGCCAACAATTTTTCCACCCTTCTGGCCTTTTATCTATGTGTATTTGACTGACATTACATAATTAAAAAAAGGTTTGCAATAATAATGGAATGTGAGAAAATAGGAACTTAATTTGAATTGCCCTTTAAGTGGTAAAATTTTGAACTAGAAACCTCTTAACCATTAGTTATTTCTTTAAAGATACATGGTTTAATGCATTCTCTTTTTAATAACGATACTCAAACTATTATATAATTAAATCGATGGATAATATATTGAATTATATTATTAAAGTAATAGTGTGGATATAAAATAATAAACCATTAAGGAAAAAAGTTATTGAAGTATCATTAAATTTCACAACTAAGCATATTTCATGATTTATTTCTAGCGTAATGGAATTATGACTACTCAGTGTTTGGCTTTATTTGTTTTATATTTTTATTTGTTGAATACAATTGAATATAAATGCACCTAAAAATCCGCCTGTCAATAAAATAGATGTTCTTTTTAGGTTCTTAAGATTGAATATAATTTAAATTTGTTCTAGAAACGGTTCCTGATGGTCAAGGACAACAACACATCGCGCTCTGAAGAAAAACTCTGGTGGATCCCACTAACGTACACAAAGAAGTACTCAAGTAACTTCTACAACACAAGTAACACCATATGGTTCAACGGTCCGACGATGAAAATAAATGACTCAGTTAAAAGTGATGAGTGGATAATCTTCAACTTGCAGCAAACAGGTATGGTTGTGTTTTCTTGTAGAAATTTATAGTCGATTAGTCATGTTTGATCAACCTTACTGTGGTATTTAATTATTATAATTTTTCTTTTGGATGCGAAAAGTAACTGTCTGGAAGAAATAATTTACTTTAAAATCAAAAAAAGTAACAATTTACTTTAATGACACAAATTTTCATTGTTAATACAGTATAATATGCACAGAAACTGCACCTACATGTTTTCTCTCTTCACTAACCCCAGTAAACCTCTAAAGTGTGGGACGTCAAGGTACTAAAAAGTAACCCTTTGAATACTTTTAAGCTCCCAAATAGAGAACTTCGATGACAGCATTTAGGCATACTAGTGCATTTTAAAGTCTTAATATGAAGCAAAGTTGTCTCTTTAGGACGACATTGCTGTGTGTTCCAAGCTTCTCATATGAAATACGCCAAGGAACATTAGTAACTTAGAACGTCAGAGTCTGATGTTGAATGATGAGGTCTCCAGATGTTATGAAACTTGGTGTGTTTAAAGGCTTTTACCAGGTGAACTTCGACGAAAGAAACTGGAATTATAGGGTGGCATGAAGTTATAATGAGAAATGATGTGGACTAGAGAGGTTGGGAAACATTGTGTACTCAAATTTATACCGTACTAACCACGACATATGAAACTAGAAGTCTAGTGTGGCACAAAGATCTAAAAAAAAGTTATGGTGTCTCCAGACGTTTGGAAACACTGTGTTCCAGTTTTCTACCGGGTTAACTACGTCGAAGGCAACTGTAAAGTTTAATGCAGCACAATGATCTACTAAGGAATGAGGTGATCTCTAGAGGTTAGGGAGAAACGGTGTGTTGCAGGCTTCTACCGGGTTAACTACGACGAAGGCAACTGTAGAGTTTAATGCAGCACAATGATCTAATGAGGAATGAGGTGATCTCTAGAGGTTAGGGTATAACGGTGTATAGCAGGCTTCTACCAGGTTAACTACGTCGAAGGCAACTGCAGAGTTTAATGCTGCACAAAGGTCAAATGAGTTCTCCAGTGTTTAGGGAATCACGGTGTGTTCCAGGCATCTACCGGGTGAACTACGACGAAGGCAACTGGAGTAAAGGTCGAATGAGGTCTCCAGAGGTCACGGAAGCACGGGCGTGTTGCAGGCTTCTACCGGGTGAACTACGACGAAGTGAACTGGCAGCTGCTGGCGGCGCAGCTGGACAGCGACCAGCTGCAGGCGGTGCACGCGGTGAACCGCGCCCAGCTGGTGGACGACTCGCTGAACCTGGCAAGGGCCGGAGAGCTGGACTATGGCTCGGCGCTCACGCTCGCCAGCTACCTGCGCCGCGAGGAGGACTACATCCCCTGGAGCTCCGCCTTCACCGCGCTCGGCTACCTGGACGCGCGGCTGGCGGGCATGTCCCAGCACCACTACGACCTCTTCAAGGTCTCTCTCTCCACGCTCTTATAGGCGACACACCTCTGCCGGGTGTCCAGTTTCCATCAAACACTCATACATAGGGCCATGCAGATTTCGCGAAAAGATTTTGAGACTAGCTGAAAGTTAAAACACTGTAACATCGTCTGTGTCTCGTGATTGGGTGAGTTTCTCCCAGATAAATATATATTGTAACAACACCAATCACAGTGATCCAGTGCTGGAAGCAAACGCTTCTTGAATGGCTCGGCCAAACAAGGCAACGACTTCTCTCGCAGATGGACGCCAGTCACAAGGAAGAAAGCACATGCGCGGTTATACCTTTGTTGCAGTCTAATAGGTGTGCATGTATTTTCGCGGAAAATGCCTGCCCCTACTCATACATAGAGACCGGAAAAATTCGCGGGTTTATTTCATGATATGCTATAATTAGGGACCGGAAAAATTCGCGGATTCAATGACCTGTAGGATGAACTCCATAGTTCCACGTACACTCGGTCAAATGCCACCCACTCATTAACTGCTGTCTTGTGGAGACGTCCCAACGTAGCAGCCTGTGATTCGATAAAGCTTTGGTTGGGTGTTTCTCATCGGCCCGGAGTCATCCAGGTGAGTTGTGAGCCTATAGCAGAGGCAGCACTGAGGTATAACTATTTGTTTTTTTAGCCTATCGCGAAATGAACTCGCGAAATTTTTCCGGTCTCTACGTCATACATAAAGACGGAAAAATTTCGCGGGTTCATTTCATAAATTGCTATAATCCAAACAATTGTATCTTTATATTGCTTCTGTGATTGACTCACAGTTTTATCTGAAGGACGTTGAGCCAATGAAGAACCTTCAACCAAAAGAGTAGTGAATCGCAAGCGTCCCAGTTGACAGGTGTCACGAGTCAGTAGCCAATGAGCAGGTGGCGTTTGCCTGAGTGTTTAGGGGATTGTGGAGTGTATCCTAGAGGTCATTGAACTCGCGAATATTTCCAGTCTCTACTCGTACATCATGTTGTATACATAAAGTTACTAATCAAATACACATTTATCTGCTAACACGATTTTTTTTTATATTTTATGTTAAAAATTTATTTTGTTACGTTTCATGCAAAAAAAAAATGCTTCAGGAAAGCTCCAGATCATATCTTAAATATATATATATTTTGGTAATTTTTTACATTTCAATTCTATAACACATTTACATAGAATAAGGTCCCGATTTTAAAAAAGAAGGAACTGGTTCTCTGTCATTTTCATACGTAGGCCTACAGCGGTAAGCAGAAGTAAACTGATTAGATTTCTTTTCGTAAACTTTTAAATTTGTTATTATATTTATAATTGAATTATATATATATAATTATAATAATATAATATATTATATATTCGGATATAGTGTAACAGCAAACATTTTGCATCTGGAATTATGGATGTTCTATTCTGTTATGTATTAGGTGATGACCTGCAGGCGTTGATATGCCTGTTTTAATATATATATTTTTTGTAAATTATTTGAAGTAGGTACACATATACAAAACATCAATATCTATCTCACCATCTCTCTCTATATATATATACATGTCCCTCTATAACTCTCACTATATTTCTCTCTCTATATTAATCTCTTTCAATGTCTCTATATTTCTATGAATTTATATATCATCATCAATATCTCTCCATATAACTTTATCTCTATCTATGTTTCTATCTATATATCAATCTTTCTTCCTATCTAAATCTATTTACATTTCTCCGTATATATATTATTTCTCTATCCCTCTACGTATCACTATATATCTGTATATCTCCCTTTCTCTACCTCTCTTTATCCCTTTACACCTTTGTTTATATCTCTCTAGCTCTTTATGTGTATGTATTACGATCTATATCTTTGCAAACAGAAGACGAACACATAAACATTCATTTAAATATATAATTATCTATATTTTTTATATATTTTACCTGGCACACGTGTGACATAGGCATATAAAGACATGAGCGTATTCGAATGCATAGTTGTGTCAAAATTTCAAAGCAATCGGAGAATAACTTTCTGAGATTTGAGATTTTGAACGTACGATCTTTTACATTTTTATTCATATAGATTATGTAGCAACGTACATAAAAAAAAGCGCTTGTGTCTAAACTTATTCGTATGTTG
Source organism: Bacillus rossius redtenbacheri (assembly GCF_032445375.1). Taxonomy (NCBI): domain Eukaryota; kingdom Metazoa; phylum Arthropoda; class Insecta; order Phasmatodea; family Bacillidae; genus Bacillus; species Bacillus rossius. Next base: position 59,606,394 of record NC_086336.1, read on the forward strand.
GTGTTCAGGACTTCGTTCTGTACCTGCTGAGCAACCTGTACTCCAAACTCGGATTCGAGCCCAGAGCAGAGGACGATCACGTGACGAAGATGCTGCGCGCTGAGGTGGTCTCTTGGGCCTGCAAGTTAGAGATGCCAGAGTGCGTGATGCAGGCCAGAGATATGTTCAGCAAGAAGATGGCAAACCCCGCGTCCGTTGTGTAAGACGTTATCTATGATGTTTACCTTACCATTTTTTAATATAATTTGTGTTGTTTTAATACTATTCGAATTAAAATCGACTTTAACCAATACGTAGAGACCTGCAAAGTTCGCTGTTTCGATGGCCTTCAGGATAGACTGCACATAACCCCAGTACACTCGGGAAAATAACGCAAGTTCATTGGCTGCCGACTTGTGAGTCGTCTCAGCTGGTTCGTCTGTGATTCGATCCTTCTTTGGTTGAGGGTTTATAACTGGTTGGGATTCATCCAGATGAACAGTAAGCCAATAGCAAAATTAACTGAGAGGTATATGTGATTGAATTATAGTCTATCACCGAAAGAATTCGCGAATTCTGCAGGTCTCTACATATTACTATAGACCGGAAAAATTCGCAGATTCATTTCGCGACAGCCTAAAATTCATATAGTTATACCTCAGTGCTGCCTCTGCTGTTGGCTCACAACCCACCTGGACGACTCTGTGCCAGTGAGAAACACCCAACTGAACCTGTGTCGAATCACAGGCCGCTACGTTGGGACACCTTAACAAGACAGCAGCCAGTGAGAGGGTGACATTTGACAGAGTGTACGCAGAACTATAACGTTCATCCTAGAGGTATTTGAACCCGCGAATTTTTTCCGGTCCCTACGTATTACTAGAGACCGGAAAAATTCGCGGGTTCGATGACCTCCAATATAGACTCAAATATCCTCTAAACACTCGGGCAAATGCCAACTGTTCATTGGCTGCTGGCTTGTGAGTCGTCTCGACTGGGTGGCCTGTGATTCGACACTTCTATTGAGTGAGGGGTTTCTAATTTGCCCTCAGTCCTCCAGATCAACAGTGAACCAATGGCACAGAAGCAGCACCAAGGTATAATTATTTGAATTTTAGAATAACACGAAATGAACCCGCGAATTTTTTTCAGGTCTCTACGTATCACACATTTAAAAACAAAGTTTTTCAAGTTTCCGCTTGTGTCGACAGTCGCCGTGACTGTTTGTGTGACCCTCAGCGTCCCGGCCGACGTGGCTTCGGCGGTGTTCTGCACGGGCGTGCGTCACGGCGGCCCGGAGGACTGGAGGCTGCTGAAGGCGCTCCACGACGACTCCGCGGCGGCCAGCGAGCAGGGCGCCATGCTGTCCGCGCTGGGCTGCTCCGCCAACCAGTCCCTCATCGCCGAGTAAGACGTCCCAGCCAGCCCACCGACACTGTCTGCTAAAGTCGGTTCACGGACGATAGTTTCAACGTGACAAACGTCATAACTAAGACATTGATGAAATTATTGCATACTTTTATGAATAAAATTGAATCATTTTTATTGAGTTATCACTCTTTTGAATGGATACATAGAAGGAGTGAAATGAAATCTACAATTTAATTGATAAATTTACTTTTATTTGCACTCATTAATTCAAATATATTTATTACTTTAACGAACAGATTATTATAACTATAACTTTTATACATGTTTGCTATTTAACTTCTTCCAATCTGTGTTCTTCTGTTAAGGATAGGACGATGATAGGAAAAGTAGGAAACGAATGGGAGTGTTTCAAGTTTAATGTGCCTCGAAAAAGTCAAATCTATTGTTGTTCCAATCGAGTGGAAGAGAGATAGATGCGGCGCAAGCGTACAATGAGCGTAACGGGACAATGTGCACAACGGGACACTTTTTCGTGCGTGCAGCCGGCATTCATCGATTTATTAGACGTTGTCACGTAAAAAGATTATTCTTGGTATCACGGGCGTAGACCCACATGGTGGCAGCCCCCTTCCCTGGGTTTAAGAAGCACCTCACGTAGTTTCCGCACCCGCCGCTAGAATTCGCTGCCGGATCAACTACGACGAATATCGAATCATTTCATTTGCAGAGCGAAAGGTTAAACTATATTATAAAAAAACCTTATTTATAAGGCAACTTTAATTTACAAATATTTGTTCGTAAAAGCGAAAAAAAAAAAGGACTCGGAAAATACTTAACCTGATTCGGACCTGATTTTTCGAGAAGGAACTTTATCAAAACACTGCCCACCTATTTAAACTTCTGAAAAGTTAATACTATAAAGTTACCCTTTTTGCTTGTGAACTTTAATTCTTACGATCCGCCGCTGATGGCACACATTTACGTTCCATGCGTCTTCCGTTCCATTCACAAAATTACTCCCACTAATGCAACATACCGAGAGTTAGGATGTTACACATAAAAAAATAATAATAGGGTGGCTGTGTCATGGACACGACCGTGTGTTTTACGTGAATAGGTGTACGTAACAGGTAATATTTTCTATACAAAATATTAAAAATGCTATTTTTTTATTTTAACACTATATATATATATATATTCACTGTAACTATTTTACACTAATGTTTCATACATGAAATCGATATATTTTGACGAGAGCTGACGATTGAAGTTCAAACGAACGTCTTAGCTTCTCCGAGTCAAAAGTTATACTAAATGGAAATCTCGAAACGCAGCAAAATGACCTAAAAATGGCTGCACTTCCCCCTCCACCGCGCGCGATGCGTCACGGTACTCACTTGGCGTAACGAACTCTTTGATCCTTTAGCTATCCAGTGGTGTGATTAAATTTTGGATGGAGATGATAGATATGTTGCTGCAACACCAAACTGTATCCCCACGATTTTGTTATCATTCGTTTTTTTATTGTCTCCCTCCATGGAAGCCATTTTAAAGACGTATTCACGTCAGTGAAACAATTGTCCCGTGCGAGCTTTGACGGAACGCTCGATGTGTTCCAGGTACCTGATGCTCTCAATAACCGAGGACTCGGGAATACGGAAGCAAGACGCAGCGAGTGTGTTCTCAGCGGTGTACGCTAACCACCAGGGCGTAGACACCGCTTTCAAATTCCTCACCGATAACTTCCAACAAATATCCGAATAGTAAGTAATTCTCCAACCAGAATAAAATTATAGTTATTAAAAAAATCAAAACCAATGTCCTTCTGCATTGACACTATTTGAGCATTATTTTTTTTGGTGATGTAACAGTCTTTTGAGGCAGCTATCTCAGATTTCTGTCGCATATAGCAGTGATCCAATTGTTTTTGAATGATTTGGTTCAAAAGAAAAAAACACTAATTTAATTGATAATTATAGTTTTAAAAGATTTTTGTGGCTTAAAGTTTATTATAAAAACTCTATTTATAAAGTTATTTTAATTAACATAATATTTGTTCGTAAAGCTTCTTTTAGGCTAAAAGTTTATAATAATGACTATTCATAAGAAAATTTGTTACTTAAGAATCAAATTCTTAATGTTTTATAATTTTAAGCATTGTAAACATAAAATTATATGACTTTGATACAAATACCAGCCGTAGGTACATTAAAATTCATATCCTAGCAATTAAGATCTTTAGGCTGACCATATATTTCAATTTACACTTAAATGTGTCTAAACAGCGCGTGAATTATAAACGTACTTTAAAGTATGGTTTTCGTGTGTATTACTAAACAGGTTTGAATATATTATTCACTGTTAAATATTTTTCATATCTCATTTCAGCAGCATGAGTCACACATGCCATAAATTTTACATAGAAAAACTGCGGATAAATTTTGTTACCAAACGTTCCCATTAGAAAATGGCTAGGCTTGTAGATTTCAACCGGTCAAGTTTAAAATATAAAAAAAAATCTAGCGTTTCAATAACCATTGCAGTAGCCATCTTCAGAAACATTGGATAGGCCCTACTAATTGTCCAACTTTTTTTTGCGGATGAATCACACAAGCCTAGCCAATCCAGAAAATGTTTGTTAAAGACTTTGAACTTCGTTTCTGTTAAGTTTTAATGGTATAAAACAGTTTCCTTGGTGTTGTGCAACGCTTAGCAAAAGAAAAAAAAATGTTTTCAGCTATGGCAGCATGGGGTCCATCGGAAAAATTTTGACTGGCATAGCGAACAAGTTATCCACGCAGACACAACTGGACAAGGTGAGTATGCGTGCAAATAGTTAGTTAACGATATGTAGTTTACATATATCACTTCAACAAACAACAGCTGACACAATAATGAGCCATTATTATATCTACAGAATATCAGCCAACACTTTCGAACATAAAACTATTTAAGAGACTTCAAGGAGAGTGACTCCTTTTTAAAAATATTATTCTAACTACACTGGGTGTTTACCAGAGTTGAACAATTATTTTCATTCCCAGTTAACGGACAGTAAGGTTTTTTTAAGTTTATTTTTAAAAGTGTTCAGGTAAGTCTGGATGGACTGTAAATAAAGGTTTGGCCTGAACAAATACAACATTTAGCGATAATATAATTTTTCATCATATCAGCCTGCAACCAATCATACTTTTAAATCACCGCTATCATCATTCATGTGTTATTTGTAGGGTCCGGAAAAATTCATGAAATTACTTCGCGATAGGCTAAAATTCAAATACTTAGACCTGCATCATCCTTCTGCTATTGTCTCACGGCATTATCTGGAGGGCTTTGGGCCAATGAGAGACTCTCAGCCAAATAAGTGTCGAATCACGAGAAACCCAGTTGAGGCATCTTTCAAGTCAGCAGCCAATGAGCAGGGGATATTGACTCAAGCAATCAGAGGACTCTGCAGTCTATCCTGGAGGTCATTGAACCCGCAAATTTTTCCAGTCCCTAGTTATTTGACACACCTTAATGATCAGTATCCAATGACAAACATGCAAACGTAGTGTACCCGTTATTTAAATGTTTCATGCAAAGGGGAAAATTGATTTTAAACAATTATATGGACATACGTCTGTTGGATTACACTGTATGTCAGTTACATATCAAGAATGAACAAATAAATTAATTCGAAGGAATTTTATAAGCTACATATAGAGTGTCAACAAAATGTAAATTCAAGGAAATTCTTTGAACTGTTAGGAAAGTTGAAATTGACCATAACAAGTCAGGAAAAGTCGTGTAAATTCTTCAGTGGTAGTAATTTGAAGGGAAAAATCATGCTACATTTTATGACATCATCCAGACTATGAACACTTTTTTTTTTTCAGGTGGTGTTCATACTCACACGCACTGTAAAATAGCGTATGTAAGGTTCTGTTTGAACTGGTACAGCTATAGGGATGATGGAGGCTGGATTGTCTTTCAGAAATTGGCAAAACATGTAAATTATTGGATAAAAATCTTCCCGGAAATCTGAAATTTTGGTCATGGAAAGCTACGGGCCAGCTTTGTGTGCGCACCATGGTCTAGGATTTTGATATTCGACATCAGCTGATTTTGGCCTTGTTTTCCTTGTGTTTATGTGGTAATCTTTGTTGTCCACACAGCAATGGCGTGTGTCCATAAAATTGTTTTGTTCCTAGGTGTTGTTATCCAATCACAACATAGGATGGAACGTGGCAGTAACCAGTCGTACAAATGACATCGTCCTGATCTATTGCATTAATATGGATTCTACTCTAGTGATGGAAAATAACCGAAATTTTCAGGTCTCGAGTGAGGCGTAGCAATAGGAAAACTCGCATATTGATTGATGTATACCTTTGTGCTGCTCCTGCAATTTGTTCGTTGTCGATGTGGAGGACTCTGGGCTTATTAGAAGGCATCACATGGCAAGGAATAGGTAGAGACCTGAAAAATTCGCGGATTCATTTCGTGTTAAACCAAAATTCAAATAATTTTACCTAAGTGCTTGCTTCTGCCATTGGTTCACTGTTAATCTGGAGGACTGAAAGGCCAATCAGAGACCCTCACTCACAGAAGTGTCGAATCACAGGCCGCCCAGTCGAGACAACTCACAAGTCCAGCAGATAAATGAACAGTTGGCATTTGCCCGAGTGGGCAGAGGATATTGGAGTCCATCCTGAAGGTCAATGAACCCGCGAATTTTTCCGGTCTCTATGAGTAGGTATGGACCGGAAAAATTCGCGGGTTCAATGACCTGCAGGATGAACTCCATAGTTATACGTACACTCGGTCAAATGTCACCCACTCATTGGCTGCTGTCTTGTGAGACGTCCCAACGTAGCATCCTGTGATTCGATAAAGCTTTGGTCGGGCGTTTCTCATTGGCCCAGAGTCATCCAGGTGAGTTGTGAGCCAATGGCAGAGGTAGAACTGAGGTATAACTATTTGTATTTTAGCCTATCGCGAAATGAATTCGCGAATTTTTCCGGTCTCTATGAATAGGTGATGTTTACCCAAGCTGTCGTGGTGTCCCATCCCGGAAGGTCTTCCTTCAGCGACGTCGGGTGTTTGTTTGTTGTCGTTGCGCAGCTGAAGGAGTTCGTGGCGAGCAAGAAGTCGCAGCTGGGCCGGGCTCTGACGGCGTCCCAGCAGGCGGTGGAGACCTCCGAGGGCAACGTGCGGTGGCTCCAGCAGCGAGGACCCGCCGTCGAGGGCTGGCTGAAGCGCTGGAAGAGCCAGCACTCGGGCGGCGGGTCGGGGGCGGCTACCACCCCCTCCGCCTCCTCCTCCGCCTCCACCGCCGCCGCCTCCCTGCTCCTCCTGGCGGCGGCGAGCGCGCGGCTGCTGCTCTAGGGCCTCCAGTGCTTCACCAGGGTCCACAGGACAAGAACTGCACTGCAACTGCGCGCAACACGTTGCTATGGCTACTTTCGCACGTGCGAAATACGTGTTTTTTTTAGATATCACTTAGTATTTTTTTTTTTAAAAATTGGAGCATAATTTTATATTTTATTTTTTGTTTCATTCATGCATAATTTTTTTTAAAAACCGAGGAAAATATAATCTAACATTAAACAAATTGGACTTTATTTTGTTGTGTCATAAACTGTTAATAGGTACTGGAAAGCTATTCAGGGACCAGTTTGTAAATATCGCAAATATCTTTTAACTATTGGACGTACTGGAACAATAAATAAATCCCCTGCTATGAACCTGAACCCAGTACTACTGCGGACACTATTTTGTAGCGATTCGGTTGTTTTCAGGTAAATGCACAAATTTTAAAGTTATCTGTTATTTTACATGAATATTTACAAAAAAAAATTGCAGTGTACAAATATTACATTTTTTTTTAAAAGTGAAAATGATAAAACACTCTTAGAAGTCAGGGAAAAGTTAGGGTATTCTGTTCGTGGGTTTTGCTGGACTCATTGCTTTTAGGATTCATAATATTACATTTCTGGAGATTTTTTTTTCGCATAGCGACTTATAATTTCATGTTTGTAAGAAAAAATTGAATGTAATAAATTATTTATTCACACTGCATGTCATTTTTTAATTTATGTAACTATTCGCCCCATGGTCTGTCTGCTGACTAAGTCACATTTCCTGAGTGAATGCTCATTAATGTTTATGACTTGGTGTCACCACAAGACTGCTCACTAGGTTTATCACCTCCAACAATTTTAAATGATTGTATTACAAATCCAGTAAACATTTATAATGAAGCATGTCATAATAAAAAAAATCTCACATTTTACACTAATTTTTAAATTTTATTTAGTCGGGCGTTTTATTCCTCTTAATAGAAACTAATATATTTAAAACGAGAGAATGGGATTTGTATAAGTACTATAAAAATCAGTTGAATTAAAATTAGGCGTGGGTGCTGTTTGAGTGAATTGTGCTTATTAAAAAATGAAACTGTATCCTAATATGAAGTATTACGAAAATATTTGTAAAAATCATTTTAATATTAGTTTGAAGGAATAATAAATATATAAAAAATTATCGTACAAACCAATATTTTTTCTTTAAATTCAGCATGGAAATCTAAAGTTGTCACTGTCACATGTTTAGCTATCAGTAAGAGAAAATAAAACAATAAAATTTTCTATGGAATTTTGGTTACACATAGTTGTTACGAAATCTGATAATTAGGCAATCACCAATATAATCACCAGTCTGGACATTTCTATGATATGAAATGAAGCATTGTGATTGATTATTATATTACCAATCTTTAATTTTTTCCCATTGAACTTATTACTACTTGAGTCATATCTGACTAGATACACATATACAACCAATGAAATTACAAAAGCTTTATGCGAAGTAGTGAAAAGGCAGTTCACTCGATTAACTTCGGAATACGAAGATGCATCAAACTACACTGAGCAGGTAATATCAAACTGTGACATAAATATAACTTAAATTTATATAAAAAAATAAGTTTTCTTAGTGTGTCTGGCTGATAGGCCAAGGGGCTTGATTTCGGTTCCCGGCCAGGGAGGAGGATTTATTAAACCTTCTCTATAAGTTTAGGACTGGGTGTTTACGAGATTCCTTTCAACTTCATCTTGCGGAAGGTAATGGTAAACCACAGTAGAATCATCCTGCTGTCATCACTGTGGCGTCGGCTATGCTCGCCACGCCCAGAAATGGGTCAAATTACTCATAATAATAATAATAATAATAATAATAAATTTTTGAAATTAAGATACGCAATTCAAATGCCACATTGATTTATGCCTTGGCGCTCTACCATACCATCAAATGTAATTTTTTTTTTGGATGCAGGAAAAATTTTAAATTTAATTTGATCTGTTGAAAAAACCTCAATGTAGGTACTTATATGGCGCATTTGCGCCAGCACGAACACTTTTTTAAATTGAAACTTAGAAAAACATCACAGTGTGATGTTTACTGTAAATGGTTAGATGCACTCGCGAATGGCACAACATGGTATATTGAAATGGTTTTACTCAAGAGTGCACCCTTGCTGATAGTTCATATGGCAGAAGCGGCTCAGGGGTCTCTCTCAAGATGAAACAAATAATTTGAAAACCATTTTCTATTTATTATGATATCTATGCATTATTATTACTTTATAGCTGGGATTCATTTGCCCTGGATTTGCATTGCAATGGTAAAATCCAGAAAAATAATAATATATGCAGAAGTTCACCAGAGTTCCCAAAACATTCATGTACAGTAATCATTAACAAGTGTGCTCAAAACCAACCCGGACTGTGCAGAAATCAGTCAATAATCATTACGGGATGCTGCGCTCTCTCTGTTCCCGTTTTCTTTAGAGCTAAACCATCTAAAAAAAAACTATGCACAGTGTCTGTAAAGTTCAGTAAAAAAAATACCATTTAAACGTTTAAAACTATAAGTTATCCTGTGAAAAAAAAATTGTTTGTAAGTGATAGTTGAATTAATTTTGATTCACTTTGCCGCAAGTTGTTTTCAAATGCATACGTTCAATATATTATCCTTAAAATACATTATTTTATAAAAACTGGTAAAGTCAAGTTTTTTGTAATTTATAGTATAGGTAATATTTGGAGGATGGGGAAGGCGAGCTTTCTACTATTGCGCCATACCAATGTTACGTGTAATAAGGATTACTAATTATCAAGTCAATTAAGAATATAACTGCATCTCTCTTTCAGCAAGGTTCACAATGTAGTAATGAGTTTTGGTGATTAATTTTTTTAAAGACTTAGGGAAAATTTTCTTATTTAAATGACAAAACATTGTGGTATTTGGGATTACATTCATGTTTGCGAGTTTGCGAGTGTAGTTCAGAATTCACTAAATATTTTATAACTTTGTGACAAAAAGTTTAAATATTTAATTCCGTAACAAATGTTGATTACATAATTAAAAAAAAGATATGAGCAATTGACTTTATTTTAATACAAGCTTTCATTAATTATTTCAACTCAAATAATATAAATAAAATTTTACATGATTAATTTATGATACGTTTTGGTCAACATTACAACACTCTTTGTAAATGTATTTTATTGGGCTCAGGAATATCGGAAACCTCCAGAATGAACTTGACATGAATCAGTTAAATTTCCAGACATATTCTGACACTCTTTACATTTTTTTAAAAGAAAAAATTCAACAAAAATCTTGAAATTCTGTGGGCAAATTTTGAACCTTCCCTCCAAAACACATAATTAATTTCCAATTTCTGGCATGGACTCAACCAAAAAAACATTTTCCCAAAGTTAATCGATCCACAATTGTGAAATATTTGACACTACTTTCGTGTTGAAATATTAATATAGTTATGGGAATTGGATGAAATTCATGTTATCTTCTGGTGCATAGTCTCAGATGTGTCTGAATATACGTTAAGCCACCTTAGTTACTATAACAGTATAACTAGCACAACAACTATCAGAATCTTCCTTTATATCATAAATGAAATAATCTCAGTGAATTCCCTAGAACATCATAATTTACGATTGTGCCATTTGACTAAGTACTTCAAGGATACTGTCAATTACATTCAACTAAAAAATATGTTAATATGCTTCAGTTAGATCCTTGAAGGTTTTTACTCGCCAGTATAGTGATCTGCCAAGCTATAGACCAAAACTCGAAACCAAAAAATTACTATAAAACCCTAAGCAATTAGCCAACCATTATCAGAGATTAATCAATACATAAGCTATGCTTCAGGAGTGTTCCTGTTTAAGCTTGTATACTTATATTTAAATATATACCAATGTAATAACTTATAATTATTAAGTTTGTCTAACTACAAAAATTCACTTTAGGAAATGTCTGAATTGTGAGTAAAAAGTTGTCTGAAACACAGGATTTATTAGTTCATCACAACCAAAGAGAAAATTTAATTTCCTATCAAATTTATTATAATAATTCCACCTTAGAAGTACCGCAAATAACCTACTTTGAAATGTTTCTTACAAGATTAGAGAATGGAAAATATATGACTCAATTTAGGTCAAAATCACATTGCCCTTCTCATAACAAAATACAGACATCAAAAGTTTTCTACATTGTTAATATCGGCAGGCTTAACTTCAACTATGGAAATGATCATAGTTACTACAAATAAAATATTTATTTCCCAAGTGCCATATGCTTATTTTATTTGCGGTAACCAATATCCCTAGGAATCAGTCAACATCTTAGTATCAGTCATTTCCAAATTCATCATTGCCTTGATGACCTTGGTTTAGACCTAGCTTTATTTCCAGATTATCTACTGCAGAAGTTTTTTTTGCCGCGAAAATACCAAAAGGAGCTCGTTAGTGAACACCACCGAAAATTTTCTCGACATATGTCACTATCTTAAGGAGTAAAGAAGTGGGTATTTATCAGGTGAAATATTAACAATAATAATGTTTGGTTACTCTCATTAAAAGCACTGTTACTAACCTAAGTGAAGTTATCAAAACATCTTACATATATACTTACATTATATTTCTGATGTTGATAAGAAAGCTCGATACTTGTGTCACAAACAGACAGTTAAAAATAATCAGTAAACGGAGATCAGTGGAGCTCATTAGAATAATGTTCGCAGGCTTACTCGGCCATTGTCTGAAGTAACTTCGCTTCTGGGTTGTAGCCGTGTACTTGGAAAATAATTCACCAACGTTTCGGTAGGCATTGCAGCCGCCATCATCAGAGGAGCAGTTACCTACTGAAGTTCTTACCAGTTGTCCTGCCTTTATATACTCTTGCCTGACTGCAATGTCGACCGAAACGTTGGTGAATTATTTGCCAAAGACACGGCTACAACCCAGAAGCCAAGTACTTCAGCACAGTAGAATGTTTTTGACGTGATGACGTCTTATAAATCGATGAAAGCCGGCTGCACGCACGAAAAAATGTCATGTTCCGCTTGAGCCGAGTGTGCAAGAACCGGCCAACCACCGTGCGAGAAAATATTCTGTAATATCAAACAGGTTAAGGCGGGCTTTTTAACTAATTGTTCGTGATTGTATTCAAACAAATTATTTAAAATTAAATTTGCAAAAAAATGTAAATAATATTTGAAAATTAAAAATTCTGCAATTTTTAATCAATGTTTTCTTATGACGTTATCAGGTAAAATTATCGTCCGTAAACCGACTTTGCAGACAACCCCCTTTTTAAAGCAAATTATAAATTCTTCTGTTCTCTAGTAGACGCAGCAGGTGGTAAGACTGCTCTGTTGCAGGATGTTGCCCTCGGCGGCGGTGTTGCTGGCCGCAGCGGTCGCCTGCACCGCGGCCACGCCCAGGAAGTGGGCGCTCCCCGCCGACCCCGCGCTGCTGGCCGCCTCGGCCGACGACCCCAGCTACCGCCTGCCCTCGGACCTGCGGCCGCTGCACTACGACCTGAGCCTGCGCCCCAACCTCGCGGGCGACTTCCAGTTCCACGGCTCCGTGGCGGTCGCCCTGCGCGTCCTGGCGGCCACCCCCAACGTGACCTTGCACGCGGAGGACCTCGAGGTGGAGGGGGACTCGGTGTCGGTGACGACCTCCGGCGCGGAGGGGGAGGGGGAGGAGGTCGAGGTCACGACCCGGTCGCGGGACGAGGACAGGAGCTTCTACACGGTGACCTTGGACAGCCCGTTGAAGCTCAACGGGGAGTACACGCTGAGGATGAACTACACCGGCCACCACCGCGACTCCATGCGGGGGTTCTACCGCAGCTCGTACCTGGACCAGGACAACAACACCGTGTGAGCAGGACTATCATACTGTTACGAATTATTAAAATGAAATAAATAATCGTCGTGGGAATACTACTAGGTTCGTAAATGGATAGCCCAATTAAAAATTTTATTACACAGTTTTATTAATTGCCAATATTTACATAACTAACAATTAATCTTCTAAAAATGCCTAAAGATCAATTTCACCTCACTCGGTTTTTTACACACCGCACACCTCGCTGGGCCGCACCTCTGGCGCAACTCTCGCCGTAGCATCCCTCGTGGAACTCCATCGTGGGACTCCGTCGCCGCACTTCGCCGCCGCCGCCGCACTTCCCTTCGCCGAGGTTCCACTCGACGCTTCGCTCGGAACTTCGCTCGGGACTCTCGCCGCACCCGCGACACTACCGCGTAGACTCTCTCGCCTCGAAACCCTCGACAGACTCTCGAACCGCGGCACTATCGCCCCGGAAAGTCCACTCCCAACTGCTCGGAGGCCGGCGTCCTGGGCTTATATAGACCCAGGCGCCACATCTAGAAGTCGCGAGCGCGGCTGAGGCCAGTCACGTCATTCCGCGGCGACCCGACGCCAGAAATCTTGAGACACGCGTCGGCGGCTCGCGTGGCGACCCGCTGAACTCCCCAGCTGTCAGGTGTCAGATAACGGCGCCGAGACCGAGCGCCGCGCGGGGAATTGGGGGCAGGAGTGAGGGGAAGCGGCGACCCTTGTAATTCACAAGGCGCGCGCGGCACGTCTCACGTTGCGGCGGAAACGTGACGTCAGTGGCCCCGTGTGGGGCCGCCAGCCAGCTCCGAACCTGCGCGCGCCACACACGTTCGTAACAATATTTACACTAATATGAATATTTAAAATCGTTTCTAAGAGTCTTATTTCAGTTAAGAATATTTTTATGATTAGTTAAAACTTATTCTAATTTTGTGGGCAGTTGGAACAGACGTAAGTCAGGCTGAATTAAAGCTTGTATATGTAAATTTGTGCCAAGAATAGGTTTTAGAATTTGATTCAAAAAGTTGACTATAGTTGACAATTGCACTTATTACAATCTTGAATAGTGTTTGTTATAGCATTGACTAGGAATGGACGAAAGCACATTGGAAATTTCACATGGAAATTGTTTGAATTAATATTAAAAGAAAATAAGTGTTATTAAAAGTTTTCAATGTTTATCATTGTGGGGATAAAAACTTATAAATACATTGTATCTGTTATAGTTATCACTTCAGAACAAATGTACATGAAATATTGCTGTACAAATCTTAAACAACAGTAGGAACGATTTCTAATGAAAATTAAAAAAAAAAAAAAAAACACTTTTGAAATAGTTTGCATGTCATAAAGTTATATCATCTACCTCCTTCGGGTATTTTGCTTGATTGTTTGACAAGAGCAACATGCTGGCGGAAGTTTCACTTTAAGAGCATGCATCGCAGAAGTGTCGGAATAATTCACGAGACCCCGCTCCATGAGACGGTAGCTGAAGCTGGTAGAGCTGTGAGAGGTTGTGTGACTTGTGGACTCTGTGCTGGACCGCAGGTGGCTGGCGACCACCCACTTCGAGCCGACGGCCGCCAGGAGGGCGTTCCCCTGCTTCGACGAGCCGGCGCTGAAGGCCACGTTCCGGGTCAGCATCGCCGCCCCGCCGGGCCTGCGCGCCATCTCCAACACTCCCGTGGCCAGCTTACAGCCCGAGTGAGTGTGCCGTCAGCATCCTGGGCACTGCAGGTCCATCGGTACAAGTCTGCCATTGCAAGTTAAACATGGGCTACCTTTTATCTCGTGCCGAGAAGAGATAACACAGGTTGATTTAAAGAGTTGAATATAACTGGTACCTAAATGCACTACATACAATCTGAAATAGAGTTTGTTACAACATTGACTAGAAATGGACAAAGGAAATGTCACATGAAAACTGTTTGAATTGAAAGTCCACCTCATGGTGGACTTGTGAGTACAGGCGCATGTCATGATCATCAAATTTGAATTTGAATCTAGATTGTACGATGACATGGCCAGATACAGTTACTGATTTTTTTTTTTGGATTTTGGGACGAGGCGCATCATTGTTTTTTACGATCATAGAAATATTTAGATTGGACCACCTTTAATTACATCTTGTTCGTACACTTTCGTGGCCAGAGTCTTGTATGGGGATAAAAACAGTTGCTGGTTCCAGACAACTGGCTAAACTGAGCTTGTACTCAGGAGACTCATAATGGCCAAACCAACGTACACTCATGGAAGCACACAGAAAGTAACTTGGCTGTGAATGGCCCTTTATAAATACTAAAATCAAAACATCAATGTCAACGTGCCTAGTGGCCTTTGCTCACTAGGAACCTCTGTCAGAAGAAAAGAGTCCATACACATGGGATACCGCTTTGAGCGGACTCCCATATCCATGTCCACATAGCTGATGCCTTTGCTTAAGAGTAAACTCTGTCGGCAGAAAAGAGTCCAGTCACATGTGGTACCGCTTAGAGCAGACCTCTTGGCCCATGTCCATGTAGCTGGTGCCTTTGCTCAAGAGGAACCTCTGTCCGCAGAAATGAGTCCGGTCGCACGTGGTACCACTTCGAGCAGACCCCCATGCCCATGTCCACGTACCTGGTGCCTTTGCTCACTAGGAACCTCTGTTCCCAGAAAGGAGTCCGGCCACACGTGGTACCACTTCGAGCAGACTCCCATGTCCATGTACACGTACCTGGTGCCTTTGCTCACTAGGAACCTCTGTTCCCAGAAAGGAGTCCGGCCACACGTGGTACCACTTCGAGCAGACTCCCATGTACATGTACACGTACCTGGTGCCTTTGCTCACTAGGAACCTCTGTCCGCAGAGAGGAGTCCGGCCACACGTGGTACCACTTCGAGCGGACCCCCATGCCCATGTCCACGTACCTGGTGCCTTTGCTCACTAGGAACCTCTGTCCTCAGAGAGGAGTCCGGCCACACGTGGTACCACTTCGAGCGGACCCCCATGCCCATGTCCACGTACCTGGTGGCCTTCGTGGTGTCGGCCTTCGAGAACACGACCTCGGCGGACGGCTTCGCCTCCGTGTGGCTGCAGCCGGGCCTCGAGTCCCAGGGAAGGTTCTCCGCGGAGTTGGGCCCCAAGGTGATCCGGGCCATGGAGAACTTCACGCAGGTCCCGTACTTCCTGCCCAAGATGGACGAGGTGGCCGTGCCGGACCTGTCAGACAACGGCATGGAGAACTACGCCATCGTGACGTTCAGGTGAGCAAGCGCAGAAGAACCACGTTTGGAACTCCTTCATAAGAAGCTCGCCAAGTATAGTGCTTTTGCGTGTAGCAGAAATTCGGTTGTTTTTTCCCCCTCGACAAACCCTATCATTTTGTGCAGGCCAAATATTATAATTTCATATTTCCAACAATTTCTGAAGAAAAGTATGTTTCTTTGTTATAATCTTTATTTTAATGAATGTTTTATATGCTTATGTCACTGGTATATAAAAGAACTTAAATTTTGGCGTACATCACATCTAATTTAACAAAAAAAACCCATTAATGTACTTAGATAAAAACTCCACCCTGGAAATTAAATATGTATTTGTGCATATTACATAATTATTACATTTCCTAAAACCAAAATCCTAAGCAAATGTTTAAAAATTGTATCTTACTTTTCTAAAAAAAAAATTTAAATATTCAGGAAAATTTTCGTTGCATTTTGCCCTTTTTAGTGTTTTTATAGCTATTAAAAATATTATATTACATCTGCTCATTAGGTTTGCCCGGACATATTGTATGAAATAACATTTAATATTATTTATACCACATACATACATGCATTAAACAAAGTTAAATATTTAAAAAAAAATGATTGGCGGAAACGTAAAAAAATAAAGTAATTTTATATGTTTTAACACATTTGTTCATTGCTGAAGAATATAACAGGAAAATGATCTTAAACTGTGATATATTTTCCCCCATCAGTTTAATTTTACAATACCTGTTTTCATTCCAATACAAATCACTTTGCTTGGGATATTGCGTTGTCCAGTCGTAAGGTAGAATGCGAATGTGAAATGTCCGGGGACGTCAATCCGGTTTTTGTCTAACAGGAATGTACACTAAGTGAGCTGGACCCCTCGGGCGAATGAGCTCTATCAAGAGCAACTTATTTTCATAAGACATACTACTACTGTGTTCTACAAAATTAGTGGAAGGCCCTGACCAAGAATTATGAGAGTGAAACCTGTCTCGCGGTATCTCCAAGTCGTTCGCTCTCAAAGTCTGGGATCTGGACATAAAGAGGTCCTGATCATAGTCAACGAGAAGCGGACATGCTCGAACATGGCCGATTCCTTACGGTTGATAAGCCAAAACTGAGTAAGCCACCAAGCCGTAGTCCCATAAGAAATACATTGCATCCATAGCCCCTATTTCCACTTTCTAACTATCATGACTACATATCTTATGAGTTTAGTTTACAGTATTTGTTTTCGGTTAAAGAACTACGTAAATATATGTTTCAACAGCCTTATAATACATTTAAAAAAAAACATTGCTCAACGAGCTTTCGACTCTGTTCCATTTTCTTACATACACAATGTTAAGAACCTGAATTGTAGTCACTCTATCAGACAGAGTTTCATGAGTTTTGTTATCGAACAATGTGTGCAGTGACGCAAAGTGAAGCTCTTGAGGTTTTCTTCGTGATTCCCCGGTTGTTACGACACACTCTCAATGATAACATCAACATCAATATTTTGTGGCGAGTAAGAAGTAACATATATGAGTAGTTGATAACAAAACCACAGGTAATTAATATTGTAACCTGGTTTATTTTTGTCTGGCTCAACTAAAACTTTGGATTTGGGCACTTTAAAAATGTAGCAAAATTTTTTTTGGATTTAATTATGATGTTATAATCTGACAAAAAACCAAATTTGAAGACATAATCAAAAAATACAAATATATAAATTTGAACGTAAACTTATTTGGCTCTAAGGTACAGAGCTTTTTGTTTAATGTTTTTTTTTAAATAGTTCCAAAAGCTAGGATTTCTTTGAGAAAGCAGACTCTGTGACAGAAAATTGTTGATATACAGTCAATATTGTGTAAATGCTTCAATGAGCTATTATAATTACTGTTTAAATTTTCGTTTTCGTAACCGTCCTTCCCTTACAGTAAACAACAGATGACTACGAGCAGATACATATTTTTGTCTCACCTTCTCCCTTATGGGATAAGAGATTGTCGAGGGATTGCACGCTGTAACGTATTTAAAGTCATTTCTTGCTTCACCATCGCCACACTAAAATACCCAAAACATCGCGTAACTGTTGCTTAACCAACCACACCTGAGTTTAAAAGTATGAATTAAAATTATCGTTGTCAAACAAAGTCAGTCACGCCATAAAATAATGTCCTTTAAAACTGCACGACAAATTATTTTTGGTAATTTAAATCATTATTTTGAACACATGCAATTGCTGGTTTGCACAGTGTGTCATTGAAAGAACACTATGAACGGACAAATAGAGACGAATGCACAAACACACAGAACATTTAAAGACAGTGGAAGTAATCAGAACAATATCACAGACAAACGAAAATAAACCTTCCTTCGAGTTTTCTACGACATAGAGTGCACATTAGCAATGGAGTTTGTCTAAAAGAATGATTGAAACCAATTTTCCCATTTGCAAGAATTATTCAAGGAACTTATAAATACATTCTTTAAATAATTAATGCAGTGGGGAATTTAGATTAAATAAAAATTTTTGGACACACACCATTGCAGTTTTTCACTGTTTGTCATAGGAAAAATTAATAAATGCAAAATAAGAAATAATAATGAGAAACACAAATCAGCTGATGTCAAACAGATAAACCCAAATGTGAACCTAAACAGGTAATATTGATAGCACAACATTGACACATTCAAACCTAAATATCAGCCAGAACATGGATTCCGGGAAAGAAATTTAGTCATGAATAAATAATAACAGCACAGATAACAAATTGGGCTAACAACGACGAGACAATTTCAAAAATAACGGCAAATGCAGACAGACAACAAAACCTGGACAACGCAGCAAATATACGAACACAAAGTTGAAGTTTAAAATAGATCTTATGTACAACACAACGACAACACCAACCCACTTTTCGATGTCCGAATGTGTTGAAATTTTGCATACATATAAAGAACCTCTGAAAATACAATATTTTGATAACTCAAGACCTTAATGTTAATGGGGGAGTGAGAGTCAGAGGGTAAAAAAAACACTAATTCCGAGCTATGGTTAATAAACATGCTTTTTGTGTATCCATGTATCCATGAGGTTGGGGCATGGTAGGAATTTTCCCCTGGGTTGACTGTGCCCCTGGGGGGGGGGGGGGATGGGGTTCAAACAGAAAACTTCTGAAAAAAAAAAACAATAGTTTTTTCAATTAGGAGTGTTTCCGAACCAATATGTACACATCTACAAATGTCTGTTCTCTGTCAAATCTCTGTTCCATTAACAAAATCAAAAAATTACGCCGTAACGCTGGATGGAACACGGCAGGCATAATGGGGTGCCTTCCATTTCAGGTCATGATTTTATATTTATATTAATAACTGATCAACTTTTAGACTTTTTCAATTGTTTAACTTTCACGAAATAAAAAAAAATTACACTGCATACATTTTGCATAATTAGCTACCAAAGTTACTTTTTTTTAACGTTTTTTGGTTCTACAAATAAGGAGAATTTAATTTATTGCAGAACTGAAACTTTTTAGGTTTCACTGCAATGCCACTGGCTACTTCATGATATGGTTTGCATTTCTATCACAAAAACTCATTTCATGTTTCTTGGCTGTCAAAATCGTAACAAATTTTGAGAATTTTGAAATGCCAGATAAAATAAAATAAATTAATAATATTTTCTGAAAGAAATTAAAAACCATTTCATGAAGTAGCCAGTGGCATTGCAGTTAAACCTAAGAAAGTTTCAGTTCTGTATAAAATTAAATTCTCCTTATTTGTACAACCGAAAAAAGGTGAAAAATGTAACTTTGGCAGCTAATTATACAAAAAGTATGCGCTGTATATATATTTTTCATTTCGTGATAGTTAAACAATTGAAAAAGTCTACAAGTTTATCTGTAGTTACTGTAAATATGAAATCTTGACTGGAAATAGGAGGCACCCATGTCACGTGGTTACAGGGAGAGGGTGGTCCTCTTCGAGGAAGGCGAGTCCAGCACGTCGGACAAACAGGAGACAGCTACGGTCGTGGCTCACGAGTTCGGCCACCAGTGGTTCGGGGACCTGGTGGGACCCAGGTGGTGGACCTACATCTGGCTCAACGAGGGCTTCGCCACCTACTTCCAGTACTTCGGCGCCGCCATGGTGAGAGACACCCCTCGCACGCTGAGAAGAAAAACATGAGCCTTTAGGCACAGCACACACGTGTAGGTAGACTTCGAAGTACCTATTTGTCCTGGAAATATTTCGGAAACTTCCACAAACTCCTGGAAACATTTTCAGAACTTAATGTAGCCTACACATAACATCCCAAACGTTCGCCAATATTAAAAAAAAAAAAAAATCGATAACGTTTTCTCATGTTCCATGCAGCGGAAATATTTTGATGCATTCAGCATTTAATGTCTTAACGAATATCATATTATGAATACTAAGGTAATCATGCAATTATTTTCAATATTCAAACACTATATTTCATTCCTTGCACTAATAATTGATCGTAAATTTTTTTTAGACAAAGGTTTAAGGGAATATTAATATGGTTATTAATAAATTCCGACGAATTTGATACTAAGAAAATTTTAATGTTTTTTTTTTAAATTTCAACCCCTGTTTGTACGGTAATAGTTCGTTTCATCAAAAGTTTTTTCTGCCAGAGGTTTTAGATAAAGTTGAGGCGTTTTACAATGTATTATAATGGATTTAATATTATATCTATTAAAAAAAGTAATAAAATTATGTCTTTCTACCCTTGTTATTTCCACCCCTTTCAGTATTGGCTTGTATTATCTAAACTTGTTTCAGACAAAAGTTTTGAATAAAAAACATAACATTAATAATAAAATTGTACGAAATTGATGTTGTGCCTACGAAGGGAGTTATGATTGTTCTTCCTCCAACCTTAGTTTATTTTACCCCTTGCAGTAATGGTTGGTCGTATAAAAAATTGTTTCAGACGAAAGTTGTTAATAATGATTTAAGGTTTTACAAAAAAAGAAAACGGTTATAACAGTGTACATGGTACGTAAATTATGAATGTTTTAAAAATAATACAGTCGTCTTGTTCAATTTTCAGAAAGACACGTTGCATTTGTTTTGGACTCTAGCAGCGAGTTTTCTTTAAAGCGATCTGAGCTTAGCATGTGAACTAATACTCTTACAGCTTATGTGCAGTTTTTCAATAGTGGAACATAGGATTTTCATCCGTTTAATTTTCAGACGATAGTAATTTTTGTACTGATTATAAAGCGAGAGACATTGTGTTGTATTCACGTATACCTAACTTTTTTAAAATTCTTAAAAGTACTTCTTAAAATATTTCTTATTTCTGAATAATTGTAAAGCACACGAACCATGATTAAGTCTGAGAGGGTTTTAGGTAAAATATTTCGGTTTTTGTAGAACATTACATACTTCTGAGAGCCACTCCTGCCAACAACTGCGCAAGATATTAGAACAAGTAATGCGTATTCTAACGACTTCCAGGTTAAAATAAAACACTTGGCGAGAATTTAAAAAAAAGTTAAAATCAGCTGGATTGTGCTTTAAAACACTAAGCAGTCAAGTTTTATAACTCCTGAAAATGAAACTGTCTACTGCTCATATTTTAAAATATTCCGAATATTATGCTGAGGTTTATGGCTTTTTAAAATATTTATGTAGATACAGCTTGATACAAAATCTAGTTAGTAAGTGAATACGTTTTTGAAGCTTGTTATGACTACGATCTATAAAACGAAATTATATTATTTCCAGTTCTGTTAACTATTTGGCGCTCACTAGCAAAACGTTTCCCTACTAATTAAATGTAAAATTTCAGTGTGCGAAAGACATTTAGCACTGTATAGGTACATAATAATTTGCAGTGCCAATATTTTTTTAAATAGTGATATCGCTCAATCTGCCAGTTTATGCTCGGTGGCCTTGATCTCTAAGGCGTTATGGCGATGGGTTGAACATAACCATGTTTGTGAAAGTTTCGTCTTCCAAATTTATATTCACAACCAGTGATGTTAAACTCTAAGTTTGGGTCCCGTTTACTGAAATGTTTGTATAATCCTCCATGTAGGGGATATTTTATGCCGATATTTGAAATTTTTTATAAATGGTATTTATCAATTTAGAAAGAATTAAATTGAGGTTATCTATAAATGCCTGTGACTTTGAGTCAGCTGATAACGTGTACTGATTAAATGGCAGTGAAATATTTCCAACAGAACAAAAATGTAATATTTGTTAATATGTTGAGAAATCGATCGGAATTTCTTTTTCAAAAACAACCGTGATTAAATGAAAACTCGCACATTTGGTTTATTCCATTTGGTTTGGGTTTAGCATTTACTTAGCTCATACGGATGAAGGTTCTCAGAAGTGAATCATAAAAGACTTAAAGACTTTTAATGTTATAATAGCATTTTTATTTTCATAAAATACGTGTCTAAAAATGACTTAAATTGTCTTCTGTTTTAAAAATAAAATGTTTTTCCCGCAAAAACATTTTACTAAAAAAAAAAAAGTTTTATTAACCATGCATCGCGGCAAAACGAAATTTAAAATTTTAATTATCATCACGCTTAAATTATAAGTTTAAAATAAGTAAAAATACACACGTGTTTTATGATAAAGGTTATAAACTAAACTGGCAATTTCTTTCCTCGTATTTAGTAATTTTTGGTATTTAGTTAATAATAAATCTTTAAAAAAAAACGAAATATGCAATCAATTCTGTACACAAAATAAAGCCACGTGAGTAATTTTCTTGCAAAAATTTTGGTTGACTAGAAAACCGTCTGATGCTCGTGGCATAATGTGGAAAATCGTTATGCGTTAAACTTTCATTATCAGCTCGCCCTTCAGTGCACTCGGTGTCGCAGTGGCTCAGCAGGTGGCTCAGTGGCTTGAAGTGGTTCAGCAGGTGCTCAGTGGCTCAGCAGGTAGCTCAGCAGGTGGCTCAGCAGGTGGCTCGAAGTGGCTCAGTGACTCAGCAGGTGCTCAGTGGCTCAGTGACTCAGCAGGTAGCTCAGCAGGTGGCTCAGCAGGTGGCTCAGCAGGTGGCTCGAAGTGGCTCAGTGACTCAGCAGGTGCTCAGTGGCTCAGCAGGTAGCTCAGCAGGTGGCTCAGCAGGTGGCTCGAAGTGGCTCAGTGACTCAGAAGGTGGCTCAGTGGCTCAGCAGGTAGCTCAGCAGGTGGCTCAGCAGGTGGCTCAGCAGGTGGCTCAGTGGCTCAGTGACTCAGAAGGTGGCTCAGTGGCTCAGTGACTCAGCAGGTAGCTCAGCAGGTGGCTCAGCAGGTGGCTCAGCAGGTGGCTCAGCAGGTGGCTCGAAGTGGCTCAGTGACTCAGCAGGTGCTCAGTGGCTCAGCAGGTGGCTCGAAGTGGCTCAGTGACTCAGAAGGTGGCTCAGTGGCTCAGCAGGTAGCTCAGCAGGTGGCTCAGCAGGTGGCTCAGTGGCTCAGTGACTCAGAAGGTTGCTCAGTGGCTCAGCAGGTAGCTCAGCAGGTGGCTCAGCAGGTGGCTCAGTGGCTCAGTGACTCAGCAGGTAGCTCAGCAGGTGGCTCAGCAGGTGGCTCAGCAGGTGGCTCAGCAGGTGGCTCAGTGGCTCAGCTGAGTCGCCGCTGCTCGCAGGTGGAGCCCAGCTGGCGGCTGGACGAGCAGTTCGTGGTGGACCAAGTGCACGACGCCTTCTCGACGGACGCCTACGCTTCGCACCCCATGACCTTGGAGCACGTCTCGCCAGCGGACATCACCAGGGCTTTCGACTCCGTGTCTTACGCCAAGTGTAAGCGCTCACTCTGACTGGGGATCTTCAACATTAATCTGGCGACGTTTACCATTTGCAAATTACATATCATCTACTAAAATAAAACTCTAAAACAGACGGACTGATATTAGAACTCACAGTCTGAACCGATGGACCTAAATATTTGAAATTTTGGAGGAAATTTTCAATGAGTACCCTAGGGATGTACTATAGATGGGATTTTTTAAATTACATACCAATAGGGGTGAGAAGGGGTGGGAATGTTTGTATTAAGTAAAAAACCACTCACTCATCACGAATTTTCCGGAACTATACCTATGACCTGCAGATTTGAAATATTGGCACGTGTATTCCGTATTTTACATAGACATCCGCTAAGAAAGTATTTTACGAAAATCAGCTCCCAAGGGGGGTTGCGGTAGCGTTAGATATAAAAATTTATCTCTTTTTCAAAGCCATTGCGTTGTTGGGTCTATCTCCGTATCCATGGCAACGATTTTTTGCATTTTTGATGCCGTCTGCGTCCCCCCCGGTGACGTTTTGATTATTTACTCACTTTCAGATCTTAATCAACTACCAATGCGGGTTGCGAGGGGTGTTAAAGTTTTAAAATATCCCGTCTTTCAAATGTATGTCCTTCAGACTTAACCTCATGTGTGATGATGTGTAAAGCCCGGGTAGTGCCCGGTACTTCAACTAGTCGGTACATATAAAACAGTACCGTGACTGACTTGACTGTCACACAACACACATCCTAAACCGACGGACCTAGAGATTTGAAATTTTTAGGGAAATTTTATTGCGTACCCCGCGAGTGCACGAAGAAAGTATTTTCGACAATAGTTGTGGAGGTGTTAAAGATCAAAATTTCTCTTTTTTTAAAATCTATTTCACATTGTCGGTGCATTCTTCGTCTCCATGCAAACGGCCATTGCATCGTTGATGTCTTTTACGTTACCTTTTAGTACTTTATTTCTTGTACTTTCAGATCTTAATAGATACTTAGGAGGCTGCGGGGGTATTAAATATCAAAAGTACCCGTATTTAAAGTTTATATACTACAGACTTAAAACTCAACAGTGATGATGTTTATATTACATAGTCATCAACTGTGAACGAGATTTTCCGAAAATTAGCTCCCAAGGGGTTTCAGCCCGGGCAACGCTAGTTTTAATAACGCAAGTTTTGTAACCTTAGTTTCTAATAGTCTTTCAAAATATTTGCTAGTCAATATAATGTCAGCTAAAAAAGTTTAAAAAAATGTAGCGTTGTCGATTAAAAACATATTAGCTAGTTTGTAAAGAATAATTTTTTATCCTTCCTATAGTTTCATATTTGTTTTACTCATGTTTGACCTCAGAACATATTCATAAAATTCCCAATATAATTATACTCCATCATTACCAAGAAACCTCAAGGCCACACTTAATATATATTTTTATTTTTTACAGCTGGTGCCGTGATCCGCATGATTGAGCACGTGATGACCCACGACACGTTCAGGAAAGGCCTGACTCACTATCTAAAAGCCAAGTAAGTACTTAGGAATGCAAGCTTAAAAGTTACTTCGTAAATAATTCCACCCACGTTAGACTTCTTTACTCGAAAAAATTAAGAAGTTTTAATATTTCATGATTTATAAAGTGAAAAATTTAAAGATTTATACTATTAACCAGAGTTTATAAAAATAAAACATTTAAAATGATGGTTAACATACTTGCTCGAATTTTGTTATCCATACGTTATCAAAAATAATATTATTTTGAAAGGTGTTGAAAAACATATACAAATACATCACTATTCACATTAAGATTTTTAAGGCTCATTATTTTATGTGCTTGAGAAAATATTTCTATACCCTAAACCACCCACGATCTGTTAAGAAATTAAAATTATTACTTCAGTATTAAAAAAAAAAATTAGTGTTTAATAATACAATTTTCTTTCTATATTTTATGACTTTAGGAAGTTAGTGTGTCGTATGTCATGTCACGTTGGCTTATGGAGGCTTTTCTTAATGAAAAAGCTACAGTTGTTAAATTTATTTTTAAAATCCCGAAATAATAACTTTAATCCATGCAAATTACTGAACTGATGACCCAAAAAAACGTAAAAGACTAAGCTTTATATCCAGATAAAAATTACAACAAATTAAAAAAAAAATTAACACTCGTTGAAAATTTGAAGAAAAAATTTGGTGGTCTAAAATAAAGAATTGAACCTATAATTTTGTTTAGCAAAGCAAAGGCAGACTTATAGTTCGTAGGGATTTTATTAATCTGACGGCATGTTTAGAGAAATACAAAAAAATTACTCGGCATTATTTAAAGATGTGACTTTTCAACTAAATATATCCTATGTCCAGCCAGCTTAGAGGTGAACGTGTTATCAACTAAATTCTAACGCTAAGTTTGGAATACTACCACAGCGGGAACGACACGGCGCGAGACCAGGACTTGTTCGACTCGCTGGTTGAACAGTACTACAAGGACTTCCCGAACTCCAGAGTGGATCTCCAGGACTTCCTGGTTTCCTGGGTTCGACAGACTGGGTTCCCAATCATCACCGTGACGAGAAACTATACCGAAGGAACGGTCAAAGTGTCCCAGGTAATTGAGTTGAAATTTTTTTATTAATTAGAACTTTATGTCCCTTCGCAAGTGAGGTTCTTTAAAGAAGGAAAGGACCTAAGATGGCCTGTAGCAAAAAAAAAATCGCAGTAATTTCTGATGCATATAAAGTAATGAAAGTAATACATTTATTAAAGCGAGGGTTATGCGTGAACTAGATTCCAAAGAGTTAATATGATGATGGAAATATAATTTTACAATCAAGCATAATGCCTAGGTATTTAATATACAAAAAAAAATGTTTCTATAATTATATTATCAACATTGTAATCATACCGAATAGGAAATAGTATCCTTGCGTATGATACCTATATCTGTTTCTTTTTTCTTTATTGAAAATCACCCAATTAGAGTTACACCAACAAGAGATTTCAAAAATGTCACGCAGAAGTAGCTGACAATCACTTTCAGAAGTATAAACTCTCTGTATATTTCAAGATCGTCTGCAGGTAACAGAACGGAAAAAGAATTTAAAACCAGATTAATGTCGTCAAATAATAATTAAAGTTGAATTTCTGAAGATGCTTGGGTGGTGGAATGAATAAATGAATCTCACCCCTCGACAGGAGAGGTTCAAGACGGGTGCCCAAGACACGTCGACGGCTGGGTCGAATCAAACCTGGTGGGTGCCCCTCACGTACGCCACCAAGAGCCACCCGGACTTCAACAGCACCTCCCCCGTCGACTGGCTCACGAGGAACGACTCCGAGAAATTGCTGGAGGGGCTGACCGTGGCCGATGGCGACTGGGTCATCTTCAACGTCCACCAAACAGGTGAGCGCTAGACTTTAGGTAAAAAAAAAAAAAAAATCGGTTGTCTGTAAAGTCGGTTTATGGACGATAATTAAACGTGACAACGTCATGACAAAACATTGATGAAATGATTGCATACTTTCATGAATAAAATGGAATCATTTTTTATTGAATCATCACTATTTTGTATGGATACAAAGAAGGAGTGAAATGAAATCTACGATTTAATTGATAAATAATTTACTTTTATTTGCACTCATTAATTCAAATATGTTTATTACTTTAACGAATAGATTATTTTAACTATAACTTTTGTACATGTTTTCTATTTAACTACTTCCAAATCTGTGTTATTCTGTTAAGGATGGGACGATGATAGGAAAAGCAGGAAACGAATGGGAGTGTTTCAATGTTTAATGTGCCTCGAAAAAGTCAAATCGATGGTTGATCCGATCGAGTGGAAGAGATATAGATGCGGCGCAAGCGTACAATGAGCGTAACGGGACACATAGTAACGGGACACCGTGCGTGACGGGACAATGAGTCATCCTTTTTCCGTGCGCGAAGCCTGGCGTTCATCGATTTATTAGACGTTGTCACGTCAAAAAAAATAAAACAGTTAAGCATAAAAACCAGATCACGTGATCGGCATCGCTTAAGGGCCCCGCCTACCTGGACACACATACGGTGTGCAGAGCTTCAGGAAAAACAACGCGATTTCAAAACTACTCAAGATATCCGAGTGGGGCCTATTTACGAATAGCATTTAAGAGTTCGCTGAGGGCCGAAAAGTACTTTCAATTTTGGATTAAGTTTTTAAACTGTATTTTTAGACGCGTTAAAATGGCTAAAACGCGTGTTTTCAGAGTAGTTTTTAGGCATAAAACAATCAGTACAGATTCTTGAAAGCACTTAAGGGACTTGCATAACACCTTTATCTTCATTTCTCCGCCATATAATGTTACGGTCACCGCTCAAATTTCACAGTTATCCTGTGACGACGAGACGAATGCGCGCCAGTTCAGATACTTGCGCTCAGAGGCTATATACCGCGCTAGAAGCACCAGCGAGCGTCGCGCTTATCATCCCGCTTCACTAACACACATACACCCCTGACGAGGCGGGCCAAATATCGGCTGGAGTGGCGCATGCGCAGGTTTCTACCGCGTGAGCTACGACGAGGCCAACTGGCGGCTGCTGGCGCGGCAGCTCGACAGCGACCAGTTCGAGGTCATCCCGGCCGTGAACCGCGCCCAGATCCTCAACGACGCCTTCGCGCTGGCCGAGGAGGGCCGGCTGGACTACGGGCTGGTGGTGGGGCTGCTCCGGTACCTGCCCCGGGAGACGGACTACATCCCGTGGGCAGCGGCGCTCCAATGCGTGACCACCCTCAACGACAAGGTCAAGGGGTCACCGGACTACAGCGTGTTCCAGGTACAATGTCGAACACTACTTTCATTTTTATTCTATTACCTGTCTGCCGCCAATTAGTATTTTTGGCACAATTTTAACTTTAAATTTTGGAAAATAATTTTGCCAGTCATTTTTGTTACTAACACTTAGAATTTTTCCGCCTCCTGTGCATTCCCATTTAATCTTTGTCAGGCTAGTTCCCATATCCCTTCCCAGCACTGTATCTAATTTTTTTCCAACCATCTAATGACCCAGTCTTATTCTCGCTTTGGTGCACATCCGTCGCCTGTAATTATTCTACTTCGAGCCGTGATCAAGACGGCTTATCTCGGCGTTCTACCAGGACACTGTTTTTTTTTCTAGGAGCTCTCCTGACACAAGCAGCCCAGAGGCACACCCACGAGTCATTCGGCTCTAGCTACCGGCACCGTATCGGGCTTAATTTACCACAGCGGCGCAGTTCCCACCCCACCCCCTCCATCCAGCCTTTCCAGGGAACCTGATCAGTTCACTGGCCGGTCACCAACCCCGGCTGAATCCAAGGACGCCCATCGGTCTGCGAATGCACCGCCTCTGCCCTATCGTGGCAGATTTGCGAGTTATTTCCCTTGGTGTGTTTGAACGTCCGCTAAACGCCTGGCCCCTGGCTCCTCATGCAACAAGTAGTTCATTTCCAAGCCACCAGAGCACTGCACTAGTCCCCTCCATAAGCTCTATGCATCCCGTGCGAGAGATACGAGAGTCGATCTCTCCTTGTTTCGGACACCCCTCAGTAGGTCGCGCTGACATCGGCCAGTACCACCAACTTTGAGATATCGAAGTCTGTATTTCTCGACCACCCCCTCGGAAATATTCGGAACCTTTCGGTCCGGAAGCCGAATTCTCCCCCCCCCCTTTCATTTTGATTGGCTTCACCTTTTTAATTACGAGTCGCTGCCGCCCCCAAAATACTTCGCGCCGCGAGAGCAGACTGACAACATCGCATCGTCGGCGAGCCGCACGACAAGACTTCAGTCCGGTTCGTCGTGCAAATATGTAGTCAACTAGGCAAGGGATGTTCTCCCTACAACTCAGTAGGTAACTGCTCCCTGATGATGGCGACTGCAATGTCAACGGAAACGTCGGTGAATTATTTGCCAAGGACACGGCTACAACCCAGAAGCCAAGCTACTTCAGCCAGTGGCCGTGAAAGCCTGCGAACATTATTTTTAAAGAGTTGTTTTGACGTGACAACGTCTAATAAATCGATGAACGCCGGTTGCACGCACGAAAAAGTGTCCCGTTAACAACATTGTTCCGTTACGCTGTGTCCCGTTACGCTCATTGCACGCTTGCGCCGCATCTATCTCTGCGGCAGCACACAACTTACATCTACACGTGAACTGTTTATAAAGTGAAGTGAAAAGTTCATGTGGTTTTAATTGCTTGTTAGAACAACAATTTCGGCAATAAAGGTTAATTATTCTTGCATTTTAAAAACCTGATTACTAGTATAATTTCAAGTATTTATTCTTTTATTATTAAAATTAAAATGATTCAAGTTTATTCATAAAAGTAACTATGCAATCATTTCATCAATGTTTTGTTATGACGTCACGTTAAACTATCGTCCGTAAACCGACTTTATAGACAACTAATTTTTTTTAAATCATTAATTGAAAGATGTTTGCTGCAGGACTTCGTTCTCGGTCTCCTGAAGCCCTCCTACGACGCGCTGGGATTCGACGAGAAGCCGTCTGACGACCACGTGACCAAGCTGCTCAGGACCCAGGTGGTGCAGTGGGCTTGCGACCTGGGCCACGGGCCGTGCGTGCAGACCGCAGTCTCCAAGTTCAGGGTCTTCATGGGCGATCCGGAGGGAAGCAGGCGAGTTATGGCGGTGACGACCACTTCGAACGGTGCCACCAGCGAGTTGGAAAAAAAAAAACTAGTGTCCTCCAGTCATATATAGATCGTAGAATTTCGTAGCAAGAGTCACTGAAGGAGGACTCACAAAGATTCCGCACGTCCATCATATAATTTTTTCCATTTCCACGCTACCAACAGACTAGACGACTTAAACAATGGTGAAAATTTATATTTTTATAAGTATATTAAGATTGACAATCATGAAAATTAAGCACTTAATGAATCATTTAACTCAATTTTTTTACATAGGCATCCGCTAAGAAAGTATTTTACGAAAATCAGCTCCCAAGGGGGGTTGCGGTAGCGTTAGATATAAACATTTATCTATTTTTCAAACCCATTTCGTTGTTGGGTCTATCTCCGTATCCATTGCAACGAATTTTGCATTGTTGATGCCGTCTGCGTCCCCCCGGTGACGTTTTCATTATTTACTCACTTTCAGATCTTAATCAACTACCAATGCGGGTTGCGAGGGGTGTTAAAGTTTTAAAATATCCCGTCTTTCAAATGTATGTCCTTCAGACTTGACCTCATGTGTGATGATGTGTAAAGCCCGGGTAGTGCCCGGTACTTCAACTAGTCTGTGCATATAAAACAGTACCGTGACTGACTTGACTGTCACACAACACACATCCTAAACCGATGGACCTAGAGATTTGAAGCAATTTTAGTTGTTAAAACTGTGATCAAAATTAAGTTAAAAAAAAAACACTTAATGAAGACAGCAAAAAAAAAATACTTAAAATTTTCTTGAGCTAGTAAAGTTTGTCGGCAATAGGTATCTTGCTAACATTTAGGAGGTTATCTCATCCGTTCGTCCGTCGAAAGTAAAAGCTTGGTAAGGTTTAGACGGACGGACGGATGGAATTTTCCGGGCCATCTGATTGGCTGCTGGTCACGTGATTGAAAGACGGACGGACGAGACGGATAATTTAGAGTCCAGCCTAACTACTACTTGGGTTCTGGACTCAAGCCACGTCCGTGGGATTGACGGAGTGCTCGTCGTTTCGGCGCGTTGCAGCCATCTTCAAGGCTGCAACAAGGCAAGCCGAAATGACTGGGACACCATCGTTTTTTGCGGACGTGGCCTCAGTCCAGAAGCCGTGAAGCGGTTATTCCCCATTTGTTTCAAAACAATTTTAAGCAGGTCTTAGATTACTGTAAAAAACATGGAGAAACCCCAATTAAAACACTCGATGTGCCAAAGATTTATGCGTAAAAAAACCAAACAAATTTAAAAATAAGTGTGTGGGTTCATGATCCACACACAACTTAGAAACATACAAATTAGAACAGTCATAAAAATAGAAATTCGTAAAAAATTCTACATAACATAGAATGTCATAAGTTAGAACGATCATAACTTAGAAACACATACCGCAGAAACACACAACTTAGAAACTTCGTAACTTAGTAAATCATACTAACATAACTTAGAAAAACCTTTTAGAACTATCATAACATAATACATGCACAATTCATAACTGTCATAGCTTAGAGAAACACGTAAATTATAAACACGCAACGTCAGAACACACAACTTAAGAATCGCCATAACTAAGAAACGCACAAGTTATAATAATCGACATGATTTTAGAAACACATAACATATGACGGGTTTAACTTAGAAGATTCTATCTTGTGTTTTTCTAAGTGGTGTGTTTCTAAGTGGCGCGTTTCTAAGTTGCGTGTTTCTAAGTGACGTGTTTCTAAGTTGCGTATTTCTAAGTGGCGTGTTTCTACGTTGCGTGTTTCTAAGTGGCATGTTTCTAAGTGGTGTATTTCTAAGTGGCATGTTTATAAGTGACATGTTTCTAAGTGGCGGGTTTCTAAGTGGCGTGTTCCTAAGTGTTGTGTTTCTAAGTGGTGTGTTTCTGAGTCACGACGGCCACCCCGCGGGTTCTTCAATGGGGCAGTGTTCGCGCATGCGCAGGGTGGAGCCGGACGTGCGCCGGACGGTGTACTGCTACGGCCTGCAGGCGGGCAGCTACGACGACTACGCCGCGCTGTGGAGGCGCTACCTGACCACCAAGGTGGCCACGGAGAGGATGCTGCTGCTGCAGATGCTGGTGTGCGCCGGCGACGAGACGGCTGCCCACGAGTGAGAACAAAAAAAATATATTGGTTGTCTGTAACGTCGGTTTACGGATGATAGTTTAACGTGACAACGTCATAACAAAACATTGATGAAATGATTGCATACTTTTATGAATAAAATTGAATCATTTTTTATTTTAATAATAAAATAACAAATACTTGAAATTATACTTGTAATCAGATTCTTAAAATGCAAGAATAATTAACCTTTATTGCCGAAATTGTTGTTGTAATAAGCAAAGAAAACCACATTAACTTTTCACTTCATTTTATAAACAGTCGACGAAACAGTTCGCGTGTAGATGACTTGTAATTAATTTTAAAAACTGGCGTTTAGCTATAAAGTTTAAATATAGTTATGAACAGGTTTTCATATAAATAAACTGTAATCAAAAAATCTATCATTAATTATATGAATCACCATAAATTTTTAGTCAATTGTAATATAACCTATTCTTACTGCACTCGCCGACAGCGTAACGGAACGCAGCGTAACGGAACAATGAGCATAACGGGACACAGCGTAACGGAACAATGTGTGTAACGGGACACTTTTTCGTGTGTGCAGCCGGCATTCATCGATTTATTAGACGTTGTTACGTCAAAAAATATTTAAGTCGCAAAAAGGAATTTACTTTTGCAATAACTCTCATTCAAACATTTGCAGCAAGGATTGGTCGTATCAAAAAAATTGTTTCAGACAAAAGTTTTGGATAGTATTTAGAAGTTTTGAGTTAACTGTGAACGAATTTTTGAATATGCTTACAAAGAGATTTATGGATTGGTTTCTACAAACCCCTCCCCCATCCCCTTTAGGTAATGATTGGTGTCTTAAAAAAAAACTTAAAAAAAACGGGATTTTACTACGCTTACGTAATTATTATAACTTAAAATTATGAAACGCATTTCACTCTAAAAGAGATAAATATTTTTTTTTTCTCAAAAATCCTCACCATTTGTCCGATTTAGTCCATTAACAAACTCGACTAAGATTTTCCATGTCTATATTTTATGTATCACGCTGGAAGTAATATGTGCGATATTACGACAGTTATCTTGTCCCTATAAAATACAGATGTACTGAGATAACGAAGGTTTTGGAGTTTAGTACCGATTGCAAAAAGTAATCTTCCTTCCAAATATGCCTAAAGATTTATTATGTTAACATACTTAAAAATAATTGGTTAGAATATCATAGTCATCACTGAATTTGACATTAGCAATAATTGCATCGAAATAAGTGGGTAATTCCACTTCGAATAACCAACATTTTGAAAAATGGCTGCAGTTCGACAATTTCTGATTTGTTTGGAAATTTGACAGAATGTTGACAACCTTTTTTAATTAATTATTTTCCAGATAATATTCGACAAGACTAAATAATATAATACACTCACCTGCATTTCGATCATTTAAATAAAGTAAGCTAGCGCAATTCACACTTCCTAACCTATTATTTCCAAATATCTACGGACAAAGGTTTCTGACTCATTCACACAGATTTATTGTAAAAAGTCGAGAGGTCATTAAATCTATAAGTTTCTCACTTTAGCTTCTTGCTTTGATCTTATTCTCGAAAGGCATAAGCAACTTTACAATTAATCTCAAACTTTCGTAGGGTATAAATCTGCTAATTATACTTGCTAAAAATATTTTCATATAACATTAAAATAAGATTGAATTATTTAGTTTTGTACTTAGGTTTGTTTCATTTGTTCAAATTTCCAGAACTATACTGTTAAAAAATAATTATGCCCCTCCCTTAAATTAAGCCAGATGACCCAAGTGTGTGCCATATGTGCAGTGCGTTGTTTAGCTATCATAGTTTTTTATACCAAACTATTGATTAACTTGAGTTTTGACTAAGGGTGTTTCCCTCAAATATAATTTTCGCAAGAAATAATATTTAAAAATTTTTTGAATTATTTTGTTTGAAAACTATTTCACCTAATGTGGTTTTCAAACTTAGAATAGCTGATGCCAACAGATAATAATTACACGTGTAACATGAAAAAACTAAAGAAAAAAGGCCTAATTCTATCACCCATAAAATTAAAATTTTGA
Source organism: Bacillus rossius redtenbacheri (assembly GCF_032445375.1). Taxonomy (NCBI): domain Eukaryota; kingdom Metazoa; phylum Arthropoda; class Insecta; order Phasmatodea; family Bacillidae; genus Bacillus; species Bacillus rossius. The sequence continues at coordinate 59,640,819 of NC_086336.1, forward strand.
AAACATGGTATGAACGGAAAATAATGGAGGAAAACAAAGTTTAATGTTATACATACTAAAACGAAATTGAGAAGATTGCGAATGTTATTCATGCTTACTGTGTTATAATAATGCAATGTTTTGTGATACTTTCGCCATGCCCAATTGTGTTTCAGGTACTTCATGAACATCAGGACCAACCACACCGGAATCAAAGAACAGGACGTATCTTACATCACCGGTTGGATATACAGCTCTAACACGGCTATAGAGAACTACATCAGTTTCCTGGACAAGCACTTCGACGATATCACAAAATAGTTAGTAATTTTATTTTAAGAAAGAAATAACCTACACGATCATCTTCCCAATATGTCTATTTTTCTTTTTACGTACATTTGTTTATTAATTAGTTTTTTCCCAAGTAATACTTAGTTTTCGTCAGTCTGACTTATTCGTAACAACCATATATATCTATAGAAATTTTTCTTAGTTATTAGTTTGACTGTTGTAAATTTGATCTAAATTTGTGATAACACTATCACATTAAGTATGTAGATGATATATTAGACATTTTGCAGTAGCATCACACAAACACACATATGAACGTATATATACGTTTATAGAAAAACTTAAAAAAATTATATATTGTGGGTTTTTTTTAAAGACACACAATATAAATGTTTTGAAACATGCACCCAATTATACTGGACTTTCTTCTAACCAATTAGAATTCAATTTTGTTTTTTAAATAAATATTTAAAAAACGTTATCAACAGAACGATTGTTGTAACACTAGCTCTCTACTTGTTCTCTTAACTACATAGTAACTTGACATCAATACTTGTGTTATGATATATGATTTCAGCGAAAACAGCTCAACAGCTGTCCTCGGCGAAGTGGTAACACTTTCATCCTTCATATGGACTAAGGATCAGTACAACAAGGTGAGAAATGCCTCTTGAAGTGAACGTAATTGATAGAGACCTGCAAAATTCGCGGATTCATTGACCTCTAGGATAGAATCCACAGTCCTTTAAATACTCTCGGAAATGACACCTGTTCATTGGCTACTGACGCGTGAGACGTCTCAACTAGGCTGTCCGTAATTCGGCACTTTCTTGGTTTAGTGTTTCCCATTGGCTCACAGTTCCCCGGATAAAATGTGGGCCAATCGCAGAAGCGGTACGAAGGTATAGTTGTTTTGATGCTAGCCTATCGCGAAATGAATCCGCGAATTTTGCATGTCTCTAGTAATTGAGTATATGAGAGTCACGGTCATCGAGAGATCAAATCACTCACCTCTCACCCAGTCGATCCTCGACAGAGTTTTCTCAAGTGGAGAATGTGGCGGACGTTGCCATTAGTAGGTTACTCCAGTCTTTCCGCACCAGTTGATTCCGTCAAAGCTTCACCCTCATCTCCCCACAGCTCATCCGCTCATATTCTGTTATGACCCCTCGTGGTCTCTAATGACCCTTAATGGTCTCTAACGACACCCTGTTTCCTCAAATGACACATCATGATACAAAACGATATATCACGGTCTCTAACTATCCCTTATGGTTTCAATGACGTCTAACAACCCATCATGGGGCTCTAACGACCCTCCACAGTCTCTAACATCAAGGTCTATAACGACCTATCGTGGTCTCTAACGATCCCACATGGTCTTTAGTGACCCATCATGGTCTCTAATGACCAATAATAGTCTCAGACGATCAATCGAGGTCGATAACGACGTCTCATCGTCTCCAGTGACCCGGACAAAAGAGACGCTAAGCCGTTGTCCACTCGCTGACTTTCCTTCCAACCGACTGGACGTCGTGTGTCGACGTCAGTAAGCGAAAGGTGTTCTTGGGTTCCAGTCCCAGGAGAGGCGAGCGCGAGAAACTGTCTCGTATGGATTCGAGTAAAAAAAAAAAAAAAAAGATACGCCAAGGTCGATGGAGATGTGGAATGGAACAGATGGAAGTGGGTGTCGGCTCGTCGACGGCGGATGTGCTCTGCGCAGCTGAGGCGGCTGCTGGAGAGCCACTCAGCGCAGCTGCACCTCGGGGGCGGCGCGGACGACTACCTGTCGCTGGCGCGGGCCGACATGGAGGCGGCGGCGGCGCTGGGGCGGCGCGTGGCGGCGGCCATCCGGGGCCTCGCCCCCGGACCGGCGTGACACCCCGAAATGGGGCCGTGTCTCACGTGATACTGGCTTCCAAATTCTTCACTGAAACAATGTCAGACGAATAAATTGTGTTTGTTAACCTTGTCGCTCTACTTTTGAATGAACTAGACTAGAATTTTCAATTTTGACGTGACAACGTCTAATAAATCGATGAACGCTGGCTGCACGCACGAAAAAATGTCCCGTTACGCACATTGACCCGTTACGCTGTGTCCCGTTACGCTCATTGTACGCTTGCGCCGCATCTATCTCTCTTCCACTCGATTTGCCTATGCGTCCGATTTCATTTCTAAACATTGACTAAAGTTTTAATTTCTAACATTGAAACTTTATTATTTAAAAAAAATTGGCTGTCTGTCTGTAATGTCGGTTTACGGACGATAGTTTAACATGAAAAATTATGGTGATTCATGTAATTGATGATAGATATTTGATTACAGTTTATTTATATAAAAAAATTGTTTATAATTATATTTTAACTTTATAGCTAAACGCCAGTTTTTAAAATTAATTATAAATCATCTACACGTGAACTGTTTCGTCGACTGTTTATAAAGTGAAGTTAAAAGTTAATGTGGTTTTCATTGCTTATTACAACAACATTTTCGACAATAAAGGTTAATTATTCTTCCATTTTAAAAATCTGATTACTAGTATAATTTCCAGTATTTATTCTTTTATTATTAAAATAAAAATGATTCAATTTTATTCATAAAAGTATGCAATCATTTCATCAATGTTTTGTTATGACGTTGTCACGTTAAACTATCGTCCGTAAACCGACTTTACGGACAACCAATTTTTTTTTATCTTTGAATTTATAATTAGCATAAAGGTGCATGATATTATATATATAACTAGTTTAATGAAAAAATAACAATTTTTCTCCAGTGACATAATTTTTTCCCCCAGCGAAATTACTTTACATATATCCTTCACACCAACATTCTTTATCTTCGTAATAGAGTTATTATTATTTTTGATCCCTCATGTATCTTTCACACCATTTTCAAGATTAGTTATCTAGAGCATTTTAGTTTTGTTTGCTGGCCACGATTCTGATTGGCGGATCCCGCAAACACAAAACAACCTGTTCCATACACAAAAATTACAAATTTATCTTCATTTATCCGCCGCATGATTAGTGAGTTCTGGTTACCCATCAACTCTCACACTTGTCCCGTGCACGACGAGAAGACTGCGCGCCAGTCCAGAGCCTTGCGCTTAGAGGCGACACCGCTCTGGGAAAACCGGCGAGCGTCGCACTTATCAACATGTGTGACCAAGGTGGAAGCTATTGAGTTAGGTTCAGGGGGAGTCAGAGTTTCAGAAGCCATAACAACGGCCTCTTGCAAGGAGGATAACATCAGGGTTCATACACAAAGTGGTTACCTCCACGTTTTGAGACATTCCTGTGGTTGGTTACCCATATAGTATTTAATCATTTATATATTTTTAAATTAGCTTCACGTTCACATGGTGAGCGGACCATACCACCGAGTTCGGGCATGGCTCATAATCAGGGACACCTGTATTTCGCGACTACATTTCGTGTCTAGGTATTTCACAAAATACTGTAGCTTTTCTCCTGTGGTTATTGGCTGAGGTCGGTGAGAGGTGTCGTCCCGCTCTTGACGGGGCCGATGAGAATGTGGTCACCGTACTGCTGCACCCTCACAATTTGCCATGACTCTTAGAAAATGCTACAGTGTTTTGTGAAATACCTTGACATGAAATGAAATCGCGAAATACAGGTGTCCCTACTCATAACTAATGAGCATCGAGACTGTCAAATTGGTTTGAGTCCCTCTATCGCAATGTTGGACTCTAACCTCGTGTGTACAACCCAGCCACGTGAAATTCCAGCGTTCGACTCCATTTGTGGCCCGCAGGGAGCTACTCGGCACACCCCGTATTCCACTTTATCGGAGATCGCTCGACCAGGCTTATCTGCTGTATCGAGGAAAAACAAGTTTTAGTGATAAAGGCTGTCGCCGCGAGGTGCTGGTGAAATGAGAATGTAATTTTTTCCTCTCTCTTGTAAAAGCATCGCAGGCCCATATCATTCTTAAGAGAAGATACGCATATTTGGATGTGAGATAATATTTCCTGTAGTTTGGGTATGGACGTTACTTTCACCTACTTATAAACGTGAAATTACATATCGGCAATTTCACCAAGATTCATAACAATAATTTCGACAGAACATAAGAAAGAAAAAATATCAGTGAGATACCTAAATATTATATAAAACGAAACAAATGCGATTGATTAATAATTTAATAACTTAATGCAAAGTAATCACTAAAAGAATGACGATAATGACTGCTAATTTTGTTAACCGGTAAAATATTTAAAAAGGGATTTGGGAGGGTCAGAATAAGCCACAGAAAAAATAACTACTAGAAATGAAGAGGTTATATAAATACACTTGCGTCTTAATGCAGATCCTATGTCATATATTAATATCCTAAAAAAAGCTTATTTGATGTTGGTTTCATTTTGTTATAATTTTGCTCAAATAGTAGCGAGATTATAAGTGAAAAAAAACTGGGTTTTAGAATTTCGTTTAGTAGCCTAGTTTGGTAACATAGCGCACTTTAGTTTAAGTAAATTGTTATTTTTAATTCCGATGAAGCGTGCAAACAAACGGCAATAGTAAATAATTGCTTGAATTTAATCATACACTAGGCCTACAAATTAAACTTAATGCGTTAGAGAAATCTTGTTTTTAATGAATACAGAAAATTTAATTCACTATAGTTTGGGCTCTAAAAAGAAAACTGTGTGTGCCACCAGCTACACGCAGGAATAAAATGTTGCTGGAACGTGTGTCGGCTTCGTGCGAGTGAAGTGAAAGCTGACCTACTTACAAGAAACCCAGCAATAAGAGCCACTGCATATAAGTTCCTCTGGTAGCTCAGTTGGTAGAGCGGTGGACTGTAGATCGAAACAAGTAGATATCCATAGGTCGCTGGTTCAAATCCGGCCCGGAGGAATTAAATTTTATTACATCTTTTGGCTTTTGGTTGAAAATTCCTGTCTTTCAGTAATATATAAATTCTATATTTATGATATTCCTTCAGATGGCAATCATATAAACAAAATAGTCGATAATGAACATTTTGCAAATCTGGCAATTAACGAAATAACGATATTCTTTCGAGCAGTAAAGAGAGCGCTGTGTCAACTTAAGATTGCATTCTTTAAAAGTACTTAAAGTGAGGTTACCTATCAAAAATAAGGGATGTGGTAGACTATTATGTTTGTAATGTTATTTCCTAATCCACGACACCGTTAAAAAGTTGATGATTCACGTATCATGGTCGCGACCACACATCAGATTAATGTAAAGAGCTGATAAACTCGTTGGTTTAGCCACTCAACGGAAGATTCCATTTTAAAAGATCTTGGTTCACCTAGCAAGGCGAAATTTATAAATAATTATAGGTAGACTCTCATTTATAAATAATTATAGGTAGACTCTCATTTAGTTTAAACGAATTTAATTTTATATAAAATGCCGATAACAGAATGCAAAATGTGTTTAATGTTTAAAAAAAAATTGAGTAAAATTCAACGTTTCTTGAACATTTAATTTTTTTCTTTATCTGTTGATCCATTAAAATTCTTTATAAGTATTTTCTCGCTCTGGAAATTCTAAATAACACATAATTATTTGTGAATAACATATTTTGTTATGTATAAACTAAATATAAACACCAATTTATGAACATCACTATTAGAAACCGTAACTTCTTCAAACCTTACCATCTGCACTTTTCACACAACCTCCCACGACAACTTGGTTGTAGTAGCAGACTACTACTTTAACTGACCAGAACGCCAAAAAATAAAGAACCTTTTCCATAACCTGAACACTAATTAACTTGAGAACAACTTTTGGAAATCAAAACGCCAAATGACTCAAGTACTACTCAACCAGAACGCCAGTAACTTCAGTACTACTCCCAGTAACAAGAACACCAAGTAACTTGTGTACTACTTCTGGTAACAAAAATGACAATTGACTTCAGTACTACTCCCAGTAACAAGAACGCTACAATGCTTGAATACTACATCTGGTAACCAGAATGCCAAGTGACATCAGTACTACTCCCAGTAACAAAAACACTAAGTAACTTGGGTACTATTTCTGGTAACCAGAAATCCAAGTGATTTGGTTACTCTCCCAGTAAAAAGAATGCCAAGTAACTGGAGTACTAAAAAGAATGCCAAGTAACTGGAGTACTAAAAAGAATGCCAAGTAACTCGAGTACTAAAAAGAACGCCAAGTAACTACAGTACTAACACCGGTTACCAGAACACCAAGTAACACGTTGCTTCCTGTACCTGTTGCCGGAACGCCAATTACATTTTTTTTGTAACGGTTGAGTTCCCTAAGTCCCAGAAGATACAGCTTACGTGAGTATAATAATAGCTCCGAATGTGTTGGTTAATTTGAATGAAGACAATATTAGAGTCACTGCTTTGAATTCCTATGACAAATAAATTACGTTGCCATCTAAGTTGTTCTGTTATACGGCCAATTTTGTAGTTGTTTAAAAGTAAACTTAGAGTAGCTTTGCCTCGATGAAATATTTTTAACCATAAATAAGCAATTCCATTTAGTGATTTAAAAAAAAGGTTAAAAAGCAGCTATTGTTTTAATGTCCGGAAGGTCTAGTATATTTGGTACTTTGCCATCGAAAACTGCTACCAAACTCAAAGAAAACTGCCAATTGTTTTGTGGTAGTCCCACTTTTGTACTGCTACCGAAGCTAGTAACTAGATGTATGCAGCTTCAGTACTTTGTACTTGAACGAAGACCATCCAACCAACTGCACTGACCGTGGATTGGCCTACCTACCAGGCGCTTGATAAAATGCTATGTCGTTTATTACTATAGCGTTTCTCACTCTTGGATTACAGTTCAGTGCAAATTACGTCCACTTTTGCTACACTGATACGAACCGGTTTTTTTAAAAATAAAAATTCATATTTTTTATTTCATCGATAATTATAATAATCTAATTTTTGAAAATTTACTATTTATTGGTATTTCTAAGAACATAAATAGTTTATTTTGACAGCATTATTACAGTTGTACATATTCTGAAAGGAAAAACTATCAATTATGTATACCAATTATTATATTACAGTAAAAACTATTTCTAACAGTTGGTCACTATTAATATCAAATAATTCCATTAATTATGTTCAATGGGGAAACACAACCAAAAAATTTTAATACTAAATTATATAAAAAACTTCATGACAAAAACGTTTGAAACCAAGATGGCTTCTTTCAGTTACGTTTCCTTAGAAGTAATAATTGTATATTATCAGATGACGCTCTTAATGAAATACAAAAAGCAAATGTAATTCCAAAATTTTATTTCCAAATATTCATTTACAAAATAACATTTTAAGTCATTTATTGAAATTTTTTATTACATTTTAAAGTTGTGTCCAAAACTTTGGTTTTCTTTGGGTAAATCTGGCAACAGAGCAAACCGAAACAAAAACTGCGCTGAAAAGCAGATATCGTGCATTGGTAAGATGGAGTAAATGTCCATTTAAATGCACACTGAAATATAAGCATGAGGCACTATAGAGACACAAGGTATAGTTTGGTAGCAAAGAATATTTGAATCAGACATACATCTGATTTACTTAGTTGTTCACTTGACCCTCCTTGAACGGCCCTTGGAGAGAAATATGCAAGCATAATAAGACAAACTATTTTGATGTTTGAGCGGCCGATTAGGGAACAGAACCCAGATCCTCTGGAAATCGATTCCACTTTCTTATATTGCACAACCTTTCTCCTTCTGTGCTCTGAGTAGTCCTCATCTCGGCAACGAACTCTCCAGATGCATAAAGTCACCTTAAAATCCTTAGCTGCATTCATTATCTTGACGTGAGAAATGACTCTTTGTGACAGCCAGCGAGTTGCTATTTCAAAATTTCTGTTTCCCATAGTTTTCTAGGGACACTGTCAATCACATCTAAATAATCCAGCATGAAATATTTTTGCGACCGCCGTTTGGCCTGCACTCGTTCGTCAAACGTTATTTAACATGTTTCTTTTAGGTCTATAAATACTTACGATAAAATCATTCAACATAAAAGCTTTCAATGTAAATATTTTCAGTCTAAAATAATCCTTTCCAAGTTAAGCTTGAAATAGTTTTATCTCCCCGGAATAATGCATCTTGCTACAATATCCTTGGGATTTATCATCGACCGTTACTGTGTCTAACGACATATCTGTCGATAAAACACAAAAGAAAAAAAAAACAGGAGATACTGTATTTTGTAATATTGGTTTTATTTCGTCAATGCTGTTATTTGTTTAGTACTGTTGAAACACAGGAAAAAAAAAACCCAGAAACTAGTACTGACGTGTTTAAGCATACATTTCATTAATGAACAACGAACAATCGTATCCACAGCATTTTACCCGCTAGCTCGTATTCTGAGACATACTGTATCACCCGAGTTGCGAGATTAATGCGGCTATCGATTTCTACACACAATTCTGAGTTCCTGAGATAAAACTTGTTATCACAGAGCATCGTTATCTGCCGCGCGTATCCTCATTATTATTTTTTTCTGTACAGATTCAGAAATAAAAAGCGAAGCAGGAATCACAAGTAAAACCAAGCTCCCGCCCATTTGCATAGCAGTCTTTCTACTCTGTCCAACTCTTCTTCCAGAACCATCCTTCTGTTTCCTGTAACCAACCTGCTTGTAATTAATGCATGAAATTTTGCATCCCGCATGTCAGTGGCCAGGGTTTTCCCTGCGTCTATTCAGGATTTACCTGGGCCCAACTTATCTAGTTTTAACTTATAATAGTCAGTGAGGGGAGTTAGCCATGGCTAAAACGTTGCCATGGCTGGCCAATCCCCTCCTAGAACATGATGCATGCTTCCTCTCCTGCATGGTTCATAACCTGCATGCTTAGAGCGTATAGGCTTCGGCTTGAGACGCACTTAGAGTCATCCCTACCCAGACCCCTCCCAAATACACTTAGTTATTAGTTAGGTTAGGGGAAAAAAACAAGCAAAAAGTATTTAAGAGCACATTATTTTATAGCAAGTCAGATGTCATTTTTAATAATCCAGAGATTTTAGTTCAGAGAAGATTTTGGAGTTAAACCGTGGGGTTTGTCGAGGCTATGACTTATCAGAGCGTAACGAAAAGTGTAACTTTAAGGAGTGGAGGAGATATAGCGAATAAAGTAGGGAATCAGATCATGTCAGATTCTTTGCAGGTTTTCTTGTCATGTGTTTGTTTCGATCGCGAAATTCCTGTGTGAACCTCATATTTGTGTGTTTTATTGTTTGTTTTCATCGTTCAAGTGAATGATTAAATATTTAGTTTTATCGTTAAAATATTATATTCCTGCGACACAGAAATGTGCTCTCCTCGTGACTTTGGTATAAAGGTTTAATGCATATGTGTTGCTGGTTGTCTAACATGCAGGCAACTGAGACTTGCAGCCGTAAACTGCAGGCGGCAACATGTAGAAATGTAAAAATGAATCCATCCGAATACGAAAAATAATAGTTTTACGCCATTACTGACGTGGCTTTGCAAACTTTACGTTACTCTTAAAGGCATTCGTGACGAATGGAAACACAATCTCAAAAGTTTCTGCCATAATTGGGTAACTAAGTGTGCTATAGTCTGACTCTCCCTGAGTAAGCAGTGAATTGTTTTGTACGAGACAAAATAATAAAAGCTGTTTATTCGTAGTTTCTGAAATAAAAATTCTTTAACAGCCGGAATGTTGAGTGATCAGAGCGTATCGGAAAGTAGCGTAAAGAAAAAAAAATGTTCAATGCTCAGAGCGTTGCTATTCGGCGCCATGTTTGTTTCAATTGGATGTGACGTGGACTTATTGCTGCGCTCACGACAATTGCACGCACACGGCGCATACTTTATTCTGAAACGTATTAACACTACAAGAAACTGAATTTTGCGTGTCGCAACACAGATTTGAAAACACAAAATACCCAAATAACCTGTTAATGTACTGTACTAGCATAATCGTTAAAGCCCTTGCAATCGGGAATCCACGTATCTTATTCTGGCCCTGAAGTTACTTGCCGAGAACTCAGATGGCAGCAGCAACAGCCACGGCGCTGCCTGCAGCGCCGCTAGTGAGAGGACGTAGAACTACACCCAGTTTTTTTTTAAGAACTCACGTGGCAAATACGGACACAATGGGTTTTTGATGCGTAGACACCTCAGCTCCCGGTACACGGCGTTTGGTAGGAGCAATTCCGAGAAACGGAACGGAATTCGATGAACGGAAATGTGACACAGATATGGCGGATCTACGTGTAACAACATACACCCGTATATAGTCACTTTCGTAAACATTATAGCTCATACCAAATGTATCGGTGTGGCAAATGAATAATTATGATAGCGAAACTACCCCGGAATATACTGGTAAACTAAAATACTCATAAGAATAAGTAATCTCAAGTTTTAAAATACCTAAGAAAGATGGAATTATAATTATGAGAGCCTATTACATGATCTCCTTGTAATATGCGAACGGGCTTGGTAGCATAGCTGTAAAAACGCTCGTTTGCTTCCCTCAAGGGACGTGGTTCACTGGGAAATATTTTTCTTCTTCTTTAAATAAAATTATAATGTTATATAATAATGTTGAATCATCTCAACAATGTTAAGGTTTGTATGTAGTAATAATTTACATACTGATTTCAGTCGTATAGGAAAAAAAACAAATGTACAAACTTAGTGTTATAATATGTGTTTTAAAATGTTCCCGGCTAACATTTTAATAATACCAAAGAAGTTTAACGTCAAACGTGTACGGAAACATTAAATTATTAACTTTTTTATGAATATTAATTGTTAAGTGAATTTTTACAAGATGGACAGTATTTTAATAAAAATCACTTGTCGAAAATATTATTTGCAACATGAACAACACCAGAACAAGAATTTGCTCGCTACCGAAGTTAGGTGTTTGTTCATCACTGGCGAGTACTCCAAGACTGGCTCACAATTTTTTTATTTGAATCCAAATTTTGTTCACTTCAGATTTAGCGGGACAGCTCTTGATCCAAGAGGGAATCTAAGAAATACGTGGCAGCGTGAGAAGAGGGCGTTACGCAAACTCTTTTCCAAGAAACTGCGATAACACCCGCGCACTATCTTCAAGACCCGAGCTGAACACTTCATTTAACAGGAATACTAGCCATCACCTGGCAGTTGCATGCTGTTCTAAGGATTAAGGAAGAACTTAGCGCCGTCACATTGGGCATTAGAGAAATAACCGCTTAGTTGTGTATGTGTTGGTGCGGTTGTATTGTATTCAAAAAGTTACCAATTTTACTGACTACCGTGCTCTTAGCAATGTTTGTTTCTCCACAGATAATTTGTAGAAATATATATTATTTGAGTTTAAATTTCATAGTGGCATTAGGCACCCTATCATATCAACATTGTAGTCTAGTGAAACTATAACGTCGTATGCAGTCAATCGTGAAATAATAAACAGTCTTGACCTGACTGAAAAAAGTAGAAAATTCTTGTTACATAATTTATCCCTTGCCCTGCTTCAAAGCAGATAAATAATTCTGTATAGATATTTTACCAATATTTTAATGTGACAGATATGTGTCTACCCGTCCACCATCTGGCGCTCATGTGTACAAAATAAAAACCCTTGATTAATTAATAGCTATAAGGAAATGGGAATTCGTTCTAAGAGAAGGTTTGCGGTTGTTAAAAAATTGGTTGTCTGTAAAGTCGGTTTACGGACGATAGTTTAACGTGACGTCATAACAAAACATTGATGAAATGATTGCATACTTTTATGAATACAATTGAATCATTTTTATTTTAATAATAAAAGAATAAATACTTGAAATTATACTAGTAATCCGATTTTTAAAATGCAAGAATAATTAACCATTATTGCCGAAATTATTGTTGTAATAAGCAATGAAAACCACATTAACTTTTCACTTCACTTCATAAAAAGTCGACGAAACAGTTCACGTGTAGATACTTGTAATTAATTTTAAAAACTGGCGTTTAGCTATAAAGTTTAAATATAATTATGAACAAGTTTTGATATAAATAAACTGTAATCAAAGATCTATCTTTAATTATATGAATCACCATAATTTTTTAGTCAATTGTAACATAACCTATTATTACTGCACTCGCCGACAGCGTAACGGAACACAGCGTAACGGAACAATGAGCGTAACGGGACACAGCGTAACCGAACAATGAGCGTAACGGGAGACAGCGTAACGGAACAATGTGCGTAACGGGACACTTTTTCGTGCTTGCTGGCCGGCGTTCATCGATTTATTAGACGTTGTCACGTGAAAAACATTATCTGTATTTTCACAAAAGATTATTTTGGAAACTAGTTACCAAGAAATGGTTTGTAATACTACAAGAAAGAAATAGTAAATCTGTACAACACGTGGCTATTGTTATTATTGCATATGTGAAATACGTTTCTCGAAAAAGGCGCATAATGTTATATTTTAATTAATGCTTCATTCAAGTATAATTTTTTTTATACAATGGAAAAGTCAATCGAATATTAAATAATTGGACATTATTTTTTGTTATTGTACTTATTAATGTAAGCATTTAATCTCGGAAATCTATTCAGGGAACGGTTTACAAATAACTTCAAATACTGTAGGTACTGAGACAACACAAAGCATAAATTCCCGGGTGAGAATCCGAACCCAGTATTACTGCGAAAACTATTTTGTAGCTATAATTTGTTTTCATGTACATGCAAAAAATTACCAATATCTGTAATTTGGCATGACTATATCTGTTCCATTTACAAAAAAAAAAAAAATTACAGCATAGGACCCGGAAATTTCGTGAGATCATTTAACAATTTAGACTCCGAATTCTTGTGATATTTAAAGAAATATTTCAATTGGTCCACAGTTATTTTGACACGTTACGAGCCAGCGGAAAGTGGACGCTGCAAACGCATTCGAAGTCGTTTAAAACGAGAATGTCTTCTCTCGAGGAGAGCGGCCAATATTCTAATAAAAAATTAGGGGCTTGCATTTTTCGAAAGAAAAAAAAAATATCTTATTGCTAGGGACCGGAAAAATTCGCGGGTTCAATGACCTGTAGGATGAACTCCATAGTTCTACGTGCACTCGGTCAAATGCCACCCACTCATTGGCTGCTGTATTTTGAGACGTTCCAGCGAAGCAGCCTGTGATTCGATAAAGCTTTGGCTGGGTGTTTCTCATTGGTCCAGAGTCATCCAGGTGAGTTGTGAGCCAATAGCAGAGTCAGCACTAAGGTATAACGATTTGTATTTTAGCCTATCGCGAAATGAACTCGCAATTTTTCCCGGTCTCTACTTATTGCTCATTAGACTGCAATGAAGTGTGCTTGCGCTAGGATTGTTTTTCTTGCAGACGAGGGAAAAAAAATCAGTTAAAAATCAGTCAAGCCTCAATACATTTTGCAATGGCAATATTGCTGTTTTAACCATGAATGTATCTTGGACTTATCTATTTTGTATAATGTTTTCCAACACCTATGTAAAAATAAAGGTGAATACATTTATAAAATTTATTTTTAACGAACGTGACTAGACAATACTGAAAAGATAACACGACAAATGTTAGGAAACTTGTCGAGAACGGTTGTTGAAATTACTTAAAATATGTGAAAAATTTATAAGTCTTAGTTAACTAAATGAGTGTCAGGATTGCAAAAAAAAAAAAAAAATACATATAATTGTTGCAAAATTGTCACAGCTTTTCCTACAAATGTTTCCGAGGATAATTTTTTTTTTTAAGTTTAACGAAGTGGATTATATGATATACTTATTTACGAGTCCCGACGTTATCAGATAACACTTATCAGCTCTGTTATTTCCCAGAATTTCATCAAGAGTTTCCTCAGCTGTAGATTAGCACCGCTACGCTTCGAGTGCAGCAGTCACGTAGGTTGCAATTTTTTTTCTTCTCAACAACGTGTTTTGTGTGCGTCATTTCTCGTGGTATGGACGACCGCGAGCGAACTAAAACCTCGCATGTTAAGTTTAACACACGTGTCCAGGGCTGTCCCAGGATTCACGACTCAAAATCTCTGCTAAAATTTGATGGAGGAAAAAAAAGAATGGCAAGGGGAGGGAACTAACTCTTGCCTGAGAAGGGAGTGGCTGCAGCTGATTGGCTCAGCAAGTAACTGCTCCCTGATGATGGCGACTGGAGCGTCGACCGAAACGCCTGTGAAATCTTAGCCTTCGACGCGGCTACAATCCGGAAGACATAAATGAGGAAAAAAAATAAACTATTTTTTTTATTAAAATGTATTTTAATGTGCTGGCCATTATGATTTTTATTAAAAAATTGAGCATTTATAAAACTGACGAGTGTATATATTTTTCGCAAATTATAAATATATCTTAAGATAAATTATTAAAGCCATTTTAAAGTAAGAACTAATTCGCTTATGGTACTCGTCGTGGAACCTACTTCTTAAAAAAATTAATAAATGTATAATTAAAATACTTATGTTTCATTGAAACAGCTTCTCACGCGTATTCCACTATCTAAAATTGTTTTAATTCACAGACAAAATTTTAGTTACAGGTTGGCTTAGAGATACAGAAATTAAGCATATTTATTTATTCGCAAAAATTCACACATCGTGATTGGACCGCAGTTGATTGGACACGCCCCTCTAGGACCGTGAGCCAACGATGCCCAGCTAGGAGAGAAGTAAGCGAATCAGGCAGTGCCAGTTAAAAAGGATAAAAATTTTCTCGCTGAGAAGACAGCCAACGGGAAAGCAAACGTGGGTTGAGCACACATATGATTTTTAATTCTACCCTGAGGCCAAACGAATCCGCGAAATTTCCGGGTGTGTATGTATTTAAAAAAAAAGTTATTTTGTTCGATTTCCTTGTGTGATTGTTGTTTTATTAATACAGATAGAGTGATAAGTGTTTTTTCTCGTAAAAGGGGTTGGTCTGTAAAGTCGGATTACGGACAATTATTTTACGTGATAACGTCATATAAATTTTTTTAAATTGCTTATTTTAAAAAGCCCACCTTAACCTTTTTGATATTATAGAAGATTTTCTCGCACTGTTGTTGGCCGGTTCTTGCACGCTCGGCTCAGGTGGAACGTGACAATGAGTCATGCTTTTTCGTGCGTGCAGCCGGCGTTCATCGATTTATAAGATGTTATCACGTCAAAAATTTTTTAATTTTCTGTGTGGTCTCACCAAACTCAGCATTTTATCTGTGGGTTGTTCCACCGCGCGAGACCCTCCGTTAAGGCTCTTATCAAAAACATAAGGACCTCGCAAAAGAAAATGGGCCAGGACCCCGCAAAGTCTAGGACCGCCAGTGACTGCGGTCCTTCGACGCGTATGGGAGTGAATTCTGTGGCAAAGGAAGGGGAAAACCCAGAGAAAACCCCGGCTCAGCCGTCGGATGGGCGACTGCCTTTGCGAAAGTTTCCTGCGCGTACAGTCTCGAGCGCACAGAGACTCTTTTGGCTACTCTGTATTTATTTATTTTTTTTGTAAATGGAACCTAAATATTCATGTCAACTTACAGGTATATTCGCAAATTTGTAACTTTAACATGAAAACAAACTGTATCACTGCAAAGCAGTGTTCGCAGTACTACTGGGTTCTTATTCTTACCCGGGCATTTATGCCCTGTGTTGTCCTAGAATCTCCAATAGTTAAATTCATTTGTAAACCGTTCCCTGAATAGATTTCTAGTATTAACTGCGCACATTAATAAGCATGGCATAACAAAGCCAAAGTTTTGTTATTATTAAAAAAAATATTAATTTGAAAATAAAAGCCAAAATAATTGATACCTCTGCAAGTAAAATATCGTGCATCTTAAAACAAAAAATTAAAAAATGGATACTTTGAAGTAAAATTAGTATCTTCACGTTACTTGTGATATAATTCATAGGTGATTTTCTACTTCAGGGGCGTTAATGCGCGCATAAGGGGTAACGGAACAGAACTTGGCAGGCGGCTCAAGTGTTGGCGTTCGTGCAGGGAACCGGTCGGGGCAGCCCCGAGCTCCGAGCCGGGTGGGGGAAAACCAGAGAAATGTTGCCAACCAAAGCCGGCGGCACGAAGGGAAGGGAAGAGAGAGGGAAAAAAAAAATTTCTCTCGGCGTCCCGTCTCCTGACCGTCACGCGTTATCGAAGGGGAGTCCAGGACAGATAATCGGGGGCCCGGACTTATAAGCGCGCGCTGTGCTTATTGAGCTTCGTTATCGCTGCATCGTGGTCGGAGAGAGCCGAGAGCTGTTGGACAGGACTGGTTTCCCCGAGAGGGTCGCAAGGTAACACGCGCCGGAGAGCCATTGTTCGATACACAGAAAAAAAAATGGGGGTTGTATGTAAAGTCGGTTTACGGACGATAATTTTACGTGAAAACGTCATAAGAAAACATTGATGAAAAATTGCATACTTTTTCAATTTTCAAATATTATTTAAAGTTTTTTGCAAAATTCAATTTAAATAATTTGTTTAAATATAATCACGAACAATTAGTTAAAAAGCCCGCCTTAAACTGTTTGATGCTATAGAAGATTTTCTCGCACGGTGGTTGGCCGGTTCTTGCACGCTCGACTCAGGCGGAACGTGACAACTTTTCGTGCGTGCAACCGGCGTTCATCGAATTATAAGACGTTATCAAGTCAAAAAATGTATTCTGTGCTTTTACAAATTAGTTGTCAATAAATAGTTTGTAATGTTTTAAGACAGATATTGCAACCTTGAACAACACATGGCTTTGGTTATATTTGCATATATGAATACGTGTTTCAAGATAACACTTAAGTAGATATTTATTACGAAAATAGGCACATAATTTGATATTTTAATTGATGTCTCATTCAAGTATAATTTTTAAACCATTAAAAATATAATATAATATTCAAAATTTTGACTTTATTGTGTGTTATTATGATTATTAATGTGCGCAGTTAATACTGGAAAGCTATTGTAGGTACTGGGACAACACAATGTATAAATTCCCAGGTAGGAACCCAAACCTAGTATTACGGGAACGCCATTTTGTAGTGATACAGTTTTTTTCAAGTAAATATACAAATTTACAAATATCTGTAATTTTACATGATAAATTCTGTTCCATTTACAAAAAAAAATCCTGAGTAAAGCGTTGGTTTACTACACTGTAAAAATATATATTTGGTAATGTACCTGAGATTGTAATAAAATACTTTTACATTGGGTAAATATTTATTTCCCAAAAAACCACGGTATCTCTCATGTGTATCATATATATGAAAAAGTAACACGCATAAGGAATGTATCATATTTGTATGGTTAACTTCAAATACAACGTACTGCTTGATTACTTTCATTACAATATGTTTGAGAACGTGCTTAGGTATTTTTTTTAGTGTGCGTCTACGTCCTGTACTTGATATTTTATGGTCCGCATGTGGTTCGGAGACCACTCTAACATAACTAAAGGACCTTCTCTTCAGCCATTTAGTGAGAAAAAATAATTGTTATTTGTAGCTCAGCCTTTGCAAACTATTTGTTACATATATGACACAGCACCATAGATAATTCTGATACGGATAGAACTATTTCTCTAGTCGAGTTCACAGACACACTTACAAATTATTTGTTTGCAGTCACTGATTTAATACTATGTTATATTTGTAATATTATTGTCTTAAAAAATGGAAGTTATGTTCGAAAACATTATTCCTTAATATTTTTTGCCCGATTTTTTTTTAGCAATTCGCATAAAATTAGAAACTAAATAACGCACATTAATGCGTTAACATATTCGTCTTGTTCGAAACATAATGTCTTCAAAGTATTGCAGCTAAGTTGAGTCTGCTTTCTTTGGGATACATTCATCACGAGACAGGTATTGCACAGACATAGTACACGCAAGAATCCTAGGTGAATTTTATACTGAAGCAAATAGAAGTGATGATGTATTGAGTAAATTTATGTTTTAGGTTTCAAGTAATTTGTAAATGTACACTGAAAAGAAATTAGAAAAATGTATATACGAGCGATTACTATTTTTTTTTTTCATTTTTTGTCCAGTAATTAAAAAAGTAATGTTTTACAGAAATATTTGCAAAACAAATTGTACTATAGGTTTTGGTAGAAATAAACGAATAAAAATCTCCTATTTAAATAACTAACTTGTTAAGTTACGCAAGTTTTCAATTGAATTATGTTTTATTTTTTATCAATACACTGCAGTTTTATAATTTAGACACTTAAGTCATAATTTAAAGTGCATGATAATTGTAAAAGTAAGTTTACAACGACCAAGTAACCGCTAAACCACACACATATATATTAGGTTATTGAATATGTAGTACTAATTATACTCGTAATAATGCAAGCTGCATTCTCATTACTTCATGAATCATTGGTGTGCATGATGGACGAAGAGAGACTTTTGACGCAATACTTTTAAAACAACAGGCCATAAGACCATAAGATAGTTACTCCGTTAGTTAACTTGGGATATTAGAAGTGGTTACTTAACTATTCAAAGGCTATGAAATTAAAGATGACTCTAAACTACAAATAGGTAATTAACAGTTAAATGGTACAAGAAAAAGAAGAAAAATAATTGAAAGTAGTGCAGATTTTCATGTTAATTGTTTTATGCAAAATTGACAAAATTATGCAGCAAAATTAACTGATAGGTTTGAATGGCTTAGTAAAAAAATACAAAAATTAAATACATAAATATAAACCAATAACGTTTTTCAGCATTTAGGAGCATATAGAAAAGTGGTATCGTTGTAACTGAAGAACATTAGCGGATCCACAAAATTATTATATTAATCAAACTATCGTCAAGGGAACTAAACATATATCAGATCAATTAAATTTTTGTAATTAACATTTTTTATTAATGTTAATATTAAAATATTCAAGTAGCCCACTTTTAAATTAAAGTATACACTTTTCGAGAACAAAAATAATTCAGTTTTAATTTATTTAGGTATTTTGCCTAAATTTAATTCTTCCATAGAGGTCATACCCCATTTAGGATATTTCAGTTATTATTGATAATAAAAAACTAAAACATATATTTATAAAATTAACACACGTATTTCAGTTTTAAGTAGTTTTATATTGAAAATTACTCTTTGTTAAATCTTTTTTAACTGTACTGCAACCCAGTAAATATTTATGATGGATAGACGATTATAAAATATGCACTTTACTTCATGTAAAGTTGCAAATAATTAACAACCTACATACCTTTGACTAACTTAATTAAAAAGCACTGACACTGTGTAAGAGATTAAATAGACATAAGCTGGTAGCGACTTTGGTTTATACTATTTAGAGATTAGTTATCCTTAATGCTGTTTTTTATTATATAGTTTAATTTCAAGGCACTGACAATTAATCTTACTTGTAACATAAATGCGAAAGGTTGGACGGATGGATGTTTGTTACTCAATCACGCCAGAACGGCTGAACATATCTGATGAAATTTGGCTCAGAGATAGATTATATTCTGGAATAGGACATAGACTACTTTTTATCCCGGAAAAATGCACGGTTCCTATAGGATAGCATAGCAATTGCATCCTACAGGAACCGTGTATTTAAAAGGAGTTTCATTGAAGTTCGTGAAATAGAGTTTTAGAGCATTTTTCATTAAAAAGGCTTGACTAATTTTGACAGTAATGGAAAAAATTCTCTAAAAATTTTAAAATAAAAACGAAATTAAAATTTTATGAAAAACCCACGACAATGTAATTGAAAAAGGATATAATAATTTTTTTTGAAAATCCCTCGACTTAAAGTAGACACTTTTTACAGGATTCCGATAAGGTTAGTCGTTCATTCTGGTTAAGCAGTAAGAATTTGGTTCTCACTTTCTGCTACTAGATGGCGCTTTACGGTGAGCATTGAGTTTTCTAAATCGCGCTGTTAAGATTTTCTTGCGAAGAATGACCTTCCAAGCAATCTTTGTTTGAACTTATCTCATTTTAGGACCTATTTTATCACCTTCGCTTCGCTCCTTTGTCTTTAAAAATCTCAAATCTCGATTGATAAATACGGACTTGAAATTGATTTATTGGTTTCCTGTATTTTTTTGTTCAGGTAAATCCCACTAATATTATAAATGCGAAAGGTTGTATCTTTGGATGTTTGTTACTCAATCACACAAAAAACGGCTGAACGGATTTGAATTACATTTTTCACACAGATAGTTTACAATCTGGATTAACACATAGGCTTCATATTAATGTGAAATTCCCTCCATATGGGATTGAAAAAGTGATAAATTCATTTTTATAACAGAAAAAAATCATCGGTCGTAGATAGGGGCAGGAAATTTTCGCGAAAAAATCTAAACGCCTACTAGACTGCAACGAGGTATACCCACACCAGCGGTTTATTCCTTGTGATTGGCGGCCGTCTGCGAGAAAAGTCGTTGCCTTGTTTGCACGAGCCACTAAGGACGAGTTTGCTTCCACACTGCATTAGTGTGATTGGTTGTTGCAACAATCGACATGCACCTCCAAGTAACTCACCCAATCACGAAACACAGACGATGCTACAGTGTTTTAACTTCCAGCTACTCTCGGGATCTTTTCACGAAATTTTCATGGCCCTAGTCATAGACATACAAATAGTGAGTGTGGGTCTTTTATCTATGTCTGCCGTACGGTCTTATAGTAAGGTCTAGCAACTTTCTATTCTTCTTCTTGGTGAGACCCGAGCGCTTAATGAAGCTCGTGGCGGCTAGCGAACTAACAGCGCCAATAACAGATCGGTTTTGAACTTCGTCAATAGATGGCGTTGCCTGGAATTTTAAACGCGCTATCGTTTGGGGCGTCCATCACGTCTTGAATTTTCGTACGTTTGTCCCGTGTGCGTTCCTACACCAACCATCCGATTGCGATGAAATTGTGAGAGTTGTTATGCGCATGCCCACGAAGGTTTGTGAGTTATCACAACTATTTTACAATAGGTGGCGGACGAATAGTTTCAACAAATGTGTGTATTTCATATAGTTTAGCAGCAGTTCGTGTGTTTTCGGTGTATCAGTGCACACACACACTACATTATTTAAATGAATGAAATAGTAACAGCGATAATTCACAGAATTGAATTGAACAAAGTTCAAATAGCGAAATTTAAATTCGTGCATGATATAAACAGTAGGTAGCCCGAGAGTCGTTTCATAAAATGAGTTTATTTCATATTGTGTAGCGGCAGTTAGTCTGTTTTTGTTGTACGAGTGCGCACGGCATGACACAATTAAATTTAATTAAATATAAAACAGAGACAGAGAGATAGAGGCAGATAAAGCGAGGTATAGAAAACGAAATGCAGTTAGATAAAGAGAAATTTAGAGCTATATACAGACTCATAGAGAGAGATATAGAGATGGGTATATAGGGGAGAGAGATAGTGTGAGATATATGTATATATGTAGATATAGAGTTAAAAAAGAGATATAGGTAGATGTTTATTAGAGATATTGATAGATGCTTTGTATATGTGTACATTCTTCAAACAAATTACAAAATAATATTAAATGAGACACTGCAACGCATGCTAAGCATTATCTAGATAATGGAATCTTTTCAATATCAGTAATCTTTCATTTTTCCGCTTTTTTTATAGTGATTTATAGAGTCAAGATTACTTAAAGACCGCCTAATTTTTAGATATATAGAGGTAAAAATAAAGGTAAATAACTATACACTGGCAGAACAACATCTGCCGAGTTCTGCCACTGATAGAAATTATTTTGCACACTTGACATTCAAATTAAGAAGACAATTACTGTCTACATCTGATTTCAGCCTGGGCAACGCCGGATACTGCAGCTAGTTTTAAATACATTTTATCTGTAGGTTAAATTTGACTGACATGGTTCATGGTTCTAATAACCAAGCAATTCATCAAATAATCAATTCTTGAAATAAACCTTCATATACAAACAAATTTCCATACGTACAGAAAATTACGTGGCAGTAGTTGTACGAATAAGAACATTTTTAGTATAATTTAACATTACCAGTTTAGAACAAAAATAATGTTGTGCTCATTAAAATAAACAACTTTACCTTTTGTTCAAAATTACATACACAAACTAATTAAAATTATGACCACTTAAAATTTGATTATGGTTAATTTATTTACTAGAGCATTATTTAAATGATTTAAATTTACTTCTACATTCAACTTTTAATGTGGTGATTTCAAGACCAATACAAAAAAGTGATTTTCAGTTTTATATAAAATTAAATTATGGGTATTTCCAATAAAGAGTAAGTTTTCCAAATAGTTCAGTAAAGCATACAAATTTTATAACTTATGGAAGTAAAATTGAATTTTCTATTTATATTGCTATTTTTTGTGTTTTTTTGGGAAAAAAACTAAGGCAATTGTTAATTTTTGTTCCAGATATATTCATCTGAAACGCCGCCAGTATCTGAAAAATGACAAAAATGAGCAATTTTCATGTAAAAGTTGGCCTCCTTTGCTTTGTTGCAATTTTTTCACCACTCTTTGCACAAAGGTCGCCTGTTTTAATTTCAGCCATAGATGAGAATGAATATTTTAACATTATTCATAAATCAAATTCAGTACAAGACACTTATCAATTAGAAACAAAAACAGAAACCACCACCACCATTTCGTCAGCAATAACTAGCCCGACAACTGCAACGACACCTTCCACTTCTCAATCAACAACGAAACCAGAGACCACCACCAACACCACCACCACTTCGTCATCAACAACTAGCCCGACAAATACAACGACACCTTCCTCTTCTCAATCAACAGCGAAACCAGATACCACCACCAACACCACCACCACTTCGTCATCAACAACTAGCCCGACAAATACAACGACACCTTCCTCTTCTCAATCAACAGCAAAACCAGAGACCACCACCAACACCACCACCACTTCGTCATCAACAACTAGCCCGACAAATACAACGACACCTTCCTCTTCTCAATCAACAGCGAAACCAGAGACCACCACCAACACCACCACCACTTCGTCATCAACAACTAGCCCGACAAATACAACGACACCTTCCTCTTCTCAATCAACAGCGAAACCAGAGACCACCACCAACACCACCACCACTTCGTCATCAACAACTAGCCCGACAAATACAACGACACCTTCCTCTTCTCAATCAACAGCGAAACCAGAGACCACCACCAACACCACCACCACTTCGTCATCAACAACTAGCCCGACAAATACAACGACACCTTCCTCTTCTCAATCAACAGCGAAACCAGATACCACCACCAACACCACCACCACTTCGTCAACAACAACTAGCCCGACAAATACAACGACACCTTCCTCTTCTCAATCAACAGCAAAACCAGAGACCACCACCAACACCACCACCACTTCGTCAACAACAACTAGCCCGACAAATACAACGACACCTTCCTCTTCTCAGCCAACAGCACAACCAGCAACCACTACGACCTCCACCACCACCACCACCACCACCACCAGTCCACCAACAACAACGAGCACGTCAACTCCATCAACTGTAATCATTTCCACATTACCTACGGAAGGTGCTAGTACAACGCCATCAGGAGCAGCGCAGTTGACTGTGAATTTTCTAACGTTTGTCATGTTTCTCTGTGTGCCTTTAATTATTAGATGTAGATAAAGTTTTATCATTTGTGTGTATACAAAGCAAGTATTTGTATGTTTTGTGTTTGTTTTTAATAATTTATTATTTGAAACTAGTTTCATTTTTTAAATGATACTATTTGTCATTTTATATTTACCGTTATTGAAGGCGCTTTAATTCATAGTGACTTTTTGTTTACATTTATTCTTGTTTTTTTTAGCTGCAGGAGAAACATTTTTTTAACAAAATAATTTTTTATACACCTTCCAAGACTTTTGAAGTGATGGAAAAATGTTATCTTATAAAAGAAAATTTTATATTTGAAATATGTAGGTATACATTGTGTATGTGTTTCTCGCCAGAAATCTTACACGTTCTGTCACAAAAACTCTAATATATAATATCGCAGCTAGTATGGCCTTCTGTACCAAATAAACTAAACTTACATGAAATAAAATAAGCATTTTAAAACACTTTAGTAACATTAAAAACACTATCGCTTTAAATGTTGGATCAATTATATTTTTCGAAAATTCTTTCTTTTTTTCTACGCCACTGGAAAAGTGATTTTACTGCGAATAAGCTTAAGTGCTATTATTGTACGCTGATTTGAAAATAAAAATACATATTTCCATTGCTAATGTAAATGTAAAACATTTTTATATATTTATGAAAATGTTAAATCAAATGTATGAAAATTTATATTTTAATTTTCTGTTTCAAAGTCTTAAAATCACTGTCAATTTTTTTTACGTAATAGATCTATGGCTATTAAAGAATAAAATCTGCAAAGAATACGTATTAATTTGTAAGAAAATAAAAAGATTTTATTAAAAATATTGAAAACCTAATTTTTGAAAGAAAGACCTGTATACATGTATATGTCTACCTTCTACGATGAGTACCAGAAAACTAAATATCTAATACTAATTGAAAGAAAGATCTATCTATATATATATAACTTACGTCAACGATGACCGTACCTTTGTACTTTATGCACAGAATAAGATTATTTCTCTGATTCATTTCACTCCAGGTCGACATCAGGGTCACATCCTTTGGCGGGTCACAACTGATAGGGTCACCACGCAGGGTCACCAAGGAGTTGTCACGAGCTCTGTAGTCCATTCATAAACTTGAATTTTTACCTAGCAGCCCAATGAATCCTCTAAATAATCGTGGCATGTACGTGAGAATGTTTTTGTACATACCCGAAAATAGCTATCCAACATCAGAAAATCAAATAAAAAAACATTCAGACAATTTTCCTTGCGTATGAAAGTCTGCGTGAGAAATCACGTCTCTTTTGAAGTATGGATTTCTAAACGCCACTAGCCATGCAACGTAATAATACAGATAAGTGATTACTTGTTTATTTTCTGAATAAAACCATGTTGACAGTAAATTGTGACCGTATTTACGATACATAGATGGAAATTCGTATGTGGATAAAAAAAATTCACAATTAAATTTTTATGTTGTTTTTTTATGTTTAGTAAGTTTTGTTTGTATTTTAAATGTGGTGTTTAGGGTGACTTTTCTTACTTAACATCAACACTGCCATCCATAAATATAAATGATGGATCGCTTTGGTAAGTAACTTTAGTATTCAGACCTTCTCTTAATGTTTTAAGTGAAGAATGCTGTTAGATAATTTAATTATAATTACTTACTATGCAAACTGGTGAATATTTTACATAATGTTAATTAAAATATAAATAATATAAATGAAGAGAAAATAGCTCAAAACACAAACTAAAGCAGCAAATATTCAGGTAAAAAATATAAATTAAGTATACAATTCTTATAGTAGGCCTACAATAAAATACACGTTTATCTATAGAAAAGTGTATACACATAACCAACTGTAACGGGAAATGTGTGCATGTATCAAAATTTTCAGAGTACTTCACTATTTATGTGCTTGGTATCAGCAATATTTGTATACTTATAACTCGTAAATAAAAGCAGTTATTTAGAATTCTTTATTTTTTATCACACGTTTAGTGTGAAATTAGGTACGGTGACGTCATTTTTACCTGTAAATTAATATTCATATTTTGCTCTCACAAATAGCTATTTTTTCTATCCTCATAATTGCATGTTTTTAGTTTGTTGTCACGCCGTAGTACCATGTTTTGTTTTTGGGTTATTATTAAAAACAGTATAATTGTAAATATTTGATTTCTTTTTAAAATTATATTTGAACCTATAGTGCTATGGGCAGTTTGTTTCTTTTTTCTCTCCATAATGGTTGTAACGGTTTGCCATAGGAAATTCAGGATGTACACCATGATGCAAAAACATTTATATCTGGTGTTCAAATTTTGAAATATTAATTGGCACACAAATATAAATGTATGGGTATTTCATTAAATAATTTATGAGGGAAGAAGTATCCATAAATTTGTACTGCAATCGTTCCTTAAACTCCTAAATGCTGACTTCTTAAAAAAAATAGGAAATAATACTATTTTCCAACCATTAGGAATGTAATATTGGATACATCAGTCCGAAAAAGGGATTTTCTTCCATTGCCGGCATTAAAAGCACGAACAGCCATAAAAATGACAAATCATTCAGGCCCTGTCCACGCACCGCCTATGTCACAGCGGGTTGGAAAAGTGGGGGTGAGGGGGTGAGTTGTCACATGTCTCCCAGATGCGGGCTATCATAAAACACTTTACATTAGTATTTTCTCGGTCTTGCTTAAGCAGCCCGCCTGGTCAGGGTTAGTGGGGCGGGATGATAAGTGCGACGCTAGCTGTTGCCTCTAGCGCGTTATCACCTCTAAGCGCAATGCTCTGAACTGGCGCACAGACTTTACGTAAGTATTCATATTAACGATTACTTTCGTGAACTTTTACAAGCTCAGAAATAACGTCTAGTATACATATAAGCGATTAAAAATTTTTGTAACTCAACAAGTGTGAAAATATATCTCTATTATTTTACAAAAATATCCCCTAAATGAAAGAAACGACAAGGCGTGTGCGACAGTGGCACAAGAGTAACACAATTTTTTTTTCAGGGCAAACTTGTAAATGCTGTAAGTATTTTAACGACTACTGAAAAATTTCCCTCAGACAGCGGTGGAGGGGAGAATTTCCCTACTGATGCAGCATTGAGAAAGGTTTGTACAAATTTGCACAGCGTTTATAAATTGGTTGAAATAAGTATTTTCATTGCAATTTCAAGTCACCTACTGAATATACTTTTTTTCTAAATGTTGGCTTACAGGTATACGTTTCAACTATTTACTGTATTTTTGTATAAGTAAGTAGTGCACAACTATCGTATTATTTGTTGAAAGCCCTAGTTGCAAACCTTTGTTTATTTAAATGACCTTAATCACCGTATCATGTGCAGGGGGAAGGCAATTTGCGAGAAAAAAAACTCTGAACGCCCTTCAGACTGCAAAATGGTATGCCCGTAAAACACAGTTTCTTCCTTGTGATTGGCGGCCTTCTGCAAGAAAAGCCACTACCTTATTTGGCCGGGCCATTCAGGACGCGTTTGCAACCGCGCTGAATTATTGTGATTGGTGCGCTGTCCACAGTCATATAGATGGGTCTGGAAACTTACTTTTATTCTCCGTCGGCCTAGCCAAGCTCACGGCGGTCTACTAGTGGTAGCGGAACCCATTATTAACATTTTCTTAAATGGGAGCTTCGTATAAAAGTTGGAATATAATAAAAAAAACAACGGTTTTGTTTTAAACTTGGGGTATAGTTCGGGATTTTCAATTTCTTTAGGGAGCTTTTAAGGGTTTAAATGCATAGCAATAACTTGTAACTTTGCCGCAATTTTCAGGTAAAAGCTGGAGTGTTGAGAATGCGGATTAAAAAAAAAAAAAACTGGGATCTCCCGTAAGAAAAATTGTTTGAAATGTTAGGTGCGTATTTAAATATAGAAAATTCGTTTGCTTCAAATTTTAATCTTTAGGAAAGTGTTCATTCTTTAAAATGTGATATTTAATCCAGTAATTATTTTTATTCTAATAAGGGGTGGGTCGGAGTCAGGGCTCACCGATTTGGCTAAAACTGTGTGAGTAGTAGCAGGTAGGTGCCCCTTTCGACGTCCTGAAGTATCTCGACTCAGTGGCCCTTAGGAAGGGAGCTTCAATAAGCCGACGAGACACGCCAAGACGAAGGATAGGAAATTGCCAGACCTGTCTACACGACAGTGGTTCTGACAGTGGACATGTGAATGAAAGAAACTCGACCAAACTTTAAACCCAGACGATGCTACACAGTTTCAAGTCCCAGCAAGTCTCGAAATCGTTTCGCGAAAGAAAGTTGCATGCTCCTTATCATGTGTTATTTCGTACCCCCAGAAAAAATTATAATCCAACTGCAATCAAGGGATAATATAACCAAATCGTGGGTAGAAACAAGGAAATTTTGCGGATTAATTTGGCATCAGGCTTAAATTCGTTATCATGTATACGTCATCTACCCACGTCGGTTTTTCCTGTTGTCTGATGTGTTACGGTGCAAAAAGAGAAGCCTATGATGTACATTCTGTATTGCACAGACCCGAACAAGCCCGAATACCTACCTTCGGCCAACAACGAGATAAATTTGTATTACTTTACAAAATTGTGGATGGTTGGTTATGTTAGGTTAGTATAGCTACATTAAAAATACTGTCAAATCATTTTAACGGTTGTTTAGGAATTGGCCGAAGGTAGATATTCGGGCTTGTTCGGGTCTGTGCAATACAGAATGTACATCATAGGCATCCCGTGCAAAAAACGCTCTTTTGAGTGGGTCTATGTGAATCTCTCACTTGACTACATTCTTAGTGGACATGTGCGGAAACAATAATTGCTATCCAGTAATCAAAGCAGCAAAGGTATACATTCTTGCAGTCTCCCTTTCGATGAAAAAATAAAATAAAAACTCCGCGAATTTTTTTTTTTTTTGGGTCTTTGTCATGAGCAAACAGTGCAGAAGGTAAATATTGCAGTAGCATAACGAATGAACGACTCTGAAATCTCTGTGTACAAGTCTGTGAGGTATAGCCTGCCACTGTTAAATGTCGAATAATCGGCAGGTCACTATCAACGAATCATAAACGATATAAGTGTGACTCCAGCCGATTGTAATACACTCTTTTTTCAGCCACGTGAACACGCAACCGCTTCATCTTTTAGTTCTTATATTTTTTTGTAGTAATTAAAATCTTGAGTTATTTACAATAAATATATAGGAACTTAAAGTTTCCATATAACGTTTTTACAAAATTTTTATGCCAAAACAATTGTATATCGTTTTAGTATTTGAACAGTTGACTTCGAAAAGAAAGAAAGGATGCACATTAATAGATTTTAAGAGGAAATCACGTAGTTTGCATTGACATATTTATTTCAGGTTAAGTCGTTTAAAAAATATCAAAAATTAAACAATTTGTAGCAGTTTAGACACTATTTATTTGAGTTGTTCCACTAAGTTGCATGCTTTGCTCGGAAAAAGGTGAATTAAAAAAAATTAACTAATGAAAATATTGAAACCAAGATGGCGTCATTCGGTTAATTAACCTCTCCATTATCGAGCTTATATTTATTGTTACGCCCTGATTTTTACTGTCAGTTCACATACTAAAGCTGGCTCGGCGGGATAAAATAAGTGATGATTTCATGGGAGAAACAACAACTATTGCGACAGTCTTTGAATTATGACATTCATTCAGTGCCCAGAGCTAGGTACTTTTTCACGTAGAACCATTCAATACAGGAAAATATGCAAGCTGATCTGTAAGCCCGAAATGTTCAGGGTTTAGGGTGTGGAGATTAATCCGCCAACTTGGAGCAATTTGAGCTTGTTGGAGCTAGTTGGAGGCACTGAAGTCAGTTGAAGCTAAATATAGTTGGAGCTAGTTGGAGCCAAATGTAGCCAATCAGAGCCTTTGCAGTGAGGTTTTAGCTAGTTCGTACCATAGGCGTGCGCAGGACTTCAGTATTGGTGGTGCCAGATTATACAACAGCTCTGTTATTCACGGACCCCGAGCCTAAAGCGGGGGGTGGGGGGGTCCTCCCCCGGAAAAATTTGGATTTGAAAGCGCAAAATGGTGCTATTTAAGGTGTTTCCGAACAAAAACATTAAATACACAGATGTAAAAATTTTAAAATTTTTTATGACGAACTATGGCTTTGAACGTTACAATCACCAGGAAAACTACTAAACTATTTACAGTTTTCAGCGTTGTTGAGCCATAAAGTAAATTGCACAAATTGTTTGCACGGAATTCATTCTGTACTTACATGTTTTCTGAAGACGTCAAATAAATGCTAGAAAAAACATTCTCAAATGTTAAGTTTTAAAATAAACAAATCAAGGGAGTTTTTGTAACAGAGCCTACCTTAAATATGTAAAATATTAAAATAATAAAAATACAAAAATAAGAGTGGGCAAAAGTTTTAACTTTTGGAATACAACAAAAATGTTTTGTGGGCGACTGCATCTAAGTCATCAAGCCAATCCTTTTAACTAACTAAACTCTCTCTCTTTTTTTAAATAAACCCTGGCGGACTGCGGCTATTATTCCGTGCGCCTGCCGAGTGGAGTGAACAGTGGACACCGAGCGCGCATTCTATGTAATTCGAGGAGAACTATGAGAAGTATTTACTTTTCAGAAGTTTCGTAGCCGCGGCCCGCGTGTACAACACAAGTAATTGCAACTGGCTTGTTTCCGTGTGTATAGTTGGTTAGATTGATAATTGATATACTGATAGTGTTATGAGCACATATCTGTAACTCGACACGATTGGAAAACAAATTTTTTTGGAAATAATACGGATTTTTGTAAGTATTTATTATTTCTGCTTGTAAAAAACCAAATAACGTTAACCCTAATGGTGGTGCCAAGGCACCTGTGGCACCCACCGTGCGCACGCCTATGGTTCGTACCAAATGTGACCTGTTTGAGCAATGCCAGAATGTGATCGGTTAACATTAAATTCATTACACAATAAAATATATCATATTCAAATAAATTACAGAATATTTTTTGTTTTGATTCACGTAGGAGAAGGTGGTAATATGGACACAGCTGATTTTATGGACCCCCTCAATTTCCAAGCAGTGACGTGCTGCACTCTTTTGGTCATTGCATGAACTATCTCTTTATGAAGTGCCAACAGCAGGTAGATGTCGCAGCAAACCAGTAGTGTCGCATTATATGAACAGCGAGGCAAGGAAAGTTTCTAATATTGTGAAAACGTTTGCAAGGTATGTAAAATTTTATTCTAATTTAAGTTTAATTTGCATAACAAGAAATGTTTTTATTTTATCTTAGAGGGTAATATTGAGGCTGTAACAGTATTTTATCAGAGTTCGATATTTTCTGTTTCTCTATGTACTATTGAATTCCAAATCCAACATGATGCTGTCGGTATTATGGACCCCCTGGAATGTCTGTAATATGGACCCGGGGTCCATATTACATGCATTTTTATCGGGTCTATTTCTTACAAGAAATAATTTAGAAACTGTAAATTTTTCTTATTTTATTTAATGTCTAATTTTTCCTCGGAAGAACATGAGCGATTTGCTGATGAGGGGTGCTCCACCTGGTGCAATAGGAAGAGCTCACCCTTCAGGATGGGTTCAGGCAAACCTCTTCACTGAATGGCTTCAACACTTCGTTGACAAAACTAAACCCACAAAGGAAAACCCAGTTCTCCTAATCTTGGATGGGCATTACTCACACACAAAAAACCTGGACGTAATCAATTTGGCACGGGACAATCACGTTCTCATCCTATCTTTGCCAGCCCACACTACGCACAAACTTCAACCTCTAGACAGAACATTCATGGGGCCATTGAAATCTTACTACAGTGATTTCATTCGACAAGAGCTATTCCATGGAGAGAAACGTCTGGGACCATTTGACATTGCAGGTCTGTTCGGAAAGGCCTACTTAGAATGCACGAGGGCATCTATTGCAGTGAATGGATTCCGAGTGACTGGTATCTGGCCATGTAACCGCAATATTTTTCCAGAATCAGAATTTCTCGCTGCACAACAAGCTGCTGAGATTCTTAATGCACAAAGCCAAACTTCCAGCATATCTACAGTGTCCAACAATCCACCAACCTTAATCTCCATACCCAAGCAGTCTTCACCGATTGCATCGACAGCGGCCATTAGCCCTACTTCTCAAGTTGGCAACAAGTCGTCTCTTATTTCACCTAAGGATATTCAGCGTCTACCTCGACTCAAACATAAATCAAAACGTGGGAGGAAACCATCATCCGCAAATATAATTACTGGGTCCCCGTATAAAACTGCTTTACAGGTGGCAATTCAAGAAAAAGAAGCGAAGCTGTCGAAAAAAAGAACAGGTCGAGGAAGATGTGTAGGTGTCTGTCAACCTACAACAACTGCTCAGACTCAGACTCAGACTCAACCAACTACGTCTGGTCTTGTCTTTCAGCGCCCAAGAACTGTAAAACGAACTAAGAAAAGGAGACTGGCATTTGAAGGATCAAGTTCTGATAGTGACTCTTACGCATCGTGTGCATTAGATGATGTTAAGACAGAGTCACCCCTTGAAGTACCAGTGGGAGAAAAGGCTCCAGATACAGAAGATTCTCTCTGCATGTTTTGTGAAGGGGCATTTACTGATGACTGCAGGGGAGAATTGTGGGTAAGGTGCGAGATGTGCAACCAATGGGCACACAGTGAATGTGCTGGGGCTGAAAAGGACATTTCCTATATGTGTGATTTTTGTCGCTAAACATTTTATTTAAGTGAACTTTAGATTTTAATTTAGGTATTTACGTATTTAGGCATGACTATTGTGCCATAGAATTGAATTTGAATGGTCTGTGTTGTCTTAATACAATTTAAATATTATGTCGACTATTAGGGGTCCATATTACCAGCATTTAAGGGTCAGTAGGCACTTTGCGAAACAACTCATCCCAGATCATTTGTATGTATAAATAAATTTCATTAAATGCAATAAATGTGTGTATAATAAGTTAATGAAGTTATCCACGCATCAAATAATTGATTGAAGCTGTAAAGTTACTAGTAAATTTCATAAAACTAAATGGGGGTCCATATTACCACCTTCTCCCTACTGTACCAGCGATCATTAATACATAAGTGATGCCCATAGTTTTGGCCCGTAACTTTGGAATTGGTGTGGATCAGCTCTCTTTAGTACACGTGCATGACGTTAATTGGGGAAACATATTTGTCAAGCTTGATGGAAGGTAATAAATACTAGTACACTCGAGAGCGGGTAAAATAAACCAATATTTTTAGTGCGCTCTAGCAGATGAAAACAAAATGGTAGATTCAAGATGGCAGCCATGATGCCATACTGACTTATATACCTTGGCAATATATTCCTTGGTAGCAATATTGGGGGTGAGTCTAATTGAGGAAATGAATTAAGACGGACCTGTCGCCATTTTTTCTACAAGTGGATCCACCGTGAATCGAACCCAGAACCTTCGATATTCATGGCGTGCATTTTTTATTTAAATATATTTTAATAAAATTGAATCAGTTTTTGTTTGGAATATTTTGGCCAAAATTAAAAGAGTCTTAAGTTGAAGATCAAGGGGCCTTTTTGAGGAATCTTGGCCCTCTTTGAGGAGTTTGCCCCTATCTGAGGAAAATTGCCTCTCTCTGAGAGTTTTTGAAGAGAAAAAATTGTAAATTTTTCTTTGAATTGGGGGGTTTTAATCGAAATAAGGAATTTTTTTTCATATTCAGCACTTTTGAGTTGTTTTTGAGGTCATTTGAGGAAATTTTCGGCCGTGACCTCACAATTAAAGATGGCGGACCCCGATTTCATGGCTCCATACCATGAACCCTAGCGCCAACATACATTTTTATACTACTCTCGAGCTTAATATTTGAAAAAAAACAACTAATTTTTAAAGTCTAAACCCCTTTAAGATAATAAATATAGGTGTAGAAACTTTAGATTACATAGTATATATATAAAGATCATGTTTATATGAATTTTCACAATCTCTTGGGTTCGGGATGTTGTACTGAAAACTAAGCCTAACCCGTCATGTAAGTTTTATTTTGGTACTTACAGATAATTTTGCAGTTAAAATTTTAAAATGTGGTAGTAGAAGTTTAAATGAACGCATTTTTCAAGGGTGGAAATAAGTGAAAAATTAGTATAAAGTGAGCAACCATAAATCAAATAAAATGTTTTAATTATGAATCATTGTCACGAATAAAAAAATAACGTACAACATTCATCAGAAGACAAACCTTTCAACAAAAATTAAATGCAATTCTTAAGCACTGGAATATACGTAGGAATTGTCATGGAAATAAAACAACGAGATGGTCAGGGCGTACTCAGGGGGTGGTATTGGGGAGGGGGGGAAATAGCACCCTTATCTCAAAAACTAAAAAATAAATAAATAAGAATCTCTCATTCCTACTAATAAAAGAAAATAATGTAACAGCGGACGAAAGTTTTTCTGTTCCCCGCCACCCCCTCTTTTCCTCAAAATGAAAATCTGCGGACACTTCTGGTGGAAACTGCTTATCAAGTGCGTGTCCATCCCAAAACACAAAACACGGGTAAGGGTCCGTTGCGGCTTATCAATAATAAACAATAACGAAAAGTAGAAACATCATTTTTGATGCGTAACATCTTAGCTCTAGATAGACGGCCTTTTATGTAGTTTGAGTAATTTCGTGAATGGAACGGAAGTCAAGAAACGCAAATGTGTAACAACCACAGTGCTGCCATCAGTGGCGGATAGCGCTAATCAAAGTTCACAAAAGAAAGGGAAACTTCACAGTATAAACTGTTTAACGGATTTTAAAAATATAGATAGTTTTTGAATAAAATACCGTGTTTGAAAATCAGTTCCAAAGCCGATGATTAGTATTTTTATAAAAATTCATTTACGCTTTCATCGGAACCCTTACATAATATAGTTTAGAATATCGGTACGCTAATAGATGGATTCAAAGATTCGATGAAGTTTCTGCGACGGCGATTTCTAGAGGCGGGTGCGAAAAAAAATTACGTGAAATTCACGTGCAGAAACGCAGTTGAACACACAACCTACACTCATTTATCTTTTTTTTTTTTTTTAAAGAACTTCGCGTTGAATTTTCTGGTGTCCGAGTTTTTGTAATTGTTGAGTGTTGTAATACTCGCAACGTGAATTTGGCTCTTTGCTGGGGTTAAGAGCTCCGCCTACCTGGTCACACAGACGGTGCGCAGAGCTTCAGGAGAAACAACGTGATTTAAAAACTACTCAAGATATCCGAGTGGGGTGTGTTTACGAAAAGCATTTAATAGTTCGCTGAGGCCCGAAAAGTACTCTTAATTTCGGATCATGTTTTTAAACTGTATTTCTAGAAGACTTAAAATGCCTAAAACGCATGTTTTCAGAGTAATTTTTAGGCGTAAAACAACCGGTACAGATTATTAAAAGCACTTAAAGGGACTTGCATTACACCTTTATCTTCATTCATCGTCCATGTAATGTTGCGGTCACCGCTCAGATCTCGCAGTTGTCCTGTGACGACGAGAAGACTGCGCGCCAGTCCAGAGGAGACACCGCGCTAGAAGCACCAGCGAGCGTCGCGCTTATCATCCCGCCAAACTAACACACATACACCCCTGACGAGGCGGGCTCGCCTCGTCAGGGGTGTATGTGTGTTAGTGAGGCGGGGTGATAAGCGCGACGCTCGCTGGTGCTTCTAGCGCGGTATAGCCTCTAAGCGCAAGGTTCTGAACTGGCGCGCATTCGTCTCGTCGTCACAGGATAACTGTGAAATTTGAGCGGTGACCGTAACATTATATGGCGGAGAAATGAAGATAAAGGTGTTATGCAAGCCCCTTAAGTGCTTTCAAGAATCTGTACTTATTGTTTTATGCCAAAAAATTACTCTGAAAACACGCGTTTTAGGCATTTTAACGCTTCTAAAAATACAGTTTAAAAACTTAATCCGAAATTAAAAGTACTTTTCGGTCCTCAGCGAACTCTTAAATGCTATTCGTAAATAGGTCCCACTCGGATATATTGAGTAGTTTTAAAATCGCGTTGTTTTTCCTGAAGCTCTGCACACCGTATGTGTGCCCAGGTAGGCGGGCCCCTTAAGATGGCGAACATCACCGGCGAGTACTGAAAAGACACGATGGTTTGCCGGGTTTGGGGGGGGGGGGGGGAGGAGGAGGATTAGTTGTGGCTCATCCGTAACTGTCCCCGTCGGGACAAGAAAGCTCTTGGTGAGCGCGAAAGCACCCCGGCGCGGCGACAGCAAACCATCCATAACGGGAAGCCCTCTTTTCACAGACGAGAGAGCCAAACGCCCAATCATGCATCTTGGGTTTTTTTTTCTTTTGACGTGACGTCTATTAAATCGATGAACGCCGCCTGCACGCACGAAAAAAGTGACCCGTTACGCACATTTTCCCGTTACGCACGTTGTCCCGTCACGCTCATTGTACGCTTGCGCCGCATTTATCTCTCTTCCACTCGATTGGCACAACACATTGATTTGACTTTTTCGAGGCACATTAAACTTTGAAAAACTCCCATTCGTTTCCTACTTTTCCTATCATCGTCCTATCCTTAACAGAATAACACAGATTTGGAAGAAGTTAAATAGCTAACATGTACAAAAGTTATGTAGTTAAAATAATCTCTTCGTTAAAGTAATAAACATATTTGAATAAATGAGTGCAAATAAAAGTAAATTTATGAATTAAATTGTAGATTTTATTTCACTCTTTCTTTGTATCCATAAAAAATAGTGATAATTCAATAAAAATGATTCAATTTTATTCATAAAAGTATGCAATAATTTCATCAATGTTTTATTATGACGTTGTCACGTTAAACTATCGTCCGTAAACCAATTTTACAGACAACCAATTTTTTTGGCGGTGTTGATGAGAGGATACTAATGGTCAAAATTAGTTCAGGTTAGCTACGTTATAAATACCTTAAAAAAAATTGTGGACGGTTGATTTGGTTAGGATAGCTACATTAAATTATACAGTGAAATCACGTAAACTTCGGGGGGAACACTTCGGGTGTGGCTCTCTCTCGTCTGTGAAAAATGAAGGCTTCCCATCCATAACGGGGCGGGTCTCGCTCGGCTGACACTGTCAGTAGGCCCTGCCCCGGGGGAAGGGGGGGGGGGGGTTGTTCTTGTCACCTGTTATCAGCGCGAGCCCGAGAGGACCGTATAAAAGCCCCTGGGTCCTCGCCTTATCAGAGAACCTCAACCCGTCATCCCCGCGGGCGCACTGGCTGCCCGCTGACAGATATACAGCCTCGCTGCAGCGCCTGCGACAGATAGAGAGATAGAGAGAGATAGTGACGTCTTGGGCTGCAGAGATTTCAGAGCGGGGAGGGGAGATCGACGTGGAGATCCGATCACGTTCCGTCTGGACCCCAGCATCCCGGTTGCAGCCAGGGGCGACAACACCCGGACGTTACCCCGTCGAGAGAAACTGTGAGTCGCTACTCGGAGAAACAAAAACTACATATATATATATATATATATATATATATATATATATATATACACACACACACAAATATTATAAATGTGAATGTAAGTTTGTTTGTTACGCTTTCACGCGAAAAATTACTTAACCGTTCATAATGAAACTTTGGTACACATTTTCTTGGAGGTATTAGAAGTAACATAGGATACTTTTTATGGAAAATAAATATTTCCCTACTTTTCCCTACTAATATTAAAAATGTGAATGTAAGTTTGTTTGTTACGCTTTCACGCGAAAACTTACTTAACCGATCATCATGAAACTTTGTACACATTTTCTTGGAGGTATAAGAAGTAACATAGGATACCTTTTATTGAAAAAAAAATTCCCTTCTTTTCCCTACTAATATTATAAATGTGAATGTAAGTTTGTATGTTACGCTTTCACGCGAAAACTACTTAACCGATCATCATGAAACTTTGTACACATTTTCTTGGAGGTATTAGAAGTAACATAGGATACCTTTTATGGGGAAAAAAATATTTCCCTACTTTTCCCTACTAATATTATAAATGTGAATGTAAGTTTGTTTGTTACGCTTTCACGCGAAAACTACTTAACCGATCATCATGAAACTTTGTACACATTTTCTTGGAGGTATTAGAAGTAACACAGGATACTTTTTATTGAAAAAAATTTTTTTACGAAACATAAAAAAAATGTTTGTCAAAAAATCTCAAAATCTAGCTACTTTAACGCTATCTAGAGAAATATATTTTATTGATTCATTTCTATTGTAATGATCTCTGATACTGATTTGACGGCTTCAATGCGAGCAAAGCCGCGGGTAAAAGCTAGCGTATATATATATATATATATATATATATATATATATATATTTCCTTACAGGGAAACGACCTAAGTTAACATTGATTTTGCAATATTCTGCATCCTGGAGGTACATATGTCAAGTTTCAGGAGAGCATGTTTTTTTTTTTTTCGATTTGTTCCAGCCTTTTTATTTTCATGCTTCTTCTCCAATTGTGGGTATTACTTTTTTGAACTTTATCACATTATTTTTTAACTAT
This sequence comes from Bacillus rossius redtenbacheri, assembly GCF_032445375.1. Taxonomy (NCBI): domain Eukaryota; kingdom Metazoa; phylum Arthropoda; class Insecta; order Phasmatodea; family Bacillidae; genus Bacillus; species Bacillus rossius. The sequence continues at coordinate 59,679,237 of NC_086336.1, forward strand.
ATTTAGTAGACAAAAAATAATACTTTCAAGAAAATAATCACACGTTTTCGGTTTTAATTTTGTTTTGAGAAATGGGCCTTTGAACATAAAAATTGCACTTTGGACGTAATGGCATGAATGCTAATTCTCCGAGCGAAAAAGGTTATATCATGGACATGGATCCAAATATATTTCGTAAAAGAATAGTCGCGATGTTCTTTATCTCAAAGGTAAATAATTTATAGTTTAAATTCATAGAATATGTAAATTTATCTGTTTATTAAGAAGCTCATTAACACTTTCAGTAAAAAAATTTCAATTTCTAAGACATAATTTAATTTATAGTATAGTTTTTGTATATCTTAAGATATAATTATAATTGTAATGCATAATTTTCATGTTATTATATTTACATGTATTTACAATTTTATTTCTTCTTTGCCATAAACTATTATGTCGACTAGATTGTACACCTCGAACCACACATTGAATGCTTAATAAACGTCATGCATATCTGAGATATAAATTGTTCATTTCAGTGAACGAAAAACTGAAAGGGTCATTACAATAGGTGTACCTATATTTTATTATTTTAAAAACTTAAGTAAAGGCCGATTTATATCTCAAAACTATACTTAAGCAGATAAAGTACTCAAGCTGTATGCAGTTTTGATTTAAATAGTTTTTTTCCTTCAGAATTTTATAAATCTTAACGTCATACTACATAATAATCAACTCTTTGTAACCCGCTTGAGTTAGTTATTTTGTTACAATATTTCGTAACCGTATGGTGTATTATGGACTGCCAAAATATTGAACCCAAAAACAACGTATATATATTTGGTTTATTATGTTGAACGATATATAAATTTATAAAATAAACTATAATAACATGCCTGAATACTTATTTTTTATTTCATTATATGTATTCATAAGACATAACTGGATGTATGCTTAGTAGCACAGTGGTGTGTAACAGTTAAAAATATCCATTAACAATATTTAGAGCTTAATTATGCAATTTTAAGTCAGAAAACAAAATCCTGAGAAGTCTATAGAGAATTCCAGGATGCACAGTTATTTTACTAACGTCTATTATTTAAATTTAAAAAAAAATTCTTACGTGTATATTGGCATTATTATCATTAACAAATTCTGAAGTGGTAAATTTCACAGGGTGGTAAGAAACTACCCGTGGAAGATGATTCCACATCAATCTTTTTTGGTAGGCAGGCTATGAACAATTAATTTAGGTTCTAAAGTGCCTATCTAGATATTAGTGCCTGAAGCGCCTTTAAGTTAGATATTCTTTTATTAATTAACGTAATGCGGATAGTAGCTTAGCAGGCGTAACAGCAACACACAATTTTAAAGGACAACTATTATCTACAATGTTCTTTGTCCACATTGAATTAAAAGTGGTATTGACAAATTGGTAGACGATAGAGAGTCACAAATTTGATGCCGAGACTAAAATGTATTTATACTAATTTATGACAATTTAATTTTATAGCACATAGTATGTTAAAACATTTTTACGAACGCTTAATGGTATGGTTCTCCTGATATTTTATTTCCGATTTGTCTCCGAAATTTCCATTAAAATAAATTGTAAAGAAAGTAAAAATTTCTGGCGCGTTGTAGACCACATTTCGAAAACAAAAGTCTGCTTAGCATATTTGGGTATCTTTAAAGCTTCTGACACCTACATTTTCAAATATTGAAGAATTTTATTGTTTTTTATTGTCACTTATTTATTTTTTATTTACACCCCACCATTAAGTTGATAGATTTTCTTTTTATAATATGCATAAGAAAGCATACCTGATAATTGTTTAATAACTTTCAATTATGAAAACTGTGACGTTATATTCAACAAACAATATTGAACAAAATATAAAATTTTATTTTATATTTCAGATGACTTACGGTAGTGATATAAACCATATCCTTACATATCTCAGTTTTCCCTAGGTTTCTCTCCGAAATCTCCCCAGAAAAATAATGGGATGGTTCTTAACACTATGCCACGACTACAGACAGAAAGAATTCGCGGATTCATTTAGCGATAGGCTAAAATTCAAATACTTATACTTTTGTGATAATTCTACTATTGGCACACATTTTACCTGAAGGACTCTAGGACAATGAGAGTTTCTCAGTCAGAGAAGTATCGAGTAATGGGCAACTCGATCTAGACAATTCTGGAGTCAGCAACCAATGAACAGGGGATATTTGCTCAACTATGTATAGGTCTGTGGAGTCTATCCTATATATTTTCCGATCCATAGCAATTAAAAATTACCCTCCCAATATCCTTGATCTGTGTCTACAAGTGTAGACTCTAAGACAAATGATCATAAAGAAACCTATAAATGATTGTCTGAACTGTGAGCAAACGAACCCTAAAGTTGAATATGTGATTAAAAACAAATAACAATGACACCCAAAATCACATGAAATATATTTTTTCCTCCTTTTTTCTTCTTCTTCTTAACAACGCGCCTCACGAGCACGAATAACAAACGGTATAACCCAAAACATGGTGACGTTGGTTTTACTTCCGATCACAGTCCAATACTCAATAGAGTTTGCCATAAATTGTCACATTTTCTCTACACTCCATTCCAAAATTTTCAAATGAAATGCCTCTCACAACTTCTTTTCCATTTCCGCTCGAATATGCTTTGAATGATTTTTCAATTAGATTTTTTTTTTTACTTCAATCCGAATTTTTTCTTCTTCTCTCTTAGTTAACTCCATCACGGACGTTTTATGGCTAAAGTTTCAATCAGGATCTCTAAGTTCTAACCTGAATGATCTTTTCCTCAACCTGATTCGCAAATTGTCCGAAAGTGTCCGAGATAAAGTTTCAATCGGGATTTATCTTTAAACCTTATGGTTTCACTCAGAATTAAGTTTCAATTGGGATTTCTCTCTTCAAACCTTATGGCTAACTACCGACAGAACGTGTTTGGGATAAGGTGACACCGGGTTTATCTCGGTTTACAATCCGGGTTGTTCTCTCTCCATTCCTGCTTAGCTAACATTCGAACATGTTAGGGATACATTTAAACCGTTATTTTGGACACACGCCTTTGCTAGATCAGTCTGCAAATGTCAGTTTCTTAAAAAGTCGCTGCGGTTTTGCCTTAGGAATCCTACTGTATTCATCTGTGCTTTCATTGTTGTGTTGTCCAGAATGTCTGTTTAGTATCATCTTTGGGTTCCTGTTTGTCTGTTACTGTGTTGTCCAAGGTTGTTGTTTGTTTGTTTGTTATTTCTGTTTTTTGTTGCAACTGGCTCGTCGTTGCAAGCCCACCATGTTCATCTGTGCTGTGTTACGGCTCGTAATAATTCATTCAACGTAATTTTCTGTTCTGTCTTTAAATTTAACATTTCACATTGGCTTCCTAATTTCAAAAATCATTCAAAGAACGTTTGTTTGCGATATAGTTTCAACGTCTATACAAATTTATGCATATTTTTCTACATTATCTCCAAAACAATCGAGGCATTTTTCATGTCGAAACACAAGCCTGATGATGCCTTCTTCGAAAAAGTCAGCCGCCAATGAATTAGAGACACAGGGCCAGCGCCCGGATCTCCCTCTCCCTCACGACCGCCGCTGTGAGGCGGGTGGGCTAATCACGAGGCGCACTGGCTCCCGCGTCAAGGACGTAACCACAAGATTTGCAAATAGTGGGTCGGGATACGCCGCGATGTTAGTCCACCCGCCTCACAGCGGCGTCGTGAGTGAGAGGGAGATTCAGGCGCTGGCCCTGTACCTCTATTCACTGGCGGTTGACGTCTTCGAATAACACATCGAGAAGCTTGTGTTACGATGTGGCAAATAAGTAAGACCCTACTGTACCTTTGGTGATAAAATTATCACGTCATGTAAATATGTCCTTTTCATAGCTCATCGGAGTTTGCAAAAACATCAGCCCTCGTAGTATAGGAGATCCAGACAACTGGATGGTGGTTTATACTCGCTCGCGCGGACTGTTTCAGCGGCGTCGCTATGGGACCCGCGTCGCTGGCCGTCCTGTGCGCAGCGGCGCTTCTCCTGGCGTCCTGGGCCGGCGCCGAAACCCCGGGGGCCAACAGCTCGCTCCCGGCCGCCCCCAACGGCACCGCCCCCGCCCCCAACGGCACCGCCGGCTCCGGCGGCGGCGCGGCGGCGGCGGCTCCCGCCCCCGGCCTGCTCGCCGCGCTGCCCGCCGCCTGGCTCGCGAGCCGCGCGCGCCTCCCGCGCCACTTGTAGTCGCCGCCCGCTTTCCTTCCGTCGGTACGAATAATAGTCCTTTATTTCACCCCCTTTTAGGATGTTGTAGGGTGCGAATATATACCTCCATGTCCCCCTTACCACCATCGTACACCACAGACTGCACCACTAGACCATTAAACCATTAATACACGGGCCGTATTTACAAAGATAACCCCCCCCCCTCCACACCCCGAACACACCCCTGGTTGCACCACAAAATCATTTAACACGTCAATACACGGGAGTACGGGCCATATTTCCAAAGATTACACTATACTCCTAGAGTGATCGCACTGCAACAAAAATAAAAATATTTTCAAAACTAATTTAAAGGTAGAAATACTTTATACTTACTGTAATTCTAAAAGACCCCAAAAAAATTGTATAAAATCAATTAAACTGTTATTCTAGAGAGCGTGCTACAGTCACTAAAATCCCTACGTTTTTTTAAGAAATCTTAATATATATAATAAGGTAGTTACAAAAAAGCGTGTTATGAAAAGTGTACCAAATCAATGAGTTTGTGCTTTAATCCTGGACATTCAAACATAATCATATTAAGTAATGCAAATTCTTCCACAGTGTTCCACAAGCGTAATGAATACCCATATTGCCTATAAATTTCAGAACAACATAACTGTAATGTACGTTTGTTTTTAATTTCAAAGAATTATTACCCAATAAATATTTTTCTAGATGAATTAACAATATAAACAAATAGGATGGTTTAGAACAGCTACATAGATTATGTTTCCAACTGAATAAGTGACAACCATTTTATAAAATAATAAATACATTTTTGATCTTTTTTGTAAATGCCCTATGATTTTTTCTATAAAATTCACTTGGCATATAAAAGAAAGATAACATTTCCTTAAATTTGTTGTAAAATGTTTGTGTTATGTATTTTAAGATAATTTGTCATGTAAATAAAATATACAAGGCAAATAAATTACTTTGTAAAGAGTGTTTAAAAAAAAATATATTGCAACTTTTATAACCTACACATTAATACTGTCAAAAATATGTGAGTATAAATTTTTTGTTTGCAACTATAAAAGTACAATATTTTTCAAGTGTTCTTAAAACACGCATTTTATTTTCCCAATTTTAAATTTCTTTGATTTAATAGTTGTGTTCGACATTATATTTTGAGCGGTAACCCTTTTTTGTTATATTTAAATACCATTTCCGATTAGATAATTTCCAAACAGAGTTGGGAAACAATTATAAAACTTACCAAATTGCAGTAGGAGTAAAATATATACAGTAAAAGTTTCTTCATTTTAGATCAAATGTGAAGGACGAATTATTACACGCGCTTTATCAAGACATTTTAGTCAATTAATGATGGAATTAGTATTGCAATAAAAGCTTCCAGAGAAAAACCAGAGCCAGGTTTATAAAAGCGCGGGTTTAGCCTAACTGAGGTGCAAAATAAGAGCTAAACAGGGAAATAAGGGCCTAAAAATATTTCCTCATGCTTATTCACTACAGGAGAGTAAAAAGTGTCATATCGAAACTTACTCTCACATTAAATGTACTAAATTTTACACCAGGTACCTATCTAGGTACATAACAGGCTAGATGGGTTCCTTGATTACATCATTTAAATACTTGAGCACAGTAAAATATTTTTTTCTGCATTGTTACAAAAGAATTCTCTTGTAAAATAATTACTAAAACTTTTATTTATAACAATACAATCATAACAGGGTAAATTTTGTAAAGTAAAAAAAAACATATTTTTATTCGAACAAGCAAGAATGTACAGCAATCCCCATGTTTATGATACAAATTGATATATTGCTTATATTGATATATTATGTTGTGTATTTGATGCCGATATGTGTTAGGAAATCTACAATGTTTTGATTGTAATGTGTATATATATATATATATATATATCTGAGAGTGTCTTTACCCGCCAGATATGTGTTTTATATAATCTCGGTAAAGAGCAAATTAATGCGTTATCATGTTGAAAATACACTTATAATACGAAACTCGGGCACGAAATGTAACGCAGAATCATTCAAAATAATATCGAGCGTGATAATTATATGTAAATTGTGATTTAAACTACAATTATCGTCGCGAACCACACGTAAGTTTTCGCACACGCCGCTAGAATTCGCTGCCGGAGCAGGTACATAAACTACCGAGTGATTCGCTTAGCAGAACGAAAGGTTATGCTATACAATGAAACAAAACAAGACTTGTAAAAAAATATACTAAAACCCTGGTTTTGTAACTGAATTTCGACAAGGAATTATATTAAAAAATACTGCCCGTCTTGTTAAAATTTCCTCAAACAGTTAATAGTATAAAGTTGTCCTTTGGCTTTGTGAACTTTGGTTCGCGGCGCCATCCACCACAGATGGTAGCACCGTGGTTACACATTTCCGTTCCAATTGGACTTCAGTTCCGTTCCTGCCGAGTGCCGTGTACCGAGTGCTAAGATGTTACACGCCAAAAATTTTAACGAGTGGGAGAGTAATAATTTTACGGCGGCCTAGAGATAATGGGACGTCGCTGCCAAAGGTCGCTCACCTTATCGACATGATGGAAAAGGGGACAGAGTCAACAAGGGTTATCCAGCCAACCGCGCACAGCAGGCTGATAGCCGGAGTCGCGGCGGAGTGCCGCTCAGATAACGTGATGGCTGCCGAAAGGGGTCTTATCAAGGGTGACCCAGCGCATAGGGAAAAGGTTTTTTTTTTTGACGTGACGTCTAATAAATCGATGAACGCCGGCTGCAGGCACGAAAAATTGTCCCGTTACGTACCTACATAGTTCCGTTACGCTGTGTCGCCGTTGCGCTCATTGTACGCTTGCGCCGCATCTATCTCTCTTCCACTCGATTGGCCTATGCGTCCGAGGAGAAGAAAGACAGCGGCAGCACAGAACTTACATCTACACGTGAACTGTTTCGTCGACTGTTTATAAAGTGAAGTGAAAAGTTAATGTGGTTTTCATTGCTTATTACAACAACGATTTCGGCAATAAAGATTAATTATTCTTGCATTTAAAAAAAAAAATTACTAGTATAATTTCAAGTATTTATTCTTTTATTATTAAAATCAAAATTATTCAATTTAATTCATAAAAATATGCAATCATTTCTTCAATGTTTTGTTATGACGTTACAACGTTAAACTATCGTCCGTAAACCGACTTTACAGACAAACATTTTTTTTTTTTTTTTTTTTTGGAAATTCAACAAAATATTTCTTTAGAGACTTGTTGCCAATAAAGAAAAGAATGTTAAATTTGTGTAGCAAGTCGTCACTGTGATTAATTTTTTGCATGTATGAAATACGTGTATTTTTTTTAGGGACATTACTGAAAACTTACTGATTCATTCACATTAATTAGGGGCTATTTTTAAAAAAAATTCGATTGATGTTTTATACAAGCATGCAATTTGATTTTGTTATGTTTTATTATACTTTTTAATTTGCGCGGTAAATACTGAAGAAAAAAAACTTTTCAGGGAACGGTTTATAAATAACTTCAACTGTTGCAGGAAGAATGTTAAAAATTTCCATCTTTAATTTACGAAGAACACTGCTTCCATATCATCCAGAGATATTCGCTTAAATTTACGGCATTCCGTAAATTTACGTAAACCGAGTCCACTTACTTTGAACATGAATCCAAAAGAATATTTTGGGTATATTACACAAAAAAAACATTAAAAAAATGATTATACAATCTTATCCTGCCCATGTGTGGGTTTATCATTTGTTTAGAGCAAAACATACATTTCGGAATCCGAAAAACTGCGTAGTTTTTACGAACATTCAGTGATTGGAAGTTACGAAGGATCATTGTGATGGGCCACTTGTAACTAAATTATACACTACAACAAGTATACACTTACAATGAGCCATCGTATGCTACCAAGTTGAATTTTCGTCTAGATGTGCGTCCTTTAATTGTGCTCCTTTTTTTATCGACTGTGCTTCTTAATGTGCTTCCTTTTTTCGGTGCGTGCGTCGAAAAACCTGTACTCAGGACTTGATCGTCCCGGTGGTTCGGAGACGCCTGACATTTAACCTGACCTGTTTAAAACGTTGATCGAGTGTCGACAAAAAAAATACTTCTTGGTTAGAAGAAGCTTGGCCTATGCGTGCGTTCCTGGCCCCTGAATAGACAAGTCTAGCGTACCTTGCTACCAACAAGATGTGTTAACCTGATCAACTTGCTTTAAAATAATATATGATATTTTTCTGCAAAAAAATATAATATTTTCCTTTCCTTTCATTCCACAGCATAGCCACAGCAACACGCAAAGCAGGGTATTAAATTGAATGATGAAATTTCCTCTGTGAATCTATGTTCGCTAGAATACTTAGATTTACTTTCCGATTCGTTTCATCTCAGACTGAGCTACAGAGAAGCGTGGCCGTGTTTAGTTGTTCAGTTGAAAATCACCAGTACACGCGCTGTGTGGGACATTTAACAGCTAAACCGGACATTTCCAGATTCAACTTGGGGTTTCCTTACTACGAAGACTGGCAACACTGGTGATAAGCATAGAAAATACTGAGAATAATGAACAGAGAAAGGCAACCCTTGTTCAAAAGGTAGATAACAAGGAACAAACCAAAATTCGGCACCGCCAACAGAATGCTTTGGTACAGAAAATCGCATTACATTTTGATCCATACAGTTCTGTGCATACATGTGCAGAGTTGCGCAGACTTAAGGCGCTTTTAGGAATCAGAGTGAAGTCTGCTGATAGTCCGCCAAAGTGTCGAGCAAACAACATTTATAAGTTGTAGGTACCGAAATTTGGTTCCTGGAAACATCACTTCTTTCTCAATGCAGTGAGATAGTACACCGAATATTGCCTCTGCATGTGTTTCCAACATTGCCTTATGATTTGCCAGTATTTTTGGTCCTCAATTCAGGAACCTTGGTAAATCAATGCCTCATCGTGGTACGAGATATAAAAAGACAAATATGAGTTCACTAACACCACGCAGGAGCGTCTGCAGAAACGACGGACCTTGGGGGCATATAGATGCTGTCGGGTCCTCTCCCCATTACTTGATGCACAACTTTTAAAACTCCACAATCTAAAGAAATGTACACATATTTATCTAAAAACTATCAACTTACCGTGGCAAATACCTAAAAGTGATCTGCACGTATCGTTTAACTTTCAATATTTCCAGTTAATTAAATTGGCAAAATAAATGGAAAATTTGTTCTACTATCAGGGTAAACTCATTATATATATATATATATATATATATATATATATATATATATATATATATATATATATATGAACTCAACGGCACCACCTGGTTACCAGGCCACGGGGATTTTGCACCTCCCCCCCCCTCCACCCAAACACATCTTGTAGGTCCTGACACCACGTCAGAAGGATGAACCTTAGCTCTCGCCGCAATTGATGTTTCCACGGAGGAGTTGTTCCGGCTTATCACTAGGGACCGGAAAAATTCGCGGGTTCAATGACCTGCAGGATGAACTCCATAGTTCTACGTACACTCGGTCAAATGCCACCCACTCATTGGCTGCTGTCTTGTGAGACGTCCCAACGTAGCAGCCTGTGATTCGATAAAGCTTTGGTTTGGTGTTTCTAATTGGCCCAGAGTCATCCAGGTGAGTTTTTAAGCCAATGGCAGAGGCAGCACTGAGGTATAACTATTTGTATTTTTAGCCTATAGCGAAATGAATTCGCGAATTTTTCCTATCTCTACTTATCACCGACTGCACTGGCAAACCCGATGACTACTTGACTACGTGCAATTGCTCTTCGTGTGTGTGTGTGTGTGTATGTATGTGTGTGAGTGCCGGGGCTTTGGTAAGGGGCGATCCCATCGCTCACGAGATTTACAGCTGTTACCGCAAGATAAGGAGAGTCATCTCCCCGATGAGGAGGGGATATCCCACCCAACATCCTCGCGTCGGCGGCGGCGGGAAATATTTTAATCGGATGGGAACATTCCTCTGGACTCCTTATCGGGTCCTTGAGTCAACAAGTCTATACCCTCGCCGTCGCAAATCCCCGGGGAGACTTAACTCACGGTCCGGGTCACCTCTAGGTGATCCGCTCGCGCGGGAGACTGCTTCGACGAGCTCTCGGGAGTGAAGGGTGGCTCCCGCGTCGCTGCGACAGAGTCCAGCCCTGGAGGAGGCAGCGCGCTCTGCCACCGAAGAGTTCCGGGCGTGGATCCAACTTCAGGGTGAGTGGAACCATCCGCCACCAACATTATCACTTTGATGGGAATTCACAAAAATTATTCAGCCCACGGGTGCAGTCAGGATTTGCGCAAGAAGTGAACTGGTGGAAGCTATAAGTACCTATATTTTTGATAGCCCTGTTTTCGAAGGTCTTGGAAGGGACGGTATGGAATATACCCCAGATAATTCCTCCTTCTTCTTTAAACACAGATTTTTAAGTTCTGAGTTAACTTGAGGGCATTTTTTTTAAATCTTAAAACCATGAATATTACACTTAATGCTTGTTTAATGAGAAGGGTACTCTCTATTTTTTTTTCATTGGCCTTCAATTCAACGAAATTGAAAATTTATAAAAAAATTCAACTCTTTAGAAAGGGACTATGGCCCCTCCTTGCTCCTCCCTGAATACGCCATTGCTTCGTCCCGAGAAGTTTTCATCGCCCAGTTTATAGTTTGGTTCTGTTAATATAATGTCGGGATCAAAACCATCAAAGTGAAAATAGCAGGACACGAGCATCATTATTGACCAGTTCCCGTCGCGTTGGTGGGGGTATCCAGAGGTTCGTCACGGATAAGACACGCTGCATGACTGGAGTTCGAGTGAAGTAAATATTATTGAACTCTTACGCTTTCGCATTAAACCAGCTTAAAGTGATGTTAATTCGAATGCTGTATTCAAACGTACTTTTTCACGTGAAGCTTCTCGATATTAATCTGGTAGGTTTATGGATTATGATAGCGACGAATGCATCGCAGAAAAAAATAATTTCATTTTATTTGATTTTTTGACTATCGTTTGTTGTTATCGAGAAGCACGGTTCAAAGTTCTTTAACGCTTAAAAAAACTTCCCTTTTGAAATAATTTAGACCAGAACTGCAAAAATTCTACTACTCTATCAGTTTGTTTAGTACTTTGTAAAAATAACTTCATAATTATAGGGGAAATTGTTTGTTGTCTTAAGGTGATATATAATTATATTAGCAAAGAAGAAACAAAGGAAAAAATAGAAATAACTTTAAAATGAGTTTAATTTTGAAACATAAAGAACGAGATCTCTAATAATATACATATTGGTTAGCACTGTTAGACTGAAGGAATGACCGATTCACCCTGTTTTCAAAACTATATTTGCATTGCATCGTTTGAAGTATTTTATGTTATGGGTACACAAATAATTTATCACAATGCCTGAAAATTCTATTTTAAAATTTTATTTAAAAGTTATACTAAAATACCAGCAGTAATTTTTATTGGGGTTAACGATTAATTCTGTATCTTAAAGAAATAATTTTATGAGAAAGTCACACAAAGTTTAGACTTTTGAGTAATTCACAAAACTAAATATTTACTTGACTGTCAAAAGAAAAGATATATATGTTTAGTGTATACATTTTAATTTGACATTTCAAGAAAATTTACACACCAGAGATGAAGTAATATGTGTTAAGAAAATACTTTCATTACTATGTTATGCTTGTCAAGAGCGTAGTAGCAAAAATTAAAAAAAGTTACAAATAACATAATTAAAAAAAAATATTTATGTAAGCGCATCAACTGTTATTTATTCACAATTATATAAATGCATGATAAAAATGTTTTGAAGAAAAATGACACTATTTTTACAGATATTTTTGTTTGTTATAGGTATTCAGATCAATATGATATACCCGACCCTCATATTGGTGCTGGCTGGCTTAGCAACAGCGAATCCAATTACAAGAAGAAAAGAAAACGATTCTAAAATGATTTACTTAACCACCGCAAAAAAACAATTTAGGGAAGAAAATTCAATTACTATGTTATATTTGGAAAATAAAATATCGAAATATCCAGTCACCAATACTGTAGATAACAATCAAGATAGTGATGAGAGTACAAAGACTCTCGCTGAAGACACAAAAACCAATGTAAGAAACAAAACCATAGTATTGTCTGAAGTTAACTCACCAATAATTAAATCAGGTGATTTAAATTTAGATAAAGCATCAGTAAAAACTTACGATGGTGAAGAAAATACAGTGACCTCATCAGACAAAACTTCAAGTACAGAATCAACTAGTTATTCATCTGAGGATACAAACACCTCTGAAAGTTCTACATCACCAGAAATGACTGAAGTAATCTCCACTTCAACCATTAGCTCTACTGTCACTAGCACAAGTACAGAATCAGCACAAACTTCCGATGTTGGAGAAACTACAGTGACATCCTCTGACATAACTTCAAGTAAAGAATCAGCTAGTTATTCATCTGAGGATACAACCACCTCTGAAAGTACTACATCTTCAGAACTGATTGAGGTAATCTCCACTTCAACCATTAGCTCTACAGACACTAGCACAAGTACAGAATCAACACAAACTTCCGATGTTGGAGAAACTACAGTGACATCCTCTGACATAACTTCAAGTACAGAATCAGCTAGTTATTCATCTGAGGATACAACCACCTCTGAAAGTACTACATCTTCAGAACTGATTGAGGTAATCTCCACTTCAACCATTAGCTCTACTGACACTAGCACAAGTACAGAATCAGCACAAACTTCCGATGTTGGAGAAACTACAGTGACATCCTCTGACATAACTTCAAGTAAAGAATCAGCTAGTTATTCATCTGAGGATACAACCACCTCTGAAAGTACTACATCTTCAGAACTGATTGAGGTAATCTCCACTTCAACCATTAGCTCTACATACACTAGCACAAGTACAGAATCAACACAAACTTCCGATGTTGGAGAAACTACAGTGACATCCTCTGACATAACTTCAAGTACAGAATCAGCTAGTTATTCATCTGAGGATACAACCAGTTCTAAAGGTTCTACATCACCAGAAATGACTGAAATAAGCTCTACTTCAACCATTAGCTCTACTGACACTAGCACAAGTACAGAAAAAACACAAACTTCTGATGGTGAAGATACTACAGTGACCTCGACTGACATAACTTCAAGTACAGAATCAACTAGTTATTCATCTGAGGATACAACCACCTCTGAAAGTACTACATCTTTAGAACTTATTGAGGTAATTTCCACTTCAACCATTAGCTCTACTGACACTAGAACAAGTACAGAATCAGCACAAACTTCCGATGGTGGAGAAACTACAGTGACATCCTCTGACATAACTTCAAGTACAGAATCAGCTAGTTATTCATCTGAGGATACAACCAGTTCTGAAGGTTCTACATCACCAGAAATGACTGAAGTAATCTCCACTTCAACCATTAGCTCTACTGTCACTAGCACAAGTACAGAATCAACTCAAACTTCCGACGGTGGAGATACTACAGTGACCTCATCTGACATAAATTCAAGTACAGAATCAGCTAGTTACTCATCTGTGGATACAACCACCTCTGAAAGTACTACATCTTCAGAACTGACTGACGTAATATCCACTTCAACCATTAGCTCTAATGAAACTAGCACAAGTACAGAATCAACACAAACTTCTAATGGTGGAGATACTACAGTGACCTCATCTAACATAACTTCAAGTACAGAATCAGCTAGTTATTCATCTGAGGATACAACCAATCCTACAAGTTCTACATCAATGGAAATGACTGATATAATCTCTACTTCAACCATTAGCTCTACTGACACTAGAACAAGAACAGAATCAACACAAACTTCTAATGGCGGAGACACTACAGTGACCTCATCTGGCATAACTTCAAGTACAGAATCAACTAGTTATTCATCTGAGGATGCAACCACCTCTGAAAGTACTACGTCTTCTGAACTTCCTGATTTAATCTCCACTGCAACCATTAGCTCTACTGAAACTAGCACAAGTACAGAATCAACACAAACCTCTAATGGTGAAGATACTACAGTGACATCCTCTGACATAACTTCAAGTACAGAATCAACTAGTTATTCATCTGAGGATGCAACCACCTCTGAAAGTACTACATCTTCAGAACTGACTGACGTAATCTCCACTTCAACCATTAGCTCTACTGAAACTAGCACAAGTACAGAATCAACACAAACTTCTAATGGTGGAGATACTACAGGGACCTCATCTGACATAACTTTAAGTACAGAGTCAGCTAGTTATTCATCTGAAGATACAACCCCCGCTCTAAGTACTACATCTTCAGAACTGACTGAGGTAATCTCCATTTCAACCATTAGCTCTACTGACACTAGCACAAAAACAGAATCAACACAAACTTCCGATGGTGAAGATACTACAGTGACCTCAACTGACATAACTTCAAGTACAGAATCAACTAGTTATTCATCTGAGGATACGACCACCTCTGAAAGTACTACATCTTCTGAACTGACTGAGGTAATCTCCACTTCAACCATTAGCTATATCGAAACTAGCACAAGTACAGAATCAACACAACCTTCTAATGATGGAGATACTAGAGGGACCTCATCTGACATAACTTTAAGTACAGAGTCAGCTAGTTATTCATCTGAAGATACAACCCCCGCTCTAAGTACTACATCTTCAGAACTGACTGAGGTAATCTCCATTTCAACCATTAGCTCTACTGACACTAGCACAAGTACAGAATCAACACAAACTTCCGATGGTGTAGAAACTACAGTGACATCCTCTGACATATCTTCAAGTACAGAATCAGCTAGTTATTCATCTGAGGATACAACCAGTTCTAAAGGTTCTACATCACCAGAAATGACTGAAATAAGCTCTACTTCAACCATTAGCTCTACTGACTCTAGCACAAGTACAGAATCTACTCAAACTTCCGACGGTGGAGATACTACAGTGACCTCATCTGACATAAATTCAAGTTCAGAATCAGCTAGTTACTCATCTGTGGATACAACCACCTCTGAAAGTACTACATCTTCAGAACTGACTGACGTAATCTCCACTTCAACCATTAGCTCTACTGAAACTAGCACAAGTACAGAATCAACACAAACTTCTAATGTTGGATATACTACAGTAACCTCATCTGGCATAACTTTAAGTACAGAATCAACTAGTTATTCATATGAGGGTACAACCACTTCTGAAAGTACTACATCTTCTGAACTGATTGAGGTAATCTCCACTTCTACCATTAGCTCAACTGACTCTAGCACAAGTACAAAATCAACACAAACTTCTGAAGGTGGAGATAGTACAGCGACCTCATCTGACATAACTTCAAGTAGTGAATCAACTAGTTATTCATCTGAGGATACAACCACCTCTGAAAGTACTACATTTTCTGAACTTCCTGATTTAATCTCCACTTCAACCATTAGCTCTACTGAAACTAGCACAAGTACAGAATCAACACAAACCTCTAATGGTGAAGATACTACAGTGACATCCTCTGACATAACTTCAAGTACAGAATCAACTAGTTATTCATCTGAGGATACAACCACCTCTGAAAGTACTACATCTTCTGAACTGACTGAGGTAATCTCCACTTCAACCATTAGCTCCTCTGACACTAGCACAAGTACATTATCAGAAGAAACTCCCGATGGTATAGTAACTTCAGTGACTTTGTATGATACGTCGGCAATAGTTTCTGAAAATTTAACAACACCATTAGGTCTCGAAGTAAGTTTTACTACAGTCCACATACTTACTGACACCGCCACATATACTTCAACAGCACTATCATCTGAGATTGAAGATACTACCGTGTCTTTATCTAATGTTGATACTGTGATTTCAACTATTAATAATATATCTTCATATCCAACTTCACATTTTCCAATCAGTATTATAACTCATGCTGATACTTCCTTGGAAACTGTTACCTTACCATCGATTCAAGAATCAAATGGATCAAAAAAGTTAAACAATAACCCCTTGTACTACCTTTTATATTTATTAACTGTTTACATGATAAGGTACTACTCTTTACTGTGATACTATGTAATGCTAATTTTTGGAGTAATTGACTGTTAAAATTTTTACGATATTTGGTAAAATATGGGTACAATGGAGTGTACTGCAGTGGTCCAGGTAATCCTACGTACTTGTAATATAACATTACAGTTGTAAGTTATTTAATAATGGATCATCTGAATTTTTATATTTCATACATATTTTGACAGGAAAGGAAATACCTCAAAATTTTAAAAAATGTGTTAATTTATTATTTTATATAATTAGTTTTGGTTTATGGAAAATGTTTTTATGAAAATATTTATATTATTAAATAATATAATTAGTTTTTGAATATTTCATAATTATAAAATTTGTATTACGTAATTTAATTGTTAACTGATTTATTTAAAATTATTAGTCGGTCAGACATAACTAAATATTTGAATTCATATTAATCCTTACTCCATTTAAGATGTAAAAATACGTTTGTAAATATGTTTTTCTATAAGAGCTTATTTAGTCATTTATTGTGAACTGAAATTTTAGTTTGAATAAACATGTATTATTGTTGTTACACAAATAAATGATCCCCAGACTGGTTTGAAGTAATTTTCAGTGTCCTCATGTCCTCTGATTTTTCTGTTCTGTCTGATATTCTATTTTTCTTATGCCTCCATCGATCTTAAATTTGGTTTCACCTTAACTTCTTGGAAACTGAAATGGGATTCTTGAAAACGTTGCCTATTATTATTGTCTAACTCTGATTTCCGTTAAATGCCACCAACGTCTGCATTCATCAACACAATATAATTTGTTTTACTTAGAAGGTCTACAAACTCAATGATATTTAATTCGTATGAGTCATCACATTTCAATAGCTTAAATTTGTTATTTTTTTCTCTTTCATAGGCTGTTTATTTACAACTTCATGAATCGCTGTAGTGATATTTAATAGGAAAATATGTGTTGAAAACCTCATTACAGCCTATATAGAAGGGAAACGATTGCTAGTTTTACATTTTTCTAGTATATTATCTTTATAAATTTAACCTTGAAAATACGATTTAAAACGTTTATTTAAACTGTTCTACCTCATTGTTTAAGCACAGATACTTAAGGTAATACGTCATAAAATAACATTGTATCTCCGAGCCACTTAGCTGCCGACTCAACTGCTCATGAGTTTGAGTAATGTCGGGATGTTGTAATCGAACCTGCTGAACACCTTCACTGTAAATGGACCTGAAATTTTCATGAAATATTCAGATATTTGTAAATTTGTACATTTCCATGAAAGCAACTCTATCATTACAAAATGGTTTTCGCAGTAATACTGGATACGGATTTTTACCCGGACATTTATGCTTTTATTATTGTCCCAGTACCTCCAATAGATTGTAATATATTTGCAAACCTTTCCTTGAATTGATTTTTTTCAGAATTAACTGCGCACATATTAAGCACAATAAAAATATTATTGAATATTGAATTATATCTCCAAGGTTTAAATAAATTATGATTGCATTGAACACCAATCAATATTTAAAGATTTTCGTATTTCTCAAAAAAAAAAAGTATTTCAAACATGCAAAAATAAACATCGCAATATGTTGTAAAACTTTCAAGCAGTTTTATTGTAGTATTAAAAAATCACTTCGTGGCAACTGGTTTCCAAAGAATCTTTTTGTAAAAGTACAAAATTAAATGTTTTCAGTATAGCTGCAAGTTGGGGAGCAACTATATTTTTTTTTAGACCAACACATGGCTTGCACGTAAATTATGATAAATAAAAGTACATCATTAGTCACTACAAGAAATGTGCTGGTAAATGTAAACATAATCAAGTTTTGGCAGTTGGTGTTGATGTGTAATTTTGTGATGATATTATGTAAGAAATATTTATAACTTTCTTGTAGGTTTATAAGAACGGAGCTGCCTTTCGTTTGCAGCCAGGTAGAGACCGGAAAAATTCGCGGTTTCATTTCGCGACATGCTAGAATGCAAATGTGTTTAACCTTTTGCTGCTTCAGTGATTGGACCACAGGTTGTCTGAAGGAATCAGAGCCGATGAATAATCCTCAACGAAAGAAGTATCGAATCAAAAGAATTCTAGTTAAAAGTTGTCACCAGTCAGTAGCCAATGAGCAGATGTAATTTGTCGGAGTGCATAGAGGATCTTGGAGTCTATCCTGTAGGTCATTGAATTCGCGAATTTTCCCGGTCCCTACAGCTAGGTCTTAAAACAGTATTTATTCTTTCATGAAGAACACGACACGTGAGATGTGTCAGCGCTGCTTCGCCAAAGACGTCGTGAGTTGCACCTGTATGTGCGTCGCTCTCCAGTGTAGAGGTGTTCACGCCCACAGATATCTCAAACGAGATAAAGCGAAAATTCTTTCCACATGACAGGACTTACAAATGCTTGGGAACAGCATTACTTGCGATTAAAACGTTCGGTAAACACGTAATAAACAACTATCATCGTGACCTGGTTTCAAGACGACTATAATTTTACATTATTTTAAAAAAAAATTTCTACTTTATTAAATTAAAAAAATGCCTTGAATAATTTTTCTTACACTTAAGTCAGGCGTGTAACCAGGATGTTGTATCGGAGAGGGAGTGGAATATGAGGGTATTGCGGTTTTTTGGCATTGTCTTTCAAGAGTTTATCGTATCAGTTTAAAGCTTTGAAACTATATAATATATTTAATGTGTCAGCCCAATACATGTAATTTTAGAAAAAAAAATAATTTGTGGAGACCTGCAAAATTCGCGGATTCAGTGACCTCCAGGATTGACTCTACAACACTCTACACACTCGGGCAAATGCCACTTGTTCATTGGCTGCTGTCTTGTGAGTCGTCTCGACTGAGTATCTGTGATTCGACACTTCTTTGAGCGAGATTAACAGTGAACCACTGGTAGAAGCAGCACTAGGGTATAATTATTTGAATTGTAGCATATCACGAAATGAATTCGCACATTTTGCAGGTTTTTAATAAGTTTTAACAAACAACACATACATATTTGAAGTGAAACTTCAAAAGCGAAAAATACCTCTAGAGAATTTCGAAGTAGTAAATATGAGAGATATTCTGCTATCCCTCCCATGGTGCAAGTAAGTAAATGTAAAATACATAACATTATACCTACAGCCACGATTATTTCCATGGTTCATATCACCTCCAGGCAAGACTCAAATTGTCTGTATGTAATAAACCATTATTAGTAGAGACCTGAAAAATTCGCGGATTCATTTCGTATTATGCTAAAATTCAAATAAGTTTACCTAAGTGCTGCTTCTGTTATTGGTTCACTGTTAATCTGGAGGACTGAGGGCCAATTAGAGACCCTCACTCATAGAAGTGTCGAATCACAGGCCACCCAGTCGAAACGACTCACAAGTCAGCAGCCAATGAACAGTTGGCATTTGCCCGAGTGTGCAGAGGGTATTGGAGTATATCCTGAAGGTCAATGAACCCGCGAATTTTTCCGGTCTCTAATTATTAGAGTTCTGATTGCTCGACAACAAGGTAACACACACCCTTTGGCGGGTTGCACGTGATGGGGTGACTACTTATGCTTAAAGACCGGAAAAATTCGCGGGTTCAATGACCTTCAGGATAGACTCCAATATCCTCTACACACTCGGGCAAATACCAACGGTTCATTGGCTGCTGACTTGCGAGTCGTCTCGACTGGGTGGCCTGTGATTCGACACTTCCATGAGTGAGGGTCTCTTATTGGCCCTCAGTCCTCCAGATTAACAGTGAACCAATGGCAGAAGCAGCACTAAGGTATAATTATTTGAATTTTAGCATAATATGAAATGAAAACGCGAATTTTTCAGGTCTCTACATATGCTCCTTGCCTATAACTGGCCCGTGGTTGTCCAGGGCGTGTCAAGAGCTCTGACATCCAATCATCAAGGTGAAGCAGATGTATATGTGCTTCAAGTCTACTGTCCGACCCAATGAATCCTTGAAATAATCGTGACTCTACTAAAACCTAACAAAATACAAAATTATATAGTACAACATTATATAGGTTTATATACAGAAGCTATTGTTAACACAACCTTATTTTTAGAGTATTAATTTTTTTTTTTGCCATATGGGTAAGTATTTTTGAAATGAAAGTTTTATAAAATCAGCATCCATGCACATGCATTAAGTCTGTCTAAAACAAACCCGTGGAAACTTAATAAAAGGTGAAATGTATCAGTTGTCAAAGAGAACTTTAAACTGAATTTATTATGTGCAAGTTTGTGGAGCTTAGCTATTGATACAAGAAAGTGAAGCGAGTTTTGCATGTATCTAGGCAGATTTCACTGCCAAGTGGAACATTTATAAACCTGGTTACTCATAAGTAGAGACCTGCAAAATTGGCGGTTTCGATGGCCTTCAGGATAGACTGCACATACCCCTGTACACTCGGGCAAATAACGCAAGTTCATTGGCGGCCGACTTGTAAGTCGTCTCAGCTGGTTTGTCTGTGATTCGATCCTTCTTTGGTTGAGAGTTTATAACTGGTTGATATTCGTCCAGATGAACAGTAAGCCAATAGAAAAATTATCTAAGAGGTATATGTGTTTGAATTCTAGCCTATCACCGAGTGAATCCGCGAATTTGGCAGGTCTATACTCATAGGCGTCCTTGTATTTCTGGAAGTTGACGTGAATGAACGTCTCCTCTGCAACGGAGCATTAGACTATCAGGATAGACTTCACAATCCTGCACACGCACGAGTTGTGTAAACTGTTCATTGGCAGCCACATGCGCTATAGCTGTCATTGCCCTCTTCGTCTGAACGACACAAGACGACGCCCCAGTAACACAACAAGATGATCGCAAATGTATTTGAAAAGCATCCTGTTGGTGATACACACCATGTTCCATGCCACAACACCGATATTGGCTGGTAGGTGATTCTTTACTAGAAAGAAACGAAAACATATTAAATATCAATTTTTTGATACCATTTTAAAATAAATTTCAGATATTTCTTGTAACCAAAAAACAAATAGGCGAGAAATGTTTCTTATGTTTATGACAGTAATTTTACATACTGTCGGGAATATAATCATCCCTCGGTAAAATTACGGGGTGGCCACTTTTTTTTTTACCCAAATACGGGTTTAAATAATTAAGTTCTAAAATGATATGTTATCTAATATATTGATGAGTGAACTGTTCGTGAGCCGTTCTCGCGATAAACGTACATATATCAAAAGATTAATTAATAGTTGACTGACGATTAGGCAACCCGCAGTACGTACGAGATGCTACGGTGGCGGAGCACCGTAGGGCCAGAAATGAAAAGCTGTGGCAAAACGAATGGACAAGATGAAGCCCTCCATGTTATCTTTAAACATAAAATGTTGTGATCCACTACAACAGTAATACGCCCTTACGTTTTACAAGAACTGTTCGATGGTTGGACGGAGATATTCATCACAGGTACAACACAGGCACAGAACAGGCACAACACAGGCACAACACAGGCATAGCACAGGCACAACACAGCCGCGACATTGACTGGAGATCTAGCCAGGCATCGCTCAGTCATTAATACCGAAAAAAAAAACAATTGAGTTAAAGACTGGGTTTTTTAAACTAATTTTTATTGAATGAAAACAACCCAAAACATGTAGGCTGGGTACAAGGCTGCCAACCTTAGCGTCAAAGAGACGTTAAACAAAAAAAATATTCTTAGCCTCAAATACATTGAGTGATTTTACTTCCTACGTGCCTACGAGTTTACTCATTCTAATCACGGTGACACGTTAATTTGCAGCTATCTTTGTTCACCACTTGCTTGAAATTGACTGCATCTCATCTGTTTGACTGTTTTACCTTTAAATGTGTATTTTAAATCCATTTTTTCACTGTAAAGTATATATATGTACCTACCCGTATTGTTTAAAACGAGTAAATTAAAGCCCTCTTGGGAAAGGGGGAAAGGAAGAGTTAAGAACCAATACTATGGAGATACAAACTGTACGCCTATTTCCTCAGTCACTTTGTTCAGGTGTGTCTGTTACCTCATGGCATTGAACGAATTACTTTTTTTTGAAGCGAAACTTTTTTTTTTAAGAGCCGGGGCCATAGGACGATTCAATTACGTCATCAGATCGTAACCGAAAGCGTAACGCTCAGAGGGCAGAGAAATGTGAAACGACCAGGAACGGGGCTCTCGTTGGCATGCTAGGCGTTATGTCACACTTGCGTATTTCCATACTTGTGTACTTGTGTACTCGCATACCCCCACACATTCTTTTACATCATTATGAACCTCTGCCTGTGAAGTTTCACTTGTAGCGTGCCTGACAGCCTTGCACCCATGCGTTTTATGCATGAAAGGAAATTATTAAAAAAAATACATTACATACATATAAATAAACATAAAGTAGGCCACCCACTGGAAGAAGCACTGTCGCGTCTAGCAGCCAGGTGGAGTAGTATCTATTGGGTGTGGGATTGAAGTAGTGATCAACAATTTTTTATTTCTTCATGATTCGAACTGGATTTTTATTTCTAAGGGGAAATAATTAGTAATTTTTATGTCTGTATCTTATAGTATACGTGAAAACGTGCTTCCTTTCAGTTCACTTCTAACTCTTCCTCTGTACATTGGGAACAATTTGAAACAATGAATAAACACGCAGCAGGCCCGACGTCATATTTCAAACATCAGCATTGTGTAAAATATTACCACACACGGCGATAATTTATTTCAAACTTCCAGAAGTGATGCGAGCAAATTGAAAGAAATTTTTTTGTCAGTATAATTTTCTATAAATGTTGAATGCGCTACCGCAAGCGTGAAAAGTATTTTAGTTGTTTACGAATGCGTGGATTAAAAAGAATATCTAGAGGGTATCTGTAATTTAAAGCAAATAATACTCACTGATTTCTTATCATAATCCTCGTGACGTGACTGGAAATGTATGAATGTCTATCTATCAATAGATACGTAATCTATGACGCTGAATTATCGAACCAGAATGGATGAGCTCGATTTTAATCCACGTCCACACGTTGCTTGGACGTGAATTGCAGGTTTAATAAATAAGTATCAGCTTATTCTTAAACTGCTACATAGTTTAAATAACTGTGCCACTTAATTCAGCTGTCTGGAAAAAAGAACAATTATTTTTTAAGAACAAACTTTAAAATAAATTTTAAAATAATTGCAATGTTCTAAACAAATATAATAATTGAAATTATCATCATAATAATTGAAGAAATTTACGTGTCCGTTAAGACTCAATTACACACTATTTAAAAATATACTTTAATAATTGAGATAGTACATTTGCTACATGTTGCTTAGGTGTAATATTTTTTTTTCCTTATTGATTGCTCACTAACATCAATAAATTATTAAATAATACATTTTCCATTCACCAAACCACTAGCTAAGACTTCGTTATAGAAACCTTTAAACCCCCTCTCCCCTTTCTTTTCTCAGCAGCTTACTCAATACTTAACGTTCGGAAAAGATGAAATAACTGGTATTCAGTATAAATTCCCCCCCCCCCTCTATCCCTTTCTAAATCATTTTTAAAAACAATGCTCAATTGATGCCGCAGTTCAGAGGGAAAGCTAGTCTCAATTGCGGCTTGAATTGTCTTTGTGAAATTCGTATCCTAATTAACTGTATGTCTCGTTACACTTTCCATAGAGGTTTATTTTTCATTGAGAGGAAGCTGCTATGTGCTCGGATAGAACACTGGCCCACTTAAATATCCGAGTATCCACTAATTTTTTTTTAACTAACTGGAACTTACTAATTCGGCAGATGTTCGCTGTAATTTCACTGATTTAAATCATAAAACAATTTTAATAAGTTTTCAAAGGAAAAAAATCCTGGAACGCATTACTTTTTGAGTAAGATTTTAAGATATTAAGGTGGCCAGTTTCGTGGTTACTTCCAGATTACACAGAAAAAAATTGGTCTGATTTAAGCCGAGGGTACCTCTTCATTTCGAAGAGTAGGCGTTTAGCGTTTTTCAGTCATAGTTAGTAGTCTATGAAATCTGGTTACACCAGCCCAATTCAGGATTGGGAAGTACTTGATATATACTGAGAGAAGCCAAGTAACTTAAAATGGTTCAGTTGCTTTTTTTTCTCTAAAAAAGGGGGTGAAAATAAATAAAAAGCATGATTCCTCAAGCAATAAAAACCCGCAAGATGTATTCATTACGCGACCTGAACGGCGATTGAGGTCCAAAGACTCGAATACATCATCGCGAAAAAAGATCCTTCGAATACGTCGCGAGAAAACGTTTTGATGGAGCAGGTGTTGTTTTAGCATGTCCTCTACACGGCGATAACATGCATCGATATCTGGCGACGGGGGGATTTTCTATTTTTTTCCCCTCTCTCTCCGCTCGCGGGGATGTGCTCTGAGGATTAAGTCCGCTTGCCGGGAGATAAGGGAAGGCGACGGGCGTCGCCTAGGCGTCTATATACACGCGCGCGGGCAGCGCCGCGGCGCTACTCCGGCTGACGACCAGAGGACAGACAGTCCAGCGTCCAGACGTCGCGACGCCTCGAGGTAAGGCTAGAGGGGACGGGCAGACCAGCCCGCTTAGTGGAGCTCGCAGCGGCTGGCAAAATAAAGGCGCTAATAACAGTTTTGTTCTTAACTTCGTCAATACATATAGTTGCCTTGAATTTTAAACGCACCATCGTTCGATGCGTTCGTCATGTCTTTAATTTTCGTTTTTTTTTTTTTTTTTTGTGCCGTATGCGTTCCTATAACCATTCATCCGATTGCGATGAAATTTTTGGGTGATTTGTTATGCGCATACCCGCATGAAGGTTACTGAGACGGTATAACTATTTTCCAATAGTTGGAGCACGAATCGTGTCAAAAAAAAAGTGTTTGTTTCATTTTATATAGCGGCAGTTCGTCTGTTGCGCACGCATGGCCCAGTTTATTTAAATATAAAAGAGAGACAGAGCGCTGAAGGCCGACTTCATTCTTTCACGAGAGCCAGGCATCTTTCTCCGAGCATCTCAACGGATATTATTACAATGATCTGGTGCAGCGGTTCCCAAACGGTGGGTCGCGACCCACTGGTGGGCCGCGGAAGGGTTACAGGTGGGTTGCGACTCAATCCTTAAACTATCAGAAACCATCCGGAAAGATGAGAAAAATCTAAAACAAATCTAATTGTGTGCAAACGCATATCTGTTGTTAAATAAATAACTGTTTTGCTACAATGTACTTATATTTTGTCAACCATTTTCAAATCAGAACACAAATTGTTTATCAATAATCAATCGGTATCTTAAAAAAAGCATATATATGTATACATACTTGCAGTACTTGTAGTAAATTATATATACATAAGGAAGGGATACGATACAAATAAGGTTTTTTACTCCACCATGGACCGATAGACCGTGGAGGTATTCTTATAAGGAAAGGTGGGTCGCCAGTTGAAAAAGTTGGGGAACCACTGATCTAGTATGTCATTTCATAGAGTAACCAATAAAAATTAAATTAAATTTTAAAAACTAAAAAAAAAACACTCTTTAATTGTTGTGTGAACTGAAAAATAATAAAACAAATAAGTTATAAATTTTGGTAATTTATTCAACAGCAACATAATTAACCACAACTCCAGATAACGACATTTTTTTTTAATACATCAGCTTTAAAATAAGAAGCAAGTAATAAACAAAAACAAATAATTTTAATGGAAAAAAAACGCGCGTGGTGTCTTCGTCATTAATTTTCACAACGAATCTGTCCTAACGAATGGACGGTTGGTGATATCGACCACCCCCGCTCAGCTTGGTTCTCCTCTGGTCGTGGTGTGTGTGGAACTGGACCGTCCGCCCGCACAGGTGTCCTGGGAGGATGGCGCTATCCGTGGGGCGAGTGCCGTGGACCGCTCTGGTTCTGTTTCTGGCCGCAACTGGGGGATCCTTGTCGGAGCCCGCGAACAAGTCCAGGTAACCACCGCGCGACGCTACCAGGCGGTGCTCGGTATATACTGTGCCTGGCGCGACCCGACACATCCCACCGGACTGGCGCGCCGATTAACTACTCCCGAAAACAGCATCACTTGTCATTCAGTTGAACCGAACCCTATACATTTGGGCGGTACAAGGGGAAGTCATGTTATGATTAGAGACCTGTAAAATTCGCGATTTCAAATCCCTAAATGATAGACTCCATGATACTCCATGCACTCGTGCAAATTACATCTGCTGATTGGTTACCGACTCGCAACACTTGTTGACTGGAATGATCGTGGTTCGCTAATTCATCTGTTAAAGATTTTTTTCATTGGCCCAGAGTCCTTCAGATAAACTGTGGCCCAATCACTGAAGCAAAATAATGTAAAAAGTATTTGGACTCTATCCTATCGCGAAATGAATCCGCGAATTTTACAGGTCTCTATTTATGATCTGTCCTAAAGTAGTGACAAGTTCTTTCCAAGAATTTCAACATTTGTGATATTCATTTAATATGATCTAATTACTGTATTTATTTATTTTTCTTATTGTTTTTTTAATTGTATTATTTTTTTATACTAGAGATGGGCCAATCAATTTCTCAAATACCACCATATCCTTAGTATCTACTCGAGTGATTCGCATTTCGAGGAAAAAAAATATTCGAATAAAAATATTCGAGGAAAAGAATTAAATAAATGAATTCAACTTTGATAACTTTTGAAGTTTAATGATTCGATTTTTTTCCATATTATCTTTTAAAATATAATGTATAAATAAAACATAATATGAATTTAATCTGGAAAATTAGTTTGTGAAACAAACTTTTAAAGGTATTTTTAATTTCTTGTAGATTATTTTATTTTTTAACCCTTGAGATATAGATTCGGATTCTAGGGGTATATTCGAGGTACTCTTTGGGATTCGAATACGAGAATTGAATACAAGAAAATTGGGATTACACAACACTAAATTATATATAATATATTATTTTATTATTGTAAACAAATGTTATATTATTTTTTGCAACTGAAATTACTTTTTTATATATACATATCCCGTTATTGTTTAGTATTTTTTTAGAAAAGATTTACTGGAAGAATTTTTATTTCTTAAAAAGTAATCATTAATCAAGACATCTGAAATGCCACAACAATTATTTACTCTTTTGTAATGAAAATGCACGCTTAAAACCCTATCGTCACGTAACTATTTAAAAATTATCAGTGAATAGTCAGAGGTCTGAACGCGCTAGTCATTGTTCCCTGAACTAGATCACATTGAACTCTCGTCAACACTTAAGCTTCGGTTTGACACATCATATCCATTTGTATTTTTTTACCTTTATTTGGTTTAAAATAAGAAAATGAAGCAATCTTTTTGGTTATGGAGACATAGCCTTAAAGGACTATTATCGCTTAATGAAAAAAAATATTAGTTTGGGATCCTGGAACGACATCGTTCTCCTGTTAAACCCATTGAGTCACTTCTGTGTTCTGTATCAATAACATGGTTGGTTTGTGAAACAATTACCTTTACATATTGGGACGATATGCAAGTTTGAGTGCATTTCACGCGAAGTTTTTGTGCAATGACGTGTATGAGTGAGAATAAAATTGCGAGCGTTTACTATTCGGCACTTGGTTTGGATCTCAAACTTTCGGGGCTGGGAAATTGTTACTATGACGTGTCACAATTATTATTTTTTAATTACTAGATATCGAATCTATAAAAAGAAAACATGGTCTTGATAATTCCAAGGTTGTGTGTAGATCTCAAAAAATTAATTAAAGATTTTACAAAAGACTTAAAAATATAAAATTTTTCACTGTTTAGATTAAAATTCATGTGTATTTTATTTCAGGACTTTCAAAGACCACCCGAACTCCGTGTACTATGACAGAAGCTCACTGGACGAAGTGCAGCTCAATGCAGATACGCAGGTAAGCACTTCGAATTAAGATTAATGATCCTCGGACAATGATATAAATTGGACATGTTTAAACTTATATAATAAAATGATAAATATTTTTATAATAATAGGATCCAGTGCGTTGCTATTATCTAAAATATATAGTTTCAAAATATCAACTGCATCATGTAATTAAAACTCCTATTTTTGAAAGAAACATATAACAGCAAGAAATGTTTTAAACAATCTATTTTTACTTTCTTGGTACTCAAAAATTTACTATATAAAGAAGAATACTCATTAAATAAGTAAATAAATATAGCTAAACAATAACTTCCAGAGAATTTATTTCTTAACATAACCCTCAACAATATTCAGGCACTAAAACTGTCGTATCGTAAAAGATAAATAATATTATTTGGTTTACTGCCATACCCACAGTCGGAAACGCTCTTATTCTATCATACACTCATCGAACACCATCGATGAATGACGCATGAGAGTGAATGCTACATGGACAACATTAAATGCATGTCAAAAAGATGGATCCTAAGCTGGGTCTCTGGCGCACACAGACTCACGACTCCAAGGACTCTGAGCTGGGTCTCTGGCGCACACAGACTCACGACTCCAAGGACTCTGATCTAGGTCTCTGACGCAGGCCACAGACTCACGACTCCAAGGACTCTGAGCTGGGTCTCTGGCGCACACAGACTCACGACTCCAAGGACTCTGATCTAGGTCTCTGACGCAGGCCACAGACTCACGACTCCAAGGACTCTGAGCTGGGTCTCTGGCGCACACAGACTCACGACTCCAAGGACTCTGATCTAGGTCTCTGACGCAGGCCACAGACTCACGACTCCAAGGACTCTGAGCTGGGTCTCTGGCGCACACAGACTCACGACTCCAAGGACTCTGATCTAGGTCTCTGACGCAGGCCACAGACTCACGACTCCAAGGACTCTGAGCTGGGTCTCTGGCGCACACACACTCACGACTCCAAGGACTCTGAGCTGGGTCTCTGGCGCACACAGACTCACGACTCCAAGGACTCTGATCTAGGTCTCTGACGCAGGCCACAGACTCACGACTCCAAGGACTCTGAGCTGGGTCTCTGGCGCACACAGACTCACGACTCCAAGGACTCTAAGCTGGGTCTCTGGCGCACACAGACTCACGACTCCAAGGACTCTGAGCTGGGTCTCTGGCGCACACAGACTCACGACTCCAAGGACTCTAAGCTGGGTCTCTGGCGCACGCAGACTCACGACTCCAAGGACTCTGATCTAGGTCTCTGACGCAGGCCACAGACTCACGACTCCAAGGACTCTGAGCTGGGTCTCTGGCGCACACAGACTCGTGACTCCAAGGACTCTGAGCTGGGTCTCTGGCGCACACAGACTCACGACTCCAAGGACTCTGATCTAGGTCTCTGACGCAGGCCACAGACTCACGACTCCAAGGACTCTGAGCTGGGTCTCTGGCGCACACAGACTCACGACTCCAA